>NC_083317.1:50685263-51290268 GCF_963455315.2 Globicephala melas | reverse complement strand
ATTGATCTTTTCTATTGGTTTTTTTTTGGTCTCTCTTTTGTTTTTCCCCACTCTTATCTTTATTATGTTCTTCCTTCCACTGACTTTGGACTTTGTTTTCTTTTATATAGCTCCTTTAGGTGTAAGGTTAGACTGTTTATTCAATATTTTTCTTGTTTTTTGTGGTAAGCCTGTATCACTATAAACTTTCCTCTTAGAACTGCTTTTTCTGCATCCCATAGTTTTTGGAAAGTTGTGTTTCCATTTTCATTTCTTTCAAGTAATTTTCTGATTGCCTCTTTGATTTCTTCATTGACCCATTGGTTGTTTAGTAGCATGTTGTTTTTGTCTCCAACGTTTCTGATTTTCCCATTTTTCTTCTTCTAATTGATTTCTAAATAGTTTCATACCATAGTACTTGGAAAAAATGCTTGATATAATATCTATCCTCTTAGATTTGTTGAGACTTGTTTCTGGCCTAGCATGTGATCTATCCTGGAGAATATTCCATGTGCACCTGAAAAAAACGTGTATTCTGCTGTTTTTGTCTCTATTTCTTTCAGCTGTTCCAAAAGATATGTAACAGTGTGATACATCACATTAACAAATTGAAGAATAAAAACCATATGATCATTTCAACAGATGCAGAAAAAGTTCTGGTAAAATTTAACATCCACTTATAATAAAAACCCTCAAGAAAGTGGGCATAGAGGGAACCTACCTCAACATAATAAAGGCCATATATGATAAACACACAGATAACATCATACTCAATGACATACTCAGGACAATCTACAGAATGGAAGAAAATATTTGCAAAGGATGCAGAAAACAAGGGATTAATCTTCAAAATATACAAATAACTCATGCAGCTCAATATCAAAAAAAAAAACAAAAAACAAAAAACAACCCAATCAATAAATGGGCAGAAGACCTAAACAGACATTTCTCCAAGGAAGATATACAGATGGCAAACAGGCACATGAAAAGATGCTCAACATCACTATTAGAGAAAGGCAAATCAAATCTACAATGAGGTGTCACCTCACACCAGTCAGAATGGCCATCATCAAAAAGTCTACAAACAATAAATGTTGGAGAGGGTGTGGAGAAAAGGTACCCTCCTACACTGTTGGTGGGAATGTAAATTGGTACAGCCACTATGGAGAACGGTATGGAGGTTCCTCAAAAAACTAAAAGTAGAGCTACCCTATGATCCTACAATCCCACTCCTGGGCATATATCCTGAGAAAACCATAATTCAAAAATATACATGCACCCCAATGTTCATAACAATTTATAATGATCATCTTTGTATTTTCAGTCTAATGTCTAGTGATGTTGAAAATCTCTTAATGGACTTATTTTCCTGCACTTGCAATCTATATATCCTCTTTGGTTAAACATCTCTTTATGTGTTTTTTCCCAAGTTCTAATTGGATCTTTTCTTTTTCACTACTGAATTATGAGTGTTCTTTTTATATTCCCAGTATAAGTCCTTTGTAAGGACTCATGAGTCAAAAATACATGCTTTGGGGCTTCCCTGGTGGCACAGTGGTTGAGAATCTGCCTACCAATGCAGGGGACATGGGTTCGAGCCCTGGTCTGGGAAGATCCCACATGCCGCAGAGCAACTAGGCCCATGAGCCACAACGACTGAGCCTGCACGTCTGGAACCTGTGCTCCGCAACAGTGAGAGGCCCGCGCACCGCGATGAAGCGTGGCCCCCGCTTGCCACAACTAGAGAAAGCCCTCGCACAGAAACGAAGACCCAACACAGCCCTAAATAAATAAATAAATAAACATTAAAAAAAATACATGCTTTGCAAATATTTTCTTCCAACCTATAGTGTGTTTTTGATCATCTGAACAGAGTATTTTGCAAAGCAAAAATCAGGAATTTTGATAAATTACAATTTACTGACTTTTTTCTTTTATGGATCATGCTTTTAATTGCATGTCTAAGAACTCTTCACTGATTCGTAAGTCCTAAAGACTTTCTTCTGTGTTATGTTCTAAAAGTTTTAGAGTATTACAATTTATATTTAAATATGTGATCCATTTTAAGTTAAGTTTTGTATAATGTATGAGATTTAAGTAAAGCTCATTTCCCTTCTCTCCATGGATAATATCCCATTGCTCAAGTACTATTTATGGAAAATGCTGCTCTTCTTCAATAGACTTACTTTTGCAACTTTGTCATGAACCAGTTGGCAGTATTTGTATGGGTCTCTTTCAGGGTGTTCTATTCTGTTCAAATGAGCTATGTGTCTATGCCTCAAACAATACAACATAATACTGTAGCTACATAGTTACTTTTAGAAACAGGTAGAATGATGGCTTCCATTTAATTCTTCTTTCTAAAAGTTGTTTTAGCTATTCTAGTTCATTTACTTTCCATATGAATTTTGGAATAATTCTGTCTTTATATACCAAACTTTTTGCTGTGATTTTCATATAAATTGTGTTAAACTTGTATACCAGGTTGGGAAGAATTAACATCATCTCTAGAATGAGTCTTCGAATCCATAAACATGATGCATCTCTCCATTTATTTAGATCTTCTTTGATTTCTTTAGTGTTTCCCATATGTTCCAAACTACAATAGACAGTGATATGATTTTTGTTTCAACTGCCAAACACATTTTTAAAAATTTAATAGAAGGAAATCTATTGTATTTAACCATATTTTTGCTCTTATCATCATTTTTCTTCTTTCCTGATAATCCAAGATTCCTTCTCTTACCATTTTTTTTTCTTTTTAGAGAACTTGATAATTTATCTTGGTTTTCCTTATCTAAGATTGTCTCAATTTTCCCCTCATAATTTAAGAATAATTTCACTGGATATAGACTTTTGTGTTAACAGTTTTGTTTTGTTTTGTTTTTATCAGCATTTGAAAAACACTGTGCTATTTCTTGCTGGTCTCCATGGCTTTTGATGAGAAATCAGCTCACATTCAAATTGTTTTTCACTATATGTAATGCATTGTTTTTTTCTGGTCATTTTCAAGATTTTTTTCTTTGTGTTTGGTTTTCAGAATTTTGAGTAGGAGAGGTCTTGATGTGGATTTCTTTTAGTTTATGCTATGTGCAGATTTCTCAGTTTTTGAATCTATTGTTTGGGGGTTTTAAGGCCAAATTTGGGAAACTTTAAGCCATTATTTCTTTGAATAATTTTTCAGTCCCATTCTCTTTCTTATCTCCTTTTGAGACTGCAGTGACATGAATATTAGATCATTTGTAATAGTTGTTCATATTTCTCAGGTTCTGATTTTTCCAATTTATTTTTTGTTCAGGTAATAGCTATCATTATATGTTCTATATGTTATAAGTTTCTTTTCAATACGCAGGCCTCTCACTGTTGTGGCCTCTCCCGTTGCGGAGCACAGCCTCCGGACACGCAGGCTCAGCGGCCATGGCTCACGGGACCAGCCTCTCCGCGGCATGTGGAATCTTCCTGGACTGGGGCACGAACCCATGTCCCCTGCATTGGCAGGTGGACTCTCAACCACTGCGCCACCAGGGAAGCCTGTTATAAGTTTTAATTGAACTTAACTGCTGATGATAAAGTAAATAAAATATATCATACTCAGAACAAAAAACAAACAAACATGGGGGCTTCCCTCTTATTTTGTACCTCTAAATAAGGTACAAAATTAAAAATTAAATGACATAAAGTATCTAAAATAAAGAAATTTTTTGATGGAAATAATAGAAGACTAGACATGGAGGAAGAGAAAATTTGTAAAATAAAGTAAGTAGAAATTGTACAGACTAAAGTATAGTAAGAAAAAAAATAATTTTTAAAAAGATTAAAGTATCTGAAACCTGTGTGGAAACATCGTACTATCGAATCTAGATATGATTGGCATTCCAGAAGGAGAGGAGAGAAAATAAAGGGCAGAATATTTTCTAAAATTGATGAAAGATATTAAGTGACTGATCCAAGGACTTAATGAATTCCAAACAGAAAAACACAGAGAAAGCCACCACTACATGCAACATAGGTAAGCTGCTGAAATCCAAAAGTTAGCAAAAAAAATTTTTTTTAAGCAGTCATGAAAAATATACGCAATGCATTCAGAAGAAAAAAGAAAAAGAAAAGAAAAGCATTTGGCATCCCTCATATCAGATACAATGGAGCCAGAAGACAATGTAACATTTTTAAAGTAATAAAAGAAAATAAATCAAACTAGTATACTATATCTAGCATCTTCTTTAAAATTGAATGTGAAATAAAAACATTTCAAACATACATAAGCTTAGAAAATTTGTTGTACTACAAAATTACAATAGAAATGTCTTATTTTGAAAGGCAACAATCTCAGACAGAAGCCTGGGTCTGTAGAAAAGACCCATGGAAACAGTAAATATGTGGATAAATACAAATTATTTTTAAAATACTATTGAATGCTTAAGGCAAATTTAATAGCAATATATGGTGGGAGTTATAAAATATGCCCAATAGCATGTAGAGATATAAAGGAATAAATGGAATCAATCAGTTATAAAGTCTTATATTTTTAGTAAACTGATCTAATATTTATTAATGTTGACTGCCATAAATTTTAGTCCCCAAATTCTAAAAAAAAAAAAATTCAAAACAGTATAGCTAAAAAATCCAATAGAGGAGATAATGTAGAATGATTAAAAAGAAGACAAAACTTGATTATATCAAAACAAAGGGCAAGAAAAAGGAAGAAAAGAATAGATGAGACAGATAGAAATTTCTTTAAATATTGCTTAAATAAATTTAGCTTCTTTTTGAGTAGCATATCTATGAAATCAGTGGTTCTTAATGCTGATTTTACGTTTTCAACTTTAAAAAAAAGGAACACAACTATTAATTATCTCCTAAAAGCATTGTGTGTACTGCACTTAGAAAAACAATGCTCTGCAGGTAATAGGGTTCAAATATCAGAGAGCAGGTCTAGTGTTTCAGTCAGCCTTTCTCATTTACTTGTTAACTACAAGTAATATGTCTTTAAGGAGAAATGAAATATATAAGTTCACCAGACCTAAATTCCCATTGTTAAGATAGAAACTAACATATTTGGAGGCATCTGAAAAGTATCCTCACTATTTTTAATCAGATGGATTTCCTTTCAGTTGAACCATCTTCTGTGTTTTCCTTTATGCATGGTTTGATTTCTATGATTCACATACATGTGATTTTGAAATAAAATGGCTTCAAATAATAAAACATACATATATGATCTAGTATCAGATTTAGTTAATACATTATATATCTTACATTTCCAGATCAAAGCATAAGAAATGTAGAAACTGAATGCATTCCAGTAACATTTTCCAATACAAAACTCGATTTCTCTCTAAGACAAATAAAGGACTCATAGTGGAGGCTTGTAAAAAATGCTTTCAGAGTTATGCATTGGATTTTATTCTTTCACAACAGTAGAAAGGCTTTCTACTGAGAAAATGTGAAGTTAATAAACCCCATTTTCAATACATCCTGTGAATCTGCAATTCTCTGTTCCTTTAGCCAACCTGCTTTCTAAATGAGGAGAAAATTGACTTTCCAGGCAAAAAAGCAAGTACACATTAGACACATCGTAAGCTCAGCCAGACTGAGCTAACTAGACTATTTGTATTATTTTCTAAGAAATATGTAAATACACTGCATGTGATATCTTCTGAAAACCCATTTAGAAATTTTTGGTCTGTGTTGCTTTTTATTATTCTTCCCCATCAATACTCTACCTTCTCACATATAGGCAAAGCCTACTGACAGCCAATTCTTTACGATTTTGTCTAGGGACTTCCAGAAATGTTTTAACCCTTATGTTAAGGCATCTATAGAATCACATGTGAAATATTTGTGGAATAACCTGAACATTTTATTACTTTCAAGTTTACTAATCACCACACGTTATCCAAAAGGGGGGAAAAAAGCAGACACTGTACTTTTCTTTTTAAAAATTTTCCAAGTACCACTTCTTGTTCCAGAATAGCAAACTTTCTGAAGCATGCCACTATGTCCCTCCAGGTCTGCACAATTTTTGCTCCACCGATAGTTTATTGCATATAGGGAGGCATATAGGGAGGTAGCTTTTTCTATTGTCAAGCTCTGCTCTACTGCCCTTTCCTCTCTGTTGGAACAGCATATCTATTTGGGGCTGTGCATGATAATCCATGAAATTTCCAATGGCACAGTTTGCTGAACACCCAGTGAGTAAGGTACTGCAGCAGTTACAAAGAAAATTAAGTCTCATTTTGACCTTAAAGATCTTAGGTTTGATGGGAAAACTGAGCTAAAATAAAGCATGTTCTGAAGTCTAAAACATAAGGTAGCAAATAAAAACTGCCATAGAGAAGAACACCTCATTTACAGATGACAGTATTTATTTACTCTTACCTGGTGAAATTAGGAAAAAGTGTTATTTATCTGTCTTTCTCTTTCTCTCTTTCTCTCTGCTATGAATTTCTTATAGCAGGTAGGAATATGTGAAAATAACATCCAATTTTTCAAAGTTTTGCTGAGACTTGGAACCTCTATTTTTTCTGGTCCTATCTTCAGTGGCACATCATTCAAACTTCCATAATAAGGATTGACCAGAGAAAGATGAAGCACATATATCATTTGAAATGTTAACCAGAAATTTCATTTGTTATAATTTATTAGAATGGGGTTTGTCAACTAGATATGTTTCATTAAAAAAACACCATGTCTGCAACATACTCTTTACATAGTTACTTCCAATTCATCACATGTTGTCATAGAAGAGGAACTAGTTAGGCATTCAAAAACAGTTATGCTTTTAGACACAACTATAAAGAAATTTCCTTGTCTAATGTTGAGGAGCAATGTTAAACAGATGATTATTCAGTCATTCTTCTACAGTATAGGTTATTCAGCATTTTATCTCTCCCTGAGACAGCGCCCTACACACAGGCCAACAGAGCTTTATGAATGTTTGGCTACATATGTGTATGATGTTTGTGCTTCTCCTCTTAGAGGCACACTTATTGTTTCACATAACATTCATATAAGGAACTATGATAGCTATCGCTACCTTACTATTTATGGTGCACCTGTGCTGGTAGGCATAAACTCATTCAGGAAAAGTCTACAAACGTTCATCGTAATTGTTATTTAATGACATTAAATCCACCATTGTCCTTTTGGGTTTCTTGATATGAGTGCATATCTTTGTTTAAGAACTTAATTCAAGAGGAAACAAATTTTTGAATGGGCTATTCAGGAGATACATATTTCAGTTATATACAATACCCATGAAGTTTGTGACTGTTTTAAATTAATCCTAGTTTTATACTGGAATGAGCACTAGACTATGACTCACAAAACCAGAGACTGAGTCCAAATTGCAGTATTTAATAACTGCAGTGGAAATCATGGAGATCATGGAAATAATCATGTGAGGTCATAGCCTAATCCAGACGTGAGGTCTGGGATCTCTGTCTTGAGATTCTCTGGGATAGCTCTGTATCCTTATTGTGCATTACCTTTAAGTCCTGGCTAGTTCAAGTACATTTCTCTTATTTACAGTTTTCATAGTTGAATTGTTTCAATTAGGTAAATTAGCTGAACCTAATACTTATCACATGGTACACATAAATATAGACAGATACACTACTACTGATACATGTAACAAACAAATGTCATCTTTTTTTTTTTTTTTTTTTTTGCGGTACGCTGGCCTCTCACTGCTGTGGCTTCTCCCACTGTGGAGCACAGGCTCCAGACGCGCAGGCTCAGTGGCCATGGGTCACAGGCCTAGCCGCTCTGCGGCATGTGGGATCTTCCCGGACCGGGGCACGAACCCATGTCTCCTGCATCGGCAGGCAGACTCTCAACCACTGCGCCACCAGGGAAGCCCAAATGCCATTCTTTTAATGATACATTTAATGATGACCAGATGAGAAGATACAGAGGTGCATTTCTAATACTCCAATTCAAGATGGAAGCCATACGTATATGAAGACAGATGTATAGATTTAAAAAATAAATTTAAAAGGTGACATTAATAGACACATTATTTAATAATCGGTACCTCAAACTATTTTAAATCAAAGGACACATCTTTCCAATAATATAGAGAATTTCCTAATGAATAACCATAATAAATGGCTGAAAAGAGTCCATTTCAAAGTATAGGGTGAAAATCTAATGGCAAAGTCTTGACCTTTCGAGTCATTCTGTCAAAGAGAAAATAATCTGAAACAGAGCTGTGCTACACAGCTGCATAATAGCCCCATTGTGAGAGTGAACTATCCTTGTTTTGTAACTGGGTATGAATCTATGAATAGTGTCAGGACCTTTTAAATGTCAGGATTTTCTGGCTCTGGGCCACCTCTGTCTGTTCTGCATGGAACATTATGACTGGTTTGCAATAGACGGAAAGATACTACTTAAAAATTTCCTGAATTCTCTCCTATCATCACAGATAGCAATAGTTGTATGAAGAAAGATTAAGGGAAGTTAGAAAGTACTGGAAAGAGCTTGATTGAAATTTTGGACTTGTATTAATCTCATAGTGGAAATGTATTAAAGTCAAAACTGCACAGTAGAATTCAAGTAAATACTTCGTTTATTGGATGTCTTATGGAATATAAGTACTTTTAAGGACACACTTCCTATTTTAAATATATATTTGTTCAATATATTGATTTCCATTGTTGAAAAATGGTAACCAAAACTTAACAAGTTTGCTTAAAAATAAGTCTTGGAATTCCTAATTGGATCTGTTCTTCTCTCCCTCTCATTTTTCAAACAAATCTAATTAATGTATATCCATGTAGCCCTTATGGGGGGCTGAGCTTGTGATTTAAATAGCATAAATATTCTTTTTATATCTAAGGTTTGTAGGTAAGAGAAAGTGTCTTCAAGTGCTTCATGAAACATGCATTTATTTTTAATGTACAAAATTTCTTCTTTTCCTTTCAAAACTATTTTAAAATAAAACTATACTTCAAAATTTCTCCAAGAATTAATAACGTCTGTATAGGACCTCTCCTTGAGAAGTAATCTCTGAGTTTTGTGAGTGTCCAGAACCAAGCACAAATAAGACAGATTAAGAAGTTGATAAAAATATTTTAAAATTTGGACACCACTTTAAGGGACACTTAAGTAGAAGAATAACTGTAAGAATTCTGAAGAATAACTCTGAATCTGAAGCATGTGATGGTTTACTGGCATGAGCATTATTTTATTATCAGTAACAAGGACTCTCTCACTTAACAAAGTAAATGTAAACATAGATTTCATTTAAATATATATACAAAGCAGAGTGTAATAAGATTTTTTGAAATTAGAACAAAAATGAAAAGAAAAATGACCTCAGTGCAATATTTATGTGAATGTATTTCTAACAAATTCTATGTCCTAAAAATATCATAGAATAATGATGCATTTACTTAAATCCTATTATTATTTTTGCTTTGTTAAAAAAAATTAAAACTGTGAGGGCAAAATTTTAAAAGACATTTTAATTTTCTATTGGGTATTATTGAAAATAAACTATGCATTTATTTGCTGTTATTACCTGTATATGCTGCTGCTTTCTTCTGGATTTACTTCTATTTAGGATATTTCCTCCAATAATATTTAAAAAATAATTCCTTGTATAGCTAAATGTTGGTAGTTTTATAAACCTCAGAATAGCTTTATTGTGTTCTCACATTTAATAATTGTTTATCTTAAAATAAAAAATTATGTTTCAGATTCTTTCTCTTTTCTACTTTTAAAATATTACTCCATTTTCTTTTTTATTCCAATTTAGATTTTTCAAATATGATGTCAATATATTTATTGTTCTTTTTAGATAATCCTTTTTGGAATATTTTACAGTAAAATTTAATTATCCTTTTGTTTTATTAATTTTCATTGTGAAGTGTCTAGGTGTAGGTTTTTTTCATGCATCTGGTTAGCTCTCCATGCATCTTTTCAATCTGAGATCCCTCATTATACATTTTTGGAAATTTGCAGTGATTAATTTTTTTCAAATATTCTTCCTCCTACATTTGCTATTTTCTTTTCTTTGGGATTCTAGTTACATAGATGTTAACATGTCAATTCCTATGTTTCTTATTTAATTAATTTATTTTTTAGTCTACCTTTCTGATGCACATATATATTTATTTGCATTGAACATTTTTTCATTTTGTTATTCTAGTTCATTCAATTATTTCTTATCTACAACTATTCCTTATTCATTTCATAGCTATGTATTAATGGTCAGTGTTACCTATAATTTCTATCTCTCTGAGATTTCTATTACATTCATGTTAAATATTTATTATTTCTCTCTGTTTCTTCTATTAATTCTCTTGACACTTGTACAAGGTGACCAGCTACTTATTTATTTCATGATAAGTGTGGTAATTTTCTGCCTGTCAACTTCTATTTCCCTGGGGCTATCAAGTACTTTTGCTGAAAATATATACACTGAAGAGAGATTTCAATGCTTTGGGCCTAACTTTTTTCCCTCTTGGTGAGTTTAAGTGTATATGTATGTGTGTGTGTGCGTGCATGTTGTGGGTGTTTTTATGGTGGGTACATAGAGCAGAGCCACCTCTATTGGCTGTTGCACTCCCTGACCTCAATCTTACCACTCCCCCATGGGAACTTCTTGAACTTTCACTCTTGATATTACTCTTTTCCAAGAGTTTTTGTCTTTTTTGGCATGGTCTTTTAGCCTTGGTGTGTAGGTGAGAGTGTGTAGGAAATGGGGCATGCCTAGCATCATCTATTATTATCTACTCACCTCTCCTGAGAATGTCTGGTTTCCTGGTGTTGCCCTGCTGAGCGCAATGATGCTAGGAAAGAGGCCAAACATATGGTCATAACCAAACCGTTTCCATAACTATGGTATTCT
Organism: Globicephala melas; assembly: GCF_963455315.2. Lineage (NCBI taxonomy): Eukaryota > Metazoa > Chordata > Mammalia > Artiodactyla > Delphinidae > Globicephala > Globicephala melas. Next base: position 51,279,431 of record NC_083317.1, on the reverse strand, counting down.
GTTCCTTGCCCTGCTCTGCAGTTTTCCTCCCTCAACAAGTCACAAATGAATTTTGAAAGCCTCAGGATTTTTTTTTACTATTAATATGGGTTTTTATTTTCCCTAAATCCATTCACATCTCTCCTTTTTGACTTCTTCAAGATAGAAATGTGGGAAGTAAACAGCAGCCCATTCTAGCAAGTAGTCTTTTCTTTAAGTTTTCTCAAATTCCTTTTAAAATATGTATATTTCACATTCAATGTAAGCTCTGAAAGGGCAGGAACCATGTTTAACTGCATCATGCAATATCCATTCCATTTCATATGTCATGTGTCGTTGGTAACATTTTTGTGGAATGAAGTAATACTATGAATGCATGGTGGAATAACAAATACAAATGTTTAAATATATACAAATAATGTCATATCTGAATATTGAGTGTAAATTCAATGTTTCACCAATAAAATACATGTACTTTTGCTTTGTCATTCATTATATGTATAGATGAGAATTACACAGGCTTCTTAATTTCTGTGGGAAAATCTGGTCTTTATATGACCAGAATCAGATTCTCTGAATCCTGCTCAGACCTAGGTTCCTGGATGAATTCTCTCCTTCTCTCTGTCCTTCTTCCTCTTTCTAGCTCTCTGTCTGTCTGTCTCTTCATTTTTCTTGAAGTCAAATGAATGTTGCTCATGTCCATAGCTGGCTTTTGTTCCAAACACATACATAGTCCCCTCTGTTGGTAAAATTGACTGGCTATTTGTGAGGCCTGATGTCTTCTGTAATCTACACTAGAGTGTAATTTAAGCCACTTCCTTTCTTTTGCCTTCCTTTATTGCTCATCTAGTGCCTGCTTGATATTATAGTTTATCTCCTTCAGGCCTGGGACTGTGTGGTAACAATGTAAGAAAGTGAATGGTGGTCCCTGGAATCCAGGAACCGGCCGGGTAATATCAGCTGGGCCTTAGTGTTGCTATGAGCTGAACTGGCCCTCACAACTTGGCCTTGGTGTTCTTCTGATGGACATAAACAATTTCACAAACATCACTATGAGACAAGGCTACACTAGGCCTATGATATATTTAGACAAAAACAAGACCACTTACTAACAGTGTGTGTATTCAGGAAAAACATGAACATTGTCTAAATTGTAGACACAACAAGGAGAAGAGCATATTTAGAAAAATGACTAAACATTTCCCTAACCTGGCTAATATGGGTGACTGTTACTTCTTTACAATCACAGTGTTAGACTTGCTATCATCTATCCTACTTTTAGATAAAATGTCTGAAGAGACCCAGTCATAGAACTGTCCTTACTTCATGAAAGCACTGCATCCAGAATAAGCCCTTCCTTGAATCCTTCCCCCAAATCACTTAAACAAAGCTCAGATAGTCTAAATCTTTTCTAACACCCACTTAGTGAGACTCCCATAGTTCCCCATGGTATGCATTCTCCTTTCCTAAAAGGTGAAATACAACCAACTTGTTCAAATACAGGTGTGTTCCAAGTAGTTTGGGGTTAAAGGATATTGAAAAAAGAGAGAGAGAGAAAAGCACAAAACAACTTATTAAAAATCACTCAAAAAGAGTCACAAGAAGTATTTTAAATTTTTGTTATGTTCCACTAAAAGCCCAGGTACACTTTCTAAGTGAGTCTCTGAAATTCAATTCTATCACATTAGAATTTCTTTTCTCAGATAGAGACAGAGTATATGGTCAATATTGCTTTGGTAGGGAGGAGGTTCTTTTTAAACACACACCAGCTCTACGTCCCATTCAAAAAGGAAAAAATGTAAATTAATTCAGAGAATATTGACCTCTGAAAAAATTGCTTGCATCTCTTTACAGATATTTATGTCAAAACATAAGGATTAGTATTATATGATCTTCCGGACCTTTTGTTCCCCATTCTTGAATCTGTTAATAAGTATGCTCTCTGCTTAGCTGAGATGGTCTACCTAGAAAAATCATACAGGCATCTAAGCTACCAATACTGTGGTTTTATTATTGAGAAACTCTGGGTTCTGTTTTCATTTTGGTTCTTAATAAATTTGACAATTCTCGGCATATCACTTTGCCTCTTTGTCAGACTTCCCTGCTGTGAAACAGGGAGAGCTGATCTGCCTGATGGGGAAGTGTGAAGGTGATTAATGTTCAAGAAATATTGTAAGGAAAAGTGCCACCCAAGTTCAGCACATTATTACTACACTAAATCACAATTTTCTTGATGTTCATGTCAGTGGCCTACTCTTTATGCAGCAATAACTGATTCAGACTTCATTAATAAAAAGGAAAAAAAAACAGCAAGAACAAAAGGAAAGAGAATTCACAACACAAAGCTAAGAGAAATTATAGCAATATGAACTCTTAACACTGTAGTGTTCTTTCACGGTCTGGTACTTTTTAATCTTGAGCCATAGATGGAAAAAAAAAGAAAAAAATTAAGGCACAACCATTGTACAGTAGGCAAAGCAAGCGAGATTGCTTGGACTGATTACTCTGAACTCCAGAAAACAGCTAAAGAATGTCTAGAATTCCCCAGACATGAATATTATGGTTCTGAGTAGTGGTTCAACAGCCTTCATTTTCAGGTTACTCTGGAGCACCAATTTTCTGTCTCAAACTTTTTATTTTAGTGTTGAATTGGAAATAACCCATGGCTATAGTATTTCTTTAGCTAATACCTCATAGATGATTTTGTTTCTTATAGCGTAACAACTTTTACTCAGCGAATAAGAATTTGAGAAAAACATGTAGTTTATATTAGCTGTTTCATTTCACAATAACTACAGGTTTCATATAATTTGGTCTATTGTTTGTTTGGTTTTTTTTAATGTCTCTGAAATCAGGTAGGCACGGTCCATTTGGAAGAGTTTCAGGGAAAATAGCTGAAAATAATGAAATTAGGTATGTGTTATATTGATCTTCATAATTTCTTAAATGTATAATAACTAAATATGATCTTTCCATGAAAGAGATGCCTCTTTTAGAATATCTTAACTTTCTAAATACACACACATGCAAACTTAACACACACTAAATTACATGTTGAGTAATATTTCAGTATATATTCAGAAAATTAATCTAAATTCTAAATACCCTCTTATGAATGTGTGCAATATTTATAAATCATTTGGAGGACAAAAATTCTGACATTGTTCTATAACAACAAGGACGAGAAGCAGCTTAAAAACATCTGTGTAAAGAAGGATTTCAGGCCACTGTTAATGGTACAATTTAAGGAAGCACTTCTTACTATGAAATATCATAAAGCCATTTAAGATTGTGTTTATAACAAATATTTAAATACGTTGAAAAATGATCATAAATTGTTTTTTAAACAGGCAAGCAAAACCGAATGTCACATAGGCCATATGATCTTAACTATAAATAGGCTGAAAGATAGGAAGCTAGCTTGATGACAGATTGGTTGATACATAAAAGAGAATGAAGATGAAAGGGACAAAAAGACACAAACAGAGAAAGAATAAGAGAGGAAGGAAAAAAGGGAGGTAGGGATGAAAGAGACAGCTGGAAGCAAATGAAAAGAATATTAAGTGTTATACTTCTGTGGTGTTCTGATCGAAAGTGAGTCTTACTATGCTGTTAGATATCCCAAATTTTCTGTATTGGATATTTATTTTCTGTAGCTAGAAACATTTTAAGTCAATTTTAAAAAGAAAAAATTTATTATTCTTAACTTCTAAATTCATGCTCCAATAATCATAGTCTAATGTTAATATTACTTGCACACAAGTTCTAAAGTCAAGACTTTATATAATTTTTTTATTAACATAGAAACATTCATATTAGCAGCTCATATTAGGATTTGTATGATTTCCCATGAGCTTGTTTAAATGCCATATTGCTCAGTAAATGAAGATTTCTTATGACCCAATCCTAGGAAATTATTATTTTATTTTCGTTTTACAAACCTCATTTCGAACAAAGTTTATTTATTGTTAAAACTTACGAGGTCCTATATGTGAAAAAGAAAGTACTGTCAATCTCTATCTCAATTAATACCCACACGTCATGGAAACGTTAATTCCAACCAGAGGAGTAACACTCTGTGCACAGAAAAGGGGACCCGCATTATTGTTTATGCTAATTTCTAACTTCACATCAATGACAGCAGTGGTAATGTTACTTCCACTAGTTTGAATCTATTATTAGCCTTTGCTGTGAAACCTAACTAAGCTCACATTAACAATTTCTTTAGTTGGGGCACATGGTGAATTATAAGGACATCTGTGAAATTAGCATCTAGGTCTTCAAAAATGTTTAATTACTTCTTTCAATAGTCTTCTTCTTTGAGATATTTTTTCCTCTTCCAGACATCAAGTCCCCAGCTACAGACTTGACAGAGATAGTCCCTTCCTCCAGGCTCAGGCTGGTGTCATCACTACTAAGGCAGCACCCCACATTCTTGGTCTTGCAACATGTTATGTGTACACAGATATAATGGAAAGAGCATGAGGCTAAGACTTAGAATGAGTGGATTTAAGTCCTGGCTGTTTGACTGTAGCTTTGCAATATAAAGTATCTGTAAAGGATATTTTTTCACAAGTCACACAAGGCTCCATTTAGGCATTCTACTTAGATAGTTGGGCAGATTAGCCAGCATACCTGGATGATAAGAACTTCATTTAAAAATATAAAAGTAACCTATTATTTAAACAATGTAGAAAAGACATAATAAAAATGAGATTATAGGGGCTTCCCTGGTGGTGCAGTGGTTGAGAGTCCGCCTGCCGATGCAGGGGACACGGGTTCATATCCCGGTCCGGGAAGATCCCACATGCCGTGGAGCGGCTGGGCCCGTGAGCCATGGCCCCTGAGCCTGCGCGTCCGGAGCCTGTGCTCCACAACGGGAGAGGCCACAACAGTGAGAGGCCCACATACCGCAAAAAAAAAAAAAAAAAAAAAAAAAAAGAGATTATATAATATTTCCACCAGCCAGAGATAAATGTTATTCTACCAACCAATTATAGCTATTATTATATTTTATTATATTATATATTATACATGCACAGTATGTAATATTTGTACACTTTCTTACAGAGTTTTCTATGACTAAGTTGTATATAAATTTACTTTACAAAATTTTACATTTTTAATATTTTCTGCACATGTACTGTTATGAAATTATTTTCATTGTAAAATGCATACTATTTCTATTACTTTTGTAGTGTTATCTTAGATGTAAGAAAATTTATTAAAGCATATCTCTTATTGAAGTTCAGCTTCCTCTTAGATTTCCCTTGCTATTTACTACCTATTTATTAATATGTAGTTGTTAAATAATATATTTAATAACGTAGTGAGATATGTTATGAATATATTAGTTTTTGTATTTCAACTTGCATCATAATATATACCTAGTGAATTATAAAATTAGTGAATTATAAAATTGAGGGAATTAAAATTTTCATATTTTTGTAGGAATATTTTTATGTTTATGATATTAAGCCCATGTTTATTACATTTGTTACAAATAGATTTCCTGATGTTTGTCCCTCTTTTAATAATTATGGTCTTTCATCATGTGGATTGTTTTTTTTGCATTTTACATAGCAAAATGATTTCTTTGTTTTATACCTTCTTTCTCATCTGATGATTACTTAATTATCTGCCTGTATGGACTTTTTCATATTAAATATTGAACACATCTGAATTTTGCTCTGGCATTAAGTATGAGATACACATTTGTCCTTTACTCACTGGGAAAAAAAATACCACATATTTTATGTTTGAATATGTTTCTAATTTAAAATTTAATATATTTATTGTATACTATATAACTTCATAATAATTGTACCCATTGATTGAATTGTAAAATTACAGCCTATTTTATTATATGATAAATCACCCTTTCTTACATGAGTCTATATATTATACTCCAAGATGAACTTAAGAAACATTATTTTTCAGTTCTAAAATCTAATGAAAATTTTCATTAAAAATCTAATAAATAGATTAATAGGCTAATATGAGAAGCAATACATGTTTGACAATATTGAGTATTCTCATCAAGGGACCTGTTATACCATTACACTTATTTAAATTATTTTGTCCGTCAGTTAAATTCCTTTCTTCTTTATACAGAACATTTATAGATGTCATTAAATTTATTATTTACTTTGGGCAACTTTTGCTAAAGAGATGATTTATTACCATCTTATATAGCTGATTATTTCTTTTATTTAGGAAAGTTGCATTTAAAATACTTTGAAATGGACTAATATTTTTAATTTCCTTTTAGGCAATCAACTATACAACATTATAATGTTTTCTCTTGTTTTTCAATATTTACTTTATTATTTTACTTTCTTTTGTCATTGTTTCAGGGTGATAGAGAGCTTCCTAAGTCATGTTCTTGATTTCTTATAGAAATGCTTTTGTCAGTGGAATATTTAAACATTAACCATGACTATGGCTTTTGGTTTGATACAATGCTAATTTTATTATGTTGGAGCAATAGCCTGTTCTGCTTTTATTGTTTTGCTAGGAGTGAATGTTGAATTTGATCAAATCTATTTTTAGCTTGCTTTAGTCTAATTTGTAGCTAATGAATTTCCTAATTGGATCAACTTTGAATTTTGAGGATAAACACAAGTAGATCCTGGTATATTTAATTTTTAAATGAAACTTAATTTAATTCACAAGTATATTATGCAGTGTTTTGTCTGTGTTTTTAAAAATGTTTCCCTCTGAAAGCTTATAAGGTATATGCTGAGTTCAAAAATGCAATGAGAAATAGTTTTAACTGTTCTGTGTGCTCAAGAAATTTTGATATTGTAGACTTAATCTATTGCCTAAAAATGTTACGGAAATCTCATATAAAACAGTGTGGACTCAGTATCATATAGGGATGTTGAAAGATAATTTTCTGTTCTGTTGGTTGTTATTCTGATCTAGTTATGATAGATTTAAAGTTTATCTATCAGCTAAAGAACTAATTCATCTTTGATCAATTATATTTTATTAGAATATTCTACAGTTTATTATGATTTTCAAATTAATTAGCAAACTGACATAATCATCTTTTGTTTTTGAAATGCATTTAATCTATACTGCTATATCACATTACTTATTGATATTGCCGTGTATTTGTGACTTTCTTTATTTATCCATGATTTTATTTGTAAGAAATATGTCTAATATTTTCGGTCTTTAGAGCACCCATTTTCTGGATTTTACATTTGTGCTATTTTTTTTTTCTAAATTACCCATGTCTTTTTTGCTATTGTAATTATTCTACTTTATTTTTGATATTTTTTACTATGTTGGATTTGAAGAATTTATTCTTTTATATTTAAAACATTTAGGATTATAACTTTTCTTCACATATATATGTTTGCTACATCCCATTATTTTGTTTGCTATAGGATTATTGTTTTTTCTATTTGTTTCTGAGTTTATTCTTGATTCATGATTTATTTTCTTTTTCTTCTTTTTATTTATTTTTTAACTTAGTACATTTTAATTTCTTTCCTTTTTGTTCTTTTTCATTTCTTAATATATTGTTGTCTTAATAATATGAAAAATAAGAACTCTTTGATTTCTTCTTGGGGAAATTAATCACATTTTAAATTCTCATATACATAAAATCTATTTATTAATTTTATTATTATTGATATGATTTATCCTTGTTATTTTTTCAGAGAATATTATACTATTGACTCTGATTTTAGGGCATTTTTTTCTTTATATTTCTCTAAAATATTACTTTCTAAATTGAAATTCTATGGTATCTGACCAAAAATATTTAGAAATGTTATATATTCACAGTACTTTTTTTTTTAAACATCTTTCTTGGAGTATAATTGCTTTACAATGGTGTGTTAGTTTTGGCTTTATAACAAAGTGAATCAGTTATACATATACATATATCCCCATATATCCTCCCTCTTGTGTCTCCCTCCCACCCTACCTATCCCACCCCTCTAGGTGATCACAAAGCACGGAGCTGATCTTCCTGTGCTATTCGGCTGCTTCCCACTAGCTATCTATTTTACTTTTGGTAGTGTATATATAAGTACATGCCTCACTTCGTCCCATCTTACCCTTCCCCATCCCCGTGTCCTCAAGTCCATTCTCTGCATCTGCGTCCTTATTCCTGTCCTGCCCATATGATCTTCAGAACCATTTTTTTTTTATTCCATATATATGTGTTAGCATACAGTACTTATTTTTCTCTTTCTGACTTGTTCACTCCGTATGACAGTCTCTAGGTACATCCACCTCATTACAAATAACTCAATTTCATTTCTTTTTATGGCTGAGTAATATTCCATTGTATATATGTGCCACATCTTCTTTATCCATTCATCTGTCGATGGACACTTAGGTTGCTTCCACGTCCTGGCTATTGTAAATAGAGCTGCAATGAACATTGGAGTACATGACTCTTTTTGAATTATGGTTTTCCCAGGGTATATGCCCAGTAGTGGTATTGCTATGTCATCTGGTAGCTCTATTTTTAGTTTTTTAAGGAACCACGATACTGTTCTCCATAGTAGCTGTATCAATTTACATTCCCACCAACAGTGCAAGAAAGTTCCCTTTTCTCCTCACCCTCTCCAGCATTTATTGTTTGCACATTTTTTGATGATGGCCATTCTGACTGGTGTGAGGTGATACCTCATTGTAGTTTTGATTTGCATTTCTCTAATGATTAGTGATGGTGAGCATTCATTCATGCATTTGTTGGCAATCTGTATATCTACTTTGGAGAACTGTCTACTTAGGCCTTCTGCCCATTTTAGGATTGGGTTGTTTGGTTTTTTTGATATTGAGCTGCATGAGCTGCTTGTAAATTTTGGAGATTAATCCATGTCAGTTGCTTCATGTGCAAATATTTTCCCATTCTGAGGGTTGTCTTTTCATCTTGTTTATGGCTTCCTTTGCTGTGCATTTCATTAGGCCCATTTGTTTATTTTTGTTTTTATTTCCATTTCTCTAGGAGGTGGGTCAAAAAGGATCTTGCTGTGATTTATGTCACAGAGTGTTCTGCCTATGTTTTCCTCTAAGAGTTTTATACTGTCTGGCCTTACTTTTAGTTCTTTAATCCATTTTGAGTTTATTTTGTACACAGTGTTAGGAAGTGTACTAAATTCATTCTTTTACATGTAGATGTCCAGTTTTCCCAGCATCACTTATTGAAGAGTCTGTCTTTTCTCCATTGTATATTCTTACCTCCTTTATCAAAAATAAGGTGACCATATGTGCATGGGTTTATCTCTGGGCTTTCTATCCTGTTCCATCGATCTATATTTACCTTTTTGTACCAGTACCATACTGCCTTGATTACTGTAGCTTTGTGGTATAGTCTGAAGTCATGAACCATGATTTCTCCAGCTCCGTTTTTCTTTCTCAAGATTTCTTTGGCTATTCAGCGTCTTTTGTGTTTCCATACACACTGTGAAATTTTTTGTTCTAATTCTGTGGAAACTGCCATTGTTAGTTTGATAGGGATTGCACTGAATCTGTAGAGTGCTTTGGGTAGTATAGTCATTTTCCCAATGTTGGTTCTTCCAATCCAAGAACATGGTATATCTCTCCATCTTTTTGTATCATCTTTAATTTCTTTCATCAGGGTCTTATAGTTTTCTGCTTAGATGTCTTTTGTCTTCTTAGGTAGGTTTATCCCTAGGTATTTTATAATTTTTGTTGCAATGGTAAATGGGAGTGTTCCATTAATTTATCTTTCAGAATTTTCATCATTAGTGTATAGGAATGCAAGAGATTTCTGTACACTACTTTTGTATCTTGCTAGTCTGCCAGATTCATTGATTAGTTTTGGTAGTTTTCTGGTAGCATCTTTAGAATTCTCTATGTATAGTATCATGTCATCTGCAAACAGTGACAGCTTTACTTCTTCTTTTCCAATTTGGATTCCTTTTCTTTCTTTTCCTTTTCTGATTGCTTTGGCTAAATCTTCCGAAACTATGTTGAATAATAGTGCTGAGAGTGGACAACCTTGTCGGGTTCCTGATATTAGAGGAAATGGTTTCAGTTTTTTATCATTGAGAATGATGTTGGCTGTGGGTTTTTCATATATGGCCATTATAATGTTGAGGTAAGTTCCCTCTATACCTACTTTCTGGAGGGTTTTTATCATAAATGGGGGTTGAATTTTGTTGAAAGCTTTTTCTGCATCTATTGAAATGATCATATAGTTTTTATCCTTCAGTTTGTTAATATGGTTTATCACATTGATTTATTTTTGTATATGGAAGAATCCTTGAATTCCTGGGATAACCCCCACTTGATCATGGTGTATGATCCTTGTAATGTGCTGTTGGATTCTGTTTGCTTGTTTTTTGTTGAGGATTTTTGCCTCTATGTTCATCAGTGATATCAGTCTGTAGTTTGCTTTTTTGTGACATGTTTTTCTAGCTTTGGTTTCAGGGTGATGGTGGTCTCACAGAATGAGTTTGGGTGTGTTTTCCCCTCTGCTATGTTTTGGAATAATTTGAGAAGGATTAGTGTTAGCTCTTCTCTAAATATTTGATAGAATTCACCTGTGCAGCCATCTGGTCCTGGGCTTTTGTCTGTTGGAAGATTTTTAACCACAGTCTCAATTTCAGTGCTTGTGATTGGTCTGTTCATATTTTCTATTTCTTCCTGATTCAGTCTTGGCAGGTTTTGCATTTCTAAGAATTTGTCCATTTTTTCCAGTTTGTCCATTTTATTGGCATATAGTAGCTTGTAGTAATCTCTCATGATCCTTTGTACTTCTACAGTGTCAGTTGTTACTTCTCCTTTTTCATTACTAATTCTATTGATTTGAGTCTTCTCCCTTTTTCTCTTGATGAGTCTGCCTAATGGTTTATTAATTTTGTTTATTTTCTCAAAGAACCAGCTTTTAGTTTTAATGATCTTTGCTATTGTTTCCTTCATTTTTTTTCCATTTATTTCTGATCTGACCTTTATGATTTCCTTCGTTCTGCTAACTTTGAGTTTGTTTGTTCTTCTTTCTCTAATTGCTTTAGGTGTAAGGTTAGGTTGTTTAGTTGAGATGTTTCTTGTTTCCTGAGATAAGATTTTATTGCTGTAATACTCCCTCTTAGAACTGCTTTTGCTGCATCCCATAGGTTTTGGGTCCTATGTTTTCATTGTATTTGTTTCTAGGTATTTTTTGATTTCCTCTTTGATTTCTTCAGTGATCTCTTGGTTATTAAGTAGTGTATTTTTTAACTTCCATGTGTTTTATTTTTTACAGATTTTTTTCCTGTAATTGATATCTAGTCTCATAGCATTGTGGTTGGAAAAGATACTTGATACAATTTCAAGTTTCTTAAATTTACCAAGGCTTGATTAGTGACCTAAGACATGATCTATCCTGGAGAATGTTCCATGAGCAATTGAGAAGTAATTATATTCTGTTGTTTTTGGATGGAATGTCCTATAAACATCATTTAAGTCCATCTTGTTCAATGTATCATTTAAAGCTTTTGTTTCCTTATTTATTTTCATTTTGGATGATCTGTCCATTGGTGAAAGTGGGGTGTTAAAGTCCCCTACTGTGATTGTGTTACTGTCGATTTCCCCTTTTATGGCTGTTAGCATTTGCCTTATATATTGAGGTGCTCCTATGTTGGGTGCATAAATATTTACAGTTGTTATACCTTCTTCTTGGATCAATCCCTCGATCATTATGTAGTGTCATTCTTTGTCTTTTGTAATAGTCGTTATTTTAAAGTCGTTTTGTCTGATATGAGAATTGCTACTCCAGCTTTCTTTTGATTTCCATTTGCATGGAATATCTTTTTCCATCCCCTCACTTTCAGTCTGTAAGTTTCCCTAGTTCTGAAGTGCGTCTCTTGTAGAGAGCATATGTTTGGGCCTTGTTTTTGTATCCATTCAGCCAGTCTATGTCTTTTGGTTGGAGCATTTAATCCATTTTTATAAGGTAATTATTGATATGTATGTTCCGATTACGATTTTCTTATTTGTTTTGGGTTTGTTATTGTAGGTCTTTTCTTTCTCTTGTGTTTCCTGCCTAGAGAAGTTCCTTTAGTATTTCTTGTAAAGCTGGTTTGGTTGTGCCCAATTCTCTTAGTTTTTGCTTGTCTGTAAAGCTTTTAATTTCTCCATTGAATCTGAATGAGATCCTTGCTGAGTAGAATAATCTTGGTGGTAGGTTTTTCCCTTTATCACTTTAAATATGTCCTGCCACTCCCTTCTGGCTTGCAGAGCTTCTGCTGAAAGATCAGCTGTTAACTTTATGGGGATTCTCTTGTATGTTTTCTTTTTTTTTTTTTTTTACCCTTGTATGTTATTTTTCCCTTTCTGCTTTTAATAATTTTCCTTTGTATTTAGTTTTTGATAGTTTGATTAATATGTATCTTGGCACGTTTCTCCTTGGATTTATCCTGTATGGGACTCTCTGTGCTTCCTGGACTTGATTAACTAGTTCCTTTCCCATATTAGGGAAGTTTTCAACTATCATCTCTTCAAATATTTTCTCAGTCCCTTTCTTTTTCCCTTCTTCTTCTGGGACCCCTATGATTTGAATGTTGGTGTGTTTAATTCTGTCCCAGAGGTCTCTGACACAGTGCTGAATTCTTTTCATTCTTTTTTCTTTTTTCTGCTCTGCAGTAGTTATTTCCACTATTTTATCTTCCAGGTCATTTATCCATTTTTCTCCCTCATTTATTCTGCTATTGATTCCTTCTAGAGAATTCTTAATTTCATTTATTGTGTGATTCATCATTGTTTGTTTCCTCTATAGTTCTTCTAGGTGCTTGTTAAATGTTTCTTGTGTTTTCTCCATTCTATTCCAAGATTTTGGATCATCTTTACTATCATTACTCTGAATTCTTTTTCAGGTAGACTGCCTATTTTCTCTTCATTTGTTTGGTCTGGTGGGTTTTTACCTTGCTCCTTCATCTGCTGTGTGTTTCTTTGTCTTCTCATTCTGCTTAACTCACTGTGTTTGGGGTCTCCTTTTTGCAGGCTGTAGGTTGGTAGTTCCCATTGTTTTTGATGTCTGCCCCCAGTGCTAAGGTTGGTTCAGTGTGTTGTGTAGGCTTCCTGATGGAGGGGACTGGTTCCTGTGCTTTGGTTTATGAGGCTGGATCTTATCTTTCTGGTGGGCAGGACCATGTCCTGTAGTGTGTTTTGGGGTGTCTGTGACCTTATTATGATTTAAGTAGCCTCTCTGAAAATGGGTGTGTTTGTGCTCCTGTCTTGGTAGTCGTTTGGCATAGGGTGTCCAGCACTGTAGCTTGCTGGTTGATGAGTGGAGCTGGGTCTTAGTGTTGAAATGGAGATCTCTGGGAGAGATCTCACTGTTTGATATTACATGGAGCTGGGAGGTCTGTGGTGGACCAACATCCTGAACTCAGCTTTCCCACCTCAGAGGCACAGGCCTGACACCCGGCCAGAGCACCAAGACCCTGTGAGCCACATGGCTCAGAAGGGAGAAAAAAAGAAAGAAAGAAAGAAAATAAAAAGAAATAAAGTTATTCAATTAAAAATTAAAAAGTAATAAAAGAAAAAAGAAGGAAAGAAAGAAGAGAGCAACCAAACCAAAAAACAAATCCAGCAATGATAACAAGTGCTAAAAACTATACTAAAAAAAAAGCAAAAAACGAACAGACAGAACCCTAGCACAAATGGTAAAAGCAAAGGTATACAGACAAAATCACACAAAGAAGCATACACATAGACACTAACAAAAAGAGAAAAATGAAGAAAAAATATATATCTATATATAAAAATCAAAAAAGGAAGAGAACAACCAAATCAATAAACAAATCTACCAATCACAATAAACTCTAAATACTAAACTAAGATAAACATAAAACCAGAAACCAGTCAGTTTTGGTGTGATTCACTGTCTATTCAGGTATTCCACAGATGCAGGGTACATCAAGTTGATTTTGGAGATTTAATCCACTGCTCCTGAGGCTGCTGAGAGAAATTTCCATTTCTCTTCTTTGTTTGCACATCTCCTGGGGTTCAGCTTTGGATTTGGTTCCGCCTCTGCTTGTAGGTTGCTTGAAGGAGTCTGTTCCCCATGCAGACAGGATGGGGTTAAAGTAGCAGCTGATTGGGGGCTCTGGCTCACTCAGGCGAGGGGGGGAGGGAGAGGTTCGGAATGTGGGATGGCACAGGCTCCTGGTACAGGATGTGTGGATAGTGACCTGTGCTTGCACACAGGCTTCTTGGTGGCTGCAGCAGCATTCTTAGCATTTCATGCCCATCTCTTGTGTCCGTGCTGATAGCGGTGGCTCGCTCCCATCTCTGGAGCTTGTTTAGGCAGTACTCTGAATCCCTTCTCCTCGTGCACCCTGAAACAATGGTCTCTTGCCTCTTAGGCAGGTCCAGACTTTTTTCCCAGACTCCCTCCCAGCTAGCTGTGGAACACTAGCCCCCTTCAGGCTGTGTTCACGCAGCCAACCCCAGTCCCCTCCCTGGAATCTGAAATCCAACGCCTGAGTCTCAGCTCCCAGCCCCCACCCGCCCCAGCGGGTGGGTAGACCAGCCTCTCAGGCTGGTGAGTGTTGGTGGGCACCGATCCTCTGTGCAGGAGTCTCTTTGCTTTGCCCCCTGCACCCCTGTTGCTGTGCTCTCCTCCATGGCTCTGAGGCTTACCCCCTGCCCCCTCTGCCCCGTCCCCACCAGTGAAGGGGCTTCCTAGTGTGTGGAAACTTTTCCTCCTTCACAGCTCCCTCCCAGTGGTGCAGGTCCTGTCCCTATTCTTTTGTGTCTGTTTTTTCTTATGCCCTACCCAGGAATGTGGGGAGTTTCTTGCATTTTGGGAAATTTGAGGTCTTCTGCCAGCATTCAGTAGGTGTTCTGTAGGACTTGTTCCACATGTAGATGTATTTCTGATGTATTTTGGGGGAGGAAGGTGATCACCACGTCTTACTCCTCTGTCATCTTGAAGTTCTCCTAGAGACACATCCTTATTGTTACATGTAGTAGTAGTTTATTCCCTTTTATTACTCTGCATTCCATTGTATGAAGATCCCACAATTTACCTGTATATCTTACCAGTATATTTCTACTGTTGGTAGAGATTTAATGCATTTATTGTTTTGGAATCTTAAGGTTAATGCTTCTATGAACATGTACATGCTTATACATTTCTACAAGTGAACATATGCATGCATTTCTTGTGGGTGTATACCTAGAAGAATTGCTAAGTCAAGAGTCATGCACATATTCATCCTTAGTACACTCTTCCATAGAATTGTCCAAAATAGCTGTACCAGCTTATATTCCAAAGAACGTTATATTAGAATTCCAGTTACTCCACATTCTTTCCAACTCTTGCCATTTTGGTTCTTTACTTTTGCCAATTTGTTGGCTGTAGAGTTATTACAAAGTGGTTTTAATGGCCATATCTCTGATAATTAGTGATACCAATTTTCATGTGCTTATTTTCCATTTAGATATCTTCTCTTGTAAAGTATCTGTTCAAATTTTTTGCTATTTTTATATTGAGTTGTCTGTCTTTATCTTAGTGATTTTTAGCAGTTCTTATATATTCTTATTCAGAGTTATTTGTCAGATGAATCATCTGTCATTTGTGTGTATGCAGATGTACAAATATATAGTTGCAAATACTATATTTTACTTTTTAGATTGCCTTTTAATGGTATCTGTGATGAACAAATGTTCAAGTTACAACCATATTAGCTGTTATATAATCCCATGAAATAGTTCTTTTTTTTTTGGCAGTACATGGGCCTCTCACTGCTGTGGCCTCTCCCGCTGCAGAGCACAGGCCCCAGACACGCAGGCCCAGCAGCCATGGCTCACGGGCCCAGCCGCTCTGCGGCACATGGGATCCTCCCAGACTGGGGCACGAACCCGTGTCCCCTGCATTGGCAGGTGGACTAACAACCACTGCACCACCAGGGAAGCCCTGTTCTTTCTTTTTTTTAACTTCAGTTTTGTAGTTGCTTTCAGTGATGATGTTAACTTGATATTGGTTATCCCACTTATGCTAGAAGCAGAATATCTAGTTCATTCTCTCTCTCCCTCTCTCTTTCTCTCTGCCCTCACTTCCTTCCTCCTCTTTCTCTAGGTAGGTAGATAGATAGATAGATAGATACATAGGTAGATTTACCACTTTAGAATATATAATTCAGTAGTTTTAAGTATATTCATAATGTTGTACAACCATTACCATTATCTAATTCCAGATCATTTTCATCAGCCACTTCCAAATTCTGTATCCATTAAGCAGTAACTTCTTATTCATCCTCCATCATGTTTGTATTTATAGTAGCTTTATTTATAACAGCCAAAATTTGGAAGAAACCAACATACCCTTCAGTAGGTGAATGGGTAAATAAGCTATGGCACATCCAGATATTGGAATGTTACTTAGCACTAAAAAGAAAGAAGCTATCAAACCATGAAATGACACAGAGTTATCTTAAATACTATTACTAAGTAGATGTCAATCTAAAATGGCTACATACTGTAAAATTCCAACTAGAAGACATTCTGGAAAAGCAGAACTATGGAGAATGTAAAAAGATCAGTGGTTGTCAAGGGTTGAGAGGAAGGAAAGATGAGTACTTGGAGCACAGGGATTTTTAGGTCAGTAAAACTCTTCTATATAAAAATATAATGGAGGGCACATGTCATTATACATTTGTCTGAACTCACAGATTATACAGCACAAAGAATGAAGCCTAATGCAAATATGGACTTTAGGTGATAATGACGTGACAATGATGGTTTATTGATTTTAGCAAATTTACAACACTAGTGTGTTAATGATAGAGGCTGTGTGTCGGGGGGAGAGGAAATATACAAGAACACTCTATTTTCTACTCAATTTTGCTACAACCTTAAAAGTTATAAATATATAGTCTATTAATTCATAAAATTAAATTAAAATGAATTCTTGAAAAATTTTTAATTTTTCTGATTAATCAGAACAGAAAAAGAAATCAATAGTTACTAAGCCAATAACAATGAAAAACAGAAAACAGCAAAGTCAAAATTAAAGAAAAAGCAAGACAGAAGGCATAAATTAAAGTATACTCATTAATACATCATTTGTGAATATACTAAATATTCTTTTAAATACAGAGACTGCATTAATAGATTAGAAATTAATTCCAGCTATATGTTTTTATAAGAAATAAAACAAAAATCTAAAATAGGTAAAAAATGGTTAAAGTTGAGAGATGAGTAAATATTTTAGAAACTGGTAAAAACCTGAGTAGCAATATTACAGCAAAAAATGTGAAATTTAAGGTCAAAACATTAAGTGCAAAGTGGGACCCAGGAAGACATTATGTAATAATAATAGGTATAATTTAGGAAAAAAAAAATTAAATCTATAAATGTTTTTGTACAGAAGAATAATAGCCATAACACGTAAAAAGGAAATATTCCTAGAAATACATCAAGGACCTGACAAAAATATAATTACAGGTGGCGATTTTTTAAATGCTACTTCCAGAATGTGGCAAAGCCAGATAAAATAAAAAAAAGGACAGTGAGGATATTAATAATAAAATCAACCTCAGTCCTTGAAGTATGTTTCTTCTGACTATACCAAGTACTACCATTTCCTTATGTTTTTTCTAACTAATTTCCTACTGTTCTCCCTTACTCACCAAGTAGTTTAGCACCTCGGTGACTCTCTTTTTCTTTACAATTAGTCTTATCATGATTATTTATAATTTCAAAATGTACAATGATCCATACACTACCTGGGATTCTGATTTTGTTGATCATCTCTCTTCCAAAGATAGTGACCATTATTTCATCTCAAGTATTTTACTCCTATGGATAAACTTCATCATCACCAAAAATCACACTGCCCCCACTATCTTGATTTGGAGAATTCTGTTCTCTAAAACACAAACACGCCACTTTCAGTACAGGTTTCCTTCTAGTACACCAAATATGAAAATCTTTTATACCATTAAGGTCATCAAATCTATTGATCCAACACCTTTTCACTGCCCATCATATATTTCCTATTCTCACTATCCTACTTATCTAAATTATTACAGATTCCATGAAGGAAATTATAGTTACACTCATGCAAATACTCTCAAATTTTTCCATCTTTCCCTCAGTCTTACTCACTTGGAAAAATCCTGCTCTTTGTGAATCCCAAACTTCTGCCTCTGCCTGGCCACCACCAAAGCACCTGAACATGGATGGAGAAAACAGACATGTTTTAATGCTTACTATGCCCAGGCATTGTTCTAAGTGCTTCATACATGTGAACTCATTTAGTGTTATCAGCAAACTTATAAAATATTCAGAATTATTATCCAGATCCATCTCAATTCAGAATATAGATATAAATGTATAAAGCAAAATATCTGTACCATCAAAGTATCTGTTATTCATTAAATGGTATCAAATATGCAAACACAATAGTTTTTAATGGAGTACTTGTCATATGTTTTAATAATAATCCAAAAATGGATACTTTTTTCCATATTAATTTGTAACTTAATAATTCACGATAGATATGATGGATAGGCTAGTTCCATTGCTACTAAAATACCCTATAGATAAAAGCATTTATTTCAGGAATGAAAGAGTTTAACATCAGGAAATATATTAATATAGTGCATTATATCAACAAAAAGGACAGAAGGTATTTACTTTCATAATATATGCTAGAAAAAAAATCACCTGATAAAATACAGCCCTTTGTAAATTGGTATAGATATAACTTATTCTTTTTTATAACTGCATTACAAATGTATTATGTTTACTTGTAATAAATATTTAAGTAAAATAGACTTTAAGCAAATAATATAAATATGGCTCAATACTTAATAAAAGCCTATTTAAAAAGGGGAAAAATCCTAAAAGTGTTACATTAAATTTTAGGAACAAGAGAGGATAATTATCATTATTCTATTTCAAAATTGTTTGGCTGTTTCTAGGTAATAAAATTGGAAAGGAAAATGAAATAATTGACAATCACAGAAGAGGGTTATAATTATCCTTATTTGGAAATAATCTAATTATCAACATACTAAAACATTCTATTATTAATAAGTTAATTTGTTAAGGTAACAGGATATAAAATTTTTTCCATACTAGACATTATCAATGAGAAATAAAAGTTTAAAAAATACTCTGTTCACAATATTGTTAAAAACTATAAAACTTAGAATTAATTTAACAAGAAAGGAAAGAAATACGACTTGTATGAGAAACAGTTTAAAATATTATTATAGGGTATAAAATAAGATCTAGAGCAATGGAAGGAGTTAACATAGTTCTCTGTAACAGAACTGTTAGATAAATTCTAGCAAATACATAATACACTATTCAGCACTTAAAAGCAATGAGTTATACTTTTATAACAATTGCTCTGGAGTTATGTTTCTATGTAATTCATGTTGGAAAAGTATATTGGAGAAATGATATTATTTCTGTAAAGGACAAATATGTAAGGTGTTATTAATTTTTAAAGGCAAATAATGATCATTTTCATGAAGAAGAGAAGACTGTATATCAACTATACCTCAATTAAAAAAAAAAAAAGACACAGGGAGAAGACAGTCATATATAAGCCAAACACATATATCTTGGGTGTCTAGGATTATAAGATTAATTTCTGCTGTTTAAGACAAAGAAAGAAAGAAAGAGAGAGAGAGAGAAAGGAAGGAAGGCAGGAAGGCAGGAAGGCAGGAAGGAAGGAAGGAAAGAAAGGAAAGGAAGAGAAGGAGGAAGGAAGGGAGGGAGGAAGGAAGGAAGGAAGGAAGGAAGGAAGGAAGGAGGGGAGGAGGGAGGGAAGGAAGGAAGGAAGGAAAGGAAGAGAAGGAGGGAGGAAGGGAGGGAGGAAGGAAGGGAGGGAGGAAGGAAGGAAGGGAGGGAGGGAGGAAGGAAGGAAGGAAGACTATCCTTAATATACTAGGAATTTGCACTTATTCACATGAGAATGGTCATTAGTCTGGTAGGATAGACATGAAGCTTTAGAGACTTGTTTAAACCACGTCAGATCTTTGAGCTATTTTTATACAGTGTACTTCTACAGATGTTATAAAGCTCATATGACATAGTTATTATTGCTGCTCTTCACAATCAATGTTCTTTTTTTTTTGCGGTACGTGGGCCTCTCACTGTTGTGGCCTCTCCCGTTGCGGAGCACAGGCTCCGGATGTGCAGGCTCAGCGGCCATGGCTCACGGGCCCAGCTGCTCCGCGGCATGTGTGATCTTTCCGGACCGGGGCACGAACCCGTGTCCCCTGCATCAGCAGGTGGACTCTCAACCACTGCGCCACCAGGGAAGCCCTCAATGTTCTTTTATATTTGCAAACATATTACCCCCTCCATGAGTGTTTTTTAATAGTTTCTTATAGTTCCATTCTTCTATCTCTTGTAATATCCCTTTATCCTAGGGAAAATCTAATTTATTCTTAAACCACTCATGTTTCCTATGGTTTTCCTTAAGTAATCATAAGCTAAGTGGTGATGATAATTGGAAAATAAAAATGCTTTTTATTTTTAATCAGGTATCCATAATCTCAGAACAGTGTTCTCAAATCCACTGGGCTGAAGAATGTAACTAGGAACATGGCCTAAGTTAAGTTGTTTCCTCCTCCCTAAACTCTTTTACTAGATAATTACCAGATGGCAAACATCTTGTGCATTCAAGGCAAGAGAAGTGAATAAAAGCAAAAAATAGAACCCAATCTCGGGAAGCAGACATGATCCAAACAAGTAGAATTTCATCCTATCTTTTTCATGGGAATTTGAATTTTAAATGAAGTCACTCAAGAATGCAAGAAGATAAATCATCCTAATGGCAATACCTTAAGTCTAGAGATATATTAAAGAGTTCCTGCTGCTAAGATCACCATTGTTGCCTTGTTTCTTATCCTTCCTCTATCGGCCTGTTAGCCTCTTCCTTTTATTATTTTAGCCACTTTATCCTTTTAAGAAATTGATTATTCTCTTCTATTTAATTAAATGCTAGTCAAATTATCCCTGATTAATGTGGCTAGTCAAATTATCCCTGATTCCTAACATATTTAAGGTAGAGTTTTTATTTCTTTTTCCCTAGAGAAGATGTGCTTCAGATCTGACTTTCCCCCTATTACAGTGATGGGATTTTGTTCTCAGGCAGAAATTCCTACTATTCACTATACCCTGACTGGCACATTGGTCTGGAAATTATCTGTTTCTTGAAAATTTGATATAAATTGTTCATGCACTAACTAGTCAGGGAGCTTTCTGAGAAGCTAAAGTGTGTGTGTGTGTGTGTGTGTGTGTGTGTGTGTGTGTGTATGAGAGATTTACATTTCATCTGGGAGAATGATTAAATTATTAAGATATTTTATGTTCTGTAATATCAATTTTTGTAATGGATATCTTTTCCAGAAAATCATTCTAATATCTGAGAAAAATTAGCATCCATTTGAATTAAAGATAAATTTAAATTTTTACAAATTTGCTATATGCAGGCTTTCTTATAGCAGCTGGTACAGAAAAAGACCAGGCCAGAGAGATGTTTTGAAGTATTACTATTTCAGTTAAAATATGATAATTTTCAGACAGTAACTAAGAGTTTTGAAAATGTAGCATATGGACAACCTCAGTAGAAAAATATCCACTTGAAAGTTTTCCTAAGCCAGTTCCTTTTGTATTCCAATGTCATTTCAGGAATACCTGTGCTTGCCTATGAAAAATTAAAATATCAGCAGAAATTTTGGTCATTTTTACAGGAAATTATAAAAATTTTATGAAATTATCATGAGATATTTTGAGTTATCTGAATGAATGCTATATATTTCAACTTTAAAATTAATATTAAATAAATATTAAGGTTATATTATATTTAATACTTAAAATAATGTATAATATTTAGAGCATATTTATAATTTATTCTTGCTCTGAAAACTTCCTGAGTGCTCACTACATTCAAGGCTTATTACCAACCACTTCAGGGTTTTTTATAGTGGAAGGAAAGTTGGTAAAGAATAGGTGAACAAATACTATTCATAACTTTCCATGTGTCTTTATACTCTGATGTAGAGTGTAGCACGTCTGTTTCATAGGTGAAGAACTAATGTTCCAAAGGTAAAGTAACTTTAAGTTTTAAAATTTGAAAGTAATAGGGTAGAGACTGGGATTTAGCTCTGTTTTATTCCAATGCAGTGTTTTCTTCATTACATTATATCGATTCAAACAATAGTTAAGACCATATTTTCAAGGAACTCAGAGTTTAGTCAAGTAAGAAAAGCAAAGAAGTTAATGATAACTATCTTTAAATAGCTGTGAGAAAGAGGGAAAGGGGAATGATGTTTCTTGGGTGAAATCATATCTTTGTGTTTATTACATAGAGAGGTGTTCTAAAGATTGAGGGGAGAGAATAAATCTAAAGTGACTGCAGCAGCAGTGTCAGAAGATAGGCAAGTCAAGTGTTTAGGGCTATAGAGAGAGGGTGACTGATGATACTGGAAGAGTAAATTTATGGATTTTGTTTTTGTCTTTTTTAATAATATCAGGATGAGTAATTTGACCCTTTACAATTTTAAGTCAACTGAAATTAGACTATTAATCCCAAAATATTGTATAGGATAAAGAGAAACACAGATCACAGGGGAGATATTGTAAAACAAAATTAAAAAAAAGAATTTTAAATGATATTAATATAAGATATTTAGGAAATTTTTATGACCTAAAATATGATAGCAAAGTACCTCTTTGGATGTTAGAATCTCTATAGACGTTCTAGTTTAATGGTCTAGATTATGGAATGATCTACAAAGCCTTGGATTCTGATGTCATATCAGAGGATGAAATCTACATGAAGGGTATTAGAGAATTATTTGTGGGCTTGATATGGAATTTGAAAGAAAAGTTTCACATCAAAGTTAAAGTGGTAGAAGGGAGTCATGGAAGAATGCTCAACACATTCTGGGGAAATAAAGGACCATGTTATGAAAGGAATGATATTGAGATCTTCATGAAGAATGTAAAGAATTTTTCAAATGCTGGAATGACACTGTAGTGGATAAAGATTTCAGTGAAGACTGAACAGACTCTTTGACTTTAGGGATAAAAGGTAAGCTAGAAAGAAAACTATTTACTGAGCATCTAATATGTATCAGTCACTTTCCCAGGTATTTTTTCTCATTTAATTCAAATGCAGTACATCTTGTAGATGTGGAAGCTGAGGCTCAAAGCAGTTAAGCAACTCCACAGGGACACAGATATTTTCGAGAACTGAGGTTTAAACTTAAGCCAGTACGATTTCAAAATCCTTGCTCTTTCCATTACTCCATGATAGCTTTTTAATTCTTGCAGTGAAATACAGAAAACCAATTTGAGTATACTGGAGGTGTGAAAGGCAGATTACATGGAAAGAGTATGACCAGGCATTAATAAAGTAGAGTCAGCAGTCTTAAAATTTAAAGGTGAGGGAAGGAAAATGAAAATCTCATGTCAATATCAGGATGTAATAAAATGAATTGAGTTGTTGCATTGATCTTAGGATTAGTTAACATTTATTGAACATATACTATGTACAAAGCACTGATCAAAGCATTTTACATATATTATTTGTTAGTCTTCCAAATAATTTTATAAAATGGGTTCTATTATTACCTCAATTTAACAGTTGAGGAAATCGGCACAGTGAGATGAAATGATTCAGAAAATCATAAAGTGGTAAAGCAGCATTTGAACACAAGCAGCCTGACTCCAGAATCAGTAGAATCAACCACCCTACTGCCTGACACTCTATGTTACAGAGATCTGAAACTCAAATTATCTGACAAAGCATATTCAGTAGAGGTAACTTCTAAATTAGAAGTGTCGGTAGAAATATCTGATCTTTGCCTATATGGAAAATTTTAGTGAATTTGTCCCAGGCTTCTAGGGCCTTGAACTACAATGAGAGGACAGAGGACAGTTCCATTACGTTTCTTGGTGGCCTCACATTTCCCCCAGGCAGTCAGGGCCCTTTTCAATTAAGTGCTTTATTGAGTAACCCAATAAAATGGAAATTTGGATTTTGGCATTCTACACTATAGTTCATCAATACCTCTTATAAATCATGTTCTGGTAATAAATGCCATGATTTCTACTTTGTTATCAGGAAGTAATAAATAATACAAAGCCAGATAAATTGTGATTCTGTTGAATGCACCCTATGAAGTAAACATTTTTAAATTTGCTTTATCCTTTTGTAATTATACCTCTGGGTAGATTAACTTGCTCTTCACTTTATCCAGTCTCCTTACATGTGTAGGACTTACAAGCAGGTAGTTTACTGCCAGAAAACAAATGGCCTTTAGAAGCGTGGAGATATATTTACAGACACAGGTAGAAAGCTGGGGGTGGGGGTGGATAGTTAATTAAATGACAATCAGAAGTGTCACAAATTTCAGGGGCACAGAATTGACTACAAGAATTATAAATTAGTCAGAACTACAATTTGAGCTATTACTCAGTTTTTTCTTTCCTTTTTGTATAATAACAGAACTTTTCCTTTAGAGTAGTGAAACATATAAATGCATATCTAAGGAATAATCACAATTCCTTTAAAGGATTAAAAGTAGAATTTTCCCCCCAAATAAGTTAATAGTTTGAAATTGTCCTTTAAAAACTGTATCCTTAAGAAACAAACTTTCATTATGTAGGTGTTTCTGTCATTTAATATTCCCTAAGCTCCTGTCTACATTTAGTCTTATGCTCCACTTGCAGCACTTTGTGGATAGCACTTGAACATCCTTATTTTTAATGGCACATCTCTTAATGTATCTATTATTTATTTTATGTGAAACATAGCCATGGACTCTATAACAAAAATTGCCACTGCTTTAACATGAAAAATTTTGAACCCACATGCAGGTGCCATTAGTGCAGAGATAAGAAAAGTTTAGACTATCCAATGTTAATAGAGAATCAGAAAAAAAATAACAAGACCAAAAGCATTAATAAAAATAAAGAATAAGTCTATGTATGTAGCTGTCTGTAGCTAAAAACAAATAGTGAGTAGAAAATATACTGAAAGTCATTTAAAAAAACAAAGAAAAAGGGAAAAAAATGGTGTTTCTTATTTAAAAAGTAGTCAGTGTCTGTGCATATTCATAGGAGAGAGAAGGCAAATAACAGTATTATAAGAATTATGTTAAGGAAAAGTTAGATAAAATTATGTATGAACAAATATATATATATATATATATATATATAGAGAGAGAGAGAGAGAGAGAGAGAGAGAGAGAGAGATCAAGCTTCAAAATCATGAATTGTCTCTATTCGAGATAAGTAGTCCCTGGCCTCTGAAGGACATAAGCCCCAATGAAAAATATCCTCCCTCCCAGTTTCTGTTCTAATAAAACAAAAAGATTATTGTCTGAAAGGCACAAGAGGCTTTAAGTCATGCTCAAAGGTTGACTAGAGAAGGTCACTTTTCTAGAGCTTGTTATTTATTTTTCTAGCTGTATCCCCAGGCTTCAACGGCCAGAAGGGGAGCACAACAGATTAATAACAACAGTTTTTTAGCTTAGGCTGAGTTTCTGTATTCCTTGATAATCCTTTTTTCCAGCTTCAGAAGCTGGTCTTGTAACTTGCAATGCCTACATTTGCTCTGGTTTTAGCTGCTCTGGTCTCTTGACTTTTTTTGTATACTACTCTTTGTGATCCTTTGTGACTTGGCTATTTCCATTGTTTAATTTTTCCTCTTAACAGTCATTTTACCAATTAATGGGTGATACAGAAAATTACATTGACCATAAAATTATGCTGTCCTCTGTTCTTTGTATCATACAGAGATTCTAATAACCTTACTCTTTCTTGTTAATTCAAATGATACCTGTTTTCCGAAAAAAAATAGTGGATGAGAGGAAGCAGGAGGGAGGCATATCTAATGAGATTTTTAGTAATGTCCTCCTGTGCAATCCTCTAGTGTTAAATTTCTTTTAACAGACAAGCCCTTGCTTTGGTCCTATGCTTATAGCCACTACTTTTTTCTCTTAAGGCAAGCTTCTCCTCACAATCTCCTCAATTCCTTATTTATTGATCCAATAGCTTTCTACTGAGGATTTACTATATCCTGGGTACTGTTCAGATACAACATACCAGGACCCATCTAACATGCTTGTATCTATAGAGACCATGGGATCCACCAAAACAATTTTGAATTTTTGATGTGTACATACCTTTTATGGATGGAATCAAAATTAAAGTGATTATATGCTAAAATATACACATGCTGGTCCATTGTATATGGGAACAAAACATTAGAGCTTCTGTTTGTATTGTTTTAATTTAAATAATAAGAAAAGTTTTACCTGTAACTAATGTTAAAAAAGAAACAACAGGCCCAAAATGGAGTCACTTAGGCTAGGTCCTACCAAGACGTAATGCCTAACATAATTAGTTTAAACCTTCCTCAGAAATATGACTAGACAACCTGAAATGTCCTGGTCGGCACTGATATAGACTGATAGACACTTTCCATTCCCTGTAGGAGGGCAGTCTTGCCTAAAACAATGTATTCTTTGCTAATGATTTTCTTTTTTCCACTCCCTCTCTGCCTTTAAACCTTTTTTTTTTTTCTGCAGCTCGGCAGAGCTTTTTTCTATGGCTAGATGGGGTGCTGCCCAATTCATGAATCATTTAATAAAGGCTATTAGACCTTCAAATTTACTCAGTTGAATTTTTGTTATTTACCACCAATAAGAATTGATGCTAGCAACTTCATTCAGTCACAGGTCACATGCCCTCAGATTTCTTATGGGATGAGGGCAGTTCTGTAACATTGAGGGGGCAATGGTGCCATTAATTTTTTTGGTTATCTTTTGGCATCCTGGTAGGCAGAAGTCTGAAACTGACCCCAAGATTGCTGTCTTCTAGTGTATATGCCTTGGATAATTCCTAATCCTTAAAAATAGATATCATTTTAAATAAAAGTAATGTTATAAGTAAAAACTATCTAAATGTAAGTAAGGTTGGTGTGGTTTCTTTGATTGAGATATGAAGGGGACTGCAGGGTAAATTTACAGAAAATGCATCAACCAGAAATCCATTCACTCTATCATTCAAAAGCTAATTTTTGCATCAAAAATTCCCTTCAATCTAACAATCACTTAATATACACCCTCTATGTGCCAGGAAAAAGTGGGCAAATCAGAAAACAATCTAATGAGCATGCTGCTTGTCTTCTGCTTTAGAAGTCAGAAAATAAAGATAAATAAATAACATACAGTATGGTAAATTGTGAAGGGCTATGGGAAGGCTGACAGTGCCTAACAACATCTTCATCACATTCTTAGCCTCACCATGAGACTACATTTTCCAGACTTCCAATGTGGCTGGATCCCTAGTGGTTAAATGGAGCCAAATGACTGAATTTGATCAAAGGAATGAAAGTAGAAATGATGTGGTCTCAGCCAAAATGGCTAAAAGTAGATGTGCTTTCTTTAAGTTCTTGCTCTGTTCCAGTTATCTAATGCTGCAAAACAAATCACTTCCAAATTTAATGGTCTGAAACAATTTTATTATGCTCATGGAGTCTATAGATTAGAAATGTGGACAAGGAAGATCAGGGATGGTTTGTCTCTGCAAGTCTGTGTTCTTAGTTGGCAATACTAGGTGGCTGGAGATGATTCTACGTCTGGGATCTCAATGCAGAAACTACTTCACTCACTTGTCTGATACTGGCTAATACTGGCTGTAATTTGGGAATTTATCTGGAATTCTGTACCAGAAGACTAAAACATTATCTGTCCATGTACACTTGGCTTCCTCACAGCACAGATGTTGGAGCATCCCAAGTGAACAAGACTTAACTTCGAAAGTCACATTATGTCACTTATTTCATACTAATAAGTACACCCAGTTCAAAGGAAGGGAACATAGATCCACCTCTGAGTGAAGAAGTGTCAGTATCACTTTTCAAGAAGAGCATATAGGATGGGAGAAATTGTTGTTGTTTTTGAAAATAGTATTCTCTTTCCCTATTACCTATGTGAATACAGATGAGAACAAAATTGGAAGGATCCCACTCCGCTGATTCACATTGGTCTCTGATATTCATGAGAATACATTTTTATTGAGTTAAGCCACTGCAACTCTTTGGGTTTCTTGTTTTATTTTGTTTCTATTACAACAGTTACTCTGTTTGGATTTACATAGAGCTAAGGATAATACATAAAAGAGAGAAAGAAAAAGAAAATGTCAACCACTCACAGATGTTGATGTTAAAACTCAACTCACTGAGCTGATAAATTTTAAAGTAAAAGTCTTAAGGAAGTAAGGGAATTAGCCTTATAGGTATCAGGTAGTAGGAAAAGAAGCACAAAGATCTTAAGTGGGAGTGTCAGATAAACTGCAAAGAGGACAGGGTGGCTGAAGCAGAGGGAGTAAACAGGTGAGTCAGAGAAGATGAGATAAAGGAAGTACCAAGGCCAGATCACGTGGAGCATTATAGGTCATACCAATGACTTTAGAATTTACCCTAAGTGAGAGGGGAGACCATTAGAGGAAAGTCATGATCTGACACATTTTAATAAGAGCACTTTGGCTGTTGAAAAAGAAATTGCAAGGAAACAGGGGCAGAAGCAGAGAGACCTATTAGAAAATTATTGTAGGAATCCTAGCAACATGTGATACTGATCTGGCTTAGGGTATTTAGAGTGCCAGCACTTCGGACTGGTCAAATTCTGGACTTTTTTTTTTTTTTTGGTACTTGCTGAGGTTTTTTTTTAATTACTTTTAATTGTACTGAAATACACATAACATAAAATTTACCATTTCAAACATTTAAAAATATACAGTTTGGTAGTACTTCATTCACACTGTTGTGCAACCAACCTCCAGAGCTCTTTTCACCTTGCAAAGTTGAAACTCTGTCTAACTATTAAACAACAACTTGGATATATTTTGAAGGTAGAGATGACAGGATCTGTAGGAATACTTAGGTGTGGAGGTTGAAGAAAAGAAAAAGAGGAGTAAAAGATGACAAAGATTTTGGTCTAAGTAACTGGAGGAATCTTGCTGCTATAAGCTGAAATGTGTAAGACCTAAGAAGGTACTGGTTAGTTATGCAAGGGGAAAGCAGAAGTTCAGTTTGAACATGTTAAATTGGAGATTTCTATTATATATTGAAGTGAAGATATCAAAGAGGCAATTGTGTGTGTGTGTGTGTGTGTTTATATATATATATATATATACCATAGACATATATCTATATATCTATATTTCAGGAGATAGTTCTGGGATGAAGTTATACATTAAGAATTCATGAGCATAAATGGTATTTATTTTCTTTTATTTTATTTTTAACATCTTCATTGGAGTATAATTGTTTACAATGTTGTGTTACTTTCTGCTCTATAACAAAGTGAATCAGCTAAACATATACATATATTCCCATATCCCCTCCCGCCCATCCTCCCTATCTCACGCCTCTAGGTGGTCACAAAGCACGGAGCTGATCTCCCCGTGCTATGCGGCTGCTTCCCACTAGCTATCTATTTTACATTTGGTAGTGTATATATATCAATGCCACTCTCTCACTTCATCCCAGCTTACCCTTCCCCCCATCCTGCATCCTTAAATCCATTCTCTACGCCTGCGTCTTTATTCCTGTCCTGCACCTAGGTTCATTAGAACATTTTTTTTTCCATATATATGTGTTAGCATACGGTATTTGTTTTACTCTTTCTGACTTCACTCTATAGGACAGATTCTAGGTCCATCCACCTCACTACAAATAACTGAGTTTTGTTTATTTTTACGGCTGAGTAATATTACATTGTATATATGTGCTACATATTCATCCATTCATCTGTCGATGGACACTTAGGTTGTTTCCATGTTCTGGCTATTGTAAATAGAGCTGCAATGAACACTGTGGTACATGACCCTTTTGAGTTATGGTTTTCTCAGGGTATATGCCAAGTAGTGGGATTGCTGGGTTGTATGGTAGTTCTATTTTTAGTTTCTTAAGGAACCTCCATACTGTTCTCCATAGTGGCTGTATCAATTTACATTCCCACCAACAGTGAAAGAGTGTTCCCTTTTCTCAACACCCTCTCCAGCATTTATTGTTTCTAGATTTTTTGATGATAGCCATTCTGACCGGAGTGAGATGACATCTCATTGTAGTTTTGATTTGCATTTCTTTAATGATTAATGATGTTGAGCATCCTTTCATGTGTTTGTTGGCAATCTGTATATCTTCTTTGGAGAAATGTCTACTTAGGTCTTCTGCCCATTTTTGGATTCGGTTGTTTGTTTTTTTTGTTATTGAGCTGCATGAGCTGCTTGTATATTTTGGAGATTAATCCTTTGTCAGTTGCCTCATTTGCAAATATTTTCTCCCATCCTGAGTGTTGTATTTTCATCTTGTTTATGGTTTCCTTTGCTGTGCAAAAGCTTTTAAGTTTCATTAGGTCCCATTTGTTTATTTTTCTTTTTATTTCCATTTCTCTAGGAGGTGGATCAAAAAGGATGTTTTTATGATTTATGTCAGAGAGTGTTCTGCTTATGTTTTCCTCTAAGAGTTTTATATGTCTGGCCTTACACTTAGGTCTTTAATCCATTTTGAGTTTATTTTTGCATATGGTGTTACAGAGTGTTCTAATTTCATTGTTTTACATGTAGCTGTCCAGTTTTCCCAGCACCACTTATTGAAGAAGTTGTCTTTACTCCATTGTATATTCTTGACTCCTTTATCAAAGATAAGGTGACCATAGGTGCATGGATTTATCTCTGGGCTTTCTATCTTGTTCCATTGATCTGTATTTATGATTTTGTGCCAGTACCATACTGTCTTGATTACTGTAGATTTGTAATATAGTCTGAAGTCCAGGAGTCTGATTCCTCCAGCTCTGTTTTTCTTTCTCAAGATTGCTTTGGCTATTCAGGGTCTTTTGTGTTTCCATACAAATAGTGAAATTTTATGTTCTAGTCCTGTGAAAAATACCATTGGTAATTTGATAGGGATTGCATATTGAATCTGTAGATTACTTTGGGTAGTACAGTCATTTTCACAATGTTGATTCTTCCACTCCAAGAACATGGTATATGTCTCCATCATCTTTAATTTCTTTCAACAGGGTCTTATAGTTTTCTGCATACAGGACTTTTGTCTCCTTAAGTAGGTTTATTCCTAGATATTTTATTCTTTTAGTTGCAATGGTAAATGGGAGTGTTTCCTTAATTTCTCTTTCAGATTTTTCATCATTAGTGTATAAGAAGGTAGGAGATTTCTGTGCATTAATTTTGTATCCTGCTACTTTACCAAATTCATTGATTAGCTCTAGTAGTTTTCTGGTAGCATCTTGAGAATTCTCTCTATATAGGATCATATCATCTGCAAACAGTGACAGTTTTATTCTTCTTTACCAATTTGGATTTCATTTTTTTTCTTTTTCTTCTCTGATTGCTGTGGCTAACACTTCCAAAACTATGTTCAGTAATAGTGATGAGAGTGGGCAACCTTGTCTTGTTCCTGATCTTAGTGGAAATGGTTTCAGTTTTTCACCATAGACAATGATATTGGCTGTGCATTTGTCATATATGGCCTTTATTATGTTGAGGTAAGTGCCCTCTAAGCCTACTTTCTGGAGGGTTTTTATCATAAATGGGTATTGAATTTTGTCAAAAGCTTTTTCTGCATCTATTGAGATGATCATATGGTTTTTATCCTTCAGTTTGTTAATATGGTGTATCACATTGATTGATTTGCATATATTGAACAATCCTTGCATTCCTGGGATAAACGCCACTTGATCATGATGTATGATCGTTTTTTTTTTTTGCAGTATGCAGGCCTCTCACTGTTGTGGCCTCTCCCATTGCGGAGCACAGGCTCCGGACGTGCAGGCTCAGTGGCCATGGCTCACAGGCCCAGCTGCTCCGCGGCATGTGGGATCTTCCCGGATTAGGGCACAAACCCGTGTCCCCTGCATCGGCAGGCAGACTCTCAACCACTGCGCCACCAGGGAAGCCCCTGTATGATCCTTTTAATGTGCTTTTGGATTCTGTTTGCTAGTATTTTGTTGAGGATTTTTGCATTTATGTTCATTAGTGATATTGGCCTGCAGTTTTCTTTTTTTGTGATATTCTTTGGTTTTGGTATCAGGATAATGGTGGCCTCCTAGTATGAGTTTGGGAGTGTTCCTCCCTCTGCTATATTTTGGAAGAGTTTGAGAAAAATTGGTGTTAGCTCTTCTTTAAATGTTTGATAGAATTCACCTGTGAAGCCATTTGGTCCTGAGCTTTTGTTAGTTGGAAGATGTTTAACACAGTTTCAATCTCAGTGCTTGTGACTGGTCTGTTTCTATTTTCTATTTCTTCCTGGTGCAGTCTCAGAAGGTTGTGCTTTTCTAATAATTTGTCCATTTCTTCCAGGTTGTCCTTTTTATTGGCATATGGTTGCTTGTAGTAATCGCTCATGATCCTTTGTAATTCTGCAGTGTCAGTTGTTATTTCTCTTTTTTCATTTCTAATTCTGTGATTTGAATCTTTTCCTTTTTTTTCTTGATGAGTCTGGCTAATGGTTTATCAATTTTTTTATCTTCTCAAAGAAGCAGCTTTAAGTTTTATTGATCTTTGCTATTGTTTCCTTCATTTGCTTTTCATTTATATCTGATCTGATTTTTATGATTTCTTTCCTTCTGCTAACTTTGGGTATCTTTTTGTTCTTCTTTCTCTAATTGCTTTAGGTGTAAGGTTAGGTTGTTTATTTGAGATTTTTCTTGTTTCTTGAGGTAGAACTGTATTGCTATAAAGTTCCCTCTTAGAACTGCTTTTGCTGCATCCCATAGGATTTGGGTCATTGTGTTTTCATTGTCATGTGTTTCTAGGTATTTTTTGATTTCTTCACTGATCTCTTGGTTATTAAGTAGTGTATTGTTTAACCTCCATGTGTTTGTATTTTTTACAGATTTTTTCCTGTATTTGATATCTAGTCTCATAGAATTTTGGTTGGAAAAGATACTTGATATGATTTCAATTTTCTTAAATTTCCCAAGGCTTGATTAGTGACCCAAGATATGATCTATCCTGGAGAATCTTCCATGAGCACTTGAGAAGAAAGTATACTGTTGTCTTTGGATGTAATGTCTTATAAATAACAATTAAGTCCATCTTGTTTAATGTGTTATTTAAAACTTGTGTTTCTTATTTATTTTCATTTTGGATAATCTGTCCATTGGTGAAAGTGTGGTGTTAAGGTCCCCTACTATTTTTGTGTTACTTCCAATTTCCTATTTTATGGCTGTTAGCATTTGCTTTATTCATTGAGGTGCTCCTATGTTGGGTGCATAAATATTTACAGTTGTTATATCTTCTTGGATTGATCCCTTGATCATTAAGTAGTGTCCTTCTTTGTCTCTTGTAATAGTCTTTATTTTAAAGTCTATTTTGTCTGATATGAGAATTGCTATTCCAGCTTTCTTTTGATTTCCATTTGCATGGAATATCTTTTTCTATCCCATGAGTTTCAGTCTGTATGTGTCCCTAGGTCTGAAGTGGGTCTCTTGTAGACAGTATATATATGCATCTTGTTTTTGTAACCATTCAGCCAGTCTATATCTTTTGGTTGGAGCATTTAATCCATTTATACTTAAGGTAATTATTGATATGTATGTTCCTATTACCATTTTATTAATAGTTTTGGATTTGTTATTGTAGGTCTTTTCCTTCTTTTCCTTCTCTTGTATTTCCTGCCTAGAGAATTTCCTTTAGCATTTGTTGTAAAGCTGGTTTGGTGGTGCTGAATTCTCTTAGCTTTTGCTTGTCTGTAAGGGTTTTAATTTCTCCATCGAATCTGAATGAGATCCTTGCTGGCTAGAGTAATCTTGGTTGTAGTTTTATCCCTTTTATCACTTTAAATATGTGCTGCCACTCCCTTCTGGCTTGTAGAGTTTCTGCTGAAAGATCAGCTGTTAACCTTATGGGGATTCCCATGCATGTTATTTGTTGCTTTTCCCTTGCTGCTTTTAATAGTTTTTCTTTGTATTTAATTTTTGATAGTTTCATTAATATGTGTCTTTGCATGTTTCTCCTTGGATTTATCCTGTATGGGACTCTGTGCACTTCCTGGACTTGGTTGACTACTTCCTTTCCCATATTAGGGAAATTTTCAACTGTAATCTCTTCATATATTTTCTCAGTCCCTTTCTTTTTCTCTTCTTCTTTTGGGACCCCTATAATTTGAATGTTGGTGCATTTAATGTTGTCCCAGAGGTCTCTGACACTGTCCTGAATTCTTTTCATTCTTTTTTCTTTATTCTGCTTTGTGGTAGTTTTCTCCACTATTTTATCTTCCAGGTCATTTATCCGTTCTTCTGCCTCAGTTATTCTGCTACTGATTTCTTCTAGAGAATTTTTAATTTCACTTATTGTGTTGTTCATCACTGTTTGTTTGCTCTTTAGTTCTTCTAGGTCTTTGTTAAATGTTTCTTGTATTTTCTTCATTCTATTTCCAAGATTTTGGATCATCTTTACTCTTATTACTCTGAATTCTTTTTCAGGTAGACAGTGTATTCTTCCTCTTCATTTGTTTGATCTGGTGGGTTTTTACTTTGCTCCTTCATCTGCTGTCTACTTCTCTGTCTTCTCATTTTGCTTAACTTACTGTGGTTGGGTTCTCCTTTTCACAGGCTGGAGGTTCATAGTTTCTGTTGTTTTTGGTGTCTGCCCCCCATGGGTAAGGCTGGTTCAGTGGGTTGTGTAGGCTTCCCACTGTAGGTGGAGGGGCTGGTGCCTGTGTTCTGGTGGATGAGGCTGGATCTTGTCTTTCTGGTGGGCAGGATTGTGTGTGGTGGTGTGTTTTGGGGTGTCTGTGAACTTATTATGATGTTGGCAGCCTCTCTGCTAATGGGTGGGGTTGTATTTCTGTCTTGCTAGTTGTTTGGCATGGGGTGTCCAGCACTGTACTTGTTGGTCATTGAGTGGAGCTGGGTCTTAGCGTTGAGATGGAGATCTCTGGGAGAGCTCTCGCCCATTGATATTACATGGGACCGGGAGGTCTCTGATGGTCCAATGTCCTGAACTTGGCTCTGTCACCTCAGAGATTTAGGCCTGACACCCGGCTGGAGCACCAAGACCCTGTCAGCCACAGGGCTGGAGGATGGGCAAGTCAGAAAGGAATCAGGTTTCTGGCCCTTGGATATTGGCCGACTTGGGATTGGGGCTCCATAGCTGTGCCTCAGTGGTTGGTGTAGCCGCCCCAGGAGCTTCTGCACGTTGGTTGGTAGGGGCCCGTGTGCAGAGGCCTTGCACCTGACATGTTGGATTGGCTTTCTCAGCACAGAACTTCTGCAGGGACACACCTTGGCTCCTGTGTGGAGAAGCGCTGTGTACACAACCACAGCCCAAGATGGCAGCGGACGGCTTATAAATGGTGTTTAAATCCATGCACCTGGATAGGCTTGCAAAGAGGCAGAGTGTAAACAGAAGAAAGAAGAGGTATGAGAACAAGCCCTAGAGCATTCCAATATTTAGAGGTTTGAGAGGTAAAAAATACCAGTGAAAGAAATTGAGAAGGCACAGAATGTGTGCTCTCCCAGACACAAAAGGATAAAGTATTTCAAGGAGGAGAGGTTAAGCGATTGTGTATAATGCTATTGACAGGTCAAGTAAAATGGATGCTAAGAAATGACCATATAATTTAATCATTTCAATGTCATCAGTGACTTTGAGAAAAGCAGTTTCAGTAATTTGATGAATTCAAAAAGCTGATCAGGTGGGCCTAAGAAAATTCCAAGGAAGAAAGCCTGGAAACAGTTAAGGTATACAATAC
This sequence comes from Globicephala melas, assembly GCF_963455315.2. Classification (NCBI taxonomy): domain Eukaryota; kingdom Metazoa; phylum Chordata; class Mammalia; order Artiodactyla; family Delphinidae; genus Globicephala; species Globicephala melas. The sequence goes on along the minus strand of NC_083317.1, from coordinate 51,243,715 downwards.
TTTCAAGAATCTGTTCTATAAAAATAAGAAAATAAATAAGGGAGTACTTGGATGGGAATGTGGGATCAAGGCTCAGATGTGCAAAAAGTTGTATATGACTTCACAAGATGGTTAATTTTATAAAATAAGACCTTAAAACATATATTCATTATAATATTTTGAAATAAAAGAAGGGCAGTACTAATGAACAGTGTTTGTATCACACAGTGGTATGTTAATGATCTTGTGGCAAAGTTTTTAAAAGAGTTATTGAATATATGATGAATTATGCATTTCCAAATTTGCTGATCTTTTCTCTGATGACAATAACTGTCATTAATTTGCTACATAGCAGTGTTTTAAGAAAATAAACACAATCTGTCCAGGGTAAAGGTGCCATTTTAACAATAAATGAGAAAGTAACTGCTCTTTGAAATTGCTCGCACTGAATAATTTCCCTCCAAGGGTGAGTACAGGCCTTCCCTAATTCCCATGACATGTGTGGATAGCGCTTAACAGTCAACAGGTCTTTACTAAAGACATGGATAGCAAAAAGGAAGTATGAAACAGGAAACAGTTATAATATTACATGTGACCTACATTCTATCCAAGGGCCCAGTCTTTTACATCCTGGCTCCCAGAAACCCTAAAACAGATAACTCACTTCATCCCACATATCCTCCCGGAAAATGTTCCAGGCCTTTCCATTACTTGGAGTCTCACTGACACAAACTTATCACAGGCCCAAAGATGGAAAAAAGTTATCCCTCATCTAAATTTCAGGATCTAGAAGAGAGCCTAAGTCTGCCTAAAGAAAAAGAAAAAGAAAAACACACTTGATTCCTTTCCAGAATAAAACAAGGGAAATGCCTATTTCCTTCATTTCAAAACCTGAGTCTGTTACATAGACATGAAAATCACAAAAAAAGTTCAGCACTTGTATATTTTTTTCAAAGTACCAAGTTCATTCAATCTCTTTACCTATAAAATAAACATTGTTAACTTATTGAATTACTTTGCCCTTTCATAAGAGAAAAATAAAATACTATTTAAAACAGGATTTTACTGGCAATAAATTTCAATTTCTGGCATGTCTACTGACATCTAGCACATCATTTTCCAAGTCGGGGTAGAACTAGAGCATTAAGTTATAAAATAAAGTTTTTGAGTGTCTTTACAATATAACATATTGATTAAGAGAAGGACATGGAAGTCAGTCTTATAACTGGGACCAAATCCTGGTCCCTACACTTAGTGCTTTTATCTCTCTTATCATGAACTTCCTTACTTTTCGTATCAGTCATAATACTACCTCTTTCATGAGCTCTTGGTAAAAATAAATATGATGATAGAAATATCATCTTAGATTTCAGAATAGGATCTGCCACATAGTAAATGATCAATAATTAGTATCTATCATTTTTAATGCTGTTTTCAATACTGTAGATGGTCCTCTAATTAGCTCATGCCTCAATGGGTTTTTGAGTGTTTACAGAGATTCTAAAGCAGCAACTCAATATAAGTATTCTTTGTTTGTCTTATTATTATATTTTTCCTAATCTAAGTATGTAAGTTATTTGGTTAAAAGTATTCTTAAATATTAGTGAACCGTTTCCTGTCTAAGGTGGTAAATATAAAATCTTCCTCATAAAAAAAAAAAGGACACATCATTAGATTTAGGGCCCACTTGTGTAACCCAGAATGATCTCATATCAATCCTCTTAACTACATTTACAGAGATTCTTTTTCTAATTAAGGTGACATTCAAGGTTCTAAGGGATAGGACATTCACAGATTGTTTTTTCTTTTTTTTTAAATAAATTTATTTATTTATTTTTGGCTGTGTTGGGTCTTCGTTGCTGTGTGTGGGCTTTCTCTAGTTGCAGCGAGCAGGGGCTACTCTTTGTTGTGAGAAGCAAGCATGGGCTTCTCACTGCGGTGGCTTCTCTTGTTGCGGAGCACAGGCTCTTGGTGCATGGGCTTCAGTAGTTGTGGCACACAGGCTCAGTAGTTGTGGCTCGCGTGCTTAGTTGCTCTGTGGCATGTGGGATCTTCCTGGACCAGTGCTTGAACCCGTGTCCCCTGCATTGGCAGGCAGATTCTTAACCACTGCGCCACCAAGGAAGTCCCTCACACATTGTTTTAAGACCACCATTCAACCCACTATAGGGAGATGGTGACTAGACCTGTTTTAGTTAATCTGGTTCTTGAAAGGTTACAGGATATTTTAAATAAACTGACAATAATCATGAAAAGACACAGATACCACTAAGAGTACTTTGGCTTGGCTGATGGCTAATTATAATAAAAATAAATTTCAATATAAAATATTAAAACATTTAAATGCCAGAATGTGGAAATTCACACTGCAAAAAATGGTTTAGAAATAAATATTTTATGTGAATTTTAAAGTTCCTGAAAAATATTAACTCAATCTGGAATAATGATGATGAAATTTGACTTCAGAGGAAGTGATGGTTTTCAAACACTCATTATCCCTCCCAGAATTGACCTTTAGTATTCATATATTGTGCCATAATTTATCTTCTCTTTATCTGAAGACAGTGTAAAGAAGTCGTGAATCTTAATCAGAGGTTGTTCCATCCTCTCAATCGTCACTTTTATGGCCCCAAAAATACTCACCATTCTAAGAACCTGGTAAAGCAGGGAACTGACTCCTGTGTTTGGACTGTCTTAGAGCAGTCCTCAGCACGGTCCCTTGATTAGATTTTTCAAATGGATGTGATGAATAGGGAGCAACAGGAAGGGCCATAAATGAGTGATTTTGTGTTTTGTTGAGTTTTTCAGTTAAGAAAAAAAGGGAGATCTCCAGAGAGAGAGAGCCAATAATTAGCCTTTGTCCCTGCAGTTGCAAGACTTGGGAGACTTCACACTTAGAGCAGAAAAGCCATGTCTGTTGTTGTTAACTTACAGTGAATTTTGAACTCAGAAAGTGTAACAAATAGAATTTGGATAAGGAGCAGGGAGGGGATGAGGTAAAAGTCATGAATACAGTTCAAAATCAAGGTACACATTCTAAAATACAAAGCATATACAATGACCACAAGGCGATGCCAGGAGAAAAATCAGAAATGAAGCAATGTAAGTTACCACAGTTTACTTAATAAAGTCAGAACTTTAACTTGCAGAGTCTATATGTATCAGATAAAATTAACCTGCTATATATGAAATAAGAACATAGAGAACCAATGGAGACAGACTGATAGCAAGGGAGAGTAATAAAAGAAAGATGTGGTTCTGTTGGGAATAACTGCTCTGATTCCCTCCCACTCATTTCAGTAGTAAAGAAAAAAGCTGACTTTCTTAGCAGCATCTGAAACGCTAATTAGCAACATAATTCGGGCCTGATGTTCATTGTCCCAGTAATGGCTTTCCTACATTAACTCTCAGTATACGCAAGCAAGCATGAAGTATGGAAACATCCTAAGCAATTTCTAAGGTTTTAGGATGTTTGGACTGAAAGTGTACTGTTATTCATGAATTAAAAAGAAAATCAAGCATAAGAAAATATCTTCAGTCAGAAATGGAAATAAAAACAAAAGTAAACAAATGGGACCTAATGAAACTTAAAAGCTTTTGCGCAGCAAAGGAAACCATAAAGAAGACCAAAAGACAACCCTCAGAATGGGAGAAAATATTTGCAAATGAAGCAACTGACAAAGGATTAATTTCCAAAATTTATAAGCAGCTCATGCAGCTTAATAACAGAAAAACAAACAACCCAATCCAAAAATGGGCAGAAGACCTAAATAGACATTTCTCCAAAGAAGATATACAGAGTGCCAACAAACACATGAAAGAATGCTCAACATCACTAATCATTAGAGAAATGCAAATCAAAACTACAGTGAGATATCATCTCACACCAGTCAGAATGGCCATCATCAAAAAATCTAGAAACAATAAATGCTGGAGAGGGTGTGGAGAAAAGGGAACCCTCTTACACTGTTGGTGGGAATGTAAATTGATACAGCCACTGTGGAGAACAATATGGAGGTTCCTTAAAAAGCTACAAATAGAACTACCGTACGACCCAGCAATCCCACTACTGGGCATATACCCTGAGAAAACCATAATTCAAAAAGAGTCATGTACCAAAATGTTCATTGCAGCTCTATTTACAATAGCCCAGAGATGGAAACAACCTAAGTGTCCATCATCGGATGAATGGATAAAGAAGATGTGGCACATATATACAATGGAATATTACTCAGCCATAAAAAGAGACGAAATTGAGCTATTTGTAATGAGGTGGATAGACCTAGAGTCTGTCATACAGAGTGAAGTAAGTCAGAAAGAGAGAGACAAATACCGTATGCTAACACATATATATGGAATTTAAAAAAAAAAAAAAGTCATGAAAAACCTAGGGGTGAAACAGGAATAAAGACACAGACTTACTAGAGAATGGACTTGAGACTATGGGGAGGGGGATGGGTAAACGATGACAAAGCGATAAAGAGGCATGGACATATATACACTACCAAACGTAAGGTAGATAGCTAGTGGGAAGCAGCCGCATAGCACAGGGAGATCAGCTCGGTGCTTTGTGACTGCCTGGAGGGGTGGGATAGGGAGGGTGGGAGGGAGGGAGATGCAAGCGGGAAGAGATAGGGGAATATATGTATATATATAACTGATTCATTTTGTTGTGAAGCTGAAACTAACATACCATTGTAAAGCAATTATACTCCAATAAAGATGTTAAAAAATAAAAATTAAAAAAAAAAAGAAAAAAAAAAAGAAAATATCTTCAGTCAACAGACAGAGAATTATAGATGAAGGTAAAAGAGATAGTAAGTGAGTGAGTGATTTTGTTTACAGACATGACTGGTTGACTAGCATGTAATTATGGGACCTGTTTCCAGTTTGTTCTTTGCAAAAATAATTGGTGTGTGCCACATAAGGATCTGTTTTAATAAATGGATCTCTTCAGGAAGCAGAAGAATGGTGTGGGATGGCAGCATAATTTAGCATGGTGAGTACTAGATGTGGACACCATTAGCTGCAGCATTTCTTATGACACATTGTACTTAGAACGACTGCTCAGCCTGGAAAAGAAGTGCAAAAGATAAATGGAGTGGCAGCTTGTAGTGTCATGAGTCTAACTGAGCTAATTAATTAGTCTGCAATTCTGTATTAGCAGTGTCTCAGTGAATGCTATGGAGATGGCAAGACAGAAAGAGCTAGCTCTTGAAGGAAACATACATCCAGACAATGGATGGCATACTGAGTATAGCTCAAAGGCAAAAAGATAACTGGAGTTTTCTTAGGAAAAGTACATATAAAGGGATCTGTCTATGTCATAGCTATTTTGCTGTAATGTGTGTTTGTTATCCACATAATGGCATAATTTATTATGAAATCCTCAAATAATGGTAAATTAGTTAAAGCAATAACGGTAATCTCTATTGCATTGGTTCCCAAACTTAGATTTACATTGGATTCACCTGGGAAGCATTAAAACTACAGATGTCTAGGTCAAACCCCAGGGATTTTGATCTAAATGGTCTGGATTGCAGTCTGTCCATGGGATCTTTTTGAAGTTTCTGAGGTAATTCTAACGTGTAAACATGGTTGAGAACCACTACTCTAGTGTGTTCAGTCATCTGTACCAAATGAACGGTATGCAACCCTCCCTACACATTAAAACCACTTGGGAAGCTTTAAAAATAAATCAGAGTTTAATAGAATAAGGCCTGAGTTTTGGAAGTATTCAAAATATTATTAATTTACTAAAAATACATGTAACAGTTACCAAAATGCACCAAGCATCACACTTAGCAATAAGGAAACAAATGCAAGATTGCTCTTTGTTCAACAAATGTAAGTATTTTGAAAGGAGTTTACAGTTTAAAAAGGATTTATAATTGCCTAATTCATTGTATATTATTGTAAGATGAACTCTGCCTCTTGCCCAAGGACTATTCCCATAGAAGTATTTGAAAAATGGAGAAAACTTTTTGAAACACTATTTTAGGATTACAAATCAGAAAGGCAGAATGACAAGGTACAGAGAGCATAGAGTGGGAATTAGTTATGACTTTGCCATTAGTTTGTTCTGCAACTCTGTGAAAGTATTTTATTTTATATTTATATATTGGGGAAATAATGTTTGCTCAAACTGTCATACAATCTTATTATGGATATCGAACCAATTCAATCAAATAAGATAATGGATATCAAAATGCTTTGAAATAGATCAAGATTTACAAAAGTATTTTCATGATTAATGTGGAAATGGTGATAAATCAGACCAAAGTCATGTGTTTGCTATAGAGAAAAATCTGTCAAACTGATAAAATATCTGTGCTGTTTATCATGACACTCTGCCATTTCAAAATACTTTCATAACTTGCTACATGTACTAAGATTAACATATGTTTAATGTTAATTACATAATGTCTTTAAATGACTTCCTGGTGGCATGATGAAACCTTAATATTAACATAATCAAATTACTTATAATTTAATTTAATTCTATAGATTATTATTAAACTTGTTATGTGAAATGTTTTGTGTCAAGAACTAGGAATACATAAATGACTAAGGCACAATTTCCACCCTTTAAGTATCATAGTCTAGTTTGTTGATACACACACATACACACACACACACACACCCCTCAACATCTATCTATTTACCATATATTTTTCTATCCATCTAGTACTAAAATGTGAAAATTCAGAAGGTGATATGAATTAAAGGGATAAGGAACCAGAGGAGGTAAAACTCATTCTGCTGGAAGCAGGCTTCACAGATAAAATGACATTCATATTGTTTTCAAGAATGAGTGGGAGTTTGCCAGACAGGATAAAGAGCCTCCCTGATAGAGAAGATAGCAAGTGAAAATACAGGGAATTGTAAAAATTTAGTGTGTCTCTAATGTCACAATCCCCATCTTGAAAGTTTCTTCAGTATGGCTAATCTAATCTAAACTGTGTGGATTTTTCCAAGCATCTTTCAAATGGACTGCTAACTTACATGTCATTTTGGATGGTCTGTTCTCTTCAAGAAATTCACTGTGCAAATGTCAAAGTCAATTTTACATTTTAGCCAAATACCTTCCTGACTACTGATATTCCAATATACTTTGTAGGTCAAGTGTTTTGGTAACAGCTATTAATTTGACCTAGAGCTCAACTCTGCCCATTTGGGAAACACATACGTGCACTCACAGGGAATGATTTTGGAGTCTGAATGACAGAATCTGAATGTAATGCCTTCTCAAATGATAAGTTTATTAATGAACATACAGAGGGGAGTATGTAAATTTACTGATTTTGTAAAGGTATAACTATAACTTTTCTACATATGTAAGTGTATAATTTACTAAGTTTTAAAGAGTTTTTCAGAATTTAGCCTAGAGGCTCTGATACATATACAAAATCACATGATCACTCCAATCCAGTGACAAATGTGTCCCTCGAATGGAAATTGCACTTTGAGGAAGAGACAGTAGCATTTTCATCAACATGTTGCCACTTAGAGACTGTACTTCCATACCTGGCAGATTGTATATATATTAAAAAAATCTTTAGAAAGCGACAAGACAGAATTAAAATAAAAATGTAAAAAAATTAGCTACAATAATTTAAAAGTATAAATATAAATAGAACTTATTGACAAGAAAACCATGAAACAATGTTGGAAAGTGTCTTTTTTCATATTAATATGGAATGAGGAGCTCAATCCAATAAGAATCTTTTATAGTTCTAAAAAAAGTGGATGTGGCAATTAGAGAAAGTAGATCTGTTCAGTAGAAAAAGAAAAACTTAACTATGGAGACACTTATAGTTTACAGTTGTTGGTTTTTTTTTTTTACTTTGTATGTTTTAATTTAAGAAGTACTTGTACTTGTCTAAAAAGTTTTATAATAAAAATCAACAGTTCCTAGCTGTAACCTCCACATGCCCAGTCTCAATCTCCAGTTATAACTTTCTCAACATTTTTTCTATTGTGTTCCTTCAATTTCCCAGATATTTTGCTTATGCTGTTAGTTTATTATTTACCCAATCTAGGACTAATATAATACTTAATATGAGAATGAACTCATCTTCATAGCTCTTTTATCCTATCCCTCACTTCCATTCACCACTCCCTGGCAGTACATTTTTAAAACTTTTTATTTCCTTTGTTTTCTTTAATCACCATTACATCATTATATGATTATACCAATGGGATCCTAGATCCAGTGCCAGGAGCAGTGGTGGATGAAGCTGTGGTCTATTGCCCTGTAGCTTTGACAGAAGTCCCTACTGCCCTGCTTCTGCGCTTGACTGGGCTGTTGTTCTGGCTACCTAGCATCCACTTATGCCCACATTCTAAGTCAGGTTCCTTATTCCAATAATTCTATGAGCTACCTACTATTATTGCTATAAATTATTTTTTCTTTGTTGAATTATCCATGGTGATTTACATTTAGAATACCATTTATCACTGTTAGTTTACTTTTTTAGATATAATAGTTGGTATGTTTTCTCTAAAAAATATTTTAAAATTAGGTTTATTTCAGTCTTTCACTTCTAGCTGACTAAACAGACATTCTATAGAAAGGCTCAGTCTTGGTCTTGTAAAAAATGAAAAGAGAGAAAATTATCAATTGCTCAGCCCTTATAATAGCTCAGTTGGGATATAATAATACAAGTCTAAGTGAGAGATTATTGAGTAGAGAAGCAAATGACAGAACTTTGAGAATGGGGACAAAAAGAAAAGGCAAAGAAAGAGAAAAAGGTCAGCCATAAAGAATGAAAATGAATTAGGGGAATATGGTTCATGAAAGCCAAGATTACAGATAATTATAAGAACAAGGAAGACGTCATAATTCCAGAATTTTTAAAGAATATAAGGTTCTGAAAGAAATTGTAGCCTTTAGTGACAAACATATCCTTTGCTACCATCAAGAAAGGAGTTTAAAAAAGAAACGTGGAAGCAGAAGTCAGATTGCAAATATCGTGAGGCACATATTATATAAAGGTAGTGTAGGGAATAATCTTGCTACTATAAAAATAATAAATGTGACAGTGTGATGTGGAATCAGGTAGAGTTATATCTAATCCCAGTTCTACCACTTATTTGTGGCATTGGGCAAATCAATTAACCCTTAACCCTCTAGACCTTAATTAACTCATCAATAAAACTTGAACTATTATATCAGCTACAATGCGTAGTTAATGCTTTCAATAAATAATTATCTCTCTTCTTAAATGGAGTGACTGATAGGACTTCTGAGTTTTTCCTTTTTGTTTTCTTTGATTTTTTTTTTTTAATAAGAGAAATTGGAGCATTTTATGGCCAGATTTTGGGGGGAAAAAACCTGTAAGTGAGAGAACAGATACAGTGAAGAGGAAAAAAATAAAATAGAAGAGAAAAAAGAGTGTAGTAATTGATGGAGCAAGGTAGGTGTGTGTAAAATTTTAGAATCAATCAGAGCTAAGCCAATAGAATCGAGTTGTTTTCTCATGATGCAGGAAAGCAGAACAACAGATGATAAAGATAAAAATTTAGGGGCTTCCCTGGTGGCACAGTGGTTGAAAATCTGCCTGCCAATGCAGGGGACACGGGTTCGAGCCCTGGTCTGGGAAGATCCCACATGCCGCGGAGCAACTAGGCCCATGAGCCACAATTACTTAGCCTGCGCATCTGGAGCCTGTGCTCTGCAACAGGAGAGGCCTCGATAGTGAGAGGCCCACGCACCGCGATGAAGAGCGGCCCCCACTTGCCGCAACTAGAGAAAGCCCTCGCACAGAAACAAAGACCCAACACAGCCAAAAGTAAATTAATTAATTAATTAATTTAAAAAAAAAGATAAAAATTTACAAAATTAAATTTAAGGAGGCTCATGTTAAATGGTTTCCATCTAAGAAATTAAGAACTAATGCCAACTATATGTATGAAAAGGTGGGGTTAGAAGTAGATGAATAGAATTACTGAAAATGTTTGTAGTAAATGATGTAGGGGATGACAATGAACTGGAATAATGGTGAAAGCAGAATCATTACAAAGAAAATGATATAATGTAGTAGAAGAATCAATTATCTTTCAAATAATTTTTAAGTATCTTTAGTGTAGACTCATCTATCTTATGGTATAATATAATAGCAATAGAAAAAAACTGGAAGCTGTAATAAATTTTTACTGGTTCTAGAACATATATATATATATATTTTTAGCATTTTTTTGTGTTTTTTTTTTTTTTGCGGTACGCAGACCTCTCACTGTTGTGGCCTCTCCCGCCGCGGAGCAACAGGCTCCGGACGCGCAGGCTCAGCGGCCATGGCTCACGGGCGCAGCCGCTCCGCGGCATGTGGGATCCTCCCGGACCGGGGCACGAACCCATGTCCCCTGCATCGGCAGGCGGACTCTCAACCACTGCGCCACCAGGGAAGCCCTAGAACATATTTCGACATTGATTTGTTGACTAAATTCTCATTTGCAATGTTTATTTTGAAATTTAACTATTTTGTTTAAGGTTAATTATACAACATTCTGAAGGAGGATCTGAAAACTGAAAGTTGTTATTAAAGTTCCTTAGAAAGTAAAAATAAATATTTTTCGAGGTACACTTATGAATAAAATAAGAAATAGTATTAGAAGTATAACATTCAGGAGTTATTTTCCTTGCTTCATTTCCAGTTATACTATGCATTTTCAATTGGTGAGTCTCTGGAGAATAAGAATATGGAAAGAGAAATTCCAGTTTCTCTAATTATCACATTAAATAACATAAGCTATATTGATTTGCTTATACTTTTGTCTCTTTCAGATACTGTTGATAATCAGCTTGACTGAAAAATGGAAAGAACATGGGAGCTTTTTGAACTCCGTCTCATGTGAACTTAATGAAAAAAATGGAGAATGGGTTAATAGTCTTCAGAATCAGTTCTTATCCCTTTCTCTGCTTGTTTCTTCTTCATTTTCTTCCCATATCTTTTACCTTTTCAGATGAAGGCATTTCTTCATACTATTCAATTTTTAAAAAATTATTGAAGAGGACTGCTCCTAACTGGAAAAGTGACAGTGATTAATGAACTTAAAGATCAACAGAATATTCAGTATGAATCATGTTTGTCTTTACTGTATTTTTAAATTAATTTGTATATTTTCAAGTCTTTTGTTTTCTTTGTTCCTTATTCATTGACTTGCAATAAAAGTTAACAAAAAGTTTCTTCAGTTATTGCCATTAAGTCATTTAGATGTAAAAGCATATTTTCATCTACTTAGCATTGGAAGGTGTATTTTACATCATTTCCTCAACCAGGTGTATAAATTAAAAAAACAGGTGGTGGAATACTTAGTTCTATTTCATACTCTATCTTCTGATTCTTGAACCTTGAATCATGGAATAATTCTGCTTGATTGGGGGAAGATAAAAGGCAAGTGAATATACCCTTTATTACACTGGTATCTTTTAAATTAGCAGTCTTGAAGAAGGCATTCATTATCTATTGCTCTGGCATGTTTCTGCTCTATAGCTCTTCTTCAAATATGACCTTGCAAAGCTGGCAGATTCTGCAACATTCTAGAAAAGGCTTTGAATTCACACCTCTTTAGTTATTTAGAATATGTAATTTCATAGAAAAATATGTTGGTAAAGAAATTCTGAGAAAGAAGGGACACTAAATAAGGTTGAAGCTCAAGATGAATGTGGGTTGGTTTTGTCTCAGCCCATCTTTAACAGAAGTATTAGAGTCAGTGATATTGTAGGTGTTTTCAATCATTTTATACCTCTTTTTATTGTGATTATGTCACCAGTAATTATACTCATTAAACAAATGGAGATTTGATGGTCCAAAATGGTATATCAGTTTTAATGCCCAATTTATTTGCTTATAAATGACATTAATTGTTATAACATATTTGTTATTAGAGCAATACATTTTTCTTCTTTTGTTAATTGTCTGCTTACTCACTTTGTCTGTTTGTTGTTTTGCATTTTAGCTTTTTTCTTATTGAAGTGTATGAGCTCTTTTATTGACATTAAAGTTGTCAACCCTTCATCTATCTTTTTTTTCTTGCAATGATTTCCCAAGTGGGTACATTCTAATGATATAAATTTCAGTTATATTATAGACATTATCAAAACTTTCATTCTGAGTTTTTTTATTATTTTGTTAAAATATTTCCCTATAGTACAGAAATTTCATAAACATTTATATACAGTAGCGAATATTATTACAAAATATTGTATATTATGTTACACAGTTATGATTATAGTAACAAATTTATATATAGAAACAAATTTATACATAGTAAGGAAGTCTTTAAGGTTCCAATCTATATCAAATTTTGGAAAAATAATTTTGTTCTCTGCATTACTTACATTTTTCATTTTTCAAGACATGCTTGTGTCATGTTGCTAATGTTTGTTGTTGTGAACAGAGCTGTTCTTCTTACTCCCACCTAATCCCAGGGTGAAGTAAATCCTGAGGGTTTTATAAGCCACTGAGAGTGCTAAATTTTCCTCTGAGTCTGTACTTCTTACATTAAGATTTGTAGCCTTACTGCAGGAGCTGAGGAGGTGGTATGCAAGAGAAACAGAGTAGTGTAGTGAATGGGAATGCCAAAAGGATACGTGGGATCTAGTATCTGATATGTTAATTTTCCACTTTAAATAAATTTTCATAATCCTTTGTCCAAATTCTGTTTGAAACCCAATGGTTGGGCAAAAATAGAAGGTATTATCCTTTTCTTTCCATTTTTTCTCTTTTCCTTTACATCTAATTAATTTATTTACTGTTTCCTGGCTTTATTTTTATTTCTACAGGAAGATGATTATACACTATCAAACAGTATATGTCATTTAAGTCACTCCCCCACCAATAACTTCCCTTACAACTTGTCCTCCAGCTGCTGGTGGCTGCTTCTCTCCATGAAGGGCTCACCTCCCCAGAACTTTGCATAACATTACTGTTAAGAAAGCCCTTCTACATAAATGCCCTGTTAAATTAAATATCCTGATAATGCAACAGGTCAAATCTGGTGTAGCTGACCTTAATTATTTTAATATGCATTAATGGATTTAAAAGAATCTAAGAAAATATGTTGGATCTACATTGCTCTTGGATAAAAAACAAAGAAACAAAAAACTCATTCAAATTATATTTTAGTGCCAGAGAGCAAAAGAAAGGTGATTACTATTTTAAAAGGCAATTAAAATATGTACATCTCCAGGTGAAATTGTATTGAATGAGTCATGTAATATATTAAAAATATAAATGTACAGGGTTAATTTATTTTCTAATTAAACATCTACTTTTGTTTTAAATTCCAGGGCCTCAAGAGTCATATCTACCTCTAAGCTGTCAGATCATCCAAAAATGAATACAAATTGTAACTGTAACTCTCTTATATCTTAGGTCTCTGAGACATTTGTTATATTTAAATATGTCTAAAATAATTAAAAGCACATGTCACAGAATAGCAGATAAAAATGGTGTAAAGTTCCATATAGCTCCTTTAAATCTGTAAAATAAAATCTGTTTCACTTTCTGGTTGAGGTCATTCACTCTTTGGAGGAAGGGGGTGGTTTAAGACCCAGACTCTGGATAAGGAAATGTACACAAATTGGGATATGTGCATTTTTTTTATGGCAACTAAAAACATCAAAGTCACCTGGAATGTTTTGCAGCTGTACAAGAAGTTATGACCTTCATGGCAGTTTCTTGCTCTGAAACCGGGAGTAAAGTACTAACCAGTAACACATAATCATACACATTCCAAGAGATAGAGTTGTTTGTTTCTCATTCTGTCAGGTTAGATTCCTTGGTTAACTCAAAAGAGTCTAAATGTGCCTTGAAGCAATAAAACAATTGTAACTTCTAACCTATGATTGAACTCCACAGGGCAAAGGGAAAAAGATACACTGGATAATGTGGTGGTGGCAGAAGGAAAACACAGGGCAAGTGAACTACAGCAATTCACTATTCAGCTGTAATGCACAGCACACAGGAAAACTTTAACCATACTTTTAAGGCCAGGTAGCATTACTGTTCAGCACACTGAAACTGCTCATGCTAAGAAAAAACAAACATATTTCTTCCTGGGCCCAAGCCCTTTAATCTCCCTAAAGTAATTGTAACCATTTTTGCTTGGGTAAGAGAAGTTGGAAAGGAGCATACCCACACAGTCCTCAGCAAATCTCTGCTCAAGTTCCCTTTGCACCTTGCATAATATAATGTTTCTTGAGGCCCAAGTCTGGGCTAAGAAAATGTAACCCTCACAAAATCTTATAATGGGGAGTGCATTAGTTTCCTATTGCTGTTGTAACAAATTACGATAAATCTTCTAGCTTAAAAATTTGTTGTCTTACTCTTCTGGTGATCACAAGTATGAAATGGGTCTTCTTGGCTAAAATCAAGGTGTTGGCAGGACTGCCATCCTGGAGGTTCTAGGGAAGAATCGATTTCTTGACTTTTTCAGCTTTTAGAGGCCACCCACATTCTTTGGCACATGGTCCTTTTCTGTCTTTAAAGCTCACAAAGGTGTGTCAAATCACTCCAACCTCTACTTTTGTTGTTCACAACTCCATCTCTGACCCTGCTTCTCTTGCCTCCCTCTTTAACTTATAAGGACCTCTGTGATTACATGTGCCCAACAGATAATCCATGATAATCTCCCCATTTCAAAATTTTCATCAATCATGTCTTCTAAGTCCATTTGCCATGTAAGGTAACATACTCATAAGTTCTAAGGATAAAAACATGAGCATCTTTTAGGGTTCATTATTTTGCATTTTACAGGGTGCTCCCCATTCTGTGTATAGGAAATAGCCTCAGAGAGTTGAAGTGACTTGTCACTCAGTCTTTAATTCCTAAAGCCAGAAGACTGCATGACTATATCACCCAGGTACTTTCTATTGCAGTGCTTCATGCATGAGGTGCTGCGGTCCAATCCTCTGTCAATTCTCTATCTCTAGATTTTCCACATTATCCTTGGCAAACATTAAAAGCTCTAGTGTGCCCAGAAGTTTACAGTAAAAAAAACAGCCAGGAAAATTTGGAGTCTAGCCTTAAGGCTCTATGTGACCATCCATATCTCCTGTGAACTTTGCTGACCACAGCTATATTAAAGAGTGTTCAGATATCTGAAAGAATTATATTAACACTCAAAAATGATGATGCTTTTACTATGGAATACATTTCTCATGAGCAAGAGAAAAATGATACAGATACAAAAAATAATATGAGTTAAGATTTGGCTTTAATCTGTTGGAACAGGTAACGTTTATACCGACAGAAAAATAATAAAAATAAAATGTGAAGGACATTAGATTGCAAAAACACATATTAATAATTGTATCTCTATTTCTTGGCTTCCCAGATAAGGTTAACATTAACACTGAAATTATAATATAAGGATCTGTTCTTATTCTGCCAAATTAGGGAATTATAAAATTTCTGTTTATGTCAAGAACATAAAATATAATTATAGTATCACATAATACTCATCTTGAACGATAAGAATTACCAAGGGTAAAATACGATCAAGAAGAGGAAAGATCTATTTCTCCTAGCTAAATTGTGGGTTTCCATGATATTTAATAAATTTTCAAAAATATCATGATGAGTTCTAAACTTGACCTCTCATTTATTGAGACTGTTAGAGTACTATGACAAAGTGTAAGGGCACTTTACTTTTTATGTAACTACATACTGTACATGTCCTTTGTTCAAGCTGTTTCTAGAGATGAATGACTCTAAAGAAATAAAAGAAGTATTTGGGACAATCTTTTTCTCTATATACAAACACATATTTTTAAAAATTTACAAGGCCTAAAAGTGGTGTTTTAAAGAATGAATTGTAGCTTTTATACATCATTTTGTACATTGTCTTTATTATAATGGAACTAGAAGCAACATTTTTCCAAATTCAAGGGGAATATGACACCTATGGTGGTTAAAATGAATAATGTGATCATATTAACTAAAACAATGACTAGAGTTTTAAAAGGTGATGATGTTTTAGAATACATTCAAAGAATCTAATTAAACAAAGGTCTCCCTGTACCTAATCAATAGAAACTGCTCTGGTTTCATTCATCCTTAGTTGTAACTTACACTGAAGAATTATTTCAGGAGAAAAAAAATGGCTTGGTACAAGAATTCTGATCTTGTATTAGGATGTACAACATTAATTGCCCAGAGAATTAACAGGTACATATTTTCCTCCTGTAAAATGACTGTATGCATTGGACTGCTATTTTGTCCAGAATGTGGTCTTAAGAATGACTATTTAAGAATGAGGGCAGCCCACACAAAAGATTCAGAAATAGATGACAAATAGTAAATTAGAAAATGAAGAAAATAGAATGGGATTAGATATTTTTATTTCTGTCACCTAACTCTGAAATGTTTCCTTTTCTAACAGCACTGTCCAATTTTCAACAAATATGTTCATTATGTTTACCTGGAAATAATATAATAACAATAAGAAGCTTTTCTCATGGAGGACCATCAAACGTAAAGCCCAAATTATAATTGTATTTGTCTTCTTCCTTTATCATCCTAGTGAATGCCTATTGCAAACATAAAAGAAATTGCACTCCTTTTTATACCAAATTATTATACATACCCTAGTCCCCATCACCTGTCTCACCTCATCTCCTACCATTTGTCACCTGCCTCACCATCCAGTCATACCAGTTTGCTTTCTCATACTCAACAACAGCTAAATCACAGCACACTCAGTGCTTTTACATTTCTTATTTTCTCAGTCTGGAATGTTCTGCTCACATGGATACCTTGTTGATACCTGAATTCAAATAAGACCTTTCCAGAGAGATTTTCCCCAATCTCACTAACTAAAATAGCCCCATTTCCCCTCAGACTATCTCCCGTTGTTATTTTGTTTGGTTTTCTTCATACCACCAGGTCTGGTTACATTATTTGCAGGGTCCAGTAAAAAATAAAAATATGAGACCCCCCTGTTCAAAAACTATTAAGAATTTTAAGACAGTGAGAGCAGAGCATTAAACCAAGTGCATGGCCCTTCTAGGTTCCTGCGTGACTGCACAGATTGTAAGCCCATCAAGCCAGCCCTCTATAGCAGTATTACCACTTGAAATTAACCTCTTAATCATGCTTGTTTGATCTGGCTCCCCTGTTAGAATGTGCACTCTGTAGAGCTCAGATCACAACTATCATATTGACTATTATATTTCACAAATTTTGAATATCCCCCAAAACCATAATTAAATATTTTTTTTAACAAACAAATGAAGACAAGAAGAGAGAGAGGAACTCTATCTCATTTAGCTTTTTTTATTCTAGTTAGACCTTCAACAGATTAGATGAGGTCCACCCACATTAGGGAGGGCAATTTGCTTTTCTCATTCTGCCACTTCAAATGTTGATCTCATCCAGAAACACCCTAATAGACAGACCCAATATCTGGGCACCCTGTGGCCCAGTCAAGTTGACACATAAAATTAACCATTGCAAATCCACCTCTTGTCAATTTGGCACCCATACACATCTCCTTAAAGCCTATTTAATCTCCAAATAAAGGTAACAACAAGGTCAGAGTAGTGGTTGTAGTCAGGTGAGCCTTGGTAAAAAGTCAGTGATGCCAAGCCCATGCATAACCTCCATCCCTGCCATCATAGTCACTTTGTTCATGAGTCCATTGCATGTAACAGAAGTGGCTGGGGAAAGAAGTTGACTTATATCCACAGAATTAGTCATGCTATCTACTTGATTATTAAAGTCCTCCTCTGCTGAGGTCACTCTGGTGAACATTAGCATGGGACACAAATATCTTCACATTATCTGACTGTTCAGATAGGTCTATTCACATACCTCCTCCCCAAATTTTCTTGTCATCTATTTTCCAATCCTGAAAGAGGGCTCTCTTCAGAACCTGACCATGCTTGTACCCTGATCTTGGATTTCCAGTCATCAGGACCATAAGAACTAAATTTTTATTGTTTATAAGCCACCCAGTCTGTGGTATTTTGTTATAGCAGCTCAAATGGACTAAGACATCTGGTTTCACGGGTTTACTGCTAGAGAAGAACTTTGCCTTAGGGTGAATCATATCTCAAGTCTCACTCATATTTGATTTAGATGATATTTATATAAGACTGTGGACTTTAGACTTTAGAGTTGATGCTGAAATAAGAATTTTGGAAATGTTAGAATGGAATGAAAATAGTTTACATGTGAGAAGGACATGAATTTTGGAGAATGCTATGGACAGAATTGTGTCCCCTCAAAATGCATATGTTAAAGCCCAAGCCCCTAGTGTGATGGTATTAGGAGATGAGACCTCTGGGAAATAAATAGGTTTAGATAAGACCATGAGCTAAGTGTGAGACCCTCATGATAGGAACAGTGCCCTTATAAGAAGAGGAAGAGAAACTATAGCTTTCTCTCTCAGCCAGGTGAGGACACAGGTAGAAGACAGCTGTCTGAAGGCAGGAAGAAAGCACTCACCAAAATCCTACCATGTTGACATTCTGATCTCTGCCTTTAGAACTGTGAGAAAATACACTTCTATTGTTTAAGCAACCAATCTTAGTTGAGCCAACTAAGACAGTGTGCTACTATTAAGGACTATGGCAAAACTGTAAGTGTAAGCATTTTCTTATCAAATCAAATTGATTGTGGCTAGTCAAGAACCATGATTATTATTTGAACCAATCAGAATGTTCATTTGTAGAATGGTTGGGAATACTATACTTTTGAATCCAATCTTAAGATAGTGAATCAGGAAAATAAAGCACCATTTTTGTATATTAAATAAATCATAGACCTAATTACAGAATAATAAATTTCTCTTGAAAGGCAGAGGAACAAGTTGCAAAACCTTGGGAATTCATCTCTGACTAACTTTGTTCATATCAAGGCATACTCATTGTTTGGTTTTCATCTCAGTGGGCATCTAGTTTAATCCTAAATTCTAATTATCTGTCCAGCATAAAGGGATTTCTACCCAGTCTTTATACCTGAATAAATATTTTTGATGCTGGGGAACTCAACATTTCCTAGGGAAGTTTTTATTTTCACATACTGCAAATAACTATACTAAAAAGTTTTTATTGCTTCCCTTTTTCTCAAACTATAGTCCCCATGTATAATAGCTATTCTCTGTTCCTCTCACTATAACAAATGAAGCATTCTACATGAAGCACATTGACAGTAATCCGATAATAAAAACACATGCTCTCAAAATATCTTGGCTAAAAGTTTACCTCAGTTATATAAATAACCAGTTCAAATTTACTAGCAAAAATTTTGATAATATGAAGTGTAACTTAATGAGTTGAAAACATGATGACTTGAAAGAAACAAGAGCTAAAGTTTAAAAAATTGCAAGAGAAAAATCTGAATGTCCTTAATTGGTAATAACTTTTTATTTGTTTTGTGGAGTGGCAGATTAAGAATGAGAAAAAAGTAATCAAATTTGATTTATTAGACATATATGGTAAATCTATGCTTTGAAAATTTAGTGCTTTCAAACTAAAACCTGTAAAAAAAAAAATAGAAATCTAGCACCCTATTTCAAATGTACAAATGTGTTCATTCATTCAATTGAGATTTTTGTAAACACCTGATCTTAGTCCAGACTCTCATCATCTCTGATATCTGCAGCAGGTCTTTTGGTCAGTCTCTTTGCCCAGATCTGCTTGCCTTTTTTTGCTGCCCCCTACTTTATACATCTGCCAGACCAATCTGCCGAAATAGCAGTAAGTATGATGACACTAACCTCTCAATAACTTACAATAACATCCTATGACCTACTGAGTCAAGTGTAAATGTTTCTTGAATTTCAAAATATTCTGAAAGTTGTTCTTCCTTTACCTACCCAAACCCTACTCCCTGGGTTTTTTTGGTAATTTTATGTATATACTTTATTTTTATTTATTTATTTTTAACATCTTATTGGAGTATAATTGATTTACAATGTTGTGTTAGTTTCTGCTTTATAACAACGTGAATCAGCTATACATAAACATATATCCCCGTATATCCTCCCTCTCGTGTCTCCCTCCCACCCTCCCTATTTCACCCCTCTAGGTGGTCACAAAGCACCAAGCTGATCTCCCTGTGCTATGCGGCTGCTTCCCACTAGCAATCTATTTTATGTTTGGTTGTGTATATACTTCCATGCCACTCTCTCACTTCGTCCCAGCTTACCCTTCCCCCTCCCCATGTCCTCAAGTCAATTCTCTACATCTGCATGTTTATTCCTGCCCTGCCCTTAGGTTCGGAACCTAATGAAACTTAAAAGCTCTTGCACAGCATGGAAACCATAAATAAGATAAAAAGACAACCCTCAGAATGGGAGAAAATATTTGCAAATGAAGCAACTGACAAAGGATTAATCTCCAAAATTTACAAGAAGCTCATGCAGCTCAATATCAAAAAAACAAACAACCGAATCCAAAAATGGGCAGAAGACTTAAATAGACATTTCTCCAAAGAAGATATACAGATTGCCAACAAACACATGAAAGGATGCTCAACATCACTAATCATTAGAGAAACGCAAATCAAAACTACAATGAGGTCATCACCTCACACCAGTCAGAATGGCCATCATCAAAAAATCTACAAACAATAAATGCTGGAGAGAGTGTGGAGAAAAGGGAACCCTCTTGCACTGTTGGTGGGAATGTAAACTGATACAGCCACTATGGAGAACAGCATGGAGGTTCCTTAAGAAACTAAAAATAGAACTACCATACGATCCAGCAATCCCACTACTGGGCATATACCCTGGGAAAACCATAATTCTAAAAGAGTCATGTACCCCAATGTTCATTGCAGCTCTATTTACAATAGCCAGGGCACGGAAGCAATCTAAGTGTCCATTGACAGATGAATGGATAAAGGAGATGTGGCACATATATACAATGGAATATTACTCAGCTATAAAAAGAATGAAATTGAGTTATTTGTAGTGAGATGGATGGACCTAGAGTCTGTCATACAGAGTGAAGTAAGTCAGAAAGAGAAAAACAAATACTGTATGCTAACACGTATATATGGAATCTACATCCTGTTTTTATGCCAACTTCACCTCTACATATATTACCTATATTCTACTTATGGCTTACTCTGTTCTTCTGCCATATGGAGTAACTTCCATTTTTGATTCTGATTTTCTTTCAAAATCTGGTCTTCTCTCAGTCTGCTTTGGAATTTTTATTTTATCAACTTCAGTTTTATTTATTATCTATGTCATATAGTTTAGAAGTTGTTATTTTCTAATTTTTAAAAATAGTTTTCCCTTTCAACTAATTTACAAGCTATTTGAGAGGAAACAACCACTTCATTCTACAGAGGCTTTCATGCACAAAACTTGGCAAACTCTTACTTCATACCAAATATTTTGTCATGGTTTAGGAGCTAAGTAGACTATGAAGACATATAAGAAAGGAAGTGTCCTCAATGGAATGATAAGTTAAGTGGAAGAAACAGTATGTATATAACAAGATATGTGAATATGCTTGTGATAGTCTAAGCCAAATTCTTAAACATAAGCTATTAAAGATAGTAACAAAGACCAACATGCATACTGAGAAAAGAGGAATGGAAAGAATAATTCATGTTTTCTCATTTTTGCATAACAAATGGTTTAATAATGATGATGATAATAATAATAATAATGAACAACCTAGGTTCCAGTGGAAAACATAGATCTCCTTTTTTTTTTTTTTTTTTTTTTTTTTTTTTTTAAACATCTTTATTGGAGCATAATTGCTTTACAATGGTATGTTAGTTTCAGCTTCACAACAAAATGAATCAGTTATATATATACATATGTTCCCATATCTCTTCCCGCTTGCGTCACCCTCCCTCCCACCCTCCCTATCCCACCCCTCCAGGCGGTCACACAGCACCGAGCTGATCTCCCTGTGCTATGCGGCTGCTTCCCACTAGCTATCTACCTTACGTTTGGTAGTGTATACATGTCCATGCCTCTTTATTGCTTTGTCACCGTTTACCCTTCCCCCTCCCCATAGCCTCAAGTCCATTCTCTAGTAAGTCTGTGTCTTTATTCCTGTTTCACCCCTAGGTTTTTCATGACATTTTTTTTTTCTTAAATTCCATATATATGTGTTAGCATACGGGTCTCTTGCAGACAGCAAATATATGGGTCTTGTTTTTGTATCCATTCAGCCAATCTGTGTCTTTTGGTGGGAGCATTTAGTCCATTTACATTTAAGGTAATTATTGATATGTATGTTCCTATTCCCATTTTCTAAATTGTTTTGGGTTCCTTATTGTAGGTCTTTTCCTTCTCTTGTGTTTCTTGCCTAGAGAAGTTCCTTTAGCAGTTGTTGTAGAGCTGGTTTGGTGGTGCTGAACTCTCTCAGCTTTTGCTTGTCTCTAAAGGTTTTAATTTCTCCATCAAATCTGAATGAGATCCTTGCTGGGTAGAGTAATCTTGGTTGCAGGTTTTTCTCCTTCAACACTTTCAATATGTCCTGCCACTCCCTTCTGGCTTGCAGAGTTTCTGCTGAAAGATCAGCTGTTAACCTTATGGGGATTCCCTTGTGTGTTATTTGTTGTTTTTCCCTTGCTGCTTTTAATATGTTTTCTTTGTATTTAATTTTTGACAGTTTGATTAATATGTGTCTTGGCGTATTTCTCCTTGGATTTATCCTGTATGGGACTCTCTGTGCTTCCTGGACTTGATTAACTATTTCCTTTCCCATATTAGGGAAGTTTTCAACTATAATCTCTTCAAATATTTTCTCAGTCCCTTTCTTTTTCTCTTCTTCTTCTGGAACCCCTATAATTCGAATGTTGGTACGTTTAATGTTGTCCCAGAGGTCTCTGAGACTGTCCTCAGTTCTTTTCATTCTTTTTTCTTTATTCTGCTCTGCAGTAGTTATTTCCACTATTTTATCTTCCAGGTCACTTATCCGTTCTTCTGCCTCAGTTATTCTGCTATTGATCCCATCTAGAGTACTTTTAATTTCATTTATTGTGTTGTTCATCGTTGCTTGTTTCATCTTTAGTTCTTCTAGGTCCTTGTTAACTGATTCTTGCATTTTGTCCATTCTATTGTCCATTCTATCTCCAAGATTTCGGATCAACCTTACTATCATTATTTTGAATTCTTTTTCAGGTAGACTGCCTATTTCCTCTTCATTTGTTAGATCTGATGGGTTTTTATCTTGCTCCTTCATCTGCGGTGTGTTTTTCTGTCTTTTCATTTTGCTTATCCTACTGTGTTTGGGGTCTCCTTTTTTGCAGGCTGAAGGTTCGTAGTTCCTGTTGTTTTTTGTGTCTGTCCCCAGTGGCTAAGGTTGGTTCAGTGGGTTGTGTAGGCTTCCTGGTGGAGGGTACTAGTGCCTGTGTTCTGGTGGATGAGGCTAGATCTTGTCTTTCTGGTGTGCAGGTCCACATCTGGTGGTGTGTTTTGGGGTGTCTGTAGACTTATTATGATTTTGGGCCGCCTCTCTGCTAATGGGTGGGGTTGTGTTCCTGTCTTGCTAGTTGTTTGGCATAGGATGTCCAGCACTGTAGGTTGCTGGTCGTTGAGTGAAGCTGGGTGCTGGCGTTGAGATGGAGATCTCTCGGAAATTTTTGCTGTTTGATATTATGTGCAGCTGGGAGGTCTCTTGTGGATCAGTGTCCTGAAGTTGGCTCTCCCACCTCAGAGGCACAGCACTGACTCCTGGCTGCAGCCCCAAGAGCCTTTCATCCACAGGGCTCCTTAATTTGGGATGATTGGTTGTCTATTCAGGTATTCCACAGATGCAGGGTACATCAAGTTGATTGTGGAGCTTTAATCCGCTGCTTCTGATGCTGCTGGGAGAGATTTCCCTTTCTCTTCTTTGTTCTCACAGCTCCCAGGGGCTCAGCTTTGGATTTAGCCCCGCCTGTGCGTGTAGGTCGCTGGAGGGCGTCTGTTCTTTGCTCAGACAGGATGGGGTTAAAGGAGCCGCTGAATCGGAGGCTCTGGCTCACTCAGGCCCGGGGGTAGTGAGGGGCACGGAGTGTGGGGCGGGCCTGCGGCGGCAGAGGCCGGCGAGAAGTTGCAGCCTGAGGCGCGCCTGTGCGTTCTCCCGGGGGAGTTGTCCCTGGATCCCGGGACCCTGGCAGTGGCGGGCTGCACAGGCTCCCCGCAAGGGCGTGTGGCTAGTGACCTGTGTTCGCACACAGGCCTCCCGGTGGCGGCAGCAGCGGCCCTAGCGTCTCATGTCTGTCTCTGGGCTCCGCACTTTTAGCCGCGGCTCGCGCCCGTCCCTGGAGCTCTCTCAAGCAGCGTTCTTAATCCCCTCTCCTCGTGCACCAGGAAACAAAGAGAGACGTAAAAGTCTCTTGCCTCTTCGGCAGTTCCAGACTTCTCCCCGGACTCTCTCCCGGCCAGCCGCGGCGCACTAACGCCCTGCAGGCTGTGTTCACGCCGCCAACCTCAGTCCTCTCCCGGCGCTCCGACAAAAGCCGGAGCCTCAGCTCCCAGTCCCGCCCGCCCCGGCGGGCGAGCAGACAAGCCTCTCGGCTGGCGAGTTCCGGTCGGCCCGATCCTCTGCGCTGGAATCTGTCCGCTTTGCCCTCCGCACCCCTGTTGCTGTGCTCTCCTCCGCGGCTCCCAAGCTCCCCCACTCCGCCTCCCGAAGCCTCCACCCGCGAAGGGGCTTCCTAGTGTGTGGACACTTTTCCTCCTTCACAGCTCTCTCCCGCTGGTGCAGGACCCGTCCCTATCCTTTTGTCTCTGTTTAGTTTTTTCTTTTGCCCTACCCAGGTACGTGGGGGGTTTCTTGCCTTTTGGGAGGTCTGAGGTCTTCTGCCAGCGTTCAGTAGATGCTCTGTCGGAGTTGTTCCATGCGTAGATGTATTTCTGGTGTATCTGTGGGGAGGAACGTGATCTCCGCGTCTTACTCTTCCGCCATCTTCCCGGAAGTCAGATCTCCTTTTTAAATGAAAGTTATATAAAACACAACACCTGGGTAATTCATTATTAGTAAGGATAATAAAGAAGAATTCTAGGGTTTTTTTTATATTAAATTAAACCTATGGCATCTGTTATAATATTTAATGCTTATTTTATTATATTTACTGAGGGCAAACCTAGAACGTTTTGAAACTACATAAACTTTTCTAAGCCTATTGGTCATTATTTGCTCTATGACCTACCCACATTGATTAAAGAAATGTGAGTGTTTAACATGAAAAGAAAAAAAAGAATAAAAAACAAGATGATGATAACTGGTAGTTATGTTTTATAAAAATGAATTAGAATTATTAAATTTAGATTCCAAATATGTAAAGCTCAAATTAAAATAAAAGCCCAATTTTGTTTTAATTGGGATATAGTTGCTTTACAATGTTGTATTAGTTTCTGCTGTACAGGGAAGTGAATCAGCTATAGGTATACATATATCCCCTATTTTTTGTATTTCCTTCCCATTTAGGTCACCACAGAGCATTGAGTAAAATTCCCTGTGCTAGCTATACAGCAGGTTCTCATTAGTTCGTGTACCATTTTTCTAGATTCCACATATATGTGTTAATATATGATATTTGTTTTTCTCTTTCTGACTTACTTCACTCTGTATGTCTGTTTCTAGGTCCATCCACGTCTCTACAAATGACCCAATTTTGTTCCTTTTAATGGCTGAGTAAAAAGCCCAATTTTTAATTATAAAAATGAATTTCTAATCATTGGAAGTGCCTAAAAATAGTACAATCTACGTTGTGATTTGATGAGTTTACTGACTCTGAAAACATTCAAGCAATGACACTTCTACTTATTACAATAAAATCTGAGACAATCTATAGTTGTGTGCTCTATGAGTGGTGCAGATAATAAATGGTCAAAGGAGGAAATTACAACTCTCCCTTAAGGAAAGCAGAACACTTTCATTGAGCAGGTCAGAATTGATCTGAGCTTTCTTATAAATTGTTCAAAATTTATAGAAAAATTATCATACGTCAAATTTGTTGAAACTCACAATAACGCTTAGGAATTAAAGAAAGTAAAGGTGAGAGAGAGACAGACAGACACACAGATGAAGAAGGGGAGGAAAAGGAGAGATGGAGAGAGACAGACACAGAGATACAGAGTTAGATAGAGAGTTATCAGCTTCCAAAGGTACATAACTAGAAAGATGGAACTGAGATTTGAACACTGGTGGTCCAACACCTGAGTTCAAATCCTTAACCTTTATTCTATACTACCTACTAGGCTATATGTGTAAGATATGGTAGGTAAAAAAGAGACAAGAAAAATCAATGGTAATAAAAAGCTTAGTACAACAAAAGTAGAGCACTCCCATTGGAAAGAATTGAGAAAAATAATTGTAAATTATATTGGGGCCAGATTGCCAGTCTGTAGCAAAATGTCCTAGCACTGCAAAATGTCAAAGTTGTTCATTATGTTCAGGAGTTATGCTGCTGTATTTTGCACAGTGTGAAACATCTGGAGGTTTTTCCAGAAAAGTGTCATGTGTACTAGTTTTCCAACTGAGAGTTAACAAAGACCAACATACCATTGGGAAAACTGTATTTTAGACAAAGCAAAACTACATACCAGTGAGTTCTTAAATGAAAGAAGGTACAAGTTCTGCCAACTCCTCAGGTGTAAGAACAATAAGAAAACAGTATGAATCAAAAGTAGAAGTAAAATGGGAATTTTGACTTCTTGAATACTAAACTGTTCTTGTCCACTGACCCTTTGCCACTTTCACTTTTCTCAGAATTGATTTTCAACTAATTTCTCATTCAAGAAGTAGCAATGCCCTTGCTTAATTCTTGGGTTCTGCATTAAAAGAGATTCTAATTCAAACTCTACTTCTAAGACATGCTAAATATGTGACTTTGGACAGGTTGAGGAACCTCTTTAACTGTGTTCTTGTTATGTTTTTATCTCCTAGATGAGGAAATGAATATAAATTATTTTTCACAGATGTGATATATGTAAAGTGCTCAGCACACATTTAACATAATAATAATAATTATTATTTATTTTGATTCTCATTTTTCTTAAGCTCTTCAAAATTAATAAATGGTAACTGATCCATGGATAAGTTTGGTATTAAGGAAGATACGTGGACTAAAAATAAATTCTAAGACTAAGATTCCAGCCCCGAGAGTTAAACATACTGATCAAAATACTAGTTTTCTCAAGAGAGTAGTGTCTCCTCTTCAATCATACTGTGAAAAGACCAAAGAATTTGTCTTGACAGTGTCCGCCTAAAACCTTAGCATGAATAATTTAACTTGCAACATCTCTGTGAAGTAGGTATGGAATAGAAGATATTATCCTGATGTTACAATTCAGCACGTTGAAAAAATTTACCCAAGGTTCTGGAAAAGTTAATTAGAGGTAAGGATCAGATTCAGATTTTCAGATTGCCAACCCAGTATCTTTCCACTTGGTTGGAACCTTATGATTTTGTAATGTGTGATATCAAAACAAGATCAATGGGGATCCAGATAATCTCTGGAATACTTGCACAATTAGAAAAGTTATGGCAGGATTTCCTTAATAGATTTCTCCCCAAAAGATAATTTGAGACTATATGTAATAACTACTAAATCAGTATTATTTAAAAATATACTAATTCAGGAATGTCAGCCCAATGTTGGGAGATAATATTGCTTTGAGTTTAAACAGTGTAGACTCTGGAGTTAGACTGCTTGTATTTAAGTACTAAACTCTGTTGCTTTAAGGCAAATTACTTAATCTGTGTAAATCTTAATGGCCGTGTTCATAAAACAGGGCTATCTACCTTATAGGATTTAATCTACCTTGAGGATTTACTTAAATGGTGAATATAAAGACCTGGACAATGAATAAGTGCTTAATACATATTAGCTATTACTCCTACATGTTATATTTATTATTGAACACATTTCTTCCAAAACAATAACTAAATTATTGTTTTAAGACATTTATTAGTCTTTGCAACCAAGTTTTAAAAATAAAATTCAAAAGACTAAACCTAGGGACTTCCCTGGTGGTTCAGTGGACTCTGCACTCCCAATGCAGGGGGCTGGAGTTCAAGCCCTGGTCATGGAACTAGATCCCACATGCCACAACTAAAGAGTTCTCATGCTGCATCTAAGAAGTCCACATGCCACAATGAAGATCCCATGTGCCACAACTAAGACCTGGTGTAGCCTAAATAAATATTAAAAAAAAAAAAAGACTAAACCTAACATCAGAATTTGTGTTCCTTTTGTTGTATATTTTTTCAATAAAGAAGATAAGCTTTTAAGACAAAGAATTAAGACTGATACACGATTTAGAAAATACACTCAAAAGATACTTTTGGTTTCTATGGAGATATTGATGTATGACAAAGGAAGTCCAGTGTTCTCCTAATCATATTATTTTCTCAGATATTTGGTATATTTCTCTAGTGAGTACTTGAAATCAAAATGCAACACAATAATAGAAGAAGTTTCTGGACCTTAATATGTAAGACTCTTAAAAGGAAGAACACCTATGAAGAATGATTTGTCAAACATAAAATTAGGAGAAAAGTGTAGATTTTTCATGAAATCAGAGAAAACTAAGGCATATCAGTAATGAGATCCTTTAATAATTGTTTCAGTAGAAATTTGCTTCACTTACTCATTGAGCCCAAAACAGAAAAAAATGCAACCCAACCAATGGAGAGAATTATACCTGTATCTTTCAGATAAAATTGTCTTTAACACCTATATAAAAAAGGATATATTATGCAAGTAAATTATGGCTTCATCTTAAAGAAACAATAAAGTTCAACTTGTTTCATGAAAAAGGGTAGTAAGAAGCCAATAATCTTTTAGGAGAAGTGTCCTTCAGGAGCCTTGGAAGAGACTGCTCAAACTAAGATGACCCCAGAGGATTTGGAGATGATATTGGAACATGTTAACAAACCTCTAGGTGATAGGTGATTCCTAGGTGAAAGAAACATGGGAAGTATTTCCGTAGTCTAATTAACATGGGAATTCTTGAATGTGAACGTGTGAACAACCATGGAAGATTCAAGAACCTTGGTTGTTGATGTAATGAGACATTTAGAAACAATACTGGGGAGAGGTAAAACAGAAAGTTTATAACTGTACCATGCTATGATAAAAATTTCATGTAATTTATGCATGTAATTCAGTAAGCCTGCATTCCAAATGGAATCAGCAAATCTCATATGCTTGCTCATGATGATGTGTCAAAAGGCGGTGGTGGTGGTATAGCATTGTTTCTTAGAAATCTGATAATTATTTTACATAAACCATTTAATTTAAACTTCACTTATGCCCTAATAGCCAGGCTTTGTAAATCACTGACATATGCAGAAAGAAACTGGGGCCAGGGGACTGTTTCCATACATCAAGTAAGTTTAGCAGCCAAGATCCAAGATTTAGAAAGATTAGCTCTTTCTAAATCAAGGCTTAGGCTATTCCAATCTATTCATGCCTTTTTTTCCCCCCAAATGTCCTTGAAGCTTGAGAGTAAAATGAGATTATTACTGACCTAAAAAAACTGAGATATAAGTATGTTTTTTAATGTTATCAAAAACATCTGTTAAAAGTTGAATAAGCAATCTGTTTTCCATATTTCAATCTTAGTAAGTGGTATGTGGTAAAGCATAAGTCTCTATAACCTGAGTGGCAAAAACAAAACAAAACAAAAATCTCCAAAAATGTAATGGAGACATAGTAGAAATATGAAAGATAAAGAAGCCTGGGTAAGCTCTTCATACATCTCTCACTAATTTGGGAACTCTGCACAGGAACAAAGAAAACACAGTGGAAAGTAAAAGCTGAGACAGACTTGAAATTGATCATAAGATCATATACTCCAATCCACACACAAATCCATTCCTCAAGATATTTGAGGAAAAAAAAACTACTCAGCTATTGGCTGACCAATAATCTACTAAGGCACTAGGGTAGCTTCTAACTAACCAGTTTAAAGATAAAAATAAGAAAAAAAAATGATCAGGGACATTAATACCTGTATACCATGAGGAGAAAGATTAAATAAATGCAAGTTACCAAAACAAAACAAAAAAAAAACCTTTAAGACAGAAAAACTATCTGGAATTGTTACACTATGTTATCTAACAAATACAATTTTCAACAAAAACAAAAAAATTACAAGGCATACAAAGACACAGGAAAGTGTGACACATGCTCAAGAAGAAAATAGTCAGTGGAAACTCTCTAAATGGGTCCCTGTGTTGGATTTAGCAAGGAATTCAAAGATGCTTTTATAAATATGTTAAAAGACTGAAAGAAAACTACACTTAAAAAGTTAAAGGAAAATATGATAACAGTGATTTGTCAAACAGGGGTTCCAGAAGAGAAACAAAAACTATATGAAAAAAAATTCTAGAGTTCAAGTATGTGAAAATAAAAATTTAAAAAAAGTGACTAGATGAATTCAAAAGCAGAACAGAAATGGCAGAGGCAAGCATCAGTTAATTTGAAATATATCAATAGAAATTATCCAATATAAAGAGCAGATTGCAAAAAGATTAAATAAACAGAGATAAGTGAGATAACAAAAAGTATACCGATGAATATATAATGGATTCCCAGGGAGTGAGAGAAGAAAGAACACACAAAAAATATTGAAGCATTTCCAAATTTGATTCCATTTAACTTCAGATAGGACAAACAAAAGGATATTCATAGCTAGATCATCAATAACAAACTGCTGAAAGATAAAGAGGAAAATATCAAAGCAGTAGAGAAAGATGATTCAACTTGTAGGTTAGCAATAATATGATTTACCACTAACTTCTCATCAGAAAAAGAAGACAGGCAGCAATGGAATGACAAAATGCTAAAAGGAAAATAAAGTCAACCAAGAATTCTATAACCAGTAAAACTGTCCTTCAAAATGAAGGAAACATACTCACTGATAAACAAAAAAGAAAAGCATTACTTGTTAGTACAGTTGTCCCCAGTATCTTAAGGAAATTGGTTCTAGGAGCCCCCATGGATACCAAAATCTTCAGATACTCAAGTCTCTTATATAAAATGGTGTAGTACAATGAATACAGTACTACGGGTTTTGCATCCTAGGATTCGACGAATAGGGGATCAAAATTTCAATTCACAATTGGTTGAGTCTTTGTTGGTTGAATCCTTGGATGTGAAACTCAAGGATAATGAGGGCTGACTGTACTTCTGACTCATAAAACTATAGAAACAGATTTTGAATATACAAGCAAAGCTCTGTTTCTTTTTATATCTGCTTTACTACAAATTGTACTATACACACACACACACACACAGACACACACACACACACACACATATATATATATAGTTTAAGTATTTGTGTATAGCTATCCATCTTCAACAGAATTAATAAGTACAAAGAGCTAATTTACAACTTGACAAAGGAGTTTGTGTCAAAAAGTAAATCATCTTTATTATTAAGCTCACATAATGATATTCTTTTTTTTTTTAATAGCAAGACGTTCTCAATGAAGAAGACAGTGTGTTTTTTTTTTTAATCCTAGTATAGTAACAGTTTGTGATCTGGCAGCTGGTCTATTGACTTCACATTGAATAACACTGCCTACAAGTCCATTTATGAAACAGATATTGTATTTTAACACATGTTAAAATTCCTTATTAGAAAAGCAGTATGAAAAATATAACAATATTTATTGATTTTTGTATGTATTTACTTCTTATTTGAACAATTATAATCTAACAAAATGGATCAAACCTGAATTTTACTTCTTCAAAATGGTTATAAGTCAGAAGATCTCTGATTACTCCATTTCCATTTGAAAAATAATGAAGAACTTAACCTCAGATTAATTTACATTTTTGCATATCTAAAAACTAAGGTCATTCTATCCAAGTAAGCGAAATTTAAAGCTGAATTTTCAGTTAGAAGTTTGCTTTTTACCCATGATCAATTTATTTTTATATGTGAGCCCTCAATAAATTATAGGTCAAAGGATCTGATATTTCACATGTTTTATCAGTGAAGGTATGAAAGTAAATACTCAACAAACCTTTCTGGGACCAGCATATCTTACTGTAATTTAACCACACATTTTTATTGGACCATAACTATAGTTCTAGCCCTACGTTCTCTCTGGGATTTCAAAGAGGAATAGTGTACGACCTCTGGCCACAAGATGCTAGGATCAGGCTCTAATTACAGAATTTCACAATAGATAATGTGGATGTGGTATTGGAGAAATATGTATAAGAAACAGTGTAAATTTAAGAATTCTACAATTGTGTAGGTGTGATCAGGTGCACACATGAATATATGGTAAATAGTAAATGTGACACAATTAGAAAACTGAATGTCATATTAAAATGTTGATTGTGTTACAGATATACTGACACTTGATGAGTTCATTAGAGAAGCTTCCAGAAAGAGGTAAGAAATGAAGAATGACAAATTTCATTGGAAACAGAATTCAATATGAAATGTTGGGTGAATTGTGAGAAAAGAAATTGGCCTGACAGCAAAGAATAAAGGCTAGTTTATAGGAGTAAACACAAAAGTTGTTTTTACGTTCTACTAAACAAAAATCTAGCTGTCATAAATCTACCCCATTAATTTACCCAATTCTTACCAAATGTCAATACTTTATTAGATGGTTATTATTATTTCATTTCTGATTTCCACTTTTAAAAAATATGCAATAATCTAAAAGAGGCATGTGAAAACTGCCATCCTAGTTTCCCAAACTGGACAAGTGAAATGCTGTTTTCTGGGGATTCAGAATTTAGATAAAGAGAAACTGCCATTAGTTAACTGAGAAAGTTCAGAGTCAATGTAGGGATCAAGGGCTATGGCTGCCATTTGGCATGGGATGCGTGTTTGGTGCGGGGGGTGGGAGGGGCAAATTAAACCATGTGCAAGTAGAACCAAAAGAGTTTGTCTGTAGAATAACAAAAATTAAATGACACACAGAGAGCTAGAATA
This sequence comes from Globicephala melas, assembly GCF_963455315.2. Lineage (NCBI taxonomy): Eukaryota > Metazoa > Chordata > Mammalia > Artiodactyla > Delphinidae > Globicephala > Globicephala melas. The sequence goes on along the minus strand of NC_083317.1, from coordinate 51,210,853 downwards.
CAGAAATCAGCAGTTTTAGAGATCTTTAAACCACAAAGAGAGACTAGGTTTTCCATTCTTTAAGATGGGTTTGTACACTTCTACTGTTTCAACTGATCTCTTCTGTGAACTGAAATAGAGCTTATTCAAATTACTTTTTGATACTAAACTACCAATTGCCTTAATACCTTTTATTTCAAAATCTGTTTGAAATTTAAGCCTTTTATGGTTATTTTTCTAACTTACATTTTGGGGCATTTTTATGTGCTTCAAACTTTGAAAAAATCTGTTGTATTTCTTAAAATGTTCTACTGTTTTTACAACATTTTAGAAATGCAAAGTTATTATTCAGTTTCATTTGAATACTGAGAAAACTTCACAGAGTCCGTGGACCTAGTTTGTTAAGTATTGTCACAATTTTTATTCTTATGGATAATGAATTGAGGATTTACAGTTGCACTGACCTGAAGTACAGTAAAAGTAGACCAAGAGTCCCATTATTTACATGTACAAGATACAGTGGGTAACAAAGTATGCTTAAATATAATATTTTAATATTCAGAGTTCAGATTGTCCTTAAAACATAAAAGCACCTAGGCATGGGTGGGCTCTTTCAAAGATTCAATGTTAAAATAAGTAAATTGAGACTCTATGTTTATGAAATATTACAAATTTCACCCCTTGAACAACTTGCTGTTTTGAGAGTCAGTTTTCAAAACACCAACTCCTGTTCTAGGCAAAATACAGGGCATGTGAGAAGAAACAGTACAAAATTTCTTCAGTCTATCATCACAAAGTTATTTTGAACAGGTGTGTTTATAATCATAAGAAACAAAAAAATCAATCTTTAATGGTAAACTCCCATTTTTACCCCAGAGGGAACATGGGGCTAGAATGCAAAACATAGGAATTTTGGCAGGAATAAGACTCGTTAAAGCATCTTATGCACCTCCTGTGGACATTATCTCCCTATGACACTCCAGTCCCTTTCTTTTGCTATTGTTTTAAGGCACATTATAGAGACAAAAAAATAGTCATTTACAAGGCTACAGTGTCTCTTGTGTGGCAGCAAACTACATTATCAAGCAGCCAGGTGTACACCACATGAAGTGGTAAAATGTGATTTGTAGAAATTTGATGACAAATCTGTCTCCATAAGGCTCCATCCCAGGTTGTGCTCTCCATCTGTTCTACAGGACTTAATTTGGTTGCATCTAAAAGGAAGTAAAATATCTTCATCTTGAGATCTAAAAGGAGTAATCTAAAAATGAATTAGTTTGATAAAGGGAAAAAGGAATTTTTCACATTTACTGTTATTAAAAATTTAATAAAGGCTGTTACTTATCAAATTAATTTTTAAATGCTCCTACTTATGCTATTATAATGTAAAGGCTGACTACCATTCCAAATCAAAGCCAACCTCATTGGTTAAAGTTAATATTAGCAATATTCTCTCTAGTTGATAAATCTGTGTATTTTTGCTTAATTTTCTATCTTGCTTCTTCAATGGAAAAATAGTGAAAGTAAAATTCACTTTCAGATATTTAAGGAGATTCTTTCCTATAATATAGCATATTTTCCTGCCTTGATCATTCCATTGTGAAATTCTAACATTTTTAGAAGACTAAACTTTTTGGCTGATTGTAATAAATAGAGAATAGATGTATGAACCAAAACAAAAATCACATATATAGAAAATGAATATGAAAGAGCTAGTTATTATTCAGTGACAGTTTTGTCTTTCTGTCTTTAGATTTTTGACTGCATTTAAGGGTTAGGGCTGTTGTTTGGACCTCTTCTATTTGCTGAAAAGTGGAGTTGATCATAAGACTCACATGACCAGTGAGGTGTTCCTCCTTTACCTCCCATTCCAAATTGTATTTATAGCTTAATATTTCTTCTTCCTCAGCTTACCCATAAATAATTTATTGCACTGAGCTAAATTTTATTTTTTAAAAGCATATGAATTAATAGTTTCATACTCTGATATTCATTTACATGTATTATATGTATGGGAGATAGCTGATGAAACTCATCTGGAGTTTTTAAAATACAATTTTTCCTTAGAGGAATAAAAAAAGACTCAATTTATTTTGCTTCAAAAATTAAAAACACAAAACTTAATAAATATTATTACTGCCCAAGTTTTTAAATGTCATCTTAAAGACAATAATTGTATTGGGATAATAGAAATAGAAAGAAGGAAGGCAAAAGAAATGTCAGGAGAAATAGAAACTAGAGGCGCAACAAGAAGTATGGTTGTATGTCAGGGTCAAGTCAGAAGACATAAATTGTATCAATAATGTGAGCAGGGAGAATTTAATATTAAGAACTGTTAACTAATATGAGTTGATTACTAAATAAGATAAAGAAGACTTTAAGGAGTACAGAAATAGCAGATGTATAAATTTGTTCCTACCTCTAGGGCTGAGGGAAAGTGAGTAAGAAAGGAACTTAAAAACTTATGATAGGGACAGACTCAAGGCTAGGATTCAGACCTCTTTGGATAAAGTATGGGAAAGGAACACTCAGACTCTTGTGGCAAGTAAACTTGCTGAAGGGTGTGGGCAACCCTCCAAGTGGCGAAGAAACTTGTGCAACTGTGTGAGCTGTAGCTGGTCCACAGCAGTGCCACTGGGTGGCAAAGAAACCCATCAGAGTGTTTGGGTTTCAGCTAGTTCACGAGGGCCTCTGAGGTTAACGCTACCAGGACATTTCACCAACATTCCAACACCAACATTCTAATCTACTGCCTGTCAGACGGAAAACAGCTCATCCCCTTCATCCTGCCTTAGTTTTGCAATCTCTATCGAGTACTCTCTCTTGACAAAATTGAACATCAAAATCACTTGTCCAAAGAGTAATGTCCAGGTCTAGTATAGCAATGCAGGAGAAGAAAGGACTGATCTGCAGCTGGCAGTCAATAAATTGATAACTGTTGCAGTCTACGCTGATGGCTATTCACATTCCATATACACTTTTATACAAATGTTTGAACTTCCATAAAACAACAAAAACAACTTCATGTTTCTACCTAACAAGATGTAGTTATTCTTTGTACAAAGGATGAAATTCTCACCCTCCCCCAAAGTGAAGGGACACACAATCTTGTCACTGGGTCCCACCAATGGCTATATTAGTTACTACTCCAATCCAGTCACCATTTCACTGAATATTTGTTACCTAAAAAAAATACAAGTTTAACTTTCAATGATTTTTATATTTAACAATAAGAGGAAAGAGAGAGATGATAATAGGTAATATGCATATAGAAATAAATATATATACATAATAAGTAAAAAAATTATAGGCAAAGCTACCAGTCCTCACTCCTATAATTGACTATGAGGCTATATTTGATATCTGCAAATTATTCTCCTGTTACTTATTCCATATTTTATTTGCTTTCAGCCAGAATATCAGTTAGTTGGTGTTCTTTACCAGATGTGATAACTCAAACCCTTCATTTCTGCAGGATTTGAGTCCTCAATAGTTCTCCTTTCTATGGATGCTCTAGTTTTCCAATTACCTTTACTACTGTGCATAAAAGTCTTAAAAGTCCTCTGTGTTCCTATGGTGTGGAAGCAAAACCTTTATCTAGTGGTAATCAGTATTAATCACCTCAGCCATTTAGAGTAACGTTTTTCTGCATATTAGTTCAGTGGATATGGAGCTCAAATTGTGGGTGGCAAACTTGTTTTCCAATTCAGTAGTACCAGTGTTGCCCTCTCACAAAGGAAGCATTCCCCCCTTAAGAATTAAGTCTATTTTACAAGTAGAGCTTAAAGTTGCCAGACAAAAGGTGAAAAGTCATTGAGTAATTTATTAGGAATAATAGTGAGAGAAGACAATCACTTGATCACTCCTTCATTTCCTGATTCCTGTATTCTGTCTAAGGGGTGAAAGGATCATACAATCATACATATCAAAGCATAAAATGCATCCTGTAAGGGAGATCCCCATCCTTTCAATATACTGTCTCCCAACTAATGCCATGCTTGAGTCTTCAGTAACCCATTGCTTTAGACCAGCCACTTTCTGGTAATTAGGTACTTGGTAAGTCCGTTAATTCCATGGGCATGTTTAAAATCCTCTTGACAAAATTGAGTGCAGGAGCCAATAACTGAGGCCAGTGTATTTCTTGAACACATACTCTGGACCTCTAGACCTCCTTGAACCCCAGTTTTTTTTTTTTTTTTTTTTTTTTAAGAACAATGGTTTTCAACAATAACCAGATAGTCAGTCTAGATCTGTTTTTTTCTTTTTTTAAAAAGCATTTAAAATTTATCACCTTCAAAAATCTGTTATTCTCCTGATTTGGGGTCTCTACTATAAGATGCCCATAGTGTTTCCTTTATCATAATTAATTTGTAGTCTAAATGGTTTTGACACCTCATTTTATAAGCTCCACTTTTTGGTGTTGAGTCTTCATATGAAATAAAAATTGAAATTTGCTTATGATGGGTCTCATGCTAAGTCATATCTGACTGGCACAGGAAGTATGATTCAGTTGGCATAACCAACATACTACCCGTCCTTGGAAGACACTTGGCAGATAAAGTTACTCAATTAATCCGAATAGGGCATTCTGACCCAATAACTGAAATTAGGTCTGCAGCATTTATAATGTAAATCCTACCATACATAATAATTTTAGTTCTTCCATGACTTATAGATGGATGGCAAGAATAATGGAATAATGTGTTGTTATATACACATACTACAGTTTATTATATTGCATATATACCTTCTTTGTTATAGCCTTTTCAATTTTCATTTCTGTTAGAAAATGTAACTTTTTGCAGGGATTCATGAAATCCTAGCTACTTAAAAGTGATGTTCTTGATTGTATCTTTCACAGAGTCCTTCTACAATAGAAATGCCATTAAAACTGTATTATTTTAAGTCTATTCCTTCAGCAACGTGTCTAAATCTAGTTATTCTAATCAATAGCAATGAGAGTTGTGCACAGTAGAACTGCAAACAGTCTTTGTTTTTATGCTGCATGATTAAATTCTTGTCTGGGATAGTGAAACCAGTTTTACATCGTTTTTTGTTGTTTTTTTTTTAATTATTTATTTATTTATTTATTTAATTTTTGGCTGCACTGGGTCTTTTTTGTTGCGCTCAGGCTTTCTCTAGTTGTGGCGAGCGGGGGCTACTCTTCATTGCGCTACGCAGGCTTCTCATTGCAGTGGCTTCTCTTGTTGTGGATCATGGGCTCTAGGCATGTGGGCTTCAGTAGTTGTGGCACATGGGCTCAGTAGCTGTGGCACACGGGATTAGTTGCTCTGCAGCATGTGGGATCTTCCGGGACCAGGGATCGAACCTGTGTCCCCTGCATTGGCAGGCAGTTTCTTAACCACTGTTCACCAGGGACATCCTATATTGGTTTTATATCCAAGTTTGTCTTTGGTATTTTGCCTCACTAGATATTCAAAAAATATATGCGACATTATCTCAGTTTTTGCTGCCCTGATACTGTTTATTTATGACTTAAGTAATTTGGTTTCTTTTGCCACTGAGATACCAATTCTGTCTCAATCAGGTGACTTCTGGGTTCCCAGGCAGAGTTGCTTTACTGATGAAAGAATACAGATCTGATTCTTTATGGTATTTATACTTTGGATACACACTGAACTAGCAGCTCCAGTCAACAATCTCATAAACGTTTCCCATGACACAGTAAAGACAAGGGGAAACTTTATGGGAATGTCAGTGCTGAAGATGACTCAGTAGCATCTTCACTTTTAAGAGGATAATGTTGACCAGTTACAGATGTCTTGAGAGCAATGAGTAGCATTTAGGAGAATTTTTCAGATAGAACATGTCCAGGGAAAGGAGAGTTACTAAGATGTTGTAAGTAGATTTTAAGGGAGAATGAAACTTCAAGATTTAGATTTAAGTGGCTCTGTAGAGTATGCTTTTGAGCTATTGCCAGGCATTTATACCTGCATCAAAGAAAAGTGAAAAAAAAATATTTTCAATGATTAAACTAAAAGGAAAGGTAGAGACACATAATAGACACATACTAAAGCTCCCAAAGTATTACCCTTGTGAATATCTGGGATAAACTGAACCTAAATATTCATATGTGACTTGTTAGTCTACTGTTCAAGGAATATACACTGTGATTTCCTTACACTATAGCAAATTCATGTGGCACACTTACTCTAATTTCAGTTGCCTATTTCAGAAAAAGGGTAGCAGAAGAAACACATGGGAATATCTGTTTTTAAAAGTAGCTGTATTAATTAGTTATTGCCAAAATAAAAGAAACAAACAAAGAAAAATATGTCTTCGTATCAAACTAACTCAAGAATGAGAGCCTTACTCATGCCCTTAAAGGTTAGTTATGAGTGGCTGACCAAGGCAGGGCTCAGCTTTGCAGCGCAGTTAATTTTGAGCTGTTCCCTTATGAATGTGAGAGTCAGCTGGGGGTCATCTACTTCAGATGGGCAGTTTTTTTTCCATGCTGCAGATCTATGGGTTCTGGTCTGCTTCCCATGTCTCTCATCCTCCTTGGATCAGCAGACCAGCCAGGGCATGCTTTTCTCATAGCAACAGCAAGAGTACAGAAGAACACACAGAACCATGCGAGGCTTCTGAACACTTAGATTCAGCTGTGGCACCCTGTCAGCAATCACTACATACATGCCTTTAGTCAAAGCAGTCCACATACGGCCAAGTCTAAAGTCAAGAGGCTGAGAAAGGTACCACACCTACACTAAGACCATGCCAAGGGTAAAATCATAATTCACTTTACCTCAGTAGCCAATGTCAGAAAGGAAGAATTAGTGGCAAGTACAATGATACCTGTATCCAGAAAATGAATTAAGATTTTTCTCAATGATTTAAAAATATGACTAACAGCTCATTAGCCTTTTAAAAAAAATTACCCCAAATAGGTAGCATATTTTACTTTCAGTGGTGACCAGACAATTAAAAGTCCCAGTATGAAATAAAATATTTTAATAATTCACAAATTTTGCCCTTCCTCTGCTTCAAATTTTTTTCATTAAAAGGAGAACTAATGATAAGACACAAAATGTATCAAGTTTGCCCCTGCTGTATTTGGGTCATGATTCTTGGAACTCAAAACAGTAATTTCCACCCATAATGGGGCAGAGTGTTTGTATTGCCAACAGCACTGAATTTAGTACTTAGTCATATTACTGTCAGCTTCAATGTACAGAATTTCCAGTGTTGCAAATCACCACATCTCTATCTTCTCTTTCATTCTCACATAACCACTAATAGTATATTATTAGTGATTAATATTATCTCATAGGCTCTTCAATATGTGTCTGAAATAATAATAAACCTTTATAGCACAACACTCTTTTTCTATTTATAAATTATTTTTCAGACCTGGGTTCAACACTTTCATTGAAAAAAGCTGTAGATTTTAAGAATGTATTAATAAAGAGGAAAACAAAAACTAAGGTGATATTTACAGTGAGCATATTCTACTGCAATGTTTGAAAATAGGCTTTATACTTTTTTCTTATGGAAACAACCTACAGTATCAGTGTAGGTAAAGGAAGGTCATTTATTCAAACTGATAACATGGCATTAATCTGCCTCTTATTTTCCTAAGTTTACAAAAACCTGTTAACTTTTTGAGAATTCATCATTCATTGCTAAGTACATAAGTTATTACCAATCACCTTATTAAATAAAGTTAATGTCACTGAGCAAACTGTGGATCAACTAAGCAGAGACAGGCAAGAAAGTCCACCACAGAAAACATTCATCTCTTTACTCCCATGAGGAGACACATAATTTAGCAATGCCAGCATTGCTGGTTTGTCTGCTTGTTTTATTTTACACATAAGACCATATTTTGTCATTAAGTCTGGTAACAGAAATTCAGCTTCAGCTTCAGCTTGAGTTGAGAAAACAAGGCATTTGAATGCATTTTCTTCACTCCTTCACTATAATTATGTTGCACTTTGCAAGACTCAAGGTTATAGTAAGAAGATGGATGGAAGAAACAAGAGGAAAGGAGTTGGAGAGGAGAAATGTGACAAAGATGTGATAGAAAAGCACCTGGAAAAAGAGAGGTACAATTAATATTGATAAGATCATTGAAAGGCTGTTTTTCTCTCTTAATTATCTGTGTCAAATTGGTCCTAGCCTAATTTATGAGAAGATAAGTGAAATGTTAATTCAGGTCTTTATCCTCTGTCCTCTCAGCAGCAAAGACCCCTCAGGGCTTTGTCTAGTACCTCCTGCTTCCAGGTATTTCCATATTCAACACTGTATATTTAGATTATGTACAGAAGAAGCATATGAGATTAAATCTGAGAGGACAGATAAAAAGATTGATATATCAGGCTATTATTTCAACAAAACTCTATGCTGCCCAGACATTTAATGCTAGCTCAATTGGTTCATTACAACACCATCTCCTTCTACCAAAATTTCAGGAATGTAATACTCAATATCATATTTACATTTTATGTCATTAGAAAACACATGTACTATAAATTGGGAAATATATCTATTAGAAGAATCTGTGGTAATATTATGGAAAACAGAAGAAAATGTGAATATCTGAGTCATATTAGCAGATAATGATAATAAACAGTTGCATCTGGTTTTTTTTTGGAACTCAGAGCAATGGCCCTTGCATTTTTTTTTTTTACATCTTTATTGGAGTATAACACACAAAATGCTGTGTCAGTTTCTGCTTTACAACAAAGTGAATCAGCTGTACACATACACAACATATACATACATCCCCATGTCTCCTCCCTCTTGCATCTCCCTCCCACCCTCCCTATCCCACCCCTTTAGGTGGTCACAAAGCACCGGGCTGATCTCCCTGTGCTATTCAGCTGCTTCCCACTAGCTATCTATTTTACATTTGGTAGCGTATATATGTCCATGCCATTCTCTCATTTCGTCCCAACTTACCCTTTCCCCTCCCCATGTCCTCAAGTCCATTCTCCACGTCTGTGTCTTTATTCCTGTCCTGCTCCTAGGTTCTTCAGAATTATTTTTTTCTTTTTTTTTTTAGATTCTGTATATATGTGTTAGCAAACTGTATTTGTTTTTCTCTTTCTTACTTCACTCTGTATGACAGTCTCTAGGTCCATCCACCTCACTACAAATAACTCAATTTCGTTTCTTTTTATGGCTGAGTAATATTCCATTGTATATATGTGCCACATCTTCTCTATCCATTCATCTGTCGATGGACATTTAGATTGCTTCCATGTCCTGGCTATTGTAAATAGAGCTGCAATGAACATTGTGGTACATGGCTCTTTTTAAATTATGGTTTGTTGCATCTGGTTTTGATTTTTAACTTTATGATTCAAGAAACACAAACACAACAAAAAGTGAAAGAATGTGGAAAAGACTTAATGAATCCAAAACAAAACAAAATCTGCAACCTGTTTTTCACTTTTCCTGTTAACAGTCAAGATTATATTTGTCATTTTCATCACCAACTGGAATTAAAAATTTTATGGCTGGTTGATGCTTCATGGCTCTTGTCTATGTTTCTGTGGATAGGACTATTCATTTTCAAAAAGTTTTGACCCTAGAACCCATAGCATGGGTCCTGTTACTGGCCTTTGTGTGTGATGATGAAGTAATTTGAATAAACATTATTCATAGGTTACAAAGTGAATGTATTGACCAGAGACAGATCTTGTTCCATTATGTTCATGATCATACTTGCAACCTTCAGCTTTCAATTTCGTGTGCACATCTGGTTGATGCTGTAATGCATTCAATTTTTAAATTCATTTTCTGTGATAAGTTATCACATAAACTCTTCATTTTCACAGGTTCTTTAAGGAGACATACGATTGACTTTGTTAAAATTTCTTTTAATCAAGGGTCCTCAATACCACCCACAAATCCACAAGTATCACAGTCTCTTTCCTGGCTCATGTTTAAAATTCTTGTGATTCTAATCATCTATGTCACTCTCTTCTTAATTTGTGTTGTGTCCACATGGAACTTACATATCACCTAAGTTGCCTGTGTTGTTTCAAAGTTCAAGGAGTACTGTATAGTTGAATTTAGTCATTTAATCTATTTACATTTATGTTTGTTTTACCAAAGGTCTTTGAGGTTGCATAAGAAAATATTATTTCAAGAAAATATTTAAATATATATGCATACATATGTATCTGGTTATTATTTGATGAACATTTTAATTGCAATACTGATGCAAATTAGATTAATTGCAATGAGTTAAAATTAAAATTGTAGCTCATGACTAATGTGTAAATAGTACAAATAGATGTATTTTTTAAAATAAACAAAAACACAGCCATCAACAATTATGATTACTTCACACTTAAATGATAAGCTTAAGGAACAAGCCACATGATGAAAAAAGAATGTTATTTGTGAAAAAATAAATCACATATATGATTTACCACAACTTAGTAGCTGGAATTTGGAAACTGTATTTCTTTAAAACCACTGAAAGAAACAGAAGTTTCTCATGAGGTGTCAGTCAATAGACTAATTGAAAAAAATTGTATGTCATTTTTACTTGACTCATCTTGCTTTTGGATTTTCTACTGAGGCTGAAGTATCATACATTTTTTGGTTCCAAGTAGACAGTTTTCTTTTACATACCACTGATTGCTTATACATGAGGAGATTTGTTTTAATCCCACATCTTTAACTTCATATCTATCAATAGTGAATTGGTTAATGTTTCTAAGATGTTCATTTATTACACTATAGTCAGTCCATTTCACCCTAACAGCAATACCATTCAATTTATCACTGTCATTTCAGGCAATGTTTTATAGATGCATTTACCTGAAAAGGTGCATGTAAAACGATGTAGAATAGTGAGATTGCAAGAAATGAAAGGTCATAAGCAATATGGTAACAAACTTTTCCCTGGATTTCCTTTTCAATTTACCTTCTGTTACTCAAGTCCCATACCTGGTAAAATATTTAGAAAGAATCATGTGGCAAAGAAACTGTTATTACTTGTGGGAGGAGATTGCCCCAAGTCTGATAGTAGTTTGAATATCTGAACAATATCCCAATGGGTGCTTACCATGACTGCAGCATTGCCTTTACATCACCATAATAATTTTATTCTGTCACTGAATATATTTCTTTGGGTTTATCTCTAAATTACCCATCCTAAGAGCTCAGATCCTTGAATTTGATCTTCTCAGTCTGAGCAAAGAAGGAGCTGTCTAGGTTGAGAATATTGTTTTAAGCCTGTTATAGTTGACTGTAATGCTTTATGACATTATGAATCTGTCTAGATTCAAGAAGGGTTGTAGAGTGGTTTAAAGTTAAATTATACAATCCTCCGGGCTTCCCTGGTGGCACAGTGGTTGAGAGTCCACTTGCCGATGCAGGGGACACGGGTTCATGCCCCAGTCCGGGAAGATCCCACATGCCACGGAGCGGCTGGGCCCGTGAGCCATGGCCGCTGAGCCTGCGCATCCAGAGCCTGTGCTCTGCAACGGGAGAGGCCACAACAGTGAGAGGCCCGCATAAGCCCCCCCCCCGCAAAAAAAATACAATCCTCCAACTTTGTTATCCTTACTCAAGACTGCTTTTACTACTCTAGATTTTTTGCATTATCATCTACATTTTGTCTATTTTGCAATTTATATTTTTCCAAAAGCATACTGGAATTATAATGGGATTGCTTTGGTTCCATAAATTAATTTGGTGAGAACTGATACATTAACAATATTGAGCTTTCTAGTTTTTAACCTTGCTACAAGTTTCAATTTATTTCATACATTTAATATGTTTTTTTAAGCCATTGGGTATATGCAAAATAATTGCTTTAAACTTCTTAACTACTAATCTCAACATCTGCTTTACCTCAGTGTTGTTTCTCTTGACTCTATTTTCCCTTCTTATAAATCTTATTTTCCCACTTCTCACATCCACCATTTTTAAAAATACTTCACTTTTTTAAAGCAGTTGTAGGTTCCTAGCAAAATTAAGAGAAAGTTATGGCAATACCCAAATGTCCACTGCCACCACCCATGCCTAGCTTCCCCCATTATCAACAACCCCCACCAGATTGGTAAATTTGTTACCCAACTCATGAACTTACACTGACACGTAATAATCACCCAAAGTGCATAGTTTACACTAGAGTTTACTCTTGATGTTTTACATACTAAGGGTTGAAACACAGGTATAATGACATATTTCCAGTATTATAGTATCATACACAGTGCTTTCACTGGCTTAAAAATCCTATGTTCTGCCTATTCATCCCTCTTCCTTCCAACCCTTGGTAACCAATAATTTTTTTTACTATCTCCCTAGTTTTGCCTTTTCCAGAATGTCATATAGATGGAATCATATAGTATGTAAACTTTTCATGTTGGCTTCTTCCACTTAGATTTAAGATTCCTCCATGTCTTTTCATGGATACATAGTTCATTTTTTTAAGCAATGAATAATATTCTATTGCATAGATATACTACAGTTTATTTACTCATTTGTATACCAAAGTGCATGTCAGTTACTTCCATGTTTTTGGCAATAATGAATAAAGCTGCTATAAACATTCTATGCAGGCTTTTATGTGAACATAAGTTTTCAACTCCTTTGGATAAACATGAAAGACTGTGATTGCTGGATCATATGGTAAGAGTGTGTTTGATTTTGTAAGAAACCACTAAATGTCTTCCAGAGTAGCTATAATTTTGATTCCTACCAGCAATGAATGAATTTCTGTTGCTTCACATCCTCATAAGCAGTTGGTGTTTTCAGTGTGCTGGATTTTGGTCATTCCGGTAAGTGTATAGTAGTATTTTATTGCTATTCTAATTTGAAATTCCATGATGTAGAACATCTTTTCATATGGTTATTTGCCATTTCTACATCTTCTTTGGTGAGGTGTCTGTTAAGGACTTTGACCCCCTATTTCAATCAAGTTGTCTGTTTCCTTACTGTAGAGTTTTAAGAGTTCTTTGTATAATTTGGATAATAGTCCTTTATATGTGTCTTTTGCAAATATGTTTTCCCAATCTGTCAGTTGTCTTTTCATTCTTTTAACATTGTCTTTTGCAGAGCAGAAGTTTTTAATTTTAATGAAGTCCAGCTTATCAATTATTTCTTTCATAGATCATGCATTTGGTGTTTTATTTAAAAAGTCAGCATGATACTCGAGGTCACCTAAGTTTTCATCTATGTTATCTTCTAGGAGTTTTATAGTTTTGCATTTTACATTTAGATCTATGGTTCATTTTGAGTTAACTTTTGTGAATTGTGTAAAGTCTGTGTCTAAATTCTTTTTTTCCTTTTTCTTTTTTTGTATGTAGATATCAAGTTGCTCCAGCATCATTTGTTGAAGGACTATGTTTGCTCTATTGTATTGCCTTTGCTTCTTTATCAAAGATCAGCTCATTATATTTAGGGGGGTCTACTTCCAGGCTCACTATTGTGTTCCATTGACCTGTCTTTTCTTTTGCCAATACCACACTGTTTTGATCACAGTAATTTATAGTGTGTCTTTAATCCAGGTGATATCAGTCCTCAGACATTGTTCTACTTCAATATTTTTCTATTCCTTCAATATTGTGTTGGCTATTCTGGGTCTTTTGCCTCTCCATATAAACTTTAGAAATCAGTTTGTCAATATTCATAAAATAACTTGCTGGGATTTTGATTGGTTGCTATAGATCAAGTTGGGAAGAACTGATATCTTGACATTATTGAGTCTTCCTACCCAGAACATGCAGTGCCTCTCTATTTCTCTGATTTCATTCATTAAGAGTTTTGTGGTTTTCTTCATATAAATCTCCTTTGTATTTTGTCAGATTTATACCTAAGTGTTTCATTTCGGGGGTTACTAACATAAATAGTATTGTGTTTTTAATTTCAAAATCCACTTGTTCATTGTTGATATATAGGATAATGATTGATTTTTGCATATTAACTCTGTGTCCTGAAACCTTGCTATTTTTTTGTTTTCAATTTTGGCTCTAATTATTATTTCTTTTATTCTGCTTACTTTGGATTTAACTTGCTCTTCTTTTTCTAGTTTCTTAAGGTGGGAATTTAGATGATTGATTACAGATCTTTCTGTGTTAATATATGCATTTAATACTATAAATATCCCTGTGAGCACTGCATTTGTTGCATCTCACAAATTTGGTAAGTTGTGCTTTCGTTTTCATTTATTTATTTCAAAATATTTAAAAATTTTTTGAGATTTCTATTTTGGTCATGTGTTATTTAGAAGTGTCTTGTTTAATCCTCAAGTATTTTCTAATTATTTTTTGTTATGGTTTTCTAATCTACTGTGGACTGAGAACAGACATTGTATTTCTATACTTTTAAATTTGTTAAGGTGTGTTTTATGGCTGAGAATGTGGTCTGTCTTGGTGAATGTCCAACATGAGTTTGAGAAGAATGTGTATTTTGATGCTGTTGAATGAATACTCTATAAATGTAATTATATCCAAATGATTATTGGTGTTAAGTTCAACTACATTCTTACTGCTTTTCTGCCTGATGGATCTGACCATTTCTAATAGAGGGGTGTTGAAGTCTCCAACCATGATAGTGGATTACTTTATCTCTCTTTGCAATTCTTTCATTTTTTGCATCACTTAATTTGACACTCTATTGTTAAGTACATACATGTAAAGGATTATTGCTATGCCTTTTTTGGAGAATTTATTTTATCTTTCTATGATGCTCATACATATATCTAATAACTTTTCATCCTTTTGTCTGAAATTACTATAGCCACTCATGCTTTCTTTTGATTTGTGTTAGCATAGTATATTTTTTCATCCATTCACATTGAATGCATATTTATCTTTATATTTAAAGTAGGTTTCTTGTAGGCAACTTACAGTTGGTGCTTATGTTTTTATCCACTCTGAATCTGTCATTTAAATGCTACATTTAGACCACTGACATTCAGTGTAATTACTTATATTATTGAATTAATATCTACCATATTTGTTATTGTTTTCTTTTTGTTCCCCTTGATCATTGTTCCTACTTTTGTGTTCCACTATTTTTCTGCCTTTTGTGGTTTTATTTGAGCTTTTAATGATTCTATTTTTTCTTCTTTCTCAGCATATGATTTATATTTCATTTTTTACTTTTTTACTGGTTGCCCTAGAGTTTGCAACATACATTTACAACTGACCCTTTAACAAAGTGGGGGTTAGGGGGAGCCAATCCTCCCCTGCCCCTCACAGTTGAAAATCAGCAGTTGGTCCTCCATATCCATGGTTCTACATCTGCATATTCAACCAACTGTGGATTGTGGACTACTGTAGTATGTATTTATTGAAAAAAATCTGGGTATATATGGACCCACATAGTTCAAACCCATGTTGTTCATATGTCAACTGTAATTCAAGTCCTCTTTCAAATAACACTACATTGCTTCATAAGTAGTGTTCCCGTAATAACAAAATAACCCTAATTTCTCCCTCTTGTTCCTTTCATCATTGTTGTCATTCATTTCACTTATATTAAGCATACAGAACCATATATGTATATAAATACACACACATATATGATATATACATAAGTGTACACATTTTAATACATTGTTGCCATTATTATTTTGAACAAACTGTTATCTGTTAATCAACTGTTATTTGTTAAATCAAATAAGAAAAATAAAATTTTTGATTTTACCTTCACCTGTTTCTTTCTAACACTCTTTTGTGTGTGTGTGGACCTGAGTTTCTGACCTATATTATTTTCCTTATTTCTAAAGAATTTCATTTAATGTTTATTGAAAAGCAGGTCTGGCAAAAAATACCCTCAGTTTTTGTTTGTCTGAGGGAGTATTTCTCTTTTACTTTTGAAAAATACTTTCAAGGTACAGAAATCCTGGTTGGTGGTTTTCCTCTCTTGGCACTTTAAATATTTCACTGTATTCTCCTCTTGCTTGCATAGTTTTTGAGAAGTCGAATGTAATTGTTGCCTTTGTTCTTCTATAGGTGAGGTGTTTTTTCCTATGGCTTCTTTCAGGATTTTTTCTTTCTTTGATTTTCTGTAATTTGAAAATGATATGCTGAGGTGTAGTTTTTTGGTATTTATCATGAGTTGGATATTTCTCTTCTCCCAGGTCATTTAGACTCTGATAATACCTCAGCAGAATTAGCTCAGACTTTTCCACACTAAGCCTCCAGCTATTCATCAATTACTATTCAGGTTTTCCGACCCAGGCATTGGTTCCTGCAGAGGTTTCCACTCATATATCTCTGCTTCAATAAACCATGACTCCCAGTATTCACCTATCACCCCAGTCTTGGTGCCAGCAGTTTGCCCCATATATTCCCTCTCTTAAGGATGCAAGAAGAGTCATTGATTTTTCAGTTTGTTAAGTTTTTTACTTGTTGTTAGGAGATAGTGGTGACCTCCAATCTCCTTACACATGAAACTAGAAACTTTTTTTTCTCTTTTTACTGATTTTTAATTGTATGCTAGATATTGTGGATATTTTAGTCTCCTTAAAATGTGTTGTGTTTTAGCTCACAGGCAGTTCCTTAACTCATACACCAGATTCATCTTTATGAAAAGATTTTTAAGTTATCTTAAGACAGATATAAAGTATACAAAACTAGACTAGCCCTTCTCATAAAGGATGACTTTCTAGCATGTAAACTGATTGTCCTGGATGTGCAATAACCTTTCTTTTGTCTAGCTACTTAGAAGTCCTGTGTCTCTCACACATATATGATCTTTAGAGTCTCCATCCAACTCAGAGATCAACAGCTACTGTGCCCTTCCAGGACTATAAAGTCTTGGCCAGTATAAGCACAGCTTAATACTTTTCTGAAGACGATGTAATATTATTACATTTGGGGAATTTGTTCTTTGCGTATCTTCCTTCTTTTTGATACTCTTTCCTTTGAATTCCTATTGCCAGAGCAGACCCACACTCTGCTCCTGGAATTCCTATATTCTACTTGGATTAAACCTCACACTTCATTCTGATTGGACTTCCAGGCAGAAGCCAGGGTAAGCCTAAATCTCATCTTGCACGTGTTGATCTGAAACAATAGACTACCAGATATTTCCCCAGCAAAGATGGGTTTATTCAGGAGCAGAAGAGAACTGCAATTTGGGGTCAGCAACCATTCCAAACCACTTGCAAGTCCCAGTATGGTAAGGGAAGGAGAACACATTTATAGAGGAGAAAAGGAAGTTGGGAGGGCTATAGTAAACAGAGTCCATGGCTTTTCATTAGCTAAGTCCTTACCAGGAAAGAACAGGCATCTTTCTTCTTCCTGTTGGGCTCTGCTATCGTTGCAGGGCATGAGAGCTTCCCCTTCTGGTCTTCTGACTCTATTTAATTGAGGTTTCTGTTTATTAATGTTTTAAACATTTTCCTGTTAAAAGAGATCACAGCTTTGTGCTGATAGTTGTACAATGTCTGAAAATTAGTGACTCATTTGTTTTATCTGGTTCTCTAATTTACTATGAGAGTGATAGCTCCTTACTGGTTGCCCTATCATGGCCAGAAGAATAATTAAGCTATCTTATTGATCCAATACTTACTTCTAATATTTATTATTAGAAATTGGCTAGTATAAAATATGATTAAAAGCATAATACAATATAACTAAAATTCTATTTTGTGATGAAGCATCTACAACTACATCAAAATCACAGCAAATCTTTTAATCTAGATCAAAATATTACTTCCAAAACAACCGTAAACAACAACAAAACAAGTCAATCTGAAAGCCCTTTCTAGTAATACTTGTCTCAAAGCTTTATTGATGTTAGTTCTCAAGAGATCAATCTCTTTCAAGAGTTCATTCTTCATTGATTGATTAACATCCCCACTATCTAGAAAATAAAAGGTATTTCCAGAGAAAATTGTTGAAGTTTATATTAATGTAGCCACCTCCCAGATCATACAGTCTCTTCATTTTACCAAAGAAACCTCTTGTTATGGTTAAATTATTAGTGCCAAGACCAATTTAAAAAGCTATCTCTGAAATGAATGGATTGGTATGCAATTACCTTCCGAGTTAGATCATTCCAATATTTTAAACCACATGGATGAGATCATTAAAAAGCTACTGATAGAGAGAAAAAATTCAAGCAGCTTGAATATTTGTGCTTGAAACAGCATTAATATTTATCCTTCTACATTCCTTAAATCTTGGTGAGTCAATGCCAACTCCCAACCAAAGGATACATAGGCAGGACAAAAATGTCAATCATTTCCTTTTTTTCCCCCATGATTTATTTTATTTATTTTTACTTTTTAAAAGATTTATTTATTTATATTATTTTATTTTTGGCTGCGTTGGGTCTTAGTTGTGGCATGCGGGATCTTTGTCGAGGCATGCGGGATCTTTTGTTGCAGTGCGTGGGCTTCTCTCTAGTTGTGGCGAGTGGGTTTTCTTTTCTCTAGTTGTGGTGTGCAGGCTCCAGAGCACGTGGGCTTTGTAGTTTGTGGCACACCATCTCTCTACTTGAGGCGCATGAGCTCAGAAGTTGTGGCGGCGTGTGGGCTTAGTTGCCCCGCAGCATGTGGGATCTTAGTTCCCTGACCAGGGACTGAACCTGCGTCCCCTGCATTGTAAGGCAGATTCTTTACCGCTGGACCACTAGGGAAGTCCCGATTTGTTTATTTTATAACTGGAAGTTAAAAATGTCAATCATTTCTGTTTGTTCATTTTTAAATCTCTACAAAAGCAGGGATATAAGATATCCAATTTTGATAATATACAACATTATATTAAGGTTAAAATAAGAATATGCAAGTTGGATCTGCTAGAAATATAATCCTGTAATTTTATTTTATTTTTTTAAATTTATTTATTTGTTTTTATTTTTGGCTATGTTGGGTCTTCATTGCTGTATGCAGGCTTTCTCTAGGTGCGGTGATCAGGGGCTGCTCTTCGTTGCGGTGTGTGGGCTTCTCATTGTCGTGGCTTCCCTTGTTACAGAACGTGGGCTCTAGGCACGCGGGCTTCAGCAGTTGTGGCACGCAGGATCAGTAGTTGTGGCTCACGGGCTCTAGAGCTCAGGCTCAGTAGTTATGGTGCATGATCTTAGTTGCTCCCCGGCAGGTGGGATCTTCCCGGACCAGGGATCAAATCCATGTACCCTGCATTGGCAGGCAGATTCTTAACCACTGCACCAGCAGGTAAGCCCTAACCCTGTAATTTTAGAATTATTTGGAAATATGCTTTGTTACAAAGCAATTTCCGATCTCCTAGAGAATTAGAAAATAAAGCAGTAGTAAAATATGTAGGAGAGAAAAAAATAATTTTTCCTTTACCCTTCTGAGTTCTTGGCTATGACCTTTTAATAAAAGACAGGTTAACAAAGAAAAAACCAAACAGAAGTTTATTAACATGTATACTTTATCTATACATGGAAGATACCCAAGGAAAATGAATAACTCTCCCAGGTGGCCTAAGCCACCACCTTAAATACCATCTTTAGCTAAAGACAAAAGAAAAGTTGTGTGTGTGTGTGTGTGTGTGTGTGTGTGTGTGTGTGTGTGGTGGAGGGAGAGTGCAGTGATGGGATATTACCAGATAAAGCAAGGAAAATAAGGGTAAGGCCTGTTGTGCAGAATTAAGTCTGTGCTTCCTCCATTATGATAAGAGTTCCTGGTGATATAGAGCATCCTTCGCTTTCTGGTACAGAAAGGGTAACAACGCTACAAATGGAGTTTTCCTTTATAAATGTAAATATATGTTACAAAAAGGGTAACTTCTACTCTGTTTTCTGAGCTTTTCCTGAGTCTGCTGCTTTTCGAAATAATCAGCGTAAAATAATTCTTATGCCAAGGAGACATATTTTAGGGTTGCATAGTCTCCTACCCTTCAAATACATCAAAAAGCAAAAATGATTCATCTATAAATGCCCTATATCTCATACCATATTAATATTGTTAATTAAGAAAAAGAGGAAAACTAATTGAGATATTATTGATGACATTGTACTGAATATTTTAATGGATGATCTCTTTATATTTCTACCTATGCTTATTATAGATAATAAGCAGCTAAGACCTTCTCAAAACATCTATTCTCCTCTTACTATTACTTTCTCTTTTTGAGCCAGGAATTATTTTTTCTGTCTTATATTCTTCATTCAGAGGAACTGGAAATCTGTACAGCACCACAGTCACTAACCAATATAAGCACAGTAAAGTCTCCTGGAAAAAATTACCTTCTATGCTTCATTGACTTTGTTAGAAGATAAAATGAGGCATATTAAAAATTTTAAGAGTTTGAGAAAAACTCGATTCTAATTGGGCAGCAGCCAATCTAGCAGATAGAAAGGAACTCTGACGAGCTGTACGAAATGAAAGACTTCCATAGGCAGAAGAGTGTGGGAAAAAGAAAGTTATACTAGGCAAAAAAGCAGGTTGGTTATTGCAAAATTATTTTCCTTTAGGCAATGGCAGAGGTCTATTAGATGGATTATCTATCTAGTGCTAATCAGATGATACCTGATTGACTGGTTTAAGATTTCATTTCTGGAAAGCCAAAACTAATTAAATCTTGGTTTGGTGATGTCGGGCTTAGTGTAAGTGACTGCATATTGGGCCTGTTATCTTGTTTTTAACAACTTACATCTATTGACTCTATTTGGTTAACTGTTTAGAATATCTACTTTTCTTTGAGTAGTTTTCTTTACAGGGACTTGATATATAAATATCTCAGATCAAATTATAGGGCAATGCTGCTCTAGCAGCAAATAAGTAGTTGATAACTTTTATGTAACCTTGTTAACAATACTTGTATACCATGGTCCTGGGTTGAGGAAGAATGTAGTGAAGGCATCACTCTAGTCCAGCTCTGAGTCCTCATTTTATGAATGGCTAAAAAGCTCCTTTGAGACTATCTTTCAGGCTATCCTTTCATAAATGATTCAGCTCTGTTCTAATGTATGTAAAACTTAATTCAGCGTTTTAAATTAAAGGGCAATGACTAAAACTTCTCACTTTCTCCTCTCATGGATTTTTCATAATTTTCCCTTTTAAATTTCTTTACATCTTAGTTTTCTCCAGTCCCAGAAATGCTCTTGATCATTAGAATACACACAGTACATTTGAGAGGTGAAAGGAATGTGGGGTAGAATTACTTTGTCAGAGAGGAAAACTCCTCTACCCTTCTAGGTTCTTCTGGCTGGTCTAAGAATTAAATTGATATAAGACATATTAAGAGAAGAAAATCAAAAGTTTAATGACTATATACATGGGAGAGACCCAGGAAAATTGAGTAACTTACCAAAATGACTGATGCCCTCACCTCAAGTAAATACCATTTTCAGCTAAAGACAAAAGAGGATGTTTGGGGTAGTGGCTTGGGACTTCAAAGGGGAGGAAGACAATTCACATGGAGATGGAAAAGCAAATGCTTGGTAAACAAATGTTTGCTGCACCATATAGAAACAATGGGACACAGAGAGGAATTTTAACAAACAGACTTTGCTATGTCCCTTCCTCTCTACCACAATTAGTTCATATCATACTGTAGTTATCTCTGATGATAGATAACTATCCTGGAACAGGTCCTCTATCTAATTTACTTTAGGCAGTTAGGGGGAAAGTCAATGCTCTTCCTGAGTCTTCTGGGCCTTGACTGTTTTCAGCTTCAAATAATCCCCATGCCAAGGAGACACATTTTGGGGTGGCAAATTTTGTTCCACTACAGTCTACTAGCTTTTCCTGCTCATAATTGAAGAATGATGACAACAGGAAAGGGTAGTGAGGTCTTCCTAAGACACATGAAAAAACATTCCTGCCAGTGATAACAAGGGACATTTTTAGGATTGTGCTCCAAAGGGAAAAATAAAAATGGAGATAGAATCCTAAAAGAGGGCAAAGAGAAGACAGAAATAATAAATGATGAAAATGAAAGGGGCTGTGCTTCCACCTCCTGCATGAAGCTTTCTCCAAGTTACAAGTAGTTCTTTCTGAATTACCACAGCACATTGCTTTTTTCTTTCATATACTTCACTAATTCCAGTTTGGTTTATGGTATGGTTATTTTCAAGTTCCTTTCCCTATTAGAATGTAATTTATTTAAGTACTATATCTACAGTATTAATCTTTCTGCCTCCTTTCCCATCACATGTGATAGAATTCAACAAATTTTATTGACCTAAGGTGAAATATGTGCAGGTTCATAGACAGTAGGACACAATAAAGTAACATCTGAAACCCTGGTGTTTATTCTTATAAAGATAATTTTTTAAAATTATTTTAAGAGAACTCATTGTTAGTAATAAAAAAAAGTTACATGTTTAAAACAAAATAGTCAAAGATGATGCCTCCACCAGGTCTTGTAACACCACTAACATTTTGGTATACCTTTTTTCAGATCAGGTGCCAAAGAAAAGAGAAATTATACATACACACACATATACATTTTGGGATCTGGACAGTCCTGTCACAACAACATTACTATTCACTAGAGCTGTTAGGTAGTCAGTCAGACATTAGTAGCAAGGAGGTGACAGTGGTGAGAAAGACAAGAAGAAGAAATCGAGTCACACCTAGCCATCTGGGGACTCTCCCTTGACCCCACCCAGAATGGGTGAAACTATGGTCCTTTGGTGGGCAGCTTATCCTGATAATGAGGGGACAGTAACACGAGGGGACTTAACTGGGCTGTGCATGCCCAGACCAGACAGGCATATAACCTATAGTAAACCCAAACTCATTATACCATAATTATAAAATCTACTTGTGGTTTTGCCCCTGCCCCCTGTTTCTTAGAGATTCAAGAGTGAGAGCATGTGCAGCAGTAAGCTTGTTATGTAGCTCGGGACTGTCAATCAAATAATGATCACCTGTTACCCCCTGTTCCTTAAAAGCGCCCTTAAGCCTGTACAGGAAGGCTGCTTTCAAATCACAGAAACAGCCCCCTCTTTCTCTCTCTGAGAGTGTACCTTGCTTCTATAAACTTTGCTTTGGGCTTGCTTCACTTCACTGAATCTCTCTCTCTCTCTCTCTCTCTCTCTCCCCCTCCCACTCTGAGAGTGTACCCATGCTTAAATAAACTTTGCTTTGTGCTTAAGCCTATCGTGGTGGTTTGCAATTCTTTGCTTACTATCGTGGAACTGAGATTGTTGGTCCCGAGCCTTCTGTTGACCTCCTCAGTTGAACCTATTTTGTTATAACTCACGTCCACCCAGTGACAGAGCCGTATGATAAATCTTATTATCAGACACTTAAGTGCTTTCCCTAAAAATTATCTTGTTTAGACTTTTCCCTTCGTGACAACAGCCACCGATCTTGCTTTTTCTTTTTTCTTTTCCTTTTTCTCACTTGCACTAATTTCACACCCAATATCCCAATGACACCTTATTTTTCCTCCATTTTTTTTACCCTTTCCTTTATGACTTTATTCTAGACTTAACAGTGAATTATCACAAACATGTATCACACAATTTGGGTCAAAGAAACAAAACATTTTCTTCTCCTACATACTTAGTTTATTTAATCTACATGAAACTGAGCAAGACTATGGTGCTCCTGGGCACAGAAGCTTTTCTGTCCCCCCTTTCTTGACTCCAGCCTCCATGACTTTCCCTGAGTTCCAAAGGGCAGATTCGAACAGTTGCTAATCCAGGAAGGGAAGGAATGCAAAGACAAGGGAGTGGCAGCCAGGAAACAATAGTGCAGGCTTGGGGCAGGGTTCTGGTTCTACCTCAAGGGATACACATACCAATGTCTTTAAACTCTTTAAGATGTCAGCATTCTTCATACCAGAGAAAGATAATCTGAGGCTACATTAAAGGAACCAGAGAAGCTCATCAAGACGATTATCTGAGACCAGAATAGAGAAGTGGAGGCCCTGCACACACCCTAATCGTAGCAACCCCACCCTCGAATCATTGATATAAAACTCCTCCTCAAATCCTCCCAGGTTGGGACACATAGTTATTCAGGACAGGAGCCTATAGTGTCCCCCTTTGCCTGGCAAGGCAATAAAGCTACTCTTTTCTGCTTCACCCAAAACTGTGTCTCCGAGATTTGATTTGGCACTGGTGCACAGAGGCCGAGCTTTCATCATCATGCATAATTAAATCAATATGGATACCTCAAAAATATTTTATAAAATCCTGGCAATAATCTTACACAGTAAAGATTATAATTCACATTTTATAAATAAAAGATTTAGGACTTTTTCCAGGATCTTACTGTTTTCATCTAGATTTCTCAATATGTCTTGTAAATCTTGATATTCAAATCGAAATTACTTCATATTTCAATTCTTTTATAGTTCTCAACAGACATTTTCAATACCCAAATCCTATGCTGATTCTCTTCACTTTCAAATGTCTCAAAGACCATAAATCTTTGTTACTAATTTCCTGAATGATTTACTCCTAAGTCAGCATATGATGAAATTACTATTCCTTCCTCACATATATTTTCTATCAAAACTCATGCCCTTGCTACTTTTCAATATTAAATTAACAACAAGTGCTCTAAATTCCTTCTTTGTCTTTCTACATTGTAGTCATGCTATGGTAATTAATTTCAATCAGTAAATCAGCCTTCTCCCTTGTTATATCAATATACATAGTCTCTTCACCATTCAACTTTACTTTCCTCTAATTTCCCCTTATATTTACCACTATACTTTAAGCAAAATTTGTATTTACTCACTCCTCTTCATTATTTCCCAGTCTTACTAAAAAGATGTTCCTCAATAGTACTCCACTGAATTGACTCGAGAGAGTCAGCAATAATTTTTTACTTGCCAATTCTTGTTGTCTCTTAGAACTTCTTATCTTACTGAAATTATAAGTCTGATGTCAGTGAGCTGACCAGTCTCTCCTTGATAATTTCCCTTGCTTTGTGTGACACTGTATTTGCTTCTTTTTCCCTTTCTAATCAATTTAGTCTTTCTCTTACTTCCTCTTTCACTCCATTTCTCTCTCTACCCACACCTTAAGTGTATGATTCCTTTTTTTAATAGTTTTTTTCTATTTTTTTAATACAGCAGGTTCTTATTAGTCATTGATTTTATACATATCAGTGTATACATGTCAATCCCAATCGCCCAATTCATCACACCACCACCACCACCCCCCCACAGCTTTTCCCCCTTGGTGTCCATACATTTGTTCTCTACATCTGTGTCTCAATTTCTGCCCTGCAAACTGGTTCATCTGTACCATTTATCTAGGTTCCACATATATGCATTAATATACAATATTTGTTTTTCTCTTTCTGACTTACTTCACTCTGTATGACAGTCTCTAGATCCATCCATGTCTCAACAAATGACCCAATTTCGTTCCTTTTTATGACTGAATAATATTCCATTGTATATATGTACCACATCTTCTTTATCCATTCGTCTGTTGATGGGCATTGAGGTTGCTTCCATGACCTGGCTATTGTAAATAGTGCTGCAATGAACATTGGGGTGCATGTGTCTTTTTGAATTGTGGTTTTCTCTGGGTATATGCCCAGTAGTGGGATTGCTGGTTCATATGGTAATTCTATTTTTAGTTTTTTAAGGAACCTCCATACTGTTCTCTATAGTGGTTGTATCAGTTTACATTCCCACCAACAGTGCAAGAGGGTTGACTTTTCTGCACACCCTCTCCCGCATTTGTTGTTTGTAGATTTTCTGATGAAGCCCATTCTAACTGGTGTGAGATGATACCTCATTGTAGTTTTGATTTGCATTTCTCTAATAATTAGTGATGTTGAGCAGCTTTTCATGTGCTTCTTGGCCATCTGTATGTCTTTTTTGGAGAAATGTTCATTTAGGTCTTCTGCCCATTTTTGGATTGGGTTTTTTGTTCTTTTAATATTGAGCTGCATGAGCTGTTTATATATTTTGGAGATTAATCCTTTGTCCGTTGAAAGTGTATGATTCCTTAAAGCTATTCCTTCGTCTCTCTTTGTTCTCCTTAAAGAACACATTGCTTCTGAAATACAATTTACTTCCATTTCTTTAATTATAGTTGCTTTAATAATTGCAATAAAATTTATCTTTTTGCCCCAACCACTTAGAGGTGCTTCAGACATAAATTCCAGTTGTTTACATTATTTATTGCACTACTCTTTTGCCCATTCCTCAAACACAGCAGTCCAAAATGACTTCCTTATTTCCAAATGAGTTCCCATTTTATCCTAGATGCTAACACTGGGCACTAACTAAAGAGTCATAAATGCACATATGAGTGAAAGCGTACTTTCTATCAAGATAAAAAACTGCAATGATTAATTGTAATATAATGTATGCTTTAAAGTAAACTGATGGACTAAGTGCTACTGTAGTAAAGCAAAGTCAAAGTGATTTTGAGTAAGTTAGTGTGAAGTAGGAACATATTATCTTTAATCCAATTCTGTTAGACATGCTATCTCACAAGACACACAATCCCTGTCTTCCATCTAAGAAACACACCCAGCAAATTAACATAAATATTTATAATTGATACATTCTAGTTAGTGTTTACTGAATGACAGAACTCTTATAACTGCCTTGCAAATAACATCACTTAATATTCAAAACAATCTGTGGATTAAGTGGCACCACTATTTTTCTGTAAATGAGGATTTAGGAATTAGAAATATTAAGTTAAAATATTCTGGGACATCTCAGGTTTTCATTAGCAAAATTAAAGGAAAAGTGCAAATCTGTCTGACATTAAACCTATGATCTATACTCATTTGCCTCCCTGAGTAATAAAAACTGCTTTATTGAGTTTCACAGATTACTTTTTATTAAAGACCAAACTATAAATATACGTCAAAGCAAAATCTTTTGTTTTTTTACTTACAAGTGAAATGGATTAACCATACATAGCAATTAATTTAAAAAAGAATATTTAAATAACTTGTGAAAAAATATATTAAAATTCCATCTGAATTCAGTTCAAAATGTTAAATAAATGTCTGGAATTGCACTGTGAAATATTTATGATTTTAAAATGTCCCATATTGAGACAAGAGGCACCTATAAGTCATTGCTGAGTATTGATGAAAAATTATTTGTACCTCCTAAGCTGTAAGATATACTGCAGTCAATACAAATGTTTTTCCACTTCATGTTTTTAATATTTAACAAGGGGATGTCAGGAAATATATAAGTAACTAAGGAAGAAATGATTTGGAAATTAAAGACTACATCAATGGTCACTTTTTCAAACTCCTAAGAGGATAAAATAGAATGAAAATTTCCGCTTTTCACTTAGGGTAAGGAAACTTCCCTGACCATGACCATAGAAATAATAGAAGAAATATTACTTGGTGAGAAATACCAATGATATATTATTTTTAGCAACTAATTGCTAACTATAAAATGTATCACTTGTTTGGCATAAAATTTTATCATAGTACAGAATGAACTGTCAATGATTAACCCCTACATAATCAAAGTAAATTCAAATTGTGTTATATATATACAAACAGGATTATATAAAAAATAGCTGAACCAATTAGTTTGATAAGGGAAATTGTAAGAAAGCAAAATTTGCCACCCCAAAATATGTCTCTTTGGCATGAGGACTATTTTAGGCTGATTATTTTCAAGAAAGAGAAGACTTGGGAAAACGTCCTTTTTACTTCCCCCTTAGCTATCTAAAGAATTTAGTTAAAGAGCCTGGTCCAGGAGGATCACTATCAACAGAGATATCTACAAAGAATATGGACTACAGGTGGTATGGGAACTCAGCAGGGCCTGGAATCCAAAATCCTATCTGTGTCCCATTGTCTCTGCAGGGCCCAGCAAACATTTGTTAACCAAATATTTGCTTTTCCATCTCCATGTCAATTGCCTTACTCCCCCTTGAAGTTCCAAACTATTACTCCCAACAACCTCTTTTCTCTTTAGCTGAAGACAGTATTTAAGGTAAGGACTTCAGCCATTTTGGAAAATTACTGTTTTCCTGAGTTTCTGCAACATATACAGAAGGTATACATGTTATTAAAATTTTATTTGTTTTATTTTTTTAAAGTTTTTTTTTTATGTGGACCATTCTTAAAGTCTTTATTGAATTTGTTACAATATTGCTTCTGCTTTATGTTTTGGTTTTATGGCCCCGAGGAATGTGGGATCTTAGTTCCCCGAAGGACCCACACCCCACCCCCTGCATTGGAAGGCAAAGTCTTAACCACTGGACTACCAAGGAAGTCCCAAACTTTTATTTGTTTTTCTCTTGTTAATTTATCTACTTCTTAGACCAGTCAGAAGAATCTAGAAGGGTAGAGGAAAGATGTTTTACCTCCTGTGAGCAAATGTTGATAAACAAATGTTTGATGGGCCATAAAGAAACAAAGGGACACAGAGGGGAATTTTAACAGACTTTGCTAGGTTCCTCCCTGTCTACCCTATCTAGTTCATATCATAATATAGATATCTATGGTGATAGCTCCCTTCTAGGAACAGGTCCTCCGTCTAAATTCCTTTAGGCAGTGGGGGAATGTCAAAGGTTCTTCCTGAGTCTTTTAAGCCTTGATTGTTTTCAGACTGAAATAATCTGCATGCCTGAAAGATACATTTTAGGGGTGGCAAATTTGGCTACAGTATAGTTCTGCCTTTGAAATTTCTCCAAGAAGTTTCACACTCCAGAAGTTGAGTTGATTGATTGTTTTATATCTCACTGAGCCCCTCTCTTCGTCCTGACCATAGATCAGTGCAGTTAAACTTATTTCAGGTGGTAAAGCAGGTGGGCTCTTAAAGTTAGGCCCATAAGGTACAAGCAATCAGGTATTTAATAAGAGGCATTTCTATGGAAACAAAAGAAAAACAATGCTTAGTAATTAGAGCAAACTATAGTCCTAGTTTCTGAGTTCTACAGTCAGTCAGTCGAGAAGACTTTCAGATGTCTGGCTTGAAGCATCATCAGATGGAGTGAGGTCAGGTGGCGGCAGACTGACAGATTTTCCTGGTTTGCAGTTTGAATGTCTCTGGTAATCATTCTAAGTGGTCCATATAGCAACAGTCATGAAGATTGTCTATATATGGTCTATTGGGTGATTTCTCTTAAGTTTATAACAAGTTGTAAAATTTTAGCTTGAATAGCTTTGGAAAAAGGGCAATTTTATTTCTTAATGATTCCAAGTCAGAAAGATGGGAGAAAATGTTTAAAAATGTTAACATTAAAAATGTTAGGGCCCAGAGTAGGTGGCATCCTCTGTCTGGCCCAGAAGAAAAGTGTGCATACTCAGAGCAAGTGGGTCCCAGGCTGGGTGGCCCTGGACTGCAAAGAGGTGCTCACCTGGTAGGCAGCTTGGGTGGCTGGCAGCAGGACAGTGTGGCAGCACCTCCAGCAGGCCACGAGCCCCCCACTGCCTCCCACTGCTGCAGAGAAGCTGGGAGACCCACCTGGCCACCCCACCTCCTCATCCCATTTCTTAATAATCATCTAAAGATTTGCATCATTCTGGGACAAGTCCCATGACTCTTCCTTTCCAATTCCTCTTTGTTCCGCCTCTTCCAATATTTGCTTTATTTACATTATTTCAGTACTTTGTTTTTTTCTATATTTTGGCCATGCCATGCAGCATGCTCTTAGTTTCCTGACCAGTGATTGAACCCATGCCCCCTGCAGTGGAAGTGGAGTCTTAACAACTGGACGGCCAGAGAAGTCCCATATTTACATTATTTCTTAATACTCCTTCAAAAACTTTCATCTGTTGGGAAGAGCTCCTTGACTCCCACCTTGGTCTCTTCCCGTTCTTTTCTTAATTAACCTAATGTTTTTACTAGCATCTCTAAGACCCATGAAAGGAGGCTGAGACCACACACTTGATAAGGTTTCCCAAACAGGTTTTTTTTTTAAATGGAAGTTCTTAAAGTTAGCTGTTATATTTCTTTGTATCTATCTTTTAATTTGTTCTTTCCATAGGTACCAATAAAACAGCTTGTGAAATGAGAGCTTTTACAATGAGAGCTTTCTAAAAATCTACCAATTTAGAAGTTTTTCTAATTCAAAGGATCCATTGTCTGGCCATTGCCTTTATTAATATTGACTTATACCAATAAGCCTTTTTATGGCTTAACCATGGATGCAAGAGGAATCCCCAAAGGAGAGTGCAAAAAGATGCAGCGCTCATAAGATCGAAAACGTTCACTCCCCAAAAGTCTACGAAAGCAAAGAATTTCATCACACAGGTGGTAAAGATGGTGCCACTAACAAAGCAATAAAGTTTGAGAAAATAAAGGTCCCTTATGGACTGAGAACCCTTATGACAAACTTCCCTGATAGCTGGCATGGCCAGACAAAGAGATGCCAGTCACAAGCCCAGGTTATGCTATCTGGATTTCTGCTTGGAATCCCAGTCTATTTGACTGATGGCCAAATGCACATTGATAGCTGTACTTTCTAGATGGTGGATAGCAGATAGAATAAAATCACTGGTCATAAAGTCAAGCTCTCAGAACATAGAACAAGACAAATGACACAACAGACAGAGACAAAGAAAAACTGTGACCATCTCTAGAAGGCAATGGACCAATAAAACCAAGAGTACACTACCAAATTTACCAGAGTTGTTAAGCCCAAGAAACTAGCTCTACAAATATTTCTCCTGATAACATAAATTTAGAAAAAAGAAAAAGGTCTGTTACCATTCTTGCTTCTAACAGACCTGGCAGGTAGAGATCTGGAAGACTGACATGGTAAGAATTCCTACCTTTTGTGGGCACTTGTCAGATGTCTCAGGATCTCTCAGCTGCAGCAGCCTCAGAGATAGCAGAGTTCAACCAGAGAAGTTAATCCTGCCGACTACACCATCTGTGAGAGAATGACATGAGACAAATTCACAGGAGACAATCAAGTTTAATTATGTACATATGGTGGGGGTCCGATAAGAATATGGGGCCCAAGGACAAGTTAGGCAATCGAAGCTTATATGCCATCTGAGAGAAGAAGGGAGTGGGGGTTTGGGACTTCAGAGCGAAGGAAAGCAATTCACAGGAAGAAGAAAAAGAAGAAATGTTTGGTAAATGAATGTTTGCTGGGCATAAAGAAATAATGGGACACAAAGAGGAATTTTAGCAAACAGACTTTGCTAGGTTTCTCCCTGTTTACCACACCTAGTTCATATTATACTGTAATTATTTATGACGATAGCCCCCTTCCTGGAACAGGTTCTCTATCCAAATTCCTTTAGGCAAGTTAGAGGAAAGGTCAATGGTTCTTCCTGAATCTTTTGGGCCTTGATTGTAATAATGCACATGCCAAAGAGACACCTTGTGGGGTGACAAATTTTGGTCCCCTACACTCGCACTCAAAATATAATCTTAAGTGAGAAAATTCTAAGCAACTAATTGCAGTATTGATTTTATGTATAACTGATAGACAATACACAAATAGAAATATTTGATGTAAGATAAAAACACAAACCCCTCAATTTTTAAATTAGATCTTTTATTTATTTGTTTATTTTCATTTTATTTATGTATTTTGGTTGTGCCAGGTCTTAGTTGCGGCAGGTGGGCTCCTTAGTTGTGGCATGTGAACTCTTAGTTGTAGCAGACATGTGGGATCTATTTCCCTAACCAGGGATTGAACCCTTGTCCCCTGAATTGGAAGGCTGATTCTTAACCACTGTGCCACCAGGGAAGTCCCACAAAACCCCCAAATTTTCAACACTTCAAAGTAAAATAAAAGAATACCTTTGAACTCTGGCAGGATTTGTCTGAAGTAGTTAAATACAAAAATGTAATATTTTAGTGCTTCAGAGAAACTGCTTTTATTGATCTCTTCCACAGAGACCCCGTATTTTCAAAATATTTACTTACCAAAAAATAACATATATAAACAGACATGTTCTTTTCTTTTTGATCAAATAACCTCAGATCATGTCATCAGAAATTACATTAAATTTATAAAATTTTAGTATGAAGTAATGAGACGTGATATTCTCTTTTCTTAGAAGACTTTAAAATATTGAAAATAGCTCAAAATTCTCATTAGTACAATGTCAATTTCTAAAAGAAGTTTGCAGATGAGGAGACTAGTTTAGTCCAAAGCTCCCAAGCTATAGATAAAAAAAACAGACTCGGAGATTTTAAATAATCTTTCAAGGACATATGGTGAATTAAGGATAGTGATTGTATGAAAGCTTAAATTTTCTTGACGCTTAGTAGATTGATCTGTCACAACAGTACTCTTTCTTCTAATGCCTGAGAATTTGAAGTATTAGGAAGGCATATTTATGGATATCTGTGACAAACTCAGGAGGTCTTTCTCTTTTTAATAAGAGAATTTATAATTTATATTGCATTTATAATTTGTATTGTGGGAAGATTACATTAAATAGAGTAGTATATGAAATTGAATACTCTATTCAAATTCAATGAAATCTATCTGTATTTGATCTCTCCTGGTACTCTCTCTGTTAAACATACCAATTTCTGCATCTATGCCACACACTTAAACTTTAATAGGTCTTTCTTTCCCTTTTAAAATAATACCCTAAGGTGTGGTTTTGTTGATAATTATTTCAAAGTGTATTAACAAAAATTAAATGACATTGAATATTTAATAAAGAAAACATATTCTACTTTGTAGTTATTACTTTAAGAAATATTATTATGCCTAATTTAATGAAAAATGTGTATGGTGTGATGGGGAGGATTTTTTTTTTTGTAGTTTGTACATGAGATTATGAATAGCTATCAAGCTATCTTTTGAATTTTTTATTTCATTGTGTCCTCTTCATTGAGGGTCAGCAATGGTGATTTTGTAGATGTTGGCATAACTTACAAAAACAAGTTCTAATGTGAGGAATTTCCCCTTTGACCTTCAGCTTCTCCTCTCTCCTTGCTGTGATATGCAGGTCTTGCTCTGAAAAGTTCAAAATTGCATTTTGGTTTCAATTTTAAAATATATTCATCAAAAGTGTAACGGTTGATAAAGCAGTCATCTCACTAAAAGAGACAAATTTATTTCCTATGGCAGGTAGTTAAGGGGAAGTAGTTTTCTTCATCCCCAAAATGCCACATCACTTACAGACAAATCTTTGGTTAAATGTCTTCTTAATATTACAATGTTTGTTTTCTTTTGTATTTTCTTTTTATTTATTTTATGACCCTCTCTCCTCTTTTATTTCTTTTTTGTTGGCTGGGTTTTGTTTCTTCATAAGCCTTATATATTAATCACTATATCCACAACATTTTGAAAATTTCTTGCTGTTTTTATATTTTAACAATCAGAAGCAAGAGGAAAACCAAAAGATAACTATAAGTAGACCTTCATAATAATAACAACAACAAGAAGAACCTTCCAAATATAACATTGGCTTCTCACCTCCTGGTCAGTCTATGCTAACTGTATTTTAATGTCCCTATGGCTAAACATGCCCATTCACCTCTAAAGGTCACATGTACGCCAGTCTGAGGTATATGAAATCTCACAATATTAACTATTATGACGTGAAAACTTCATGACATTAAGAAGAGACAGGAAATTACTCTTTAGGGTGACGGCCCTGCTTGATGAGTTTGCTAGAACAGTTCTAGAAAGGTAATTTTCCCCATGAGAAGTAATAACAAACTCAAACCATTGGTCAAAATACAGTGATTTTTGTAGAAGATAAAAATCATTATGGATAACTGCACAGATAATAAATTTTGAAGTTTTTCTTTTAATTAAAAAGCATCTTGAATACATATACACATATATATTAGGAGAGTTGAGTCAAACTTATTCATAGATTCTACCTTTTCAAAATTTATGTTTAGTTTTTGCTTTTCAATATTTAATGGTTTTATGTTTGTACATGGTAGGGAGGGAATGGGGGTTGCTGATTCACCTAGTAAATCTTTATTGGAGTTCTAAAAGACATAATAATAATAAAATAATTGTTTTCCTATACTGTCTAAAACTCTTTCACTTATTCTCTAATTGTACACCTGTATTAATACAAATAAGCTGCACAACAAACAATGAAAACTTGAAAATGATCAGGACTCTAGGGATCTTTTGCTATACCTTCTGAATTTGCCATCAGATAGAAGTGAACATAATAAATGTGTATGCTGAATAATCAAATGTCTGAATTTTGATTGGTGATGGCAGCCATAGCATATCAAAATGCAATTGGACATATATACAGGTATGTTTATATATGTTTGTTATATGTATATGTACATAAATATATTTTGTTTGTTCATGAAACATCTACACTAAATTTGGATATTAGAAGCTCAATTCTGTGGCCTCAAACATTGAGAAGTTTAGTATTATAAACAGTTTATCTTTTCTGCATGGCAAAATTCTATGTCTCTCTTAAGACTGTTCAAATGTCTTTTTTTTTTTTTTGGTGATAGCTTCCTGATGATTCTCTCCTATCTTCCCTCTCATAAATTATCAGTCTTTCCTTATATATCCTGCACCTTTGTCTATTAAAATATCAAACCACTTGTAGTGATTAAGAAAATAAAAGGATGACTATATAACAAATGATATTGTTGGTGAGGAAGTTGTACTCAGCCTCCAAGATCCCTAACTCCCAGGCACTGAGTTTTCCCCAGCATCCAGACAATTCAATGACTGGGGAATTAAAATTCACTGGGATGGAGCAAAGTGTATTACTCTTTGGAGTTCAAGAAATTATTTGACTTTTAAAATTATTTCATACTGGTAAAATTTTGTAAATAAGATATTTTATCTATATCTATATAAACAGAACTTAATTTCCACATTTTTCCTATATATTTTAATATAACATAACATATTTTAACATTTTAATCATGTTTATTTTTCACTATTTTGGCACTCTCACTTCTACAATTAGAACTTTCAAATTCATTTTATATATCACTAAAAATAGAAAATATTTACTGGGACAAAATAATACATAACTTTTGTATGTTACAAAGATGATAATACAAGCATAATATTTCAACTTTACTCACCAATCAGCTTTAGGATTGCAATATTAGAGTTCTGATAAACCCTTAGAAAAAATTTTCAGGTTGCATTTCTCTCATACAATTACAGAATAACCATTAACCTAGGATCTACTGGAAGATTTTTGTCTCTAGCCTAGTATTTATATAGTAACCAAATTTATATAGTAACCAAATTTGTTTTAGTTGAGTCTTAAACTTTATAGATTTAAAATGTGCCTGCCTAAGTAACTTTAATTTTTTCATAGTTCACTGTTTTAATTATTTCTGTGCTTTTTGATTTCTCTTTAATTCTCCATTTATGAACTTTTATACCCATACTTAGTGACGGGCTTTTTGAAGTAAAAATCTGGATGTTATTATTTTTTAGT
This sequence comes from Globicephala melas, assembly GCF_963455315.2. Lineage (NCBI taxonomy): Eukaryota > Metazoa > Chordata > Mammalia > Artiodactyla > Delphinidae > Globicephala > Globicephala melas. The sequence continues at coordinate 51,175,683 of NC_083317.1, read as the reverse complement.
TCAATAAGACATTTTACTTAAAAAAATTGCAAATTGACGTCAATTACATATATATTTGCCTCCCTTATACTAATCATGATCCTTAATCACTCCATTTCACTTCATTTTCTATGTAATCCTGCATGCACTGTTATATTTTTCCTCATGTTATCATTATCAAAATCATGTATTCATCTCTATAAGAGTTTTGCTATCAATATTGTCTTCTTAGATACCTCTCTCACTTCTACATTTCTGCACATTTCCATAACATTTCAACCTACATTATAAGAAACTGATTTATAAGGATGAAAAATCCAGAGGGTAAAAAAGCATTTCACATATGTAGTATATGGATTATGTATCACATATGTTCATGCTCACATATCATACCAGGAAAGCCACTGTCTTGGATTTCACAAGTATGGATAGTAAAGATGTTGGGAAGATTCAGGAACTTTTCAAAATCTCTGACATCTTACCAGGGAACTCATAACTAAGCATGTGCTGTGTACTTGCCAGGGCCTAGGGAAACCCCAGCTGTGAGCAAATACAAAACTTAGGATTTGGGTTTCAAATCAAGGGAACTGTAACAGTTCCCTTGATTTCACAAGTACAAAAATACACATCATCTCCAAAGAAAACTGCCACATACGGTCTTCATTTAATTTGTGCATCAGAACATCCAAGGTCAACATATCAACATCAGCAATCATTGGATTTCATTAAAAGGTGTACCTTCAGAAGCAGTAGATATTAAAAAAAGAGAATGTTTTGACTCCACCCCATAAGACATAATGCAAGACCTGGTTTAATGTTCCTGGTTAATTAAACACATTCCATTTGATTTCCTGGGATGAAGTGAGAAGAACAATTTGGCTTAATGCTAAAGACATATGAAATTAATTGGCATATAAATACTTTCAACTTACATTTAGGGAATAAAATCAAATCTAAGACGAATGCTTCATTCTGGCTTTTGATGTTTTTAATAATATGGCTTTATCTTTTCTTTCCAACCTTCTCTGCCATTACTGTCCAGTATTAAACTTTCACTCTAGTCAGGCAGAATTCCACATAGTCATTCTAAACTGGGGATTGGCACACTGTAATCCACTGGCCAAATCTGGTCCGTTGATTATTTAGGTACAGTCCTCCAGCAAAGAACAATTTTTTTTTTTCACATTTTTATATGGTTCAAGGGAAAAAAGAAGGAAAATATACGATAAAGGCTATATGTAGTCTACAAAACTAAACTATTTGTTTTCTGGCTCTTTATCTAACATGCATATCTCTATACCTTCTTTATTGTTCTTTCTAGAAATCTGTGGTTCTCTCCATTATTTGCCAAGTTCTAATCCCAGTCATCATTTAAGACCAATCTCCATTATTCACCTTCAGGAATGAAGAGAGTGTAAAGTGTATACATTTGACTCCTGTTGCACTAATTGCTAGCACTACAAAATAGGACTTTAGTATTGAGTGGGCCAAAAGATTCGTTCATTTTTTTCTGTAAGATGGCTCTAGTAGCCCTTAGTTGTCTTTAACTTCATTCAAAACAATTTTGTTAGATTGTGACAGCTGTCATATCAGCGTGCATTTAAAAAAGACATTAAAATTGGTAAAATTTTGTGTAGCCATTTTAATATTGAAGATGGAAGAAAAAAGCATTTTCAGCATATTATGCCTTATTATTTCAAGAAAGGTAAAAATGCAACTGAAATGCACAAAAAGATTTATGCAGTGTATAGAGAAGGTGCTGTGATTGATCAAACGTGTCAAAAGTGGTTTGTGAAGTTTCGTGCTAGAGATTTCTCGCTGGACGATGCTCCATGGTCAGGTACACCAGTTGAAGTTAATAGTGATCACATCGAAACAATAATTGAAAACAATCAACGTTTTACCACGCAAGAGATAGCTGACATACTCTAAATATCCAAATCAAGCGTTGAAAATCATTCACACCAGCTTGGTTATGGGAATCACTTTGATGTTTGGGTTCCACATAAGTTAAGCAAAAAAAACTTTCTTGACCATATTTCCACCTGTGATTCTCTACTGAAGCATAACGAAAACCTTCTGTTTTTAAAACAAATTGTGACGGGCAATGAAAAGTGGATACTGTACAACAATGTGGAATGGAAGAGATCATGGGGCAAGTGAAATGAACCACCGGCAACTGCACCAAAAGTCAGTCTTCATCCAAAGAAGGTGATGTTGTGTATATTGTGGGATTTGAAGGGAGTCCTCTATTATGAGCTCTTTCCGGTAAACCAAACGATTAATTCCAACAAGTACTGCTCCCAATTAGACCAACTGAATGCAGCACTCGACAAAAAGCATCCAGAATTAGTTAACAGAAAACACATAATCTTCCATCAGGATAATGCAAAATCACTTGTTTCTTTGATGACCAGGCAAAAACTGTTACAGCTTGGCTGGGAAGTTCTGATTCATCTGCCGTATTCACCAGACATTGCACCTTCAGATTTCTATTTATTTCAGTCTTTACAAAATTCTCTTAATGGAAAAATTTTCAATTCATTGGAAGACTTTAAAAGGCAACTGGAACAGTTCTTTGCTCAAAAAGATAAAAAGTTTTGGGAAGATGGAATTAGGGAGTTGCCTGAAAAATGGCAGAAGGTAGTGGAACAAAAGGGTGAATATGTTGCTCAATAAAGTTCTTGGTGAAAATGAAAAATGTGTCTTTTATTTTTACTTAAAAATCTGAAGGCACTTTTTGGCCCACTCAATATTATGTCCACTTTTTTAGATACATTAGTCTTGATTCTCCAAACAACTTGTAAGGTCCTCATGGGCTAGGAATGCGCCTTCAGCCAAGCAAACAGCAAGAATTTCTTGAATACTAACTCATGAGTACTCACTGCTTTTTAGAACAATGCATTTGCATCAGCATGCAATATTATTTTATAGATGCTTAACCTCTATCTTGTCTACTCTAGAACTAAACGCATCCTCCTTTCTAGTCTAAGAATAGCCCAAAATGTTAAATATATCTCAAGAAAATGTCAAATCCATCATTTTTCCTTTACTCAAGGAAGGTATTAAAGCATAATATGCTTATGCAGAAGATATGAGTTCAAGCTTTTAACTCAGTGGATAGTTCTTTTCTATTTTCTAGAGATAGGATGTGGTGTTGATAATAGAAACAAATAATCCCCATTTCATTTCCAGTAGTTTGTATTGCATTGGGCTCTTTTTGTTTTTTTAATTTCAAATCATATTTTCTTTATGATATTCTATGGATGGTGATATTAAAATAAGATTACACTCATTTCATTTCATCATATCAAGAGATATGTGAGGCAAGCTAAAAGACTGGAAACACCTTTCTTTTTTAAATATTTGATATTCATAGTTGAAAGGCAACATAGCATAGTTATTAAAAGTAAATTTTTTTTTTTTTTTTTTTTTTTTTTTTTTTTGCGGTACGCGGGCCTCTCACTGTTGTGGCCTCTCCCGTTGTGGAGCCCAGGCTCCGGACGCGCAGGCTCAGCGGCCATGGCTCACAGGCCCAGCCGCTCCGCGGCATGTGGGATCTTCCCGGACCGGGGCACGAACCCGTGTCCCCTGCATCGGCAGGCGGACTCTCAACCACTGCGCCACCAGGGAAGCCCAAAAGTAAATATTTTGAAGCTAATCAGCCTGGCTCCAGATCCTGGCTCTTCTACTCAGTGGCTATGTAAGCTATGAAGATTACCGAATCTGTCCATGTATCAGTTTCTTTTTGTATATTGAGGATAACAATAAAACCTACATCACAAATGGTTATAAGGATTAAAGAAAATAATATATATATAATACTTAAAACGGTGTCTGACACATATTCAATGTGTAAAGGTTTGATTTTTTGATCAATCAAAAATTATTTGATCAATAATCAAATATACATATCAAAAAATAAGATTTAACAGTGCTTTTTTTAGGAGAGCATAGGTGGTATTTTTTGAAAATCCAAATAATGAATTGACCCATTTGGCATAGCAAGAGATTAGCAAAATGATCCTATTATAACTTTTGTTTCAGTTTTGTTTGTTTTAAGCATGTAAGGTCAATATTTCCCTGAACGTTACTCTTCCAAGGTGAATTACTTTACTTTTATGGAATGTGAGTGATGGGGGGAAAAGGAGACTAGAAATGATGATGTAGATGCTTATTAATTTTATAGGATAGGTCATTTATGATCTAGGGTGTTCTCAATAGGCCTTATACCCTTAATTAACATAAACTACTGTTTACCATTGAACACCATAAGTTTGAACTGCATGAGTCCACTTATACATGGATGTTTTTCAATAGTAAATACTACTGTACTACAGGATCCAAGGTTGGTTTCATCTGTGAATGTGGAACCAAGGATGTGGATGGCTGACTGTAAGTTATACATGGATTTTCAACCATGCAGAGGGTGAGCACCTCTAACCCCCATGCTATTCAAGGGTCAACTGTATTTCATACATTTTAGCAAACCAATTAATCTTCCTCTAGTTATTTCCTCATTCGACTATTGAGAACATAAACTACATAGCATGAAAAAAGAAGTTTTGACCTTACAAACCAGATCTGAGTTATAAGTTCTAATTATGCAATGAAATCTCTTTGTGTTCATAGACATGTCACTAGGCTACTATTTCTTCAACTGTGAAATAAGGCTCTAGTAAGACTACAAGACTGTATGGTGAGAAGTGAGAAGACTGGGTTGGAAAGTAAGTATCCATAAAGAAATTTATCAGAGCTAGGGCTGACATTGGAGGTAAGGAAAGTGAGCATAACTGCAGTCTTTTTTTCTTACAAAGTCAGTGAGAATTTAAGAACATTTTCCTCAGAGTTAGCCAATAGGTACTATGTAAGAAAGATAGTGAAAGCAAAGTTACACAGTAACCAGAAAGTCCACCACCAGGAAAAATAAAATCGGAGGTTCTTTGAAAAGGACTTCATTGAAATAAAAATTGCTGCTCACTTCCAAAGTGTAGAACGTAGAATGGAAGATGAAAAGCTAAACATAGAAGTAAGTGGAACGCCAGGTTATGTGCACATTCCCAGATAAAGGAGTCTAATATCAGTGAGTCAGAAGAAGGAAAACAATTTTTTTCAGACAGGTAGCTCAGCCATTCATATAGATTTTACCCAGTCTGTGGATATAAAACTGATTATTCACTCCTTTGTTCATTTATTCATGCATACATTCATACAACAAAAAAATTAATCACAATGTATTTCATTTTGTCTGTTTTCAGATTGCTTTTTTTGTTGTTGACTATTTTTGGTTTTGGAAGTACTATGTGTCCCTCAAATCTCTTCCAATGACAAAATTTGCTTTTAATATCTCATCTGCTTTTAGAATTAGATCAATTTCCTCTGAAAGCACTTGTTTGGTTACCCTTATCTTGGTTATCCTGATCATCCTGCTTCCTTCATAGGTTCAAATGAAGTACTCTATTGGAATAGGCAATCTTCATGAGTTCATCTATATCTCTGAAAACCTCTGAATAAGGAACCTCAAGGACAATTCACTGAAAGAAGTCAGGAGTTATCAACTAGCTGAATTTGTATAGATAGGTAGGTTGGGGGATCAAGATTTGCCAAATTAAAGAGACCTTTACTCTGAAAATGAAGCAGTTTAAAATACTTTCCCATTTGAAAGGGCTGCCTTTTTAGTTTTTCTTTACCCTCTTTGAGACTTGCTTTGCATTTTGCTCTGTGCTCCATTCATGACCTAGAAGGACAGGTACTTACTTTCCTTAGTGAATTGCCTTTTGCAATTAGCCTGAGAATACAAATCATTGCTGATGTTGAATTTCCTCGGAGAGAGAAAGGGAGACTGTTGATTGATTTTAAAACCTCTTAGGGTTAATCTAAGAATTGCTACAATTAACCCAGTTTCTTAGGATGTAGCTTCATCTCCTCCTTTAACTTAAGTCTTACAAAATCTTCTTTCTGTAGTTTAGGAGTTCCTCAGATTTTATCGTAGCTGACTTTCATTTCCCCAGTTCTTTTATATTTTCATGTATTTTATTTGGCTTTGGGTAGATGGAGAGATTAAATTTGTGGTTGGACATCCTGAAATGAAAGTATAAATCTGAAATTTAGACCATTCTGAACAGAAGTGTATAAATGTTAGGAAAGGGCTAAATCAGAAGCTGATAAATCAAGACTATTGTATCAACCTAATTAAGAGATAATAATGACAATCTAAGGCAAAAACTACTAGGGATAGAAAAGAACAGCTGCATTTGGGAGGCATCTGGGAGAACACCACCAGGATTAGACAATTATTTTGAAGAAAAATAATAAGGGTTAGAAAGGAGTAAAGATTTACTTTCCAAGTTACCTGCAACAGCTGTCTATAAGTGAAATACCCGAGACATAGAATACAGAATTGGAATAGAACATGAGTAGGGTAACTTTTAGTGGAGAAATATATGAATTAATTACTGGAATTTTCTGAGTTGCATGTGATTTTAGACATACAGATGTTGTTGCCCAGAAGGCAGTTGAATATATGACAAATTCTGGTGTGGTGATTGTAAGAGAGATGAGTTTTAGCAAAATGACAACAACAATAACAATAAGGATACTCTCTAGGGAAGGGAATTGGTCATGGCTTCTATGAACCATTTTAAGCTCATCAACATTGTGATTATTAGCTAGGTTTCTATAGGATGATTCTGGGACTTTATTGTACATACATAACTTGTGAGCACTAAAAGAGGTAGCAGAACACTTACTGAGATGGAAGCTGAAAGTGATTTCCTTGACTTGAAACATCAGAAAATAATTTTGCCGGTTTGAACTTTATGTGAAAGATAACATACATTTTATAATCTGTTTCTGGTTTCTTTTATTCAACAATATACTTGTAAAATTCTTCTGTGTGGTTGTAGGTAGTTGTAATTTATTCACTTCAGTATTATACAACATATGAATACAACGATCCATTCTTTTGTTTGTGCACTTTTGTGTAATTTCCAGTTTTCAATTATAAACAATACTGGTATGAAAATTCTTGTACATGTTGTGTGGTAAACATTTGTACACATTTCTTCTGCATATTAATCTAAATGTGAAATTGCTAAGTCATTGGGTAAGCACATATTCAGTTTAGTTGATATTTCTAAAGAGTTTTCCAATGTGGTTGTAATTTACTAACAACAGCAATGTATGAGATATCAAATTGATTTGCATCATCACCAAACCAGAGCACCACTTCATCAAGGATGATTATTCTCCGTTACAAAGGCAAGACACTTCTGAATACTCTACACAATGTGCTGTGCATTATGAGGTTGCACTGGTGTAACAGGCACTACCCCTGGGCTCTTGAAAGTCTCAAATACAGGTCTCTGTTTTTTGGGTGGTTCTTTCCTTAATTCAGGAAGTTTCTCTGTATGTATACATAGTATGCTTCTGAATCCTCCACAAGGATCCTCTGCAGATACCCAGATTTTCCTCTGTATGCAATTTTCTCTTCTTTGGTACTCTGTCCTGTGAAGTCTAGCCATCTAGAGATCTTGATATCCCTGGACACTTAGTTTCTTCATCTCTATTGAGGGGGTTAGTCAGGATCTGCCTGGGTTCTTTCTCCTTTCGGCACAGCCTGGAAATCTCCTCATCCTATGGATAGTGATGTTATTGACTAGAAATGTCTGAGGACACTCACCAAGGTCCAGGTTCCCCTTTTGAAACCAATGACCAATGTTGTAGCTGGACCAGTCCTTGTAGTTCTTATTATGATTGCAAGACATCTTCAGCAATAAGGAAGCAACAGTAAACTTTGAAAGAAACAAGTTTTATTACTCCTAGAGAGTTCAGGGCATGACTGGGGCCACACAGCAAGGTTCACTCTCTCTTTCCATTTCCAGAAACCTGGGACTACTTCATCTAGCATTACTACAGCTACTATGGTCAGTTCATCATGTTACTGTTTCTTTCATTTCCTTTCTTGGTTTAATTTGGATTAATCATATATTTTTCTGCTTCTCCTTTAATAAATTGTTATTTTTCTTACTTTTAGTGACTAACTTAAAATATGACTTGAATGATTACTGTATAACTTGAATGATTACTATATTACTTATATAACTTATTACTATATAATAAATTCTTTTACTTTACCACCCCCTGATAATGCCAGAACTTTAGAGCCTTTAAACATATTTACTTCCTCAGTTTTTGTTTCATGATGTCTGTTTGCACATATTTTACAGGCCAAGATATTAAAATATTTGTATTACTCAATATTCACTTATATTTCACTTCACGTCTTACTCCTCCACCATCTTGAAGCTCTTCTTGATAATTACATCTTTGATAAATTTGATAGCTTACATTTATTAATTTGATACATGATTAACATACAAATATTCATATATCTTTATATAATTGCCATTGATACAAAATTTCATTCCACAGATTCAAATACACAAGAATGATAACGTTTTTCTTTTAAGTTTTTGGAAACTCAACTTAATTTCTATTATGAGTCCTCATCCCTCCCAGATATAAAAACTGAATCCAAATCAATGCTGGGCTCCATCAACATCAGTCACTTCACCACTTCTCCAAGAGAACTGATACAATGAAAAGACTTTATAAAGACGTAGAGTGAGAAACACTGGACTTTTCATTCTTGTTAGATGTTTTCCTACATTGCCATCACATAAAGAGACACTGACCATTTGAGTTTGTGTCATTGTACCATGAATACTGCTACTGAGTTACCCTGGTTCCCAGTAGCAATTTCTATGGATCTAGAAGGCATTCTGGTTCTTTAGGCTTATTGGGCATAGTGAAAACCTCAGTCCTTACACAGCACTGGGAGTCAGAAAATGCAGTGAACTTGAGGGCCCTTTATATTAGAGAACTATTTCTTCCATAGAATGTTGATACAACAACTAGTCCAGCCTAGGAAATGATGCAGACATGTTTCACTCTTAGATTCCAGAAAGTTATCTGAGTTCTGCCACTTCTCTCACTATCATGTTCCATATCTCAGGGACCTCAGAGTTTCTCCTCCCCAGAATAAGAAACGTCTACATATTCTTGAGTTACAGAAGCTCTAGCTCATTAGAATTCTTTGTAATTTATTGCCTATGACCTAAAACCCTGTTACACTAAGGCCTTAGGCTTTTGGAAGACAGATTGAATCATTGACTTTTCTACCCACCTCTGTTTTCCACTACAATCCTTTCTCAATAAATAGGAGACATGTCAAACAGAAATTAGAAACTCTGAAAAAAAATCCCCCAAACTAAAGCATCAATTAATACAAAAAAATCACTCGCTTATTTATTACACATCTGTTTTGCCTTAATTTACAATTGTTTCCATTTTATTTTCCATATATTATATATTTGAGTGTGCATATTTTAGGTGTGCTTTTTAAAAGCATCTTAGAACACTTATCATTATTACTACTATGATCATCACTATTATCTATTGAGCACTTACTTTGCTCCAGAACTATGCAAAAAACCTATAAAATCTGAGAAATATTAATAATATAATTTTACATATTTATGTTAATAATGTGCTAATGCCTTTATGTTTATGACTTCCATATTTATGTATCTTTGTGTTGCTTTATTTTCTGTTTTCTTCTGCATGGTCATTACTTTGCTTTCTTTACTATTGGAGACATTTGAGAGGTATGGCTTCTGCTTTTAATTCACTCTCTCTATATTTGAAAACCCTGCCTTTACTTATATTTCTTTAATTGGAGTATTCTAATTCCTCTCTGCATAGGAAGGAATTTAGGCCAATTTGATTTTAGTTACTTTAAACACTAGACTGCTCAATTAGTTTTTGTTAAGATAAGTTCTTTGGGTCACCATTTCACAGTGTTTTTACTATATATTCAATATTTTGCAATTAAATTTTATCCCTCTATATAAAATTTTTGTTTAGACATTTTTGATATATGCCATTTCACTGTTTAGTAAAGGTATTATTATTTTATTTTTTCTGGTTAGAAGAATTTATTTCTTGATTCGGTTTCATCATCTTCACATCTTTCATAAACATTTGAACACTGCTAAAGACTCATGGATTGGGATATTTTTATGCTGTTCTAAGTTTAATGTAGGAAATCATACTTTAGGAACTAGAGTGGGATTAGTTTTTCAACCGCCACAGAAAACAATATAAAGCTGTCCCATAGGGCTTCCCTGGTGGTGCAGTGGTTGAGAGTCCGCCTGCTGATGCAGGGGACACAGATTCGTGCCCCGGTCCGGGAGGATCCCACATGCCGCGGAGCGGCTGGGCCCGTGAGCCATGGCTGCTGAGCCTGCGCGTCTGGAGCCTGTGCTCGGCAACGGGAGAGGCCACAGCAGTGAGAGGCCCGCGTACAGCAAAAAAAAAAAAAAAGAAGTACACTAGCAAAGCACTTAACTATTAATGGCTGATTGACAAGATCAAGGTGACATATCTTAAGTGGCTACCTGGGTCAGAGAAACTGCTTCTGTCCCTACATGCCAGTGGATACCTGTATCTGTATGAGGAAAGCCACCTATGCACCTGGGTCAGCCCTGGTACCTGCTGAAGCAGGGCCAGGGCTTCCCTGTTTAAACTGCCAAGAGCAAAGGACCCATGACCCACCGCCAAGTGGGCCTTCCCAGCCCATGCCTTGCACCTAGCCTGTCAGCCAAAATGGCTGTAGGCGAGTCCCCACTACCACACCCTGCTCCTGATGGGCTCATACAGATCTACTTCGGGCGTTCTGCGCTGAGTGTTGTGGAGCTTTGACCGCCGCTATGTGGTGACAGGTGGCAAAGATTACCTACTCACCGTGTGGTTCTTCACCGAAGGCCGAGTGGTGGCCTACTTCACGGCCACTGGTCCTAGATCAAAGCAGTGACCTTGGACCTCTACTTCGCTGGGGCTGAGTGGGCGGCGGCAGCCAGCACTGAGCAGGTGGAGTGGAGAGGAGGAGGAGTTTAGGGCAGAGGCTGAAGGCCTTCTCCCCTGAGCCCGAGGCGGATTCTCTTGCCGGGTCGGCTCCAGCCCGGGCACACGCACGCGCGGCTCTGTGGGCGCTCACTGAGCATGCGCCTTATCCTCGCCGCCCTTGAGATGACTGCTGCGCTCTCGCCCGGGCACGCGCACGCGCGGCTCTGTGGGCGCTCACTGAGCGTGCGCCTTTTCCTCGCCACCCGTGCGGTGACTCCGGCACTGGCCCGTGCCTTGCTCTCTGTCCGGCTCCAGAAGCCCCGCACCCAGAGAGCGACCCAGGCTCAGAGGCTGAGCTGGAGATGTTATTCACTTTCTGCCGCGGCCACACCAGCCAGGGCGGCAATGGGGGCAGGGGCAGCAAGAACAAGCTGAGAGGCCCGGTCCTGTGAGGCCTGCAGGCCCCAGCCTAGGTGCTGGACGCACCGTTGTGGCAGCGCATACGTGAGTTACTGCTGCTAGAGGCCCTGGAGTGCAGGGCGACGGCTCAGGGGCAGCCCGGTTATCCTCTCCTTGGAGGACTGCATGCTCACTGCCCACCAGGAGGGCCTCATCTGCTGCTTGGCCAGCCGGCAAAGCCTTCACAGAGAAGGAGACGAGGGCTTGGCAGGAGAAGGAGGTTGGCCCAGATCACCCAGATAGAGAACATCTCCTCACAACCAGGTAACTCCTCAGGCGGCACTGATGTGAAGCCGTGAATGTGGTGGACGCCCACCCCATGCCTAACCCTCCACACTGACCTGATTAACCAAGATTAACCATGGCCCAGGAACTGCTAGGGTCCCCACCCTGCACAGACTTGGGGAATGGGCAGAGGATGCCCAGACTGACTCCGACAGACACAAGGGGTATGCAGTGCAGTGACCCGTTCCTCTGCCTGTGTCAGTGTTTCCTTCTTCCCTGTCCCTAGGATATGACTGGTCATTCACCAGCTCTCTGCAGTGTGCACCTCTCTGGCCGGTGGGCGGAGCAGGGATGGGGGTCTACCCTTTGATACTACTACTGTCTGTGCTTTCAAAGAGTGTTCAATCAGGGAAGCCCCTCTGGGCCCTCCCTGTTCTCCAGGACCTTTATTTATACTAAAGTTCCCTGTTTTTTGAAATTGTGTTCTTGATACAATTTACTTTGACTCTTCAAGATGATGTGCCCTTTCTTTGTACTTAAGTTTCTCATACATGCTTATTTTTTAGGCACTTGTCAACATTTTAAGTGATTGATGTAACTTTAAAAAGCTCACATTCTGTTTGGTTGCTGGTAATATCTACTTTGAAGCTGAAGAGAAGCTTGATGTGAACAGGTCATGTGCATATATTATAATATTTAGGAGCCATTCGCATAGACTAGCTCCATAGGACTAAGGGCAGATATTCTCCTAACACACCCTCTTCCTGGTCTCTACACCAATGGATTATATATATATATTAAAAAAAAAAAAGACAAACTATGACATTCTAGGACTCTTCTTATAATTCCTTTCTCTCTTGTCTGCAAATATTACTTATGGAAAACACGTAATTACATTCATCCTGAACTTTACCCATATCCAGAATTCCTGACATACAACAGATTGCCAGTCCCTCCACAATATCTCTGCAACTCTCACTCCTATCCATATATAAATCACATATAAATTTTCTCCTCAATAAGTACAGTCCCCCACTCCCAACCCTGCCAGCTATTCTTTTTACTGCTGCTTATGTTCTTTGCCAAATTATTCTCTACATCAAGAGCAGGATATATTTACCTAAAATGTAAATTTATGTATGTCATTTATTTGCTGAATATCTCCATAGGCCCACCTAGTGACCTATTATACTGATAAAAATGGCACAGGAAATGAAAAATGACTAGTCTCGTCTCTTCTTCCCAAGTAATTGATGTGTACCTATTTATAAATAAGATTTGTTTATCTCTTAGACATTTACACTGTTTACACTATAGTGATAGTGCCAAGAAGTAGATGGGCTTGGAGTATTAAATCCATAATCTCCATTAATCCTTCCATTACAGTCCCCCCCAAATATACAGCCTGTGTAAATACAGAGTAATTGCTTTGCTCAAATAGGTTCAAAACAAACCTTATAATTCCCTTTCAAACCAGATTGCCACCCTGAGGTAACTCACAACCTGGGATTGTTGAATCCTATAAAAATTGGAGCACTTGGCTAGTATCAAAGTTTAGTAATTTAAAAATTTCACAAATGACGATAAATGTGAGACATGGATGAAGAAGCATGGTGAACTGCAGGACTCTGCACAGCTCCCCAGGTTGCTACTTGCTGCATTGGGATGTACTCTGGTTTGATTTTAACATCTGTGGTCCCTAAATAATGCATGTAGGTCATCATTAACACAGAAAGGAGCTAATTCATGAAACACCTACAAGTTATACCTTGATGATTGTAGTTTATATTACATTTCTCAAGGGTCCTAAAATACCGTGTTTATTTTCCATAAGCAATCCCGAACAGGCTAAGTACACTTGCAAAAGCATCTCAAATATAAGGATTCTTCTACTACCAAATACCAAGTATGTGTGATTACCACATACCACTTTGCATGTTGGCAAAGCGATTGGACCAGGCCACCTTTCTTTTTCCTTTTTTGCAGCATCCCTGCAGTTAAAGAGAGACAGTATAGTCGTATTTCCAACGTTTCCTTTTCCACACAACAATATACTAATATATAGAAATTTAATAGTATCTGTGGTTGATTATCACTGATTGTTTACATACCCATTGCACTTCAATTAATTATGATATACATGATACTCTACAGCATTTCATTTTGTATATGTGCTTTATAAAAGTACAATTGAATGATCATTAAGATAACAAAATTTAACTATCTGGAGTAACAGAGGATGAATGTAGACCATGGCATTTCTGATTTTTGCAGAGATATCTGCTCATATTTCAGGATAACTCTGGGATTTATTCAACATAGAGTAAAAGTGATCATAAAAATTATTAATTGCATGGATCATTTGATTGCCAATTTTATTCATATATTTTAAAAGGCGGACACCTAAATTAGAGAGGGCAGCTGCCTTTGAAATGGTGTATTTATAGGAAAAAATCTACATTTTAATATCAAGTCATATTTTCTTTGTCATGATACCTAGTTGCCCTCTGTTCCAAGGCTTGTGTTCCTATTTATTATGTAACTGGGCAGGAATAATCTTTCTGTACTAATGGTAATATCTATGTAGATCTTGTCCTTTTTCCATCTGTTTTATCTTTGATCAAAACAAAAACTCATGATACTTGAATTCAAATAATTTGAGGGAAAGAACTTACTGTTACAAAAAGCCTCATGCTCCCGTGAAACATTACTATGAAAAAGGAAACTTCCATTGATTCGACAACTTACCTGTCAATATAAAATCATTTAAAATTTTTTTCTTAAAAAAAAAAAACCCTTCAAATTACTGCTTTGTATTTGCTGCCATATTTTAAATAACACATTTGCAAAGAACTTTTGATTCTTGTTGAAAAAAGACTATTCTGTGCTGTTTATTAATTATTTATTCCTACTTTACACAATTACTCTGTAAGCTACTATTTGTCCTTATTGTTAAATCTTGGTTCACAACTTTTCATTAAATTAATTTATATATGTATCTATCTATCTAATGGATACTGTATGTTACATATATGTATACATAGCAAAGTAGCATATCTATTGAATAGTAAAATATGCACTGGGCACAATGAAACATTTCCAATATGACTGAACTTACAAACAAAACCATTTTATTGAGCAGGAATATTCAATCAATAATTCTGTCAAGTTGAATAAAACATTCTTTAGCAAGTATTCACAGAGAAACTTTGTTTTCAGCTAGAGATGTTATTCTGTTTCCATAGTTGTATAGAATATATAGGTTTAACTTTTGGTTCCCACTAATTCTTTGTAAATTTTTTCTTCTCATTTTAAAATGAAGGATTTTGATTAGTTTACAGTGAAACTTGTGCTCATTTTGATTCACAATTACTGGTTTATTTTATTTTCCTAGTCACAATTTGATAGATAGTCTATGTGCTTGTTTATTAATGCCTAAATAACAACCTGTGAAAAATAACTAAAAAGATTTGTTTTGGAGCCTAGCATGTAAGTACTGTGGCTCATCAAATTTGTTGGAATTCCAATTTCCTTAATGTTATAAATGCATGAACCAACTAGGTAAATAACTAATCAAGAGCTCTTTGGTTTGGTGCAATTAACAGGCATGAGGGTTGGAAGAGAGAGAGAAAGAGTAGGGAAACGGAGAGAGGGAGCGAGGGAGGGAGATAGAGGAAGTGATAAAGGGAGATAGATAGTTATTAGGCAGGAAATAAGAAAATGAACATACATGAATTTTCCTATATAATTAGTAAATAAAACCAAACTAAATTATGAGTAAAAGCTCAGAAGCAAACAAAATTCAAGACACAGTAACAAGCAAGTTTTCTTTTTCATGGATAATGGTCCTTGCTATACTGTTACAGAGAAGAACTGTCTATTTCTGTGCAGATGGCATAAGAGTTAAAAAGTAGGCAGTGTGTTTAGATGTGATGTCTAAGATTTTCAACATGTAGTATATGTCTTTTGAAAACTAGTAATGTATCCGTGATACCTTCACATGGATGATGGATGATATCACTTGAATCAGCAAAACAGATGCACCCATCCATTTCAAAACTTAATGCAACTTAAAAAATGCAAGAGGAGCTAACTCTTGGTAATTTAGCAGCTTAGTACACCTTTGAGACAAGACAAAATGATTGAGAAGGAAAAGTAAATTTCGTATGATTATGTATTTTAGAAACCTCTTGTTGCTTTTTTCAGTGTCCTAATTGTGCATTACAGCAAACGATCAATTTTGTTAAGATATTTATAATAAGCCCTTACATATTCCGGTGTCTTCCGTCTAAAAGAATCATGTGGTGCTTTGCAGATGACAGGATATTAGCCTTAACCACCCCTCAAGTGAAGTTATCCTTAGGTTGAACAATGTAAAGTTCTTTGCCAGTTACATTTCAGTGCACTGAAGACTAACTTATCTTACTTATTAGTTTGAAACCACAGCCAGACTTTTACAGGATAGAATGTTGTCATCTGTCTTGGATCCAGAACACTGAAGCTAAAATTATTCTATATACAGAAAATAGTATTGATTTATCTGACTAAAAGAGCATAATTAAATATTTGCTATTTCATTAATTATCAGCCAAACTAGTACATTCCGAGTAGAATAGAAAAGCAGATATATTACTGTCACATGTGGTACACCTATATCTTTTGGTCTTCGATTGCACCTAAATATTCTTAAAGCACATTTTACTGATTGCAACCCATAAATATCTTCTCTGATGACATGTACATAAAAACATTTGTTATATTTTCTGAACCAGTATCAACGTTGTTAAAGATATATATTCAAATTTTATAGCATAAAAACTATAGCAAGTAATTGAGGGTTTTTTTTTTTGTCTTTTTAACTTGTGACAATAAATGTAAATTTGATCATCTAACATTCAGAGTTATTTCTGCCTTAGAGATAAACTAACTAGAGAGTAATACAATGATGATATTTTTTTTTTCTAGGAGAAACTCTATTTATTTACTTACTTATTTATGCTTACGTATATACCTCCCTCCTAGAAACTTTCAGCCATTTGCCTATTGGTTTTTGTATTTATGTGACTGAGATAATTGCTCTCATGTACTCAGCAGTATTTACTGGCGGCCAGCACAAGGAGGTCTGCTTCTTTGCTGTGCTTCTGATGAGGCAATTCCAGCTTCTGAATGCAGACTCCCTCCCTGCACAGGCATACTTCTCTATTCGTACTCACGCTGTTGAATCAAAGAGAAAGAGGGAGGAGGAGAAAGGGGTCAGGGCCACGATGAAAAGATAATCAATAGGGAGAGAGGTGGAGGACTAGAATGGTGTAGTGGGTTGAGCGGTGGCCCCCCAAAAGATATGTCCAAGTCCTAATCCCCAGAACCTGTGAATGTGACTGTATTTGGAGAAAAGGTCTCTGCAGATGTAATTAAGCTAAGCATTTTGAGATGAGATCATCCTGGATTACCCAGGTGGGCCCTAAACAATGATGGTATTTTTGTTATCATGGTCTACTGTCTCTCTAAGTAACTTTTTGTTAAAGTTTTAATGAGATCCATTTTCCTTACATTTGTAGATTGCTAGAACCTTGATACGTAACCAGTGTGCAACATAGGAAGGCATATCTGAGAAACACAGATTAGCTGAATTAAAATATGTTGACTCCAACCTCTTTTTATCTGCATTTATTAAATGTCACATTTTCTTTTAATTATATTAAGGGTTTTAATATTTCAGCACTAGTAATCCAATGACACATCTTTCATACCAAGTTATCTATTAACACCTTTGGACACATGCCCTTCAAGATTACCTCCCTCCCTACCTAGGCAATAAAAATTAACATTTTTCTAGTGATGAGATTTTTACTCCTACCAAGTTGGAATGCAGTTTGATATTTATTATCCATGAAACCAGAATGAGTTTTAAACTAGATGAAGAATGTTCTTCTCTTCTTAATTAAAAAAATATTTTTTGCAGCTTTCTATTTCCTGTGTTTATATTGAAGAATATGTACTAAACCACATTCTATCCAGTTATGTTATGATTACTAGATTCTTCTTATACATGCCCATTAAGTTTATTTCCTCACTTAGTATGTATTATAATGGGATCACAGCAGGTCTCCATGGTGTTCTCAGATTATATAATAATTTTTGAATGGAATATTCTGATTCCCCATGTTTGACATAATGCTTCTGACAGTATCACAGCCACACAAAGCCAGTAGAAAGCCAGATATACGTTATTCTCATGAAAGCTTTTACGCCAGTTCTTACAGAGATGACAGACATTCCTGCCCCAAATGAATGAAGAACAGTAGCTGGTGATTGCTCATTGACATGAATGAGACAGCCCTCCTGGAAGCCATTTTGGTATCCTCGCTTTCTTTTGTGTGGACAGAAAAATCTAATTTAAGACCTAGAAGTAAATGAATCCTTGTCATTTTATTTCCTGATTCATCATCTTATATTAGATAGACTTGGAGTTATATTCAAAATGATATTATGTAACCCAATGAAGCACAGCATAACCTGTCATATCCTAATATAATAAGATATGATGTATTAGAAATCATTTAAAGCAATCACTTCATTTCAGCTTGGGTACCTACTATTGATTCATGTGCATTCTTATCCTGAATTAATTTTGGTAAAAGTGAAACAATGTTATTAGAATAAAAATTCCTCTTAAATCTTTGTAAGTTGACTGAATGTTTTCATGTATTTGCTACAGTTTTATTAGTTTCTTGCATGGCTGTAAATACCTACTTTAATAATAGAAGTATTATGTATGCACTCTTGTCATCTTTTCTGTACATCCTTCTTTATTTTAATTTTTCTGTAGACATTTGAATGAAGCTAGCAGAAATTCAGTAAAGAGAACAATGGGGACATGCCCTATATTGATACTCTTTAGGGATGAGTTTTTTTTTTTAACTATTTACTTTTTTAACTTTTAACTTACTGGATGGGACGTAGGATGACATGAAAAAGCATATTATAGCCATAGTAACAGCTATATTATGGTAAAATAGTAGACACTTTAAAAAGAAAGAGCCTGTGAAATGCAATTCTCCTGGCTAAATTTAAGTAAAGATACAACTATAAACAATTTAGTATTACATTTTATTTAAAAAATCTTATGTAAACTATTAGATCCTTTGATTATGTGAATGAGACTTGGCACCTTTTTAGATCTGGCATTTCTTATGTGGAATGAAAGTGCAAAAGAGTGCTTAAAGGATTGTGATATCCCTCAAAGTTGTTTTATTTTGGGGGGGGGGAGTAGATTTTAATTTTTGTTTGTTTTGGTTTTTATTAATTTTTCTTTTTCCCATGTGAAGGGAGAAAGCAGGAGTCTTTTCTCATGCATATGACATATTTCAAGATGAAGATAGGTGTTTCTTGAATTTCTGGAACTAACCATGAAAAGTAGAGGGTTGATGTCAGTTACACACTTGTCCCCCCTTTTCAGTTGTGTTCTTCTGAGGTCTTTAAAGATAAGGGTGTATATTGAGTAAGCATGAAGCCCACAGTAGCACTTGTCTATTTGGGAGTATATATGTAAAATACAAAATTTCTCAAGTTTCTTCAAAAATAGAAACATGAATTTTTGTTGTTGTTTTCTGTTTTTTTTGTTTGTTTTTACACAAAAAGACTCTGTGGTCTCTATACATTGTTCCTTATTCAAAATAGATAGATACATGGCCGGATATGAGTTTAACTCATCCTGAGTTATTTCATTAGGATAAACTATCTAGAGGCCCACCCAGCTCTTTAGCATAAACTATCCAGTGTAGTCCCCAGGGGCCCACTGTGAATAACAAAGAAACGCCTATCATTCTGGAAACTCAGAGTGTAGAGTCTTCCTCCCAGAAACAAGGGGCAAAGGCCAGCCAAATTTTTTATTTGTACATAGGCAGTTGCACAACAAATATTTACTAGCTTTAATTGGGAATGTAATCTAATCTTTGTTCCTCAGTTTCATCATTTTTAATGTGGGGATAATATTAGTACTTATGTCAAAGAACAATTATGGAGTTTTGATAAATTAATATGTATAATATATAGTTAATATATGTAAAGCATTTGGAATGGTGCCTGGCACATATAAGCCCCATTGAAGTGTAAATAATTATACTAGTTATTATATTTATTATTTACTAATAATACTGATTTTTATTATTTCCCAAAATGAGGCACTTTTTCTCCATAGACAAATACAAATAAAATAACATCAAAAGTTCTCTTTTAAAGCAAGAGAATTTGATTAGATGAAATATCCTGAAAAGAGCATATAATTTGTATCTGTTGGAAAAAGTAATTAGCATAAGTCCTTTTAAAAGGAGTTAATACATATGTATGTATCAATATTGTATATAAGCACTCATCTCTCCGATTATAACAATAAGAAGAATCCCAACCCAGATGCAAAACATCCAAGTAAATTGTACCACAGCAGAAAGGGCTTAACATCTAGATTAAGTGATTGGTTTTGAAGACTTTAGAGCTGTCACTTCACTCTAAGTTAATTTTTTTGGCTTTGTTTGGAGGTGAATGGTAAGAATATTATCAATACTTGAAATTTTAACTGCAATTTTTAAGTGTCAGAATTTCTAGTCAATTAGAGCTTATTCAAAAGGTACTAATTTTGTGATTTTTTAAATGAAGCATCATTTTATTTTCCCCTCATTTTTACATTTAATACTTTTTGATATAGTTAACTGCAATGATGCTGTATAAATATGAAAATATTTTTTCAATGAATAACTGAATGATTATGCTGAAAATTAGAAATACTTAGTGTTCGTTTATATCTTGACAATGAAAAACACAATGTAGAACTTAATTTGCCTTGCCATTCCAATTTCATCAGTATAGGAGGGCCAGATTTCAGTAGATAGGACTAGTGAAGTGGTTATTACCTCTACAAACCAGAGAAAATATTTCCAGTTTTATTTTTAAGTTAGATGGAGATGTTCAAGCAACTTGGGTACAATTTATTCACTTCCTTATATTTTTTTCCATTTCTTAAATCATGCTCTCCTCATTAAACTGTAACAACTTGTTGTCTTCCTCTAACCCCACAATTGTGAGAATCTAAGGCTTTTTACAATAATGTTGCTTTATAACAGGCAAGATTCTATCAAGTCTGTTAATTTTGCAGTATTTCTATCTTCCTCAAAATTGTAGTATTTTTACATCTTATTATTTTCAAATGATCAGAAAATGTTTTTCTCATTGCTTAGGGAAAAACTATTGTAAGCCTGTGCAAGACTGCTTGAATAACACACATTGCAGCAAACCTCAGAGGTGAAGGTTAGCAGGAGCCAAGTTTGGGACGTGTAATTTACCAGAGAGACTTTTTAAAAAAATAAGCTCTCTGTGTATTTCTATTTCTTACAGTCTAAATTATCAGTATGTTACACCATTTTCTATTTATTTATTTTTTTTAAAAGGATATTGAAGCTTCCAGTATATAATGCCTGATTTCTGATATCTCGTACCATCTTGCTAAAATACTCATAAAAACACAAACATAGATCCAAGAGATTTAACTGCCTGGGAGTATAGGCATATTGGTCTATTATATGCCAGAAACCATGAGAAAATTTTATTCAGTGAAGTAGAAGCTATGGGCTCAGGCAGAAAAGTGATGGAGCCCAAGCAATATTCTGTAGAAAATTATGTCTTCCCACTTTCACATATCATCATTACATCAAAGTGAAAGGAGTTGAGGCTTTTCACTAATGTTCACAATTAGTTTCCCAGATAATTAGGGCTTTTTCACCCTGCACTATAGTTCATTATTACCTCTCTTCTACAACAAATATGTAAGTGTAAATCTTAGAAATGTTGCCTAGGCAATTATGGAAGTGAATAATGAGTGAAGTTGTGGGTTGGGGGAAGTTAACAGAAGTACAGTGCTAACCCTCAAAGAGCCATTAGATTTTCAGAGGGACATATTTTGCCCTCCATTCATTCTCTGATATATTGAAATGCCAGGCACAAGCTACTTCAAATTATAGGCCCCATAATATCATGCAAATGGAAAGTAAGTATCTGCTTAAATCATCACTTTCCCAGGAGCTAAGTGATTTAAAACAAAAAGCAAGATACTTGGCTTTAGGGAATGGGCATAAAATTGAGTCTTCTAGTTGAAGATGTAAGAGGAAGATTCTAACGATAAATAGGTAAACAGAGAAGAAAGACCAAAGAAAATTCTACTTTATTCTTTAGCAATAAATTGCAGACCTGAATAAGTCTACTGTCGTTTAAGGATCAGTAACACCCCTGAAGTATTCCCAACTTAAAAAGTAGAACACAATGCAACTTCCAACCAGAGATAAAAAGCTTACTTTTCACAAATGTATCATGTAGAAATTAACAGTAATCTTTTAAGTGGATAATTTGTAGGCTAAGTAGCAGTGAAGCATATATTGAAGCACATAATGGAGTCCAGACTTCCATAATGGATGTAGTAGAGCACTACCAGATCACCCCTTCAGGAGGGATTAGTTTCTGCTTTATAACAAAGTGAATCAGTTATACATATACATACATCCCCATATCTCTTCGCTCTTGCATCTCCCTCCCTATCCCACCCCTCTAGGTGGTCACAAAGCACCAAGCTGATCTCCCTGTGCTATGTGGCTGCTTCCCACTAGCTATCTATTTTACATTTGCTGGTGTATATATGTCCATGCCACTCTCTCACTTCATCCCAGCTTACCCTTCCCCCTCCCTGTGTCCTCAAGTCCACTCTCTACATCTGTGTCATTATTCCTGTCCTGCCCCTAGGTTCTTCATAACCATATTTTTTTTTAGATTCCATATATATGTGTTAGCATACAGTATTTGTTTTTCTATTTCTGACTTACTTCACTCTGTATGACAGAATCTAGGTCCATCCACCTCACTAAAAATAACTCAATTTTGTTTCTTTTTATCGCTGAGTAATATTCCATTTTATATGTGCCACATCTTCTTTATGCATTCATCTGTCGATGCACACTAAGGTTGCTTCCATGACCTGACTATTGTAAATAGTGCTGCAATGAACATTGTGGTACGTGACTCTTTTTGAATTATGGTTGTCTCAGGGTATATGCCCAGTAGTGGGATTGCTGGGTCATATGGTAATTCTATTTTTAGTTGTTAGGGAACCTTCATACTGTTCTCCATAGTGGCTGTATCAATTTACATTCCCACCAACAGTGCAGGAGGGTTCCCTTTTCTCCACACCCTCTCCAGCATTTATTGTTTCTAGATTTCTTGGTGATGGCCATTCTGACCAGTGTGAGGTGATACCTAATTGTAGTTTTGATTTGCATTTTTCTAATGATTAGTGATGTTGAGCATTCTTTCATGTGTTTGTTGCCTGTCTGTATATCTTCTTTGGAGAAATGTCTATTTAGGTCTTCTGCCCATTTTTGGATTGGATTGTTTGTTTTTTTGTTATTGAGCTGCATGAGCTGCTTGTAAATTTTGGAGATGAATCCCTTGTCAGTTGCTTCATTTGCAAATATTTTCTCCCATTTTCGGGGTTGTCTTTTCGTCTTGTTTATGGTTTCCTTTGCTGTGCAAAAGCTTTTGTTTCATTAGGTCCTATTTGTTTATTTTTGTTTATATTTCCATTTCTCTAGGAGGTGGGTCAAAAACGATCATGCTGTGATTTATTTCATAGAGTGTTCTGCCTATGTTTTCCTCTAAGAGTTTGATAGTATCTGGACTTACATTTAGGTCTTTAACCCATTTTGAGTTTATTTTTGTGTATGGTGTTAGGGAGTGTTCTAATTTCATTCTTTTACATGTAGCTGTCCAGTTTTCCCAGAACCACTTATTGAAGAGGTTGTCTTTTCTCCATTGTATATTCTTGCCTCCTATATCAAAAATACGGTGAACGTATGTGTGTGGGTTTATCTTTGGGCTTTCTATCCTGTTGCATTAATCTATATTTCTGTTTTTGTGCCAGTACCATACTGTCTTGATTACTGCAGCTTTGTAGTATCGCCTGAAGTAAGGGAGCCTGATTTCTCCAGCTCTGTTTTTCTTTCTCAAAATTGCTTTGGCTATTCGGGGTCTTTTGTGTTTCCATACAGTTGTGAAACTTTTTGTTCCAGTTCTGTGAAAAATGCCATTGGTAGTTTGATAGGGATTGCATTGAATTTGTAGATTGCTTTGGGTAGTATAGTCATTTTTAAAATGTTGATTCTTCCAATCCAAGAACATGGTATATCTCTCCATCTGTTTGTATCATCTTTAATTTCTTTCATCAGTATCTTATAGTTTTTTTTTTTATACAGGTCTTTTGTCTCCTTAGATAGGTTTATTCCTAGGTATTTTATTCTTTTTGTTGCAATGGTCAGTGGGAATGTTTCCTTAATTTCTCTTTCAGATTTTTCACGATCTGTGTATAGGAATGCAAGAGATTTCTGTGCATTAATTTTGTACCCTGCTACTTTACCAAATTCATTAATTATCTCTAGTAGTTTTCTGGTAGCATCTTTAGGATTCTCTATGTATAGTATCATGTCATCTGCAAACAGTGACAATTTTACTTCTTCTTTTCCAATTTGGATTCCTTTTATTTATTTTTCTTCTCTGATTGCTGTGGCTAAAACTTCCAAAACTATATTCAGTAATAGAGGTTAGACTGGGCAACCTTGTCTTGTTTCTGATCTTAGTGGAAATGGTTTCAGTTTTTCACCATTGAGAACGATGTTGGCTGTGGGTTTGTCATATACGGCCTTTATTATGTTGAGGTAAGTTCCCTCTATGCCTACTTTCTGGAGGGTTTTTATCATAAATGTGTGTTCAATTTTGTTGAAAGCTTTTTCTGCATCTATTGAAATGATCATACGGATTTTATCCTTCAGTTTGTTAACATCGTGTATCTCATTGATTGATCTGTGTGTATTGAAGAATCCTTGCCTTGCTGGGATAAACCCCATTTGATCATGGTGTGTGATCCTTTTAATGTGCTCTTGGATTCTGTTTACTAGTATTTTGTTCAGGATTTTTGCATCTATGTTCATCAGTGAAATTGGCCTGTAGTTTTCTTTCTTTGTGGCATCTTTGTTTTTTTTTTGTTTGTTTGTTTGTTTTTTGCGTTATGTGGGTCTCTCACTGTAGTGGCCTCTCCTGTTGCGGAGCACAGGCTCCGGACGTGCAGGCTCAGCAGCCATGGCTCACGGGCCCAACAGCTCTGCGGCATGTGGGATCGTCCCAGACCGGGGCACGAACCCATGTCCCCTGCATCGGCAGGCAGACTCTCAACCACTGTGCCACCAGGGAAGCCCCTTTGTCTGGTTTTGATATCAGGGTGATGGTGGCCTTGAATAATGAGCTTGGGAGTGTTCTTCCATCTGCTATATTTTAGAAGAGTTTGAGAAGGATGGTTGTTAGCTCTTCTCTAAATGTTTGATAGAATTTGCCTGTGTAGCTATCTGGTCCTGGGCTTTTATTTGTTGGAAGATTTTTAGTCACAGTCTCAATTTCAGTGCTTGTGATTGATCTGTTTATATTTTCTGTTTCTTCCTGGTATAATCTCATAATGCTGGGCTTTTCTAAGAATGTGTCCATTTCTTCCAGGTTGTCCATTTTATTGGCATATAGTTGCTTGTAATAATCTCTCATTATCCTTTGTATTTCTGCAGTGTTGTTACTTTTATTTTTCATTTCTAATTCTATTGATTTGAGTCTTCTCCCATTTTTCTTGATGAATCTGACTAATGGTTTATCAATTTTGTTTATCTTCTCAGAGAACCAGCTTTTAGTTCTATTGATCTTTACTATTGTTTCCTTCATTTCTTTTGAATATATTTCTGATCTGATTTTTATGATTTCTTTCCTTCTGCTAACTTTGGGTTTTTTTTGTTCCTCTTTCTCTAATTGCTTTAGGTGTAAGGTTAGGTTGTTTATTTGAGATGTTTCTTGTTTCTTGAGGAAGGATTGTATTGCTATTACCTTCCCTCTTAGAACTGCTTTTGCTGCATCGCACAGGTTTTGGGTCATCATCTTTTCATTGTCATTTGTTCCTAGGTATTTTTTGACTTCTTTGATTTCTTCAGTGATCTCTTGGTTATTAAGTAGAACTAAAGAGCAAACAAACAATGATGAACAACACAGTAAATGAAATTTAAATTCTCTAGAAGGAATCAGTAGCAGAATAACTGAGGCAGAAGAATGGAAAAGTGACCTGGAAGATAAAATAGTGGAAATAACTACTGCAGAGCAGAATAAAGAAAAAAGAATGAAAAGAATTGAGGACAGTCTTGGAGACTTCTGGGACAACATTAAATGCAACAACATTCAAATTATAGGGGTCCCAAAAGAAGAAGAGAAAAAGAAAGGTACTGAGAAAATATATGAAGAGATTATAGTTGAAAACTTCCTTAATATAGGAAAGGAAATAGTAAATCAAGTCCAGGAAGCGCAGAGAGTCCATATAAGATAAATCCAAGGAGAAACATGCCAAGACACATATTAATCAAACTATCAAAAATTAAATACAAAGAAAAAATGTTAAAAGCAGCAAAGGAGAAACAACAAATAACATACAAGGGAATCCCCGTACGGTTAACAGCTGATCTTTCAGCAGAAACTCTACAAGCCAGAAGCGAGTGGCAGGACATATTTAAAGTGATGGAAGGGAAGAACCTGCAACCAAGATTACTCTACCCAGCAAGAATCTCATTCAGATTTGTCGGAAAAATTAAAACCTTTACAGACAAGCAAAAGCTAGGAGAATTCAGCACCACCAAACCAGCTTTACAAGAAATGCTAAAGAACTTCTCTAGGCAGGAAACTCAAGAGAAGGAAAAGACCTACATTAACAAACCCATAACAATTAAGAAAATGGTAATAGGAACATACATATAGGTAATTACCTTAAATATAAATGGATTAAATGCTCCAACCATAAGACATAGACTGGCTGAATGGATACAAAAACAAAACCTGTATATATGCTGTCTAGAAGATAGCCACTTCAGACCTAGGGACACATACAGACTGAAAGTGAGGGGTTGGGAAAAGATATTCCATGCAAATGGAAATCAAAAGAAAGCTGGAGTAGCAATACTCATATCAGACAAAATGGACTTTAAAATAAAGAGTGTTACAAGGGACAAAGAAGGAGACTACATAATGATCAAGGGCTCAATCCAAGAAGAAGATATGACAATTTTAAATATTTATGCACCCAACATAGGAGCACCTCAATACATAAGGTAAATGCTAACTGCCATAAAAGGGGAAATCGACAGTAACACATTCATAGTAGGGGGCTTTAACACCCCACTTTCATCAATGGACAGATCATCCAAAGTGAAAATCAATAAGGAAACACAAGCTTTAAATGACACATTAAACAATATGGACTTAATTGATATTTATAGGACATTCCATCGAAAAACAACAGAATACACTTTCCTCTCAAGTGCTCATGGAACATTTTCTAAGATAGATCATATCTTGGGTCACAAATCAAGCCTTGGTAAATTTAAGAAAATAGAAGTCATATCAAATATCTTTTCCAACCATAATGCTATGAGACTAGATATCAATTACAGGAAAAAAATCTGTAAAAAATACAAATACCTGGAGGCTAAACAATACACTACTTAATAACCAAGAGCCCACATCTATTGACTGATCCACACAGGAGTACAAGGATTCATCCTGTTTGTCTCAGGTGTGAACAAATCTGAAGGGCCCTCTCAGGTTCAGAACTCTCTGTGGGATCAAATGAGGTCTTTAATGCAATTTCTCCTTTGCCTCTTTGCCTCTTCTGCTTCCCTTATTCCATTCCAGTTGTTGTTTCTGAGTGCCCCCCCCCATTAAACTTCATGGACACAAATCTCCCTTGAGACTGTTTCCCAAGAACTAGACCTATGACATTTGGTACCAGAAGTGGTCTAAGGACTCACACTGCAAAATGGGTTTTTGGAGCTGAGTTACCTCTGGTTGCCTACCCAATAGCAATGCAACTGTTAGAAGTTTTAAAGGTGTTAAGTGGAGATGGTATACTAGGAAAAGTGAATGTGCCTTGGAGGTAAAATGTATCAGACTTCAGAACTGTGAGGAAAAGTTATTATAGGGACTGTAGAATTAGTTTTTTTGTTGCTAGGGGCAATAGATGCTTTAGTAAAATAAAATAAAAGGCTGAGCGTGATAATTCAGCAATTAAAGGCTAAGTGTGAAAGCCTCCTGGACAACTTAAAAAGGGAATCTCACTTCCTCCACCTACATGACAGAAAAGTAGAGTACTCAGTCAGACTTCATCATAAGGGTAGCTCCAGAGTTAGTTGAATTGTCAGAGTTAGTTGAATTATCAGGCCTATAAGTCATGCATACCAAGAAGGAATTGGACATTGACACATGGTATAGGTTAATGTGCTAAAAAATCTTGAACAACCACTTTCCTTTAATCTGAGCTTGAGCATGTAGTGCATTCCTCACTGCTAACCTCTACCTCTGCATTTCTTTAAAGAAGACAGTGATGTGGTAGGTCTTTTACATAAGCAGAGTTTATAAATATAGGAGCACTTTTTTGGGATATATTATTTAACAAAATGCAAAGGACTCCATGACATGGTACTAACATACTGTTAGGATGACTCTTGGAAACAGAGAAAACAATGGTCCTCATTATGTGAAGTAAAAATGCCAGCATTAGAAGAGGTCAAAAGCCTCAGAAATGGGCATGAAGTCAAAAGAATTTTGTGTAGCACACGACAGCCCACCAGATACCATTCTTCCCACAAAAGGCACTAAACAACCAAGTAGACAAAATGACTCACCTAGTTGATATCAGCCAGCTTCTGTCATCAGCCACGTCAGTGTTGGCACAATAGACACATGAATGCATTAGCCATGGTGGCAGGAATAGTAACTATTCTTGAACCCGATGGGCTTCTACTCATTGGTTACTGGTCTAGTTACTGCTGTTGGTGTATATCCATTTGTCATCAACAGACTGACATTAAACCCTTGATATGGTACCATGTCTTTAAGCTATCAACCAGATATGTCTAGAGGTTTGATTACATTAGACCCCTGCATCCCTGGAAAAGGTAGAGATGCATCTTAATTGAAATATGCCCATATTCTTTTTGTGGGTTTCCCTGTCCTGCCTATATAGCCTCAGCCACCTCTACTATTTGAGGCTTCTAAAGTGGTTGATCCACCAATCCAAGACCCACCGTAACATTTCATCAACTCAAGTATTCTACTTTATAGGAAAGGACTTGGAATAGTAGTCACATGACTATGGTATTGTTCCACTGGTCCTATCAAATACCAAACTACTAAGATGCTGCTGGCCTGATAGAGCACTGGAATGACTTATAGAAGTTTCAACTAAAGCAAAAGCCTTGAGATGATACACGGAAGGGATGGAGTGTCATTCTCTAAAATGGAGTATAAACTTTAAATCAGTGGCCATTATATGGTGTTATATCCTTAATATGAAATCAAGAGACTGGCAACTAAGAGGTGGAAATAAGAGTGATATCATTTAACATTACTGCAACTCAGTCATTTGTGGGAATTTGTGCTTCTCATTCTCACAACTTTAGACCCTGCTGGTATGAATGTGCTTGTTAGAGAGGAAATGATTTCACCAGGGAAACTTCATCTTCCACTCTATCACTTTAAACTCCTTATGTCAACAGACCAGCCGACAAAGAAAGGAGTTGTCATTTTACAAGGGTAATTTATCTAGATCATCAGAAGGAGGTAGAGTTGCTGTTACATTCTTGGGGTATGTAATTTGGACCCAGGAAATCCACTGGGCCTAAAGTTCAATGGTAAATAGACAAATGAAGTAGCTATAACCTGAGAAGTACGTGGTATCTGTTATGAATTAAATGTTTGTGTCCCCCCAAAATTCATATGCTGAAATACTAACCAGAAAGCGACCCCTCACCATACACCAGATTTCTTGATATTGGCACCTGTGGCCTCATAGGGAGTTTGTTACTGTGAGCTGACAGAGGAAAGAAGATGTGGGACTAGTTAGCAGATGATTCTGTATCATGTGCAGGCACCAGTAGAATGTGGACAGCTGTGACACTATAGCCCCCTTTTGGGCATTCTTGAGGGACAGTGGTGAAGAGAAACCTCCCTGTAGGCAGAAGTTCGAGCATGCGTCACCTCTGGTTGTTCACTTTGCTTGGAAGGAGAAATGGCCAGTCACGAGATTATGTACTAACACATGAGCTGTGGCCAGTGGTTTATTTAGGTGGTTAGAGACTTAGATGATTATGACTGGAAAATAAGTGACAGGGAAATTTGGTAAGGAGGTATGTGTATAGACCTGAATAGGCAAAAATAAAGTCTAAATATCTGTATCCCATGTGAATGTTCACCAAAGAGTGACCTTAGCAGAGGAGAATTTTAGAAATCAAGTGGATGAGGTGACCCTGTCTGTGAATATTAGTCAGCCTGTTTCTGCAGCCTAATAAGCTTATGAACGAAATGACCAAGGTGACAGAGATGGAGGTTATGCCTGGGTTCAGCATGGACTTCCACTCACCAAGGCCCCTGCTGAGTGTCCAACTTGCCAGCAGCAGAGACCAACAATGAATCCTAATATGGCACCATTCCTCAGGATGATCAGCCAGCTATTTGGTGGCAAGTTACTTACATTGGATAGCTTTCATCATGGAAGGGGCCGCATTTTGTTCTTACTGGACTAGACCCTCTAAAGTGGATTTTCCTTCTCTGCATACAATGTGTCTGCCAAAATTATCATCCACAAACTTACAAAGTGCTTTATCCACTGGTGTGTCATTCTACACAGCATTGCTTCTGGTCAAGGAATTCATTTCACAGTAAAATAATTGTGCCTGTGAGCCTATGCTTGTGAAATTCACTAATCTTACCATGTTCCCCACCATCCTGAGGCAGCTGTTTTGATAGAAGGGTATAAGGCCTTTTGAAGATTGAGTTACAGCACTAGCGATGTGGCTCTACCTTGCAGGCCTGGGAAAGGTTCTCCAGAGGGCTGTATGTGCTCTGAATCCATGTTCAATATATGGTGCTGTTTCGCCCATAGCCAGGGTTCAGAGACCTAGGAATACAGGCAAGGAAATGGGAGCGGCACTACTCACTATTACCCCTAGTGATTCACTGCAGAATGTTTGCTTCCTGTTCCCTGGCCTTATGCTTTGATGGCGTAGAGATCTTAGTTCTGGAGGGGGGAATACTTTCCACCAGAAGACACAGCAATGATTCCATTGAACTGGAAGTTAAGACTATCACTGGCTACTTTGGACACCTCATACCTCTGAATAAACAGGCATAGAAAGAGTTACTGTGCTGGCTAGGGTGATTGATCCTGAGCACCAAGAGGAAACTTGTATACCTCATGTATTCATGGGAGAAACCCAGGAAATTTTTCTGAAATGGCCCAAGCTGCCACCTTAAGTACCATCTTCAGCTAAGACAAAAAAAATGTTGGAGGTGGTGGAACAATTATGCAATTTCGTAAATTAATTGTCGTAAATTAATTGTCCATATATGTGTGAGTTTATTTCTGGGCTCTCAATTCTGTCCCATTGACCTGTGCATCTGTTTTTCTGCCCATAACATGCTGTTTTGATTACTATGGCTTTGAAATCTAGTTTGAAATCAGGAAGTGTGATACCTCCAGCTTTTTCTCAGGATTTTTCTGGCTGTACACAGTCTTTTGTGGTTCCATATACATTTTAGAATTTTTTGTTCTGTTTCTGTGAAAAATATCCTTGGGATTTTGATAGGGATGGCAATTGAATCTGTAGATTGCTTTAGGTAATATGAACATTTTAACAATGTTCATTCTTTTAATCCATGAGCATGGAATATCTTTCCCATTTATTTGTGTCTTCAGTTTCTTCCAACAATATCTTATAGTTTTCACTGTATACGTCTTTCATCTTCTGGGTTAAATTTATTCCAAGGTATTTTATTCTTTTTGTTCCAGTTGTAAGTAGAATTGTTTCCTTAATTTCTCTTTGTGCTAGCTCATTGTTGGTATATAGACAACTAACACATTTTTGTATGTTGATTTTGTACCATGCAATTTTTACTGCATTTGTTTATTATTTCTAATAGCTTGTAGGGTTTTGAGTCTTTAGGTTTTCTATGTATATAATGATGTCATCCACTAATAGTGACAGTTTTACTTCTTCCTTTCCAATTTGGATGCCTTTTATTTCTTTTTCTTGACTGACTGTCCTGGCTAGGACTTCCAATACTATGTTGAATACAAGTGGCAAGAGTGGTTTTTTTGGTCTTGTTCCTGATTTTAGAGGGATAGCTTTTAGTATTTCACCATAGAGTATAGTGTTAGCTGTGGGTTTGTCACATACATCCTTCATTATGTTGGAATATGTTCCTCTATACCTACTTTATTGAGAGTTTTTATCAGAAATGTGTATTGAATCTTGTCAGAGTCTTTTTCTGCATGTATTGAGATTGTCATATGGTTTTTATCCTTCAGTTTGTTAATGTGGTATATCATGTTGATTGATTTGTGTTTGCCAAAACACCTTTCATCCCTGGAGTAAGTCTTATGTGATCATGATGTATGATTCTTTTAATGTATTGTTGTATTCAGTTTGCTCATATTTTGTTGAGGATTGTTGCATCTGTGTTCATCAGGGATATTATCCTGTAATTTTCTTTTTTTGTGTTGTCTTTGTCTGGTTTTGTTATCAGGGTGATGTTGGGCTCATAAAATGAGTTAGGAAGCATTCCCTCCACTTCCAGTTTTTTGGAAGAGTTTGAGAAGGATAGGTATTAAATTGTCTTTGAATGTCTGTTAGAATTCACCTGTAAAGCCAAGCCTTCTGGTCCTGGACTTTTGTTTTCAGGGAGTTTTTTGATTACTGTTTGACTCTCTGTACTAGTGACTGTTTTTTTTTGGATTTTCTGTTTCTTCATGGTTCAGTCTTAGAAGGTTGTATGATTCTAAGAATTTGTCCATTTCTTCTAGGTTGTCCAATTTGTTGGCATATAGCTGTTCATAATATTCTCTTATAATCCTTTATATTTCAGTGGTATTCATTTTTATTTCTCCTCTTTTGTTTCTAATTTTACTTATCAGGGTCTTCTCTTTCTTTGCTTAGTAAAGTTGAGGTAAAGGTTTGTCAAATTTGCTTATCTTTTCAAAGAACCAGCTCTTAGTTTCACTGATTTTTTTTTCCTATTGTCTTTTTAGCCTTTATTTCATTTGTTCTTCTCTGATCTTTATTATTTCTTTTCTTCTACTGACTTCGGGCTTCATTTGTTCTTATTTTTCTAGTTCACTTAGGTGTTAGGTTACATTGTTAATTTGAGATTTTTCCTGTTTCCTGAGATAGCCCTGTATTGCTATAAACTCCCCTCTTGGTACTGCTTCTGATTCATTCCATAGATTTTGGTACATCATGTTTTCATTTTCATTTGTCTTCAGGTAATTTGTGATTTCTCCTTTGATTTCTTCATTAACGTGTTAATTGTTCAGCAGCACGTTTGGTCTCCACACATTTGTGATTTTCCCACCTTTCTTCTTGTAATCAATTTCTAGGTTCTTAACATTGTGATTGGAAAAGATGCTTGATATGATTTCAGTTTCTTAAATATATTGAAACTTGTTTTGTGTCCCAACATATGATCTATCCTTGAGAAAGTTTCACATGTACTTGAGAAGAATGTGTATTCTGCTGCTAATAATTATTTTATATATTTTCTTGCTCCCATCTTAGGTGCATATATATTAATAACTGTTATGTCTTGATGAATTTTCCCCTTTATCATTATGTATTGTCCATTTTTGTCTTTTGTTACCTTTTTTGCCTTGAAGTCTATTTTGTCTGATATGAGTATGGTTATACCCACTTTCTTTTGGCTGAATTTGCTTGGAGTATTATCTTCCATCCCTTCACTGTTAATTAACCCTGTGTTTGTCTTTAGAACTGAGGTGAGTGTTCTGGAAGCAGCATATTGTTGGGTCTTTTTTTTTTTTTTTCAATCCACCCAGCCACTCTGTTTCTTTTTATTGGTGAATTTAATCCATTTACATTTAGAATGATTATTGACAGATGAAGGCTTAGTACTGCCATTTTATCTTTTGTTTTATGGTTGCTCTATATCTCTATTGCTTCTTTTTCCTTGTGCTTCTGTCTGCATTTTGGTTTGGTGGTTTTCTATGACGTTTTCCTCAATTTCCTCTTTTTTTATGTTTCATGTGTCTGCTCTAGATGTCTATTTGTGGTTAATATGGAGTTTATATAAAAGATCTCATGGACAAAATAGTCTTTTTTCTGCTGCTACTATCTTATCTTCATTTACCTGTAGGCAGACCATCCTTTTCCCCTTTCGTGTTTTTGCTGTCTCATATTATCCCTTTTCATGTTGTGAGTTTGTTACCAAATTGAAGTACCTATAGTTATTTTTTACCCCCCCCTTTAACCTTTATGGTGTAATAATGTGTTTAAAAACCTATTCTGATAAAGAATTGCAATTTTCTGATTCTTTCTGTTTATCACCTTACTCAGAGTTTTGTGTACTTTGGCTTTTTTGTTTGTTTGTTTCTGGTAGAAGAGCTCCTTTCAACATTCCTTATAAGGCAGTTCTAGCATTGATAGACCCCGCACCAGATTTGGTTTGTATTGTAAAGTCTTTATTCCTCCTTCATATCTAAATGATAACTTTGCTGGATAGAGTATTCTTTGGTGACAGTTTTTATCTTTAAATATTTTGAGAATGCCATTCCACTTCTTCCTGGCCTGTAGAGTTTCTGTTGAGAAATCTAATGGGGGTTCCTTTGTAAGTTATCAATCTACCAACCATTTTTCCTGGCTGCCTTTAAAATTCTTTATCAGTTACTTTTGACAATTTTAATATAATGTGTTTTGGAGAAGTTCTTTTTGTATTGAAGTAATTAGGGGTTCTCTTAACATCATGGAATTGTATATTGAGTTCCTTCCCCAGTTTGGGAAGTTCTCAGCTATTATTTCTTTCAATAAACTCTGCTCCTTCTCCTTCTCTTCTCTTTCTAGGATACCCATTAGCCTAATGTTGCCCTTTCTAAAGGAGTGGGATTACTCTTGTGGAATTTCCTCATTTTGAAAATATTTCTCTTTTCTCTTCTTCTTGTAACATTTCTAGATTTCTGTCTTCAAGCTTGCTAATTCTCTCTTCTATATGGTCTGTTCTATTTCTAATGCTTTCTAATGCATTCTTTATCTTATTTATTGAGTTCTTTGCTTCAGAATTTCTGTTTGGTTCTTTTTTAGAGTTTCAAAATCTTTGGTAAAGTGTTCCTTCTGTTAGTTAAATGAGCTCAGTAATAAAATTGACAACCTTTCTGAGTTTTCTTATAGCTTGTTTAGTTTCTTCATGAAAGCTATTTTGAATTCTCAATCAGATCACAATATTCTGTGACTTTAAGTTTGGTTTCTGGAGAATTATCATTTTCTTTTTGTGGTATAGTGTTACTGTGGTTCTTCATGGAGCTTGATAAGTTGCTCCTCTTTTAGTGCATTTGAAGTAGCAAACACCTTTCTGAATGAGTCTAAGGTTTCAACAGAAGTTAGAGGCCTTTCTTTTGTTTTCCAGAAGGTGGCACTATAACACAAGTTTTAGGTTTCTATTACCTAAGCTGCCTCTGGTTATGTTTGAGAGTATACACTTTCTGCCCTCCATCATATCTGTCAGATGTGTGGCCCTGTGCCCTCATTATCACTTATTGTGCCTCTAGGGTCCTTGCTTCTGCCAGTGTTACTGGCATTGCCACCTGGTGCACAGGGATGATGGGTTCTTCCCTTATGTCTGGGATCCCCTGAGTTGCAGGCTATACTGCTGCAGGGGGCGGGGGGCAATGGTGGGGTGGGGAGCTGGTAAAGAATAGGCACCGCTGCCATATCTGGTGTTGTAAGGTTCATGCGCTCCAATGCTGTGGGCAGGGTCTGGAGACATGGGGTCTTCACCAGCTGAAGGGATGGGGTCCCAGACTCAACTGCCACTGCTGCCCAGTTACCTGTGGCCTCAGGTGCTGCTATGACCATGAGGCTGGATATTTGTGTGCTGCCTCCCCTTCTATTACTGGCTTCTCAGTGGCTACTGGCTCAGCTACTGCAGTTGGGGGGCCAAGAACACTGACTACCTTCTCTCTTCCCCCCAGTTCCACCCCCTCTAGGTGTTCTAGTCCACCCACCATTAGATGTACAGATGTGTGGAATTCTCTGGCATCCTGGTGTTTTGGGCAGAGGTACCTTTGATGTGCTGTGGAGGTTTTACTGGTTATAGATTGAAGGGGAGAGACAAATGTAGCTTTTCATTCCACCATGTTACTGACCTCATCCTAGTTTTTCTTTGGTTATCTGTGCTTTTGGTGCCATATTCAAGAAATCATTGCCATATCAAATGTCATGAAGATTTTGACATGTTTTCTTCTAAGAGTATTAAAATTGTCAAATTCTTAAAAAAAATCACAAAAAACAATCTAATTTCATAGATAATCTGAATAGTTTTATATTTATTAAAAAGTTGAATTCATACTCAAAAATCTCCAACAGGAAAAAAAGTTCTAAATAGCTTTGCTGGTGGATTATACTAATAATTTCATGGAGAAATGAACCTTCACACAATATTCCAGGAAAATAGAAGACAGGAAACACTTTCACCTCATTTTATGAGGCCTGTGTCACTGTGAAACCAAAACTGAACAGATGTATTTCAGGAATGATATTGCACATGATAATAGATGCAAAAATTCTCAACAAAATATTAACAAATTGAATACAGCACTATGAACAAAAAAAAACATACACTGTAAATTAGTTGGGGTTTCCCTGGGAATGCACACTTGATTCAGCATTCAAAAAACAACTGATGTGATTCATCATATACACATACTAGGGGAAAAAAAAAAACCATGTAATTAGCTCAACAGACACTGAAAAGCATTTGGGAAAATTATATTCTCAGCAAAGTAGGAGTACAAGGGAACTTCCTCAGTATGATAAAGAGCATATATAAAATCCCAACAATTAATATCGTAATTGATGATAGACTGAATGCTTTTCCCTAGAGGTTAGAAGTTAAGGATATTTGTCTCACTATTCAACATTGTCCTAAATATCTTAGCCAGGGCAAAATGCAAGCAAACAAACAAACAATAAATAAATAAAAAGACATATAGACTGGAAAGCAATAAGCAAAACAGTCTCTATTCATAGATGCAATATTATGTTCATGGAATATACCAAAGAATCTACAAAAAAAGCAAGCAGAACAAATGTATTTATCAAGATCATAAGATATGAAGTATATACAAGTATATTTTTATTTACCTGCAGTAAGAATTTCTAACTGACATTTTAAAAAGTATCTTTTACAGTAGCAATCAGAAATATAGAATAGTTGGGTACAGATCTAACAAAATAAATGTAAGATGTGTAGGATGGAAAGTATAAAAAATTTACTAAATCAATAAAATAAGGCCTTAATAAATTGATAGATACACCTTACTTGTATATTGGAAGTCTCAACATTGTAAAGATGTCATTTCTCCGAAGTTGAGCTATACACATGGTGTAGCAACAATCACAATTCTAGCAGAAACTTTTTTATATTTAAGAAATTGACAAGCTGATTCTAAAATTCTAGTATAAAAAATCATGGGCTGGAATGACCAATATCATTTTGGAAAGTACTGTATTTGGAGGACTCACAATACCTCATTTCAGTATCTTTTAAAAAGCTACAGTAATCAAGACAGTGTGGTATAGTAAAAGTTTAAATAAAAAAGAATAGAAAATCTAGAAATTGATCTTCACTTACATAATCAGTTGATTTTTGACCGTGGTAGAACAGTAATTCAATGATGAAATAATCTTTTTAACAAATGGTGCTGGGAAAAATTGATATCAATATTAAAAAATATTCAACCTTAACTCATACCTTGGAACATATACAAATATTTATTAATTCAAAGTGGATTATATAGCCAGATATAAAACCTAAAAGTGTAATAATACTAGGAGCAAACATAAGAGGACTTTTTCATGACCATGACTTATTCAAATATTTCTTAGATAATACAAAACATGATTCATAAAAAATATAAATTGGAGTTTAACAAAATTTAAAATGTTTGCACTTTTAAAGACACTAAGGTAATGTAAAGACAAGACACATACTGGAAAAAAAGATTATAAAACATATCTAATGAAAGGATTGTATCCAGAATACATAAGAACTTTCAAAATATCACAAGATATCACAATTTTTAAAAAAGGTACAATATTTGAAAGCCTCTTCACCAGAAGATTTACAGATGGTAATCAAGCACTTGAAAACTTGTTCAACATCACTTGTAGTGAAATAAGTCCCCATTAAAGTAAAAATGAAATATCACTACATATAGGCATACCTTGTTTTATTGTGCTTCACTTTATTGTATTTCACAGATATTGTGTTTTCTTACAAACTGAAGGTTTGTGGTAACCCTATGTCAAACAAGTATATCAGCACCATTTTTCAAACAGTATTTTCTCACTTTGTGCCTTTGTCACATTTTGGTAATTCTTGCAATATTTCAAAGTTTTTTTATTAATATTATATTTGTTATGGTGATCTGTGATCAGTGATCTTTGAGGTTATTACTATGACTCTCTGAAGGCTCAAATGGTGGTTAGCATTTTTTAGCATTACAGTATTTTTAAGTTAAGGTATGTACAGATTTTTTTAGACATAATGCTATTGCACACTTAATAGACTACAGTATAGTATAAACATAACTTTTATATGCACCGAGAAACCAAAAAATTCCTGTGACTTGCTTTATTGTGGTTGTCTGGAACTGAATCCACAATATCTCTGAGGCATGTGCGTACTTCTTAGAATGGCTAAAATAAAATAAAACAAAAATTCTGACAATAAGAAGTGTTGACAGCATGTAGAAAAATTGGAAAACGCTCATATTCTGCTTTTGGGAATGCAAGATGGGTTAGCCTTTTTAGAAAACAGCCCCTGGAATTGAATGCAAATTTTCATAACTTCCTTAATAATTGCCAAAATTAAAAAAAAATTCTTTGCTGAATGGATACACACACAAAATGGAATTCTACTCAGTAAAAAGTGGAATGAACTACTGATATCCACAACAACAAGGATAAATCTCCAAAGCATCATGCTAAGTGAAAGATACCAGACTCAGAAGTGGTTAGTGGATTAAAAAGAATGTCCTTTTTAGGCCCTTTATATAGGTTTCTATTGTACATTTTTAATGCAGGTTTTGTTGCAGCTGTTACAAATTACCATATACTTAGTGGCTTAAAACAGCACAAATTTTTCTCATAGCTCTGGTTGTTGCAAGTCCAAAATGGTTCTCAGTGGGCTAAAATTAGTATTGGCAGGGCTACCTTTCTTTCTGGAGGCTCTGTGAGTGAACCCATTTCCTTGCCTTTCCCAGCTTCTAGAGGCCACACACATGCTCTGTGACCCTCTTTCATTCTTAATCTCTTTCTCTGACCATAGCTGGAAAGGTTCTCCACTTTTAAAGACCCATGTGATTAGATGAGCCCAGCAGAATAGTCTGGGATAATTTTACATTGACAGTTAACCTCAATCACACCTGAAAAGTTCCTTTTGCCGTATAAGGTAACATTTCACAGGTTCTAAGAATTAGGACATGGGCATTTTGGGGGGTGAGGATATCATTCTGCTGGAGCATAGTTCTTCCTAATTCATAAAGAGACGGGTAAGCAAATAATAGACCAGTTCACAGTTGAAACTTTATATACAGGAATTTCATCTCTCCAAGAAAAATTGACCATAGCATTTTTCTAAACTTGTTTCTGCAACATTTCTTCTCAGATTGTGTTTCTTAGAGGTAAAAATTTCCAAAATACCTAATCCTTAAAATTCAAAGAAATTGAATAATTATTTCAGCTGATTTGAATTCACAAGGAATAAAGATTTGTCTCTCTCTTTTTTTTTTTTTTTTGGCTGTGTTGTGTCTTCGTTTCTGCATGTGGGCTTTCTCTACTTGCAGTGAGAGGTGGCTGCTCTTCGTTGTGGTGCACGGGCTTCTCATTGCAGTGGCTTCTATTGTTGCAGAGCATGGGCTGTGAGCACGCAGGCTTTAGTAGTTGCAGCACGTGGGCTCAGTAGTTGTGGCTCACAGGCTTAGTTGGTCTGCAGCATGTAGAATCTTCTGAGACCGGGGATCGAACCCATGTCCCCCGCATTAGCAGGCGGATTCTTAACCACTGCAAATCCACAGGGAAGTCCCTGAGATTTGTTTCTAAGTTACTGATTTGTACAACATGCAACTTGGTTTAGCAAGACCCAGTAAATACAATAAGAGAGAAGTTACCTCTGGTTCACAGGAGAGATTTTTTTTTTAACCTATTTTTGAGGTCTTTCTGAATCAAATATACTGAACATATTTGGAGGCTATCAGTGTGGTTTACAATATGCTTGATTTATAATTATGAATGATTGGCAGACTTCTAACTGGAGATATGACATCTTTGAATAAAATTGAGTTTAGAAAAATTTCCATAAAGCACTAAATATGGACTTATTGAAAAACAATTAATGTGTTTAATCATTTTCCTTGAATTAGCTATAATTTAAATTATTATAACAACTATGTTTAAAGTTTTTTGAATGCTGGTTTATAGGGAAAAAGTGATGAACTCACCTGTATACCATTTATGCTGAGGCAAACTCTTTCACCATGTTCATTCACCACGGTTATATGGGATGTGATAGGGTATTGCTCTTACTGAAGTTTGACGAATTACTGTAATATTAGCAGTGTATATAAGGAGTGTATTATCATGGCACTTCTTATTCCCAGTACCCTGATAAAAATGTCACACTTGCTTTGTTACTTCCTATTTTTTATAGTTGTTTTGAGAACATAAATGATGATGATATGAGACTGCAATTATTTAATATGCTATTAAATAAGGTGGAAGCAGCATCTGCTCATCATCCTTGAATATTATTGAGTTTAATAAGTGGTAGAACTTCTTTTCATAAAATATTGATAGCTTTGCAAATGATTCTGGCTATAAAACTAAATGCAATTATGTGCAAATCCAAAAACAGCAGTGAATTTTAAAACTTGAAAAAACTAGTCCAGTTATTATCCAAGTTTCCTTTTCTGAAAATGTCTTTGCTCAGATGCCAAAGAAAATAATTATTTTAAATGGGAAAAAGATAAAGCAGTCTATAAAAGAACTGGGAAGAAGGCTAACTAGATTGTCTGATTTATCAAACAAACTGATCACTAGGAGTGGTAGGGGTACATGCCACTTTAGAAGAGATACAAATTATGTGCAAATATTGCTTCAGGGTATTTGAATGAAGCAGAAACTGAGGGTATGCTAATGCAAACAGATGTAGAAATCTGAAAAATGTAGGATTCAATCAATGATTTTAAAATTAAACATTTCTCCTGTCCAATTCACAAATACTTATATAGTATAAAACACACACATTAAGAATCAGAGCTAGAGGGATATATTGACAATAAAAGACAACCAAAAGAAAGATGTAGACTTTTGAATTTGTATTTTCTGGGTTTATATTCAATACTTAGGAAATACTATGTGTAATGGCATGGTGGGGGAGGGATCATTTCACTATGATGACTTCTTGTTTCCCAGAGCGTTATTTTGTAGTTTTTAAAGAAGTAAGATGATCTTTCCAGGTAAATTCAGTGATTATATGCTGGTGAAGAAATGTTTTCCCGAGGAAGGTGATACAAGTCTCATTTGACAGGATAGCATAATGTGTCAAAAGTCATGGGGCTCTTTAAGGTATTAATTAGTTTACTGTTTCTATAAATATATTAGTATAATAATATATATATTATATAAATATATTAGTATACTGTTTCTATATATTCTTTTTTTAAATAAATTTATTATTTATTTATTTATTTTTGGCTGCGTTGGGTCTTCGTTGCTGCACGGGGCTTTTCTTTAGTTGCAGCGAGTGGGGGCTACTCTTGGTTGCGGTGCACAGGCTTCTCATTGCGGTGGCTTCTCTTGTTGCAGAGCACGGGCTCTAGGCACGTGGGCTTCAGTAGTTGTGGCACGCCGGCTCAGTAGTTGTGGCTCGCAGGCTCTAGAGCGCAGGCTCAGTAGTTGTGGCGCACAGGCTTAGTTGCTCCGCAGCATGTGAGCTCTTCACGGACCAGGGCTCAAACTTGTGTGCCCTGTATTGACAGGCAGATTCTTAACCACTGCGCCACCAGGGAAGTCCCTATAAATATATTCTTGTTGGCAGGTGTTCTATGAGCCATATATAGTTATGTTGACTGCCCCAATGCAATTGCAAAACCACCTACAAAAAAGTATAATTATTTATTTTATTGACAAAAAAAGATGATCTTAACTGTTTGCATTTTAAATTGACCTGCCAAAAATATAGTTTGACATTTTAATTATTTGAAATTTATTTAATCAAATCAGTTATTTTAAACAATACATTAAATTTACTACTGTAATAAATATAAAAAGATGTTTCTTATTTAAAGTTGGTATAATTTCTCAATAATATATTCTATAAGGCATAAACTTGAAGTGGACATTAGATCATGTTTTCAGAATTTTTATTTGCACAAATATGAATACAGCTTTTAAATATATGACATTAAGATCATTAACATGGTTTGCAGGTTATACTATTTTCATAATATTTAGTCTTTAAATATATGTTACATTGCATTTGCATTACACTTGCATTTATATTAATCAAATTATCATTATTCTTTTTCCTGCCAAAATACATAGAAAGATGGAAAGACAGTAGGAAGAACTTAAAATAGTCGTGTCAGTCCATTTCAGTGAGTTGATGCCTGTAATAATGAGAGAATACTCAAGCTTGAAATAGTCAGCACAGGAGGCTTGATTGACTTGTTTAAAGGTTTCCAAAATATTGATTAAGAAGAGAAATGCGTTGATCAGATTCTCAAGCAAATGGGAAGTGGTAACATCTTTGACTTTCTTGAGGAAGAAATTAAATATTAATTGAAAGCCAATGAAAAACAATTTAATTGAAAGATTGATAAAATATGTCAACTGATTTGAATTAAAAAGTTACCCAAATCCAAAATGTGTTTGTTCCACTGTTAATAAATCAACGTCCTATTCATATATAAGCTTACCAATTTAAACAACTGGCCACTGAGGTGTTGCCTGGTGCTCTGGGGTATGATATCACAAAAAGAACTTGTGCTTATTTGCTGCTGCTGTCAAGATGGAACAGAAGCATAATTTAAATCCCTGACACCATGAATAATTTGTTAGCCCAGTGAAGATGAAATAGGCTTATTGTGAAAGAGGATGACTGACATTTTAAGCAGGCAATATTATCTAACTTGATTGGTTTTCAGTTATATGAATATGAAAAAAAGAATAGTTTAACATACTGCCATGAACCCAAATCTCCAAATTATCAACATTTTCACAGTCTTATTTCATCTAGTCCTCTGAACAAAAATATATTTTGTTTTGTATATATATTTTTTGTTTTGGTTAGAGATTTTTGAAGCAAAACAAAACGTCCTGTTGGTTTAACATTTGAAAATCAACCAATGTAATTCATCACATTAACAGAATAGAGAAAAGTCTTATGATCATCTCAATGGATGCAGATAAAAGTATTTGCAAAATTTAATGTCCTATTGTCTTGACTAAGAACCAGACAAAGGAAGTAACCATGGACCTCAAACAACAAAAAAAACAAATGTAATAACATAAGAAAAGGAATCAGTGAAGTAGAGAAAAGAAAGGAAGCAAGCTAAGATAAACTAACTTTTGGAAAAACTAACCAGAAAAATACCAAGAGAGAAATAATGCAATGAACAAAATATAGAAAAGAGAAGAAATTAAAGCATTAAAATTATTTTTAAAAATAACTATGCAAATATATTTAAAAACTTAAATAATTCTGATAAAGGGGAAAAATATAATATTACAATATTGGTCCAAGATGAAATATAAATCATTAATAGAAAAAAATAAAATAATTGTAATGGCAATATTTTAAACTATTCACAAGTGTCCCAAGTCCAGGAAGTCTTGCAGTCAAATTCTGTCAAACATTTAAGAATAGATTACTCTATTCCACACTTTCTGGAAATAAAAGTAGAGAGAAAACTGCTGAAGAAATTATATGAAATAAGTATAATCTTGATAACAAAACACAGAAGTATAATACAATGAAATTAAATTATAATTTCACTTAATGCCATATAATTTTAAATATGGACTTAAGTGCAAAAATCCTAAATAAAATATGTTGAGTTTAACTGCATGTCAAAAATGACAACATATCACATGAAACAGTATTTGTCACAGACATGCAAAGATAGTATCACATGAGAAAATCTCATGTCAATTCAACACAGTTTTGGTCCTAATGAAACGCAATGCCAGAATATCTACAAACTCGAACTCCAACACTCATTTAAAGCAAAAGCCCTAAAAACTGCTTTAGAGGAAGCTACAGAACATCTTTTTCAACACAGGATAAGTAAAGATTTATTAATTAGGACATAAACATGGTATTAATAAAAAGAAAAAAAAGTATTGGATTATTTTAGGAGTAAGACCAAACATCACAAGACTTTAACAAAAGAGTGAAAATGCAAGCCACAAAGCAAGAGAAATTAATTACATGCAAAAAACAACTATGTAAAAAAAGAAATCCTAAAAATCAATAAGGAAAAAGCAGACAATAGAACAGAAAATGGTCAAAAGATCTAAAAGGATAGGATATCCTTAAAGAGGATATCTATATGTATGAAAGATGTGTGAAAATGAATTCAGTTGTTTAGGAAATGCAAATTAAAACCACAATCTGAAATTATTGCTCTATTAGCAGAAGAGCTAAAATGAAAAAGACACAAAACTACTAGAACTATAAAATAACCAATTTGACAAATACAAGACTAACATGAAAAAGCATCATCAATTGTTAGCAGTAAAAATTTTAGAAAATATAAATATTATATTCTCAGTAGAAACAGAGCTATATAGAAATTACATAACAAATA
Source organism: Globicephala melas (assembly GCF_963455315.2). Classification (NCBI taxonomy): domain Eukaryota; kingdom Metazoa; phylum Chordata; class Mammalia; order Artiodactyla; family Delphinidae; genus Globicephala; species Globicephala melas. The sequence goes on along the minus strand of NC_083317.1, from coordinate 51,131,072 downwards.
ATACATACAACCATTATTAAAAAGCAATGTAAACTCTATTAAAATAGTTAATAGAAGACCTTGATAGGGAGATATGTTTTTAATATCAATAGATTCTAATTTAAAAATTCAACGAGAGTTGACAAATGATTCTAAAATACAGGTGAACATATGTAGTCTATGGATATCTAAGGCAGTATTATAAAAGAATAATAAAGAATAAGACATATTACTAAGCCATATTAAGTAAGATATTATCAGCATACCTGGGGCTTGTAACAATAGTTATATACATATGTTAATTATACATGTGACTCTTAATATGTAGTTTCTAGAGGAGTAGCAGCAGCAGCATCTCCTGGGAACTTGTTTTTTATGCAAGGACTTGAGTCTCACCCCAGACCTGGGAAATCAGAAACTCTGATGTTGCACTCCAGCAATCTGCGTTTAACAAGCTGTGGTGTCTTTGTAATATGTAAACTTGACTGGGTTGAAGTAATTTCCCAGAATACTCTTTTCTGTATGTTTGTGGTTAGGGAGAACCCAACCAAGGTTGTCGTATGAGATTTAGAGGGTGGAATTGAAGCAGCGGCCATTTTGTAGCTCACACATCCTGTAGCTGACCTGCTGACTGACTTCACTGGCCTGAAGCAGTAACTGAGCTTGCACTGCTCTCCCTTCCTTGGATCATCCTTCCTTTTCTCCAACTTCTCAGCAAGGTAGGTGGGTATTTTTAGTACCCACTCCATCATGGTGAAAGGCGACAAGAACTGATCATGGGTTCCAACCCTTCCTTGTGATCTCCAGTTTGTGCCTGGGGTATCCCATTTGTTCTTATTCTCTCCTACTTTGTGTACAACTTTATTTCTGATTGCCTGTTCTGTAGACTTTAAATTTCAACATCAGACAGATAAAATAGTCTTACAAACTGTTTAGCCAGCTTCCACAATTACATAAAGTCAAGTTCCTGTGACAAATCCCTGCTCATCTATTGAACCCTAGCTAATACAGAAGCACTCATAATGGTGCTTCTGATACTGCTAAAGTTTGAGAACCACTACCACAGAGGTATTACAAAGCATTAGAGAGATTAGTAAAATGTGTTTGAGGGAATTGGGTCATGTTTAGGGTAAAAAACACACTAAATTTTCATACAACAATCAATAAACTTCAGTGGATTAAAGGCTTATATATGAAAAATAAAACTATAACACCAATGTGGATAATATAAGAGCATTCTTCATGGCACTGGACTGATAAAGCATTTTTTAAAGAATCCAAAAGCACAAATTATAAAGAAATAAATGAAGGATTTGAGAAATATACAAAAAGAAGGAAACAAAATTCATTGCTTAAAGCAACCAATAATTATTGTCTCACAGTTATGTAAATTGGAACTTGGGTTTGGCTCAATTGGCTTCTCTGCTCTGGGTTTCACAAGCCAAAATCAAGTTGTTGGCAGGGTGGGATTTTATTGGGAGGCTATGGTAAGAATCTGCCTCCAACTCATTAAGATTGTTGGCTGAGGTCAGTTACTTGTGAATGTGGAACTGAAGTTCCTCTTTCCTTGCTAGTTGGCAACCAGGGGGCTACTTTCAGCTTCAAGAGACCACATGTATTCCTTGACTCCTGATCCCTTTCTTCTATCTTCAGAGCCAGCAAAAACAGGTGAAGTCTTTCTTGTGTTTTAAATCTGTCTGATTTCCCATCTTCCTCATCTTTCCTCTGCTTCCTACCTTTCAGTCTCAAACTTTTGCCTTCCTCTTCTGCTCTTAAGGGTACATGAGATTACACTGGCCCTGCAAATCCTTATCCAGTATAACTTCTCTGCTTTAAGGTCAACTATTTGCAACCTTAATTTCATCTGCAAAGTCACTTCACAGCAGTACCTAGGTTAGTGCTTGACTGAATAACATGGGAAACTTGGAAGGGGGAGCGTCTTTATAATTCTGCCAACCAACACACCTTATGTCTGTAATATTAGCAGAAATTAAGGGTGGCGATAATGAATTATAACATGAGCCTTCAAAATGTTTCTGTTGGGAGTGTAAATTATTGCATCTATTTTAAAGAGCATTTAAATATCATGTGTTTTTCTTGTATGCATACATAAATAACATGTGCATGTGTGTGTATTGAAAGAAAATTTGGAAGACATACATTAAATATATAATAATGTGTATTTATAGTTGATGAGAGAGGGATAAAATAAAATAAAGGGTAGAACTTGTTATGCTGATAGAAGTTTGCCCTGTCCTGAGAATTATGGTCAAAATGATTCTGTGCACCTGAAGGAAACAGTCACATAAAAAACAAACAAACAAAAACATAAAACAAAACAAAAAAACATAAACCCTTCTGGGAACACAAAATAACTAGGAGAAAAATGTGGTGGGACGATAATCTTCTTTTCTTTTTTTTTAATTTACCTATATCTCTTGTCCTTCCGTCTTATCTTTCCTCAATTCAAGCATACATTTAGGGCTTCTCTGGTGGCACAGTGGTTAAGAATCCACTTGCCAATGCAGGGGACACGGGTTTGAGCCCTGGTCCGCATGTCAATGCAGGGGACTTGGGTTAGAGCCCTGGTCCGCCTCTCAATGCAGGGGACACGGGTTTGAGCCCTGGTCCGGGAAGATCCCACATGCCACGGAGCAACTAAGCCCATGCGCCGCAGCTACTGAGCCTGCATTCTAGAGCCCCCAAGATACAATTACTGAACCCACGCTCCTAGAGCCTGTGCTCTGCAACAAGAGAAGCCACTGTGATGAGAAGACCTTGTGCTGCAACGAAGAATAGCCCCCGCTTGCTGCAACTAGAGAAAGCCTGTGCGCAGCAACGAAGACCCAGCGCAGCCAAAAATAAATAAAATTATTTAAAAACAAAAAAGATACATTTAATGCCGTGCTCATAGACACAGGGAAACATGAAATAGGTGGAAATCAGAAATATGTAGCAAATTCTATATTTTGTCTTTTAAATTCCAAAGCACTTTTTTGTGGTGAGGGGAGTAGATGAAGATGGGGGCAGGTACCAGAGGAGATCAAAGTTGGGCATCTGTGGGCATAGATTAAATTCCTTGAAAAAATAGACAAGGAGAAATATTTTCCATTATCTTCAAGGTTTTTCCCTCTCATGGGCTTGCAAGAAAGAGGAAAAAAATAATTAGGGCAGGGAGTTCACAAAGTACTTTATAGTAGTTATCAAATGAGAGGTAATATGAATCCAGGTACATATTGCAACCAGTCATGTGAGAACTTACACAGCCCTACAATTGAGATAGAAAAATCAGAGACGTCAGAGCCCTGTGGACATGGACTAAGACTATCGTAGAAACAATGCAAATGTATTGTTATTAAGGAATAGTTGGGGCACCAAATCTTCCATGGCCCAAATGCCATGCCATTGCATAAGATTACAAAACTATGTCACAGTTCAAGGGAGTGGAGAACCTCGTAGAGGATAACAGTGGTTACATTTGCCACTGGTATGCTGAAATGAGGTCCAGAAGTCAAGTTAAAGTTGCCATTAATAGAAAATAAAGTTACATAATCACACATATAGATATTTGAATTGGTATTCATACTTATCACATGTTTCAAGAATGATGTTGTAACCAAAAGTTTCAAACTTGATATTCATTGAATTTTACAATGTGGTCATTGGTGATGTTAGTAAGAGATAAAATGCATTGTAAAGTAAGAAGGAGATGAGAAAATGGAAATTCATGATAACTGTCTCTAAACAAGATTGTGTCTGAAGCATGGCAGAGAAATTAGACAATGGCTGGAGAATAATTGTGGATTGAAAAGCTGTCAGATTTCATCTACAACTGATTTATGTCAGTGTTAAATCCTAAGTCTCTTTCAAATCTATTTACCTTTCTCCATTGCTTCCACATTAACACAAGCCTAATCCAATCTACAATATTCTGTCCACTGGAGTATGAGCAATATCTTCCTGACTTAGTCTAAAAGTTCCTTAAAAAAATAAAACAAGAAGATAAGAACAGGAGATTCACACTGACTGCAATTCACCACATAGGATGAGAGTAATAGTGTGGAGGAATGAGGTGTGAGATGAAAATAGTGCAGAAAGAGTTCTACTCTTCCAAATATATTACTCTCACTCCTCACTAATAGAAATGTATTATATTTTATCATATAAATTTGAAGAGCATGTGCTGCTCTCAAGAACCTTCAGATTTGCAGTGAGTATGAAACAAATGCATAATTCTAGGTAGATTAGCCAGGGAAAAGAAAGGAGGGAATTAAAAGTAAATAGAACCATAAGGGAAAGCAGGAAGCCCAGAAAGTAAGTGAAACATTCAGAAAGTAACCATAGACTAGAAAAGGGTAAAGTAAATACAAGAGAATTTAATAAGGATAAAGTCAGGAGAGGGTTGCATCATAAATTTTGGAGAAACTTGTAAGACATGGAGAAATCTGTACTTTATTTACCTAGAAATTAGGAAACCTCTAAAATTAATTACAGGAAGAAGCCATAAAAGAATTACACATTGGCAAGATCATTCTGGCATTATGCCATATGATTACCCTGACGGATGATCACTGAGTAGTGATTTTTGAAATTGGAGTTTGATTTTTTTCTTTCTCTTTGCTGTATTTTTTATGATATACAAGAAGAGAAAAGAAATAATGATTTATTTATATTTTTAAAAAACTTGTTTTGGAATAGTGTTTTGGAATAATTAATTTTCATTATGGTTCTTTCTTTAAATACACATAAGCAGAGATTTTGGAGGCAAGAATATAGCTGACTTTGCTGCTACCAATTTAAATGTAGAAAAGGAAAAATGGAGTTAAGAATGATTGTGAAATTGCTAACGTAGGAAACCATGAGAGAGATCATTTTGAACTGTGGAAAGTTTTCTCATCAAACAGGATAAATCAGACAGTAACACTGATCAGATTCTCACATATATCAATATGAAATCAGTAGGATAGGAGTAGCACAATATAACTAGATCAGATATTTAACAGAAGTGGCTAAGCATTTGTTAAGTGTAGTTACCTAAGGAAGTTTGTTGTTGTTAAGATACTTGACCAAGATTTTCTGAGCGGAAAAGTAGATATTTGTGGTTAGAAGTGCTTAGGTACTTGAATCATATTCTTAAGTAAACCATTCTTGTCAGTGTTGTCTCTTTGAATGGATAGCCACAGTTTGTGAATAGCCTGCTATTGGAATAAAATATATTTTAAAATTTAGTTAAATAGTGCATTGCTCAAAGATATGTTACAAAAAAAGTGATTTTCAAAGTTTTGTAACCCACTTTTAGCAATTTATTTTTTTAATTTAAAAGTTTTATTAGAATTATGAGTTCTTTGTGCTCTCAAATATCAGTAGAAATAAAGCTAAGTTATTTTAAATTGAATCAATCTGAGTATTGTTTATGTAACTTTGAAAACTCACACTTTTTGGGGCCTATTCAACGTAATTATTACTTTCAATTATTTATGATTTTGGGATTTTTTTCCAACTTAACCTCAAGACTCTTTTTATTCCACTTTTTAAAAAGTATATGTTTTACTGTTTTCTATCTAGAATAGTGGCACAGTTCTTTCTAAAATACATGGAAATTTTATTGAGCGTCCATGATTCTGCAATACTAGAGTTAAATTATTGTTTTCTTCTTTAAAATATTATAATTTTAAGATATAATTTTACTAAAGTTTGTTATCTGTATAACAACCACTGTTTTCCCTTCCTAGTATAACTTTTATTATTTATTATTTATCTCATAATTTGTTGAAGTTTCAGTCCTGTTCTTCTTTCATATTGATGCATTGCTTTGATAAGAGGAAGATACATTACTCTTGAAGATAGAAAACTAAAGAGAAAAAAATATATATATACATACACATACCATATAATATCATGTATGTGTGTTTGTGTGTGTATATGTATATAAAAATGCATAAACACAAAAATAAATGTTATGGTTGTTGTCTTGTGTGGCTGTGGCCCCAGCCATATGAGCTGTGTCTTGGGCTGCTTCTCCATTGTGCTTTTTCTTTAAAATTTATTTTTAATTTATTTTTTATACAGCAGGTTCTTCTTAGTTATCTATTTTATACTTATTAGTGTATACATGTCAATCCCAATCTCCCAGTTCATCCCATCCCCCCCACCCCCCACCCCCAGCTTTCCCCCCTTGGTGTCCATATGTTTGTTCTCTACATTGGTGACTCTATTTCTGCCTTGCAAACCAGTTCATCTGTACCATGTTTCTAGATTCCACATATATGTGTTAATATACGATATTTTTTTTTCTCTTTTTGACTTACTTCACTCTGTATGACAGTCTCTAGGTCCATACACGTCTCTACGAATGACCCAATTTCATTCCTTGTTATGGCTGAGTAGTATTCCATTGTATATATGTACCACATCTTCTTTATCCATTCGTCTGTCAATGGGCATTTAGGTTGCTTCCATGAGCTGGCTATTGTAAATAGTGCTGCAGTGAACATTGGGGTGCATGTGTCTTTTTGAATTATGGTTTTCTCTGGGTATATGCTCAGTAGTAGGATCCACGGTGCTTTAAGCCAACCCTAAAGGTGGAAGAATACAGAGTAAAAGTTTAGTCCATTATAATCACACAATTACTAGAGAGAAGAAAATTGAGATATTAAGTTGAATCAAGAGAATTTGTTGCCTTTTCTCCTTTCTCCTCCAGTTATTTTCAACCATTTTTTTTTTGTAGCTGTATTCTAACCTTTCTTCAATGACTTTTTAAGAAAAGTCTGACTGTACATTTCTAACAGTCACAGGTTAGTAAGCTTCCTTTTATTCTGATAGAACAGATTTGTGGGAGATTCATACGTAATTGGATTTTCGTCACCGTCTCCACTGGTCTTCTTCAGAAATGTGACATCTCTCATCAGGGTGTTACTTTTGCCTCTTTGCCTAATGTGTGGAAGCCCATTTGGTATAGAACAGTAGTTATTTTAAGCTCTTCCTAGTTTGTGAATCATACATATGATCCTCACTATTGCTCCCCATGCATCAAGCAGTGAAGTAAAGGAAGTGGGTGTGTCTACCAGTGACATTATTGAGATTTATATGGCTAAGTAGTTCTCTAGTTAATAAGATGGGCACAGCAGAACTGCCAGCTGAAATCACATTGAAAGAACAGTGTACCCATCCTATTTTCCAACCACTGAAAAGGCCTGGCAATGGCATTAAATCATATGAAAATAATCTGTATCCTACAGGATGAGACCAGAACTCAGGTAGTCTGACTTCAGCTCTGCTTACCGTTGATTCATTGCTTCTTTCATTTTTACTTTGACCTGGGTGAGTAACAGCCTTGACCACAAAACAACAAAAAAACAAAACAAAACAAACAAAAAAGGTTTTAAGGGACAAAGGCTTTTTAATAAAAATTTGTTTAAATTTATTCACTTTAAATTCACTCATTTGCAACAACTGAAATGTTTATTTCTATGTAATTATAACTGTTATCACCTTATGTTGTATTGTGAAGGAAGGAAGGGTTTCATCTTCTCTTTTTTAGTCAGGATGCATAAACCGTTGTAAGTTCCATTCTGCTCTTATTTTTTCCCTTTACAATGGAGAAAACTACCTCATTCCATAGGAAACTATCAAATACAAAAGAGGGCACAAAATTGGTTCCTGAAGTCCTAACACCAGTATCTCTAGTCATTTTCTTAAAATATTTCAGTGTTATTAGCAGAGATGAAATCTTGAGCCATGATGATCCAACTTAAAAAATTCGGAGACTTCCCTGGTGGCGCAGTGGTTGAGAGTCCGCCTGCCGATGCAGGGGACACGGGTTCATGCCCCGGTCCGGGAGGATCCCACATGCCACGGAGCAGCTGGGCCCGTGAGCCATGGCCCCTGAGCCTGCACGTCCGGAGCCTGTGCTCCGCAATGGGAGAGGCCACAACAGTGAGAGGCCCGCATACTGCAAAAAAAAAAAAAAAAAAAAAATCAAATAGCAAGTCATAAATATTTTTAAAAATTTAATAAATGATGGATATCTAACAGGCTTCTCAAAATTAACATTTATTACTGAACTCCTGATTTCCACTCAGAATCCTTTTCCACTTAACCTTTTCCTGTCTCCGGAAATAACAACTGCATTTCACAGTTACTTAGTCAAAAAAATCTTGGAGTCATCCTTGACTTCTCTCTTCCTATGACACTAATTATTCAATCACTCACCTTTACCTACAAAATATATCTGGACTCAAACTATTTCATACCACCACCTTGACTGCCATAATGTTCAAAACACCATCTTTTCTGACTAAGGTTACTGGAATAGCTCGATGACTTGTCTTTCAGCTTACAATTTTGTTCCTTTTGTGCTTCTGGCAGAATTTGTCCATTCTGACACATGATCCACAGGGAAGCTTGATCACTTCTCTTTTCAAATTCCCAAAAGACTCCTCATCTTGCTGAAAATAAGAGGTAAGGTCCTTAAAATGACTCAAAAGGTCCTATAAGTGCTAGACACACTTAACCCACTATCTCCCTTTCTTTACTTTCTTTGTTCTAGTGAGATTAACATCTTTGCTGTTCTTCAGATTCACCAAGCAGTCACGTCTCTGACTTTGCACTTAATACTCTTTTTTTTCTAGAAAGCATGTTCCTTAAATATCTTTACGGCTTTGCCTTTATTTCATCAGGCCTCTGCTTAAATACTGGATTATCAGAATGTCTACACCATCCATCCTGTATAAGTTGTATTACTTCCATTTTCTATCTCCATTACCTAGCTTTGCTTCCTTCATAGCAATGATCACCTCATGTCAAGTTGAATAATCATTTGTGTGATTACTGGTTATTCTTCCCTCCTAGAATATGAGCCCAGTGAAGGTGAAGGCTTCATTTGCATGCTTCACTTTTTGCCCTTCATCTCAGAAAAGTGCTAAGCATGTTGCATAATTAGTATTTTTGAAGATTGAATGAAGTCCAATTGTAGGATACATGCCTTTTGAATCTCTACATAGTAACAGATAATTAACTTGTTCTGCACCAGAGAGAGTTACCAACTGACTTTATACTCTTCTCATGTTTTTATTCTACATTATTTTTTATTAAAGTAGACTTTTCTCTGTAGTTTTCTTTTCTTATAATGTCTTTGTACAGTTTTGGTATTAGGAAAATGCTGACCATTAGAATTAGTTAGGAAGTATTCCCTATGCTTCCATATTCTGACAGAGATTGTAGAGAACTGGTATAATTTCTCCCTTAAATGTTTAATGGAATTCACTAGTGAACCCTTTTGAGCCTGGTGCTTTCTGTTTCAAAGGTTTTAAATAATTGATTCAATTTTGGTAACAGATATAGGTCAATTCAAATTGTCTATTTCTTCTTGTGTGAATTTTGGCAGATTGTGTCTTTCAAGGAATTGGTCCATTTCACCTATGTTATTAAACTTTGGAGCATAGAATTGTTCATATTATTCTTTTATTATACTTTAATATCCATAAAATCTGTAGTGAGCCTCCTCTCTTATTTCTGATTATAGTAATTTTTGTCCTTTTTTTCTTAGTTAGCTATATTAGAGACTTACTGATTTTATTGATCTTTTAAAACAATCAGCTATATTAGAGACTTACTGATTTTATTGATCTTTTAAAAGAATCAGCTTTTGGTTTCATTTATTTTCTGTATTAATTTCCTGTTTTCAAATTTTTTGATTTCTGTTTTAATTTTTATTATTTCATTTTCTGCTTGGTTTAGTTTTAATTTAATTTAATTTTTTTAGTTTCCAAAAATAACAGCTTAGATGATTGATTTCAGGTGTTTCTTCTCTCTTAATATATGCATCCAAATGCTATAAATCTTTAAAAATCTAAGCACTGCTTTTATTGCATCCCACAAAGTTTGAAATTTTGTATTTTCATTTTCATTTAGTTAAAAATATTTTTAAATTTCTCTTGATATTTCTTTTTTGACCCTTCTAAATGTGTTATTTAGAAGGGTATTATTTAATCTCCAAGTAGTTGGGATTTTGTAGTTATCTTCCTGTTATTGGTTTCTAGTTTAATTCCATTGTGGACTGAGAACAGATAGCATATGATTTCGGTTCTTTTAAATTTGCTCATGTTTGTTTTATGGTCCAGAATGTGGTCTATCTTGGTGAATGTTCTGTGTGAAATTGAGAAGAATGTGTATTTTGCTATTGTTGCTAGAAGTAGTCTATTGAAGTCAGTTATACACATTTGATTGATGGTGTTGTTTGAGTTCAGCTACGTACTTACTGATATTCTGTTTGCTGGATTTATCCATTTCTGATAGAAGGGCTTTGAAGTCTCCAACTGTGATAGTGAATTCATCTATTTCTCCTTACAGTTTTTTCAGTTTTTGCCTCACATATTTTGACATTCAGTATTTAGGTGCATACATGTTAAGGATTGTTATGTCTTCTTGGAGTATTGATCCCTTTATCATTATGTAAAGCCCCTGTCTCTTTATCCCTAGTAACATTCCTTGTTTTGAAATATGCTCTGTCTGAAATTAATATAGTTACTCTTACGTTCTTTTGATTAGTGTTAGGAGGGTGTATCTTTTGCTATCCAATTGCTTTTCATCTATGTGGCTTTTTGTTTAAAGTAGATTTCTTGTAGACAACATATAGTTGGGTGCTATTCTTTTATCCACTCTAACAGTCTTTGTCTTTGAATTGATATAGTTAGACCATTGATGTTTAAAGTGATTATTGGTATAGTTGGATCAATATCTATCATATTTGTTACTGTTTTGCTTTGTTCTTAGTTTCTATTTTGTCTTACTGTTTTTCTGCCTTTTATGGTCCTAATTAAGCATTTTATATGATCTCATTTTCTCTCCTTCCTTAGAATATCAATTATACAACTATATATATATGTGTGTGTGTGTATGTATGTGTGTATATATATATATATATGTATATATATATATATATATACTTTTCTTAGTAGTTTCCCTAAGGTTTGCAATATACATTTACAATTAATACAAGTCTGCTTTCAAATAACACTGTATTGCTTCACAGGTAGTGCATATAACTTATAATAACAAAACATTCCTAATTCTTCCTCCCTCCCATTTCTTGTGTCATTGCTTTCATTCATTCCACTTATATAAAAGTACACAATTTGAAGGGTGCATCATGAGAGAAAACATATCTATATTTCGTCTTTGTTTCTTTGCTACAGGAGATCATAGGTATTTCCTAAAGAGAGGAAAGGGAGTTGAATATAGAACTAAACTAAGTTGAACACTAACACTATGAAACAGTTTTCCCACAGTGTAAATCCTGTGATATTGAAAGCTACACTGCAAAAAAAAATTTTCTGTGAACTGACTCATGGTGTATATTTTGCAACTGTTGCTTTCTGAAAAGACTGATGGATAAAATTACTGGTTAGACTTACTGTATGGTTTTCTTTTCAGTCATTTACCCAGCATGGAAGTAATAATGTGTTGTTTCATGTTATTACTTTTTAGCTATATATATATAAAATGTTATACAGTCAAAGCTAAGTAAATGACTTCAGAATACATTAACAATAGCATTCACTAAGAAAATTGCTCAACACTGGAACAGACTACGTACAGCAAATTTGGGAAGAAACTGAGTTTTGCCTGCAGGACTAATTTAAAACTGTCCAGCCCTGAGTTTGACAGTTTTCCTTTTAAAATTTCTAGTATTTTTGAAACAAGGATCTTTGAAGAGGGCATTAATTCTTTTAAAACTATATCAAGCCTTCAGATATCAGGTGATTTACAGATTGTACACAATGCACAAACATGTAAATTTCCTTTTCCAGTGATACTTGTTATACACTGATTAAATAGGTCATCATTATATGATCAGCCAAAGAGACAGTTAATGTTTGGGTTGTCTGGTGATCACAATTCTCAGGTGATTGTTAATGGTGTAGCACTTGTTTCCTGTCTGAAAGAGAGCATAATTTGAAGCAGGGGAGAAGGTAAGGCCCAATTAGGGATTTAATAAGCAAAGTTTCACTAGAATTGTAGTGTTAGAGTGCTTTTAATTGCAATCAAAAGAAACCCTGCACAATTGGCAGAAAAATAAAGAAAGGTATTATCTAAGAGAGATAAAGGTAGGACCTAGCCTCTGATTTTGGTTTCCTCAGCAGTGTCTTCATAAAGAACCCAGGAGCATTATCACTTCTCTGCCTTCATAGCTTAGAAGACTGGTTTCCCTGTGCATAGAAGGCTGCCTACAGAATCAGTACTTCCTTTATCATATCCAATGGAGAGACAGAGTCTGACTTCAATACAATGGAGTATAGAAGTCCAAAGTAAAAATTCAGTTAGGTCTGAATAATAAAGTTTGCTGGCAAAACTTATACCTATGTGTTTACAGATATTGATAGGGAAGAAAATTTCATGTTTGGGTGATCAAACAAGTATATGATGATGACTTCCTCAACAGTCTTGAGAGAAGTAAATGAAGAATTAACCAAAGACTTATGAAAACTTGGAAGAATAGGTTTGTCTAAATACAATACAAATAAGTGCAAAACAGGAAAAGAAAGCCAATTGGAATCTTCAGTAATTTGAAGAAATATTCCAAGGGATAAAACACTTGAAGAATTGAATTTCAGTATATCCTTCCATGGTATTATATCATCCTATGCCTGTATTTGTTGTACACTTTTACCTAAATGTTACTGTGTAGGACTACATAAACAAAACAATGGACTATGTATTTTGTAGCTCATTTGAAGAGGCTTTAAAAGGACAGTTGGGTTGCATTCTGCTTTCTCCTTATCTGTTAGCTATAACAACAAATGCCCTTGAAAGAAGCCTCGGTATTTGGAAGTCTTTCCAGGACAAGTCCTTCCATGCCTCTTCCCTCTCAAATTCTGTGTCTTTCTGCCTTGTATTGCATATTTTACAAAAGACTTAAACTCTTAAGGCTTAACAAAAATTAAATCTAACTTCTTGAAAAGTTGTCGAGACTTCTGATACTAGGGCTGGACTAAGTAAACATATTTATAACCTGTTTCTCTCCAATTCCCAGTGAATGAACAGAACTTCCACTAAAATAATGAATGTGTAACTATGTGTAGAACTAGAAGGAAGAACAAAAAAAGCAATAATTCTAATAAAAATTGTTAGAATAGTGATAAATTAGTATTCTTTATTAGCAAAAAGCTCTAAGCTCAGAGTAAAGAGTGTGTACATGAATGAATATAGCATTGGCTTTCTAAAAAAATGTATTTATTCAACACTACTGTTTTTTTTAATTACGTGCTTTTTGGGAAAAATATATACATACAAATATTTAATTATATATATGTGCAAAAATAAAGGTGGTTTTAATGATTTTTAATAGTCTAATACTTTTTCTAAACCCTGATTAATCATCTTGCTCCTAACCCCAGGATTAGAGCCCTATTTTGTAGATTATAGAGTTATAGAGAACAATTAAGAGAAGCTAATTCAAGAACTGTATTTTGGTGTCCAGTTTATTTCTCTACTCCCTCTCCGCAGATGGTGTTGCCAATTTGTATTGATCTCATTATGCTTACATTACTTCATTCCTAATGGAAGGGCCTGTCTGAGAACAGATGTATACAATAACACAGGAATTCGAGGCCTATATTTATCTACCTAGTTTAGACTTCCATTTACAAATATAATTGGATTGCCAAGTACCACTGAGCATTTGAAGAAAATCAACAGAAAGACAATTTAAGAAGAAAAAATGTAATAGATCTCAGAAAAATGAAATGGAAATCAAGGAAGAGAAGACCATTTAAAAAAATTATATCACTAGAATATGAAAAAACGTGTCATTCAAAATACAGGAAAAGACTGCTAAAAATATGAGTGAGCCACCATGTAACAGAGTTTTAGCAATAAAAAGTATAATTGCTAAAATTAAAAACATAAGTAAAAGACAAAAATGAAAGCAAGGAATTATATGACAAAGATATTTGATTCTTATAATGATGGGGTGAAAGCCTATCTATTATTTCTAAAGGAGAAGAGAAAGTATTTAGAAATCAGTAAAGGGCCAAATGCAAAGAAACTAAAATATGTTTTAATTTAGAACAACTATCAAATTGTGCATAAGAAATGCATTTACTTTGATACTTGGAACATTCTCTTTAACATAGTGGTTTAATGATTTACTTTTTATACTCTTACACATTGTTTATGAGCTAAAAAATTTAATGACATTATTTCTGGTTTTTACAATTAAATTATAGTGAAAGCATAGGTGGTTTGCTTATACATACTCATTATGTATATGCATGTGAATATCTTGGCTGTGAAAATATTCTAATTTAATGGACATCAGATGAAATTTGGGAGCAGAGAAAACTGGGTGAAAGAATGGCAAGAGTGGTAGGTTTGTCCTATTTTGGATAATCAAGGTTTAGGATAATGTGTTTAAAATTGAGAGATAAGAAAATGGAGATTTAATATATATTTTAGAATTATAAAGACAGGATCTGAAGACTGGGTATAATTTGAAAATATTGAAAGGAAGATGAAAAATAAATATGGTATGTAGGATCAATTAAGTAAATTTTCAAACTTCAAATAGGAGAATTAATAAATAAAAATAATAAATCAATAGAGGGAAGTATCCTCTTGAAAACCCCAAACAAGAAAAGGTTAAAATGTTTAATTTGTGGATTAAGACTAAGCGTCAAAGTTCAGGTGGTTAGTTGGTGTGAAATTGGCTACTTTTACATTTCATTTTTTTTTTTACTCTTCTGAAACACTGAATTTTTTTGAAAACTGAATTCTTGTGTTAAATTTATAATAATTTTAAAATTAAAATGATGTGACCCTTGACTTAAGAGCATCATGGAGGGGCATGAGAGAGGGAGTAAGGATAATTTTCCATTCTATATTTCTTGCATTGTTTTAATTAAAAAAAGAGGGACATTATCAAGTAATATATTCAGCATTGAAAGTATAACATTCCATATCAGTATATTAAAGATTGCTTTTTTCCCCCTATTTTCCAGTTGCTCCATTTCCACTATCACTTTCAATATCGAAATATTCCTGTGTGCCTTCAATTACTACCATACTTGGCATTTCATTTCCAGGACAAATAACTACCCAGTAGCTCTTTAAGGACCACAGTACACAAGGGAAGGACAATAATGTTGCAGGAGTAAGAGAAGCAGGACATGTTCTATGTTTAAATCCTGCTGTGCACAATTCCCTAGGAGGAGGTTAGTAAAAATTTCAGAAAATAGTGCTGCCCTGTTCCTAGCCTCTTTTTTTTTTTTTTTCAGTATAAATTCTACAACAACAAAAAAATTTGCCATTTGGGAAAACTGTACATAAATTTTGATCACAAGTCATTATCAGTAAAACTGCCTTCAGTTTTTTTAGTTGTGCCAGGGTCACCCAAGTAAATGGCTTACAGAGAATTGGTTTGCTGCCCCAATTACACTATCGTAGATGCTTCTGAGGTTTGAAACCAAAACTTATTATTTAAATATTTGAAAAAGTAATAATACTTTCAATCTAAAATGATTAATGTAGACACAGAGCAGAGGAAAACCAAAAGCTCAGAAATCAAATTAGGATTACCATTTGATATCAAATATATTCTGTAAAATAAAGCCCAATTTAAGAATAATTTTTGATCCTTTTTTTATAGAGAAATTATTTGAGTGTGACCTATGCAACATAAACAAGGTTTGGGATTATAAATCATGAGAATGTATTAAAATTCAATGTATGTCACTATCATGTAACGTAACTTTACTCTCTTTATTTCTGTATGTCCCTCAGTTTTCGTCTCTGAAAATCAAAAATTAACTGATGCACATGCATGATTTTAGAAAAGAATTCCATAAAATGGCAAAGAATTATTTTCTGTGTTAGTAATTCCCAGGCCCACCCACTCTTAACTCCCCAGAGGAAATCATGGTTAACATTTCTAAGTTTAATTTCTTCTGATGGCTACTTCCATTATAAAGTGAAATAATGCTAATGCCTCTATATCTCTGTTTATGAGTGCATCAGCTATAGAAGTAAGTACTGATAGTCCAGAATGAAAAAGCACAGAACAGGATGCACTTAAATTACCTCCTACTTTTTCTCTCACCTACTCAACTCCTCATTTTATTGTTGCGTATGCGTATTTTAGATCTCTTAAAGTTGTTTTAATTATTATAAATCATTTTTCCTTCTTTTGCCTACCTCCTAATTTTCATTAGTTACATTTTTACATTGTGATTTATAATACTTACATTAACTTTTATTATTAGAGAATAAATGTAGCACTTCATTTAATTGTATAACATATGCTGTAATTTCCCAGCCCTATGCAAATCCTTTCTCATCTGGAAGTTTAACTGCTGCTGCAGTGGAAATTCCTATCTATGCTGAAGGCTTCCCTCCTCAAGAGTTTGCATCTCTCTACTTCTCTTCCTGAGAAAGCTCAGGAGCTTTCTCCTGAGCCATGGAGGGTGGCTCAGCCCATAGAGAGGGCAGCCCTGAAGTGCTGGGATTTAACATCCCCAGGTACAACCCTTAGCCAATAAAAGGTGGGAGTTGATGGCTAAATTATCCAAGGAATTTATCCTCAAGGAAGCAAGTCTGAAATGTGTTATACACCATTCTTCCCCTCCCCAGGGTCTCCAGAGAGATGAAACTTCCAGGTGGTCAAAGTGGTGACCTTTTCATTAAGGCACCCTTGATTGTCTTCCACTGTCTAACTTTTCCAACTCCCTCGTTTGTTTTCCCTTGGATCATGTTCCACATAAACTACATTCAACCAGAATTTTGTGTCAGGATCTATTTTCCAAGGTACTCAACTAAGAAAGGGTGTTTTATTATACATTTATCTCTAAATTCTAAATATTGAAAACAAAATACATAGAGAGAAATTCAGAAATAGTATAGGACAGAATATTATTTACTGCTTATTATTGTAATTATAGATTAGGAAATGAAAATCCTTTGATTAAAATACATTTGTTTGGAGGATCATTTTTTAACACTTAAGATGTTACAGATTCCTTTAAAATATCTCTCGTTTTCCTTCAAGTTTCCTAGGGTCTCTGAATATAATCGTATGTTGCAGTGTCCCTTTAAACATCATATTTAGACATATTGCTCATAGGAGAGACAAACACTTCAATAATACTTTGTGTAGTATTTCTAAGATGCAAAAAATCAGATTTATTAAATACTTTGCCTAAGGTCATATAGAAGATAATAATGAAACCAGGAAGTAGAATACACCAATCTTTGACTGCTTTTCCAGGACTTTCTAATGTTTTCATTTTTGTTTTTAACTTATTTTGAGGTATAAAGTTACAGTAATTTAATTCTGTGGAAGGACTATATGCAATCAGATATGAAGCCTTTAAATTTGTTACTTAAATTCAATTTGGGAACAACTTTTCAGACCAATTCCAAATGAATTTAATTCTTATTCTTTATTAGGAAAACCCCAAGGTATCTTCCTGATGTAAAGGGAAAGAAGAAAAGGAATTCAGATGTAAAACATGAGAAACAGCTATGGGTATGGTTCTGCTCTCACAATATATAGAGCAGCATGGCCACACATTTTATTATACTATTTGCTGCAAAAGCAGAGAAAAATTGTAGGTAGTATGGAAGGGCACTGAACCATTTTGTTATCCACTGACCCATGTGTTGGTGCAGAGGGCTTTAACTTGGACAGACTTTACCAGGTCTGTAAGGAGGTACACAGAGCCCTATTTTACCCACTTTTGTTTCTTTGAGGAAAGATGAAGTGGCCTGACTTTTGTGCTTATACATTTTACAACATCTTCTATACAACAGTAAAATATACTTATAGAAAGAGGTATAGATTTGTAAAAGGGAAAGGTAATATACTTTCTGGCTCCATTATTTGGTAGAGGTAATTAAAAACTAATTTTAATTTCATTCCCTTCACATTTTATGTAAATTGCAAGGCAGCAGTGAGTGTCACTGTACTTTTACCCACATCAGGGCTGGAAGCCCAGTTCACTAACCTGGGATTGCCCTGTTTTTCACAAGACGACAGTTATGTCTTGTAGCTCCCTCTTTTTAATAATAGTAGTCATGGAATTGACAATATATTATTATATGAGTCTTTTTATTATAAATACTTGTGTGCTTTTTTCATAAACTGAGACAAAGTCTTTGAGGCCAGACATTGGGCTGACCTTGTATCGCTATGAGCCTTAACGTAGTTGCCTTAAATATAGATCATGCTTACATCTGTTGCCTGGAGCACAATTTACCAATTGAGATTATTAGTCAATCATTAGAATTTAAGCCTCTAGCTTTTAGGGTTCATCTTTGTTGACTTTTTTTTCCCATGGTTGGTAATATTCCCTCTGGATTTAAAGACTTCAATGACTTTTTCCCATCAAAATCAGCTGAGAAGCTTTAAAAATATGCTAGTGTTCTGGCCCTAACCCTAGACTGATTAAAGTAGAATTTCTGGAAGTATTTCTTAGATGTATTTTTTTTTAGAGCTCCACAGTTCACTGTAATGTAGAGAGTCAGGAATCAGTGATAGACTGTTAGAAAAGCTCTACCATCTCCCATCTCTACCTCCACTACAAAAATCTTTTCATTCTCTGCTTTTATTGTACACTCTTTGCAGCTAAAATTTTTGTCCTCTTTGCTAGACATAGTAGGAATTGCCTTTACTAAGGCCTTAAGTGGGTGCTCACTGCACTAAGTTGTATATATTTATTATTGAATTTTAGACATTTTCCACAATGTACAGGTATAGAGTATCTGGGAGGGTGTTTACTCAAGGTAAAACAACTAGTTACTGTTTTCAGGATTTTATTGTCTGCTTTCTTCCTCTTTGTGTCTTAAGGATCACTTCAATCCTGAGCCTTTCTTTCACTAATGGCGGAAAGTCTTCATATTGCCTTTTTTCATTTCATACCTATGAAGAACTAATGGAAATAATTGATGATCTTCTCTTGCTTTGATTTTAAATACATCATGGATATATTGACAGTTAAATCTAGGACATCCCAACTTTGAACTGAATTATCTCAGGGTTTACTGGAACATAGAAATATGAAGAAAGTAAGGTACAGAGAGAATAAGTGACTTGTCCAAATGCACAAAGATTGTAATTGGCAGAAATAGCATTAAAACTAAGAGTACCTTCTTTATTTTTCTGGCGAAATACTTCAAACATATGTACAATAATGTATAGAAAAATAAAATAGTCATATTCTCACTATGCATTTTTAAAAACCTAGTATTTTTGGCCATATTTGATTCAGTTTTAAAAGAAATTGAATATTACATATGTCATTAAAAGCCTATTAGGAATCTCTCCTATGTTCAATACACATCCCTTGATTCCTTTGTCACTGCTGGTTCCAGATCTCTTAAATGTGGTATTTATTATTTCAAGACACACTACTTCTAAAATAATTTGGATCCTTTGAATTCATAGTGATTTCTACATTCTCTATCATTAATTTTTACCTCTGATTTCATTTATACACTTAAGACTATAGTACTTTAGCAAATTTAACTCCACAGTAAACAGCACTATTTTTGCTTTTTTTTACCATCTTAGCCAAAAAGTTATCTGAAATTCAATGTTTAATTAAATTTACATCATAATTCTTTCAGTATAATCTAGATATTAAATTATTGTATTGCATCCTAACAAATCTTTATTCTCTTATTTCAACTATTTCAATGACAGTAAAAGTTATTTGTTATATCAGTAATTTCTTATATCTTTTCTGTCTTCATCTTCCATAATTTTCCATTATCTATCAAATTGAGTTTAAAACCTAATAATTGGCTTTACGATTACCTGATACTACCATTTTATTTTCTTTTTTTCATATCTTACAATGGCTTTGAATGCTCTTTCTGTTACAGGCATGCTAACATTTTGGGCATACTGGTTTATCTCATTCCCCAGGCTTCTGTTGATACTATCCCATCTATCTGAATCACACTCTCAACTTATCTCTGATAGACATACTTCCATCCATTGCTGTGTTGTTTCAAGGAAACAATAACAAATAACTCAATAATTTGTGAACTCAGAGTCTGATTTTATATTTGGGAAGACATTTTCCTAAATTAAGCTTTCAAAGTGTTGCAGTGAGCTAAGTTAGCCAGCTTTCAGTGGCACACCAACTAGAAGTGCTCAGCACCACTAGAAGTGCTCTGAACTCTGCTTTGACTATAATTTGCTTGTACCATATCCCTGAATATAATTCTTCCTCTCCAAAGAATAGAGAATTTGTATAATCTCACTAAATGTTTGAGCAGATTTTGGTGATCCTTTAGCAGCTAAAATACTAAAAAATATCTCCTTTTAAATCCACTGCCATTACTCTACACATACTAAATGACAAAGTATTGAAGCATCTACTCAGACCTCCAAGTAATTACCTAGCATTCGTGATTCTTGATTTTTCTCGAGTTACCTTCAATGTAAAGGAGAAGATAGTTGAGAGATAAATATCATTTAAGGAAATTGGAATGATAATCATATCCTAAGTTACTCCTGGTTATATATGGTTTATGGACATTCCAAACTAAAACAAAAGAAAAAACAAACAAAAAAACACCTATGTGTGTGTGTTTTTTTAATCCTGAAGCTTTTCTGTTAATGATGGCACTTACTTCATAGAAATCAAAAACAAAGTTATTTTTAAAAATTGAAACTGAATTTATACCAGAAGGAACCTCTAATCCTGTCTTGGTGGTAGGATAATGTGTTGAGGTCAGATAGGGAATAAATACATTAACAATAAAGCTTGTGTGATGAGTCTTATCTGCAGAATGAAGATATATATACTGTGCTGCTGATTCTAAGTTAGAAATATTATCCTAATGCATTAGAGTCTCAGTTGCCAAGGGAAAAAAGTCGTGTATTATTTATTAAGAGATAGGATTACAAGTGTTAAAAATGTTATTAACACCAATGCAGTTGCCAGCATTGGGTTGGGTCACATTATTTTTCTGTTCTCTTTATCAAATTAGTGAGGAGGCGACCTCCAGCACAGGAGGCAAAGTGATATTGTATACACTTCAAAAGGGAGACACTGGAGATGAGGAAGGCCCTGTGTTGTTTGGCCAAGCCACATTCATGTAATTGGATCTGGGGGCTGACAACACTAATGCACCCAATGACAGGAGGTGATGGAGGCCCATCTGTGCTGGGCTGCTGAGTTGATCATATCAAGGAAACTGCTGATCAATTTTCTGAGAGTGACTCAGAGCCAAAATTAGGTAGCTGAAAATTTCCATCCATCTAATCTGAAGACAGGAAGAAATCTGCTGTTGAAGAAAGAAAATAAATGTATTATGTTAAGAAGCTCTCAAATTACATGTAATTTTCAACTGATTGTTTTGTCAAAAACATATTCTCTTTCTAAAGTTTTTGAAATGCACTTATTTATTTACTATTGGATAACTATTTTTTCGTATTCTGATTCCATGATTAGATAGCATAGCAAAAGTATAATGTAGGCCCAAAACCAGACGGGCTAGATTTATATCACTTATGGTAGCACCTGTGTCCTTATGAAATATGTTTAGCTTCTCTGTGCCACAATGTCTTCATCTTTAAAATGGAGCAAATAGAATTGTTGCATTAAGTATTATGCATCTATGTCCTACTAAATGCTCCATAGCATTTCAGGCACATACACAAGATCAAGTCACATAAATGCAAACATTTTTATTAGCTTAGTAATGTTAGGAAAAAATATATCAGACCTGATTTTGCCCAACCTGGCTTTATGTGATCTGTTTGAAGAAAGTGGGTAAAGAAATAGAGGAGTGTACTCATGATTTCCTTAATGCAAATAAATGGGTCCAGTGAGCTCATCAGGAATATTGTCATTGGCTAAGAAACTGTTAATTCCTCATACTCTCTTCTCTGTGTAATTTCTATTTGTCCCCTTAGTGTTACTCCCTTACAATACTCTATGTTATCTATGCTGTCTTTCTCATCTTCACTTGAAACCTATTCTCATAACTTTAAATCATCCTAAGTTAGATATGATCTTTGATGCTTTAAATGTGTCGCAAGATTACTGGCTCTTTAAGAGTGTGTAAAGGGTCAAATGCAAAGAAATAATTGAGAGGATGGAGTCAGGTGTCTGTTACAGGATGTCACAATTTCTTCAAGATATAGGGCCTCCACTGCCTGCCCCATCTGACTTACCACTGGGGACTGTACCCACTAGTTAGGTAGCTTTGTGAAGCAGATTAGAAGCTGTTCCTTTGCTAACTCTTTCAGCAATCTGAGTGGATATTTATAATTATGCTCCCTATCCCTATTCAATCCCCTTTATCATCCTGTCATGTAATAGATACTTTGAGAGCTCTGCTTTATTTATTTCCATATTTATTTATTTCCATATTTTAATACATTTTCACACTCAGTCATTTTCCAGCACAACTTGATAAAGCTTTCTTGGTTCAGAATATATGTTTTCCTACCAATTAATAGGAATGATTCAATAAATGGAAACAGATATTTGTGGATCTTCTTTCATCTGCCCATCATCTTTCTCCTGAAAATTTCTCATTATGAGCTTATGCCAATGTGGGGGCTTCCTCATGGTCAGGCTACCTAGGTGGAAGTTATATCCCATTGGTTATCTTATGTTGCCTAGAGCAGGGGTCCCCAACCCCCTGGCCATGGACCAGTACCGGTCTGCAGCCTGTTAGGAACCAGGCCGCAGAGCAGGAGGTGAGCAGTGGGTGAGAGAGCAAAGCTTCATCTGCCGCTCCCCATTTCTCCCCGTCGATTACATTACCACCTTGAACCATCCCTCCCCATTGCTCTTATTACTGCCTGAACCAACCCTCCCCCTGCCCCCCATCTGCGGAAAACTTGTCTTGCATGAAACTGGTCCCTGGTGCCAAAAAGGTTGGGGAACGGTTGCCTACAGCCCTCTGCCCTGCACTTAACAGACATTAAAATATCTTGGTGTTGCCATACCCCAGAAATCACCTGTGTAAATTAGTGTGGATTTTAGTAACCAGCTAGAAACTACAAAATCAAGAAGAGTGTCTTGCGTCTAGTTACCATTTTAAATAAATGATATATTGAGCAAACAATGCCATAGAGGAAAGGATTTATTGATCAGTTCATCTAATCACTTCATCAAATGAGCAAACTGAGGCTCAGACCTTTAAAAATAAAATTAAGGACTTTTGTTTTACTTACAGCAAGAGACTGCTTTGAAAAGATACATAAATGAGTAGAGGAATGAATGAGTACAAGTTATACTGCACTGTCATTCCTTTAGAAGTTTTGAATTAGATCATCTCCCTTTTTTTATTGTTTTGTCTTAGTCAGTACATTCCTCTTCTCCAGATGAGTTTCATGAGGAATAAATTATCCATGGAACTCGTGTATATAGTAGCTAAATCTCTATTCAGTTAATTCAGATGACTTCTTCCCAGATATTGAATGTCAAATTAGGTCAGGTGAGTAATAATTTGATCTAATTAGCTTCCCCAGAAGCTGTTAATTCCCTTACCTAGAGCCAAATAGAAGACTGGTGATAGTTTAACTGCCTGTGTGAATGTATATAGTGTCAGTGTGAGGAGCAGCAACGTTCTTTGCCGCTGAAAAATGAAAATATAAAATTTGTTTTTTATTGTGACCAAATAATATTGAAACCTGGGTTTGATTTCTTGGTATAACAACCTGGGTTTGATTTCTTGGTATTAATAACAAAGATATATGGGACAGTTTTTGTATCATGTTTCCCTTTTAAGGGATAGTATATAAAAATGAAATTTAGAATATTTCATAATCAAGGATTAATTTCCCTGGTCGTGCTGGGTTTTTGCAATATAGAAATCAATAGGGCTTATAAGTGATATAAATGAGACCATGGTTACTAAGAACACATTCAGGGTAAGGAACTAATCCGTAAGGAACTAATCCCAGTTGCACTTGTCAGAAAAAATAACATTTTGACAAAACCTGCTGTATTACTTTGCAAGCACATATTACCAAATTTCCCCAACTGGATTTAAAAAATTGTAAAGGGTAGAGGATGCAGAACTTTATAAAAAGATGATGAGTGTCTCAATGACTTGAAATCAAAGAAAGGCTTGCCAACCAATCATACATGATTTCATCTACTGCTAGTTCCCTAACT
Organism: Globicephala melas; assembly: GCF_963455315.2. NCBI lineage: Eukaryota > Metazoa > Chordata > Mammalia > Artiodactyla > Delphinidae > Globicephala > Globicephala melas. Next base: position 51,106,953 of record NC_083317.1, on the reverse strand, counting down.
TTTTATTCCAAATTTAAAATTTTGGCCCAGTCTAGGTCAAATATATTCCTGAAGAATCAGCTAGGACAAAAATGCCGAGTTGTGATAATTGGGACATCACTATAAAGGCTATTCTCAAAGGTTGTTTTGATATAGCTAGCTAGCCCCAAGAGAGGTCCTTCTTAGCTTCTCTGATTACATTTAATTGTGGTAGGAAGGGCAACATTTTGAAATGAAATGTAGGCTGGAATAATTAGGAGTCACTGCAAAACTAGTTGTTTCTAACTGTGTTTTCCTTCAGCCCAAATCTGAACCAAATCTGGATGGCCTTTTATTAAACTTTGTTGATGTGGTACTACATTTTTTAAGAATGTGTCAATCTTACCCCTGATAATCTATATGATTGAGCATAAGTTTCTGTATTTGATAACTCTGTTAGTTATTTCTTTGATAATACCAAAGAGCAAGCAGTCCCTGTATCTTAGGAGCTTATAACTATACACATTTCACTCATGGGTTTGAAAGTTTTTTAGGCTTTGGATCAGATCAGTTGCACAATCAGTAACATGGCAAGGAATAGGAAGAAAGAAATTTATAGGCTATCATAATACAAAAACACCCCACAACTAATTGCAAAACAGACTTAGTATATTTACCAGGCAACAGAATTTTTAATGAAATGGTACTCAAAGGTATAAAATGTTCAGGTGAAGGACACAATTAATTATGGGGAATTGTTGAAACTTACGATGATTACTATATCAAAGAATATAAAATTATCCTCTAGTAACGAAGCCAACAAAATCTTGGGTAATTACAGTTTTTCTTACTAGTCTTCATACAAATGTATTTACTCATTTGGGCTTCTATAAGACATCCCTGTTTTGTATTAAGAGAAATTATAAGACTTGTCTACTATAAGAAATGCGTTGTTAGAATTGTTGCAAATTCCTCATTATGAGAGTGTTTGGATAAATATATTTCTGTTATAATACTGTTGATAGTTGTTCTTTCCTTGAATAATTTGTGTGATTTTTATCATTAAACACTAAAATTATTTTGCTGATCTGGTCTTCCTATTCAGATTGCTGCTAACATTTCAGAGACAAATTAACGTCCCACATCTAGAAAATTTATGATTTCACTGTATTTTTATTTTAGGCATATTTCTATCTCTTTTCTATTATTGTTCATGTCATTTACCTATTTTCTTTTTGCATTCTTTTTCATTAAACTCTCTTGCTGTGTTTCAAATATTTTTATAGGCTACCCTAAATCTTTTCTAGATTGCAACAGGATATGCATAAACAAATGTAAAACATTGCACACCTTTGGATAGCTTGATTGATCTCCTTGGACCAGCTCTTTCATTTTCACAGTGAGGAAGTTCAGACTACATTGACTTATCTAGCTCATTTGAGGTTTAATACGTTATTAGGGGTAGATTCCAAAGACAATGATTGGGGCTAACACTAAGCTATGGAGATAAGGGGACCATTTAGTTAGCATTTTCGTCAGCACACTGAAAAGTGGTAAGAACATAAAATGAGTCAACCAGCAGTGCCTCCTCAGGATGAAGTTAGATCCTGATTAGGGAAAAGAAAATGCACAATTAGGAAACTTAGAACCAGAAGTAGATTTTGGCAGCTATTATTAGATGTCATAAACTGAACAGTTAAGAGGCAGAGTCACTCAAAATAAGATTTATACTGTTAAACTCAATCCTTCCGTGTCTGAAACTATGACCAGTCACAAGCTGCTCTTTAAAATAGTTCACATCCAACCACCAATCTGTGTTGTTTGACATGGTGATCAACCCTCGTGTAGGATTCTGAACAATTCAAAACTCTTCCCTAAGAAACCTCATAAGTACCAAGCATTCTGCATCAGTGAGTAGGTTAAATGGCTCCTCCCTGAAGGGAGATTAGGAGGTAAGACCCTTATATTTCTTAACAGTCAGTTCTGCTTTCTGACTATTAGATGTCTTTTTCAATCCATTGCAGAGGCAGTCTGCATAACAGGCATACTTCAGAGATCTCAAACTTAGGAAAGTTGTCAGTTTCCTCAGTTCATGTCAGTTTCTAACAGGAAAAGTTTACAGAGTGCCACTCATCATGTAACTGGGTATGGTAATTCACTGCTATGAGCTTTCCTTTTAAATGCCTGAGCATCTGTCACCCAGACATTTTTGGATTCAGGCAAAGGACCTTTTGTTCCCTTATATTTGAATGCACAGTAAAACAGCTTTGGTCAAATGAGTATTGAATGGAGTCTGAAGATTCAGCACTTTCAACACACCTACTAGTTTGTATCATTATTTATTCATTTATTTATTTTTTAGTTTCCACTTTCTACTAATTTTTAAACAAAGTAATAAGTAAAATGTTCTAACAGAGTCAAATAATTACCCTCTATTTGTGTACAAGTAGCAAAGATGTATAAGCTGAACTTCTGACTAATAGGTACCACTGTCTTTCAGAAGCCCACTGTTATATTCATTTTACCAGAGACACCTTAGAGGTGACACTGTAGAGTGTGAAAGTGTGAGCATGCCTTGTGGTTGAGGCCAACCTCCACTAGTGCATGTGAACAGTTGTGTTGCCTTTTGAACTTTCCTTAACCAGAGGAATAGGTTTGGAAGAACCTGGGGTCCCAGATTGTGCTGATAAAGCAAAGCTGTATTATTATATTCTGTTGTTGTGAACTTTATTTAAAGAGACATTATAATATATTCTGTTAACTTTTGGAGGCGTTGTTAGTACCAAGACTTTTAACCATATGAATTAATACATTTACTATTTTGTATTAATAAATGCACAAAGAACTTTGGTTGTGAGCATGATTTTTCCTAATTATTCACATAACTACTCTGCAATATATTGTAGGTATTGGGAGTACAAATCTGGGAGACATACTTCTCTGGTTCAGATCTAAATTTTGTCATTTATTAGCTGTGGGATTTTAGGGAAATTTCATAACCTCTCTGTTTCTCAGTTTTCACATTGGTATATGGTATTGTGATAATAATGACTGAGTAGGTGTGGAGATAAAGTTAATGCACATTTTATCAAAAGGAAAATAGTCTAGATATTTAAGAAAATCAGAGTATTGTTTTTTAAGTTTGGGGTTAAAGGACAATATGGGACTAAGGACAAAATTTGTACAAAATTCAACGGCGAATTTCTTAAAGTATATATCAAAGATTGTCCAGGGGATTCTGGGAAGATGGCGTAGGTATCATCAAGAATCTCTCTCTACTTAGCCAATAATTGCACTGGCAGAGTCTTTCTGATGGAACTATTTTGTAACTCTGGAGTCTGTTGAAGGCTTGCAACTTTCAGGGGAAGGCTTGGACAGTAAATTGTGGTTAATTTCAGTCAACTTCAGCTCTTAGCACAATAACAGCTACTCATTCACCACTCCTAACCCTGTGGCAGGCAGCTGTGCATGTGTTCCTGAAGCAGTTTTCACATAGTTTGTGGGAGTGAGGGTGGAAAAAAGACCCTGTTCCCCAAATATTAGAGATCTCTGCTCTGATTATTTTTTTGTTGTTTCTGATCACAGAGGTGCAGCCAAAGAGGTGGGCAGTCGTTGTTGCACCGCCTCCCATTGTTGCAATCCCTACCCCCCTGCTTGAAGTGACTTTCAGAAGATTTAAAGGGATGAGCCCTTCCTCCCCTTACATTTTGCTTTTAACCTCTTCAGCAATCATACTTTAGAGACCAGGACATTCAAAAATGATTGCATATACAATGAAAATTAGAAAGTGTGCATGCCTGGGGAAAGGCTGAGAAGACCTTAAGTTTATACCTAAGACTGATCCTCAGCACAGAGACAGCCTACAATTAAAACCAAAAATAAAACAAAAACCCCAAAAAACAAACAAAAAAGGCAACAAACCCCCTCCAAAACCCTGGGAAAGAAGGAGAATCTGATTTCCAGAATTACCACATTATTAGATTTAAATGTTCATTGTTCAACAAAAAAATCATAAGGCATCCAAAGCTACAGGAAAGTATGGCCCATTTAAATTTTTTTCTCTTTTAATTTAATTTATTTTATTTTTTTAAACGTTTTTATTGGAGTATAATTGCTTTACAATGGTGTGTTAGTTTCTGCTTTATAACTAAATGAATCAGTTATACGTATACATATATCCCCATATCTCTTCCCTCTTGCGTCTCCCTCCCTCATACCCTCCCTATCCCACCCTTCTAGCTGGTCACAAAGCACCGAGCTGATCTCCCTGTGCTATGCGACTGCTTCCCACTAGCTATCTGTTTTACATTTGGTAGTGTATATATGTCCATATATACACTACCACTTTCTCACTTTGTCCCAGCTTACCCTTCCCCCTCCCCATGTCCTCAAGTCCATTTTCTAGTAGGTCTGTGTCTTTATTCCTGTCTTGCCCCTAGGTTCTTCATGACTTTTTTTTTTTTAAGATTCCATATATGTATGTGTTAGCATCCAGTATTTGTTTTTCTCTTTCTGACTTACCTCACTCTGTATGACAGACTCTAGGTCCATCCACCTCACTACAAATAACTCAATTTCGTTCCTTTTTATGGCTGAGTAATATTCCATTGTATATATGTGCCACGTCTTCTTTATCCATTCATCTGTCGATGGACACTTAGGTTGTTTCCATGTTCTGGCTATTGTAAATAGAGCTGCAATGAACATTGTGGTACATGACTCTTTTTGAATTATGGTTTTCTCAGGGCATATGCCAAGTGGCCCATTTAAAGAAAAAAAAGAAAGTCAACAGAATTATCCCTGGAAAAAAACATAATGGCAAATATACTAGAGAAAGATTTTAAAACTAATGTCTTAAAAATACTGAAAGAACTAAGGAGAGATGTGGAGAAAGTCAAGAAGATGATTTATGAACAAAATAGGAATATTAATAGAGGTAGAAAACCTAAAAAGAGACCAAAAACATTTCTAGAGCTAAAAAGTGCAATAATAATTAAAAATTTTACTAGAGGGTTTCAAAGACAGGATTTGAGTAGGTAGAAGAAAGAATCAGCAATTTAAAGATAGGATAATGGGAAATTATCCTGTCTAAGGAACAGAAAGACAAAAAGATTGAAGAAATGACCAGAGTCTAAGGGGCCTGTGGGATGCCATCAAATGGATCAACGTATGTGTCATGGGAATCCCAGAGATGTGTGTGTGTAATTAGTTTTTAATTACCTCTACCAAATAATGGAGCCAGAAAGTATATTACCTTTCCCTTTTACAAATCTATACCTCTTTCTATAAGTATATTTTACTGTTGTATAGAAGATGTTGTAAAATGTATAAGCACAAAAGTCCTCAATAAAATACTATCAAAAAGAATTCAGGTTGAGAGTCCGCCTGCCAATACAGGGGACGCGGGTTTGTGTCCCGGTCTGGGAAGATCCCACATGCCACTGAGCGGCTGAGCCCGTGAGCTATGGCCTCTGAGCCTGCGCGTCGGGAGCCTGTGCTACGCAACGGGAGAGGCCACAACAGTGAGAGGCCGGCGTACCACAAAAATAAATAAATAAAATAAAATAAAATAAAAAGAATTCAGCATATTATAAGGATTATACACCATGATCAAGTGAGGTTTATTCCTGGAATGCAAGGATGGTTTAACATATGAAAATTGATTAATGTATTATTCCACATCAGCAGAATGAAGGAGTTAAAAAGCACATGATCATCTCAAGATACAAGAAGCATTTGACAAAATTCAACACCTTTCATGATAAAAACACATAAAAACTTAGAAATAGAAAGAAACCAACTCAATATAAAAGTTCCTCCTTAATAACTGAAAATATGTAATCTTTGCATAGTGGAGAAATTTACAAATTTAAAGTCAGTTCATATTTAGAAAACAAAACAACCCTCGATTTATAGATTTATTTTATATGCTGGTCTCATGGGCAGATGAGATGTTATATGATTAGATATTACTGGCTGTAGTTCAGAAATAGCTCCTCTTTCCAAAATATCACTACATCTGGTCTACAATCGTCAACATCATGCAAATAAATATATCCAGCAAATAACTAAGAAATTATTAACGACCATTAAAGGCATAGTATAGTAAAGTACCTAACACAGTATCTGGAGACAATATCATATGTTTTCCCTGTTTCGAGGAGGACTGATTGATTAGAAAAGAACCACAAGATATGTTTGCAGTGGTGGCTAGAAGGTTAGGATAAATGTAAGAGTCTTTCTAAGAATCTATTGTATATTTCTCATTGGCAATTTTGACAAAGACAGCACAGCTTATATTGCTTCCTCTTTACAGTTTCTTTGAAGTTAAGAAGCCCTAGTGGGGCTTCCCTGGTGGCGCAGTGGTTGAGAATCCGCCTGCCTATGCAGGGGACATGGGTTCGTGCCCCGGTCCGGGAAGATCCCACATGCCACGGAGCGGCTGGGCCCGTGAGCCATGGCCGCTGAGCCTGCGCGTCTGGAGCCTGTACTCCGCAACAGGAGAGGCCACAACAGTGAGAGGCCCGTGTACCGCAAAAAAAAAAAAGCCCTAGCTAAACCCTTTTACTCACATGTTCTTACTGTTTATATGAGATGCTCATTTCTAATTCATATACAGATTTTGAACAATTGCTCTCAGACGTTCTGAAAAAAGCAACACTGCCCTTCAGTTTCCAGGTCATTTGTTTATAATACAAATTACCAAATTTTGAAAGACTAAAGCAAAAGTTAATGACTGAATCACATAGCATATGCTATTTTCATGTTAAGGAAGAATTGCGAGATCTTCTCTTCCCCTATTTACATGTTCTGACATGTTGTATATGTTAAATGAATCTTATGTGGATAAGAAGTGGATATAATAGAGGTATTTGGGTTACAGAATAGATCATTGTAAATTTTAAATGAGATGATACTTATAAAACTCTAAGAAAAATATATATAATAAACTGTTATTTAATGAATATAAGCTATAAAAACACTATCAGTGATCATAATGATAATGAGATTTGGAGCATGGAGTTAAGTCATACCATTTCTCAAACCTAGATAAAATGCTTAAGATTCAGGGACACAAAGAATATCAGAGGGCTAACTACTTCAGCTCTGGAAGTTTCTGAGGCTTATTTGATTTTTTTCCTTATCAGTTGATTTGCACAGATATCTGTTCTGGAGCAAGATGGTAACATTCTACAGAAGCCAAATAAAGAGAATTCTAGGTCAGAACTCCAACAGAGTTTGAGGACAAAGACAATGTGGAATAAACAGGTATATGCCTTTCTTCAGCAATGTAGAAAGTCTGTTTCTCATTGCTTTCTTTTCAGTTATTTTTCTGCTTACAAATCATTTGAAGCTTTTAGCTATTGTAGGGTGCCTATTTGGTCAGTGCATGGAATGTTTATATATGTTTGGTTGGTTGATTTGTTGGAAACAGTTACTTGCTTATTTGCCAACTGTCAAAAATATTTGCAAAAGGGAAAGAAAGTAGAAATGATATTAAATAAAAAATGCATTCTTTAGGAAAGGCAATTCCTGGAGTGCATATTAAATTACTCTTATGCTTTCTAAAAGAAAGTAGTACTGGTAACCTAATTTACTTCAACTCCTTCAACTTTCAACACTAAGGAGAACAGAATTGTTTGCTTTGTCTTTCTGATTTCTTAATCAAGTACTATACTCAAAGAAACATGTAAGGCATAGAAGCAAGGAAATATGACTCAAAAGAAAAGACTGGGGAATTCCCTGGGGGTCCAGTGGTTAGGACTCCGAGATTTCACTGCTTAGGGGGTGGATTCAATCGATGGTTGGGGAACGAAGATCCCACAAGCCAAGTGGCATGGCCAAAAAAAAACCCCCAAAAAACAAAAAAAAGACTGGTTGACTGGTTTTGAAAGATGATGATTCCTAAAACAAAAAAAAGAAAAGACTGGTTGACTGGTTTTGAAAGGTGATGATTCCTAAGTAGGTTTAAAAATGCCCAAGTGAAGTGACAAGGAAATAAGGGTCCTTTCCTTTGGATGCTTTTGCCATTTAGAAAGAAGGTGTACACATATTTACTGTGATGAATCAAGAACCTGCAGAAGTTTACCACTTCTGTTGATCAAATGAGTCAGATCAAATTGAAAGTCATTAAATATTTGAATACATTCATTAGTGTTCCCTGAAATGTATAGATTCAAGCATTAAATATGGTAAATAGCAAATTGCTATTGTCCTTGTTATTTGTTAATGATAGTAATAATGTAGATAAGATAATTTACATTGTCTTTTAATGTCTTTTGACTCTGTTTTATTCAGAGTCCTTGTTTCACTGGTTAATATGCACGCCCACATAGGATAGGGTATGCGACACAGTGTTACACTTCTACACCCTTACGAGTCACATTACATTTCATAGTGGCTAAAAGAAAAAAATAGCAAAAATATTATCAATAATATTTATTTCCTAGCAACGTTTCAGTGTTCTGATTGTGTCAATAAAAACATGCTTTAGTCATTGATTTGTTACTTATGTGCCTGTTTTAATGTTTTTCACTCTATCTCCAATGACCAGATGAGCTTTCTGGCAACATGCCATCCATCAAAAGAAAATTTCTAGATATGAAATTGAGCTATGAATCCAGGCAAGTTCTGTCCAATTGTGTACTTGAGTCTGATTACCAATATGAGTAGTAGAGCCTGTGTAGAAACAGCAGGGCTATTTTTTATGAAATGTCACTCTTTGAACCTTCTTAATTTAACAAAGAGGCAATCTATCACAGTCTCTTGAGAATATATTTATATATGGGATTTAACTTACATAAGTGGCAGGCAATAATGGTAATTGCCTTCTCTTACCCAGATGGGTTGTTTTTTAAATGGCTATATACTGTTTTAAACCTCACTGTGTAGTCAATACAGCACTCAGGTGGCAGACTCTAACATAAATAATATGTCAAGAATATGGATATAAACACATAAATATAGGCTCAGTATGAACTGCCTACAAACAGCATATTTCAAGGTGAGTTTGTTTGTACATATTTTCTTTGCAGATTTAAGGTTACAGTGCACAACTGAACTAACCAATGTGTTTTAGATCTAAATTCAATAGGGCACCATTAAAGGCTAGCATCACTCATGCATTGGATCAAATTCATAGCTATGACCAGTAGCTCATTCGTTTGTAAGAAAATGTTTTTTATATCCCCTCAGGGTTTAATCCAGGAAATTCAGAGGATTTCCAAAGGTTAATCACAAAGAAATGGACACAATTGGGCATGAAAATAAATCTTATAGTGGAGAGTACATTGAATACATCATGCCTCTCACACCTAAATGCTATAGTGTGCATTCCCTTGACCTAAAAACAAGGACAAGGACATTCTTTTTAAAACCACAGTATTTTTATCAAAATAAAAATTTTGATATTGCTCAAATGTTACCCACAGTTCATACCTAAATTTTGTCAGTTGTCTCAATAATGACCTTTATAGGTTTTGTTCTTTCCCTGATCCAGGATCCAATACAGAATTACTCATTGGATTTAGTTGCTATATATCTTTAGTAATTTTAATTTGGCAGAGTTTCTTTAATAATCTTGCTTGACCTGGATGTTTTTGAGGAGTAGAATGTCTTCCATTTTATGTTTGTTGGATGTTTTCTCAGGATTTGATTAAAATTATGCACCTTATGGAGGAATATCACAGACATGCTATTGTATTATTCTCAGTATTGTTGATGTCAATTAAGATCACTTTCTTAAGGTAGTGTCCCTCAGGATTCTCCACTGTAAATTTTCTATTTTTCCTTTTGTAACTGATAAGTATTTGGGGTGAAATTCTTAAAGATCATGTAAATATCCTTTTTTTTCATCAAATTATCATTAATTTTATGATTATTGTTGGAAGATTTTCTAACTTCATCATTTCGTCTATATTTTTAAGTTGCCATTCAAAGGAAAAGAAGGGGTTTCCTTTCTAGTACATATATTTATTTATTCCTTAATTTATTAATACTAGTATGGACTCATATTGTCCTATGTTATTTAGAGCATTATAATCCATTATTATCTTTATTTTGATAATCGAATTTTTCCAAGTTACACTTGTGAGAGTCCCTTCATGACAGCAACTATGTCCTTTTGATGTCTCTATCATTTTTCGAGTACTTTTAGGTACAATATGATTAACATATTCCAGGATTATCTTGTACTTTCCCTGCTTCAATATTGGATTTACCCTTACTCTAAGGAGTATTGATTCCTTAAGTGGGAAATGAGATTTTGATAGGAACATCCAAGTGCTAGAAGTGTTAACTGTTTCAGTATCATTGCTTCAGGGTACTCTCATTGGACACAACTAAGAAATGTAAATATTAATAGATATTACTTGTATTTGGAGATTCATTCTCTCTCCCTTCTCCCTTTCCCTCTTGTTCTCTTACCCCTCCTTCCTCCCAATATAATAAAAAACCACAAAGTGAACTCTAGTCTTCTCCCTTTCTGTTTTTTCGACTTAGTTTTCCAAAATTGAGAGACCTGGCTCCCAGATTGTCAATGCATTCATTCAATGAAAAATAATTTTAGAGTTCACATATTTATTTAGGAAGATGCATATCAATAAATGCACAAATCATAAGTATATATCAACAGTTTTCACTAAGTAAACTCACTTCCTGTAATCAACACAAAAAGCATATTACTGTAACTCTAAAAGCCCTCATACTTTTTCCTACTCAGTCTTACTCTCATAAGGTAATCCATATCCTCATCTTAAATAATTCATGTATGCCCTAAAACTATATAACAATGGAATTGTACTGACTGAATTATTTTGTGGCATTATGTTTCTGATGTTTATCCATGATGTTGCATATAGCAAGTTCATTTGTATTCGTAGTGGTATAGCATTACACTGCATGAATATATCACAGTTTACTCAATTTGATGGGTCTTTTTGTTTTTGTTTATAATTGGAGCCACCATGTAAAGGGCTGCTAAAAACACCTTTGCACATGTCTTTGTTGAATAAAGTACACATTTATCTTAGGTAAGTAAGTGGAGTTGCTGAGTCACAGGATGTTTATATGTTTAGCACTAGAAGATAGTGCAAAGCAATTGGTTGTGTGACCCTATTTAAATTGACACCAGAAGTAAATGGGATTTTCATTTGCACTGTATCTTTTCTAACATTTGGTATTGTCTTTGTTTCATTCTAGTCATTCTTTTGGGTGTGCAATTGTATTGCACTGTAATTTTAAATTGCATTTTCTGATGACTAATGATTTTAAACATGTTTTCATAAATTTATTGACCATTTTTATATCATTTTTAATAGTGTGTAAATTCAAATCATTTGCCCATATTATCTATTGCATAGTGAGTAATTTTCTTATCGATTGTAGGAGTTCTTTATGTATTCCAGATAGAAGTTCTTTGTCAAATATGTGCGTTGAAAATATCTTCTGGTAATTTGTGGCTTCACTTTTGACTCTCAGTGGTATAATTCTTAATTCTAATATAGTGCTATTTGCCATTTTATGGCTACCTTTTTTGTCTTGATAAAAAGAACTTTTATTGTTTTGCATTCACATTTCTACAATACAACTAAAATTGATTTTTACCGTGTACTATATGAAGTAAGATGGAATATATTTTGCCATATAAAAATCCAATTGACTCAGTGTTATTTATTGAGATCATCTTTTCCTTTAAGCACTGTCATGTCATTTATAAATCAAGTGGCAGTATATAAATAGGCAATATATATATGCTTCTGGAAACCATTCTGACCTATTTACTATTTATTCTTTTATCATTGCATTTATACTGACCATGTTAATATAGCTTTATAAAAGCCTTGGTACCTGTTAATGCGAGTCCTTCTACTTTGTTCTTCTTCAAGAGTGCTTGGTTATTCATAAAAATTATATTTGGGTGGAAATTTGAGAGTCTATTTGGCTGCTTCAGAACCCCTGCTGGGATTATTATTATTGTGTTTGTATTGTTTTTATAGGTCATTTTGGGTGGAATTGACAGCTTTAGAATATTAAGTGTTCCTTTTCACAAGGATGGTATATCCTTCTACTTATTTGGTTTGTCTTTAATTTCTCCCAATGATATTTAATGACTTTCAGAAAACAAATTTTACCTCTTTGTTAAATTTGTTCTTAGCTATTAGAATGTTTTAAGTTTTTGTAGATAGTATTTTTATTTCATGTTTTTTGGTTTGTTTCTGGTATTTATAAAAACCATTTCCAGAAAAAAAATTACATATTTGTTCTAATAGTTTGTAGAGTCTTCCAAATGTTCCACATATATCATTGTCATTTTTATATCATGACATTTTTATTTCTCCCTCTTCAATTCATTCATATTTACTTATCTTATCACTGTGGATAGGAACTCCAGTCAATGGTGAATAGAAATGGTGATAACATTTTTATCCTAGTCCTGATATAATGGGGGAAAATTATGAATATCTCAACATTAAGTTTGATGCTTACTGTAATTTTATTTATCTTTTTTCCAGAGATTCTTTATTTTAATGTTCTCTTTCTACTTTCCTAAAAAATTTACAATATATATTTTGAATTCTACATTAGTTTTCTATTGCTGCATAAAACAAGAGGCTTCAAACAACCACTATTCATTAGCTCACAATCCTGTATGTAAGAAGTCTAGCACAAAGTGTTTGGGTTCTGTTCCCAGGACATCATAAGACTGAAATCAAAGGTTTGGCTGGGCTGAGTTCTAGTCTGGAAGCTTTGGGGAAGAATTTGCTGCCAAGCGCATTCAAGTTTTTGGCATAATTCATTAGATCTAAGTTATAGAACTGAGGTCCCTGTTTCTTTGTCTGCCTGCTGTCAGCCACAAGTTGTTCTCAACTCCAGAGGCTGCCTAAAGTTTTTGCTATAAGGCTTCCATATCTTCAAGCCAACAGTGGCCCACTGAATCCTTCCCAAGCTTTGAAATCTCTGATCTCTAGAACTAGATTTAAAGGACCCATGTAATTAAGTAAGGCTCACCTAGATATCTTTTATAAGGTTAATCGATTTGGAACTTAATTAATTTTGCAAATTCTTTTCACAATACCTAGATTAACATTTGAATGAATAACTGGGAGAAGTGTGTACAACAGAGGCTGGGAATCTTGAGAGTCATCTTAAAATTCTGCCTACCCCAAATTATATTACGCAGCTTTTTTTCTCCCACATCTATTGAGATGACCATGTGACTCTTTTGGCCTTTATTTAATTAATGTTGTGAATTACACTGATAGATTTTCAAAGATTAAACTAACATTGCATTCCTGGAATAAACGCAAAATAGTTTTCACATACTGTACTTTATTTCTAGATTTAATATGCCAAAATTTTAAGATTTTTACATCAATGTTCATGAAGGAAATTGTCTTATGCTTTTTTATTGTAAAGTTTGTTTTTTGTTCCCAAGTTACTGAATTAAGGAAATGCTGATTTCATCACCAGAAGTTTTTTATTGTTCATTCTTATTTTTTCTATTTTCTGAGAGATTTTCAATGAGATTGACATTATTTCGTACTTAAAGGTTTGGAAGAAATTATCAGTTAAGCCATATGGATTTGAAATTTTCCCTTAGTGGGTAACTTTCTTTTTTTTTTTTTTTTTAAAAAAAAATATTTATTTATTTATTTATTTATATTTGGCTGTGTTGGGTCTTCGTTTCTGTGCGAGGGCTTTCTCTAGTTGCAGCGAGCGGGGGACACTCTTCATTGCGGTGCGCGGGCCTCTCACTGTCGTGGCCCCTCTTGTTGCAGAGCACAGGCTCCAGATGCGCAGGCTCAGCAGTTGTGGCTTATGGGCCCAGGTGCTCCGCGGCATGTGGGATCTTCCCAGACCAGGGCTCGAACCCGTGTCCTCTGCGTTGGCAGGCAGATTCTCAACCACTGCACCACCAGGGAAGCCCCGGTAACTTTCTTTTAAGTGAGATATAGAACAGTTGCAGTTTTCTTTTACTTTTTGTTTTGGATTTGTATTTGGGAAATTCTACTTTACTTAAATCTTCTAAAATGTTATTGGGCTTCTGGCGCAGTTGTTGAGAGTCTGCCTGCCGATGCAGGGGACACGGGTTCCTGCCCTGGTCCGGGAAGATCCCACATGCCGCGGAGCCGCTAGGCCCGTGAGCCATGGCCACTGAGCCTGTGCATCCTGAGCCTGTGCTCCGCAAGCCTGCGTACTGCAAATAAATAAATAAAATGTTATCTTACTGATAACTGTTGGCTTTTGTATTAACTGGAGTTCTCCAGATAAACAGAACCAGTAGGCTATCACTCTATCTCTCTATATCTATTTATTTGTAAGGAATGACAAATTGGCTTATGCAGTCATGGGGTCTCATGTGTCTGCAATTTGTAGGGCAAGGTATGGGCTGGGAATTTAGGTAATAGTTGATGTTATAGTTTTGAATCCAATAACTACAGAAAATTCCGGTAAACTGGGAACTCAGGCAGGATTTTTATGTTGCAGTTGAGACAGATTGCTTCTCCTTCAGGATACCTCAGTCTTTGCTCTTAAGACCTTGAACTGATTGGACAAGGCCCACATTCTGGAGAGTAATCTGCTTTAATTAAAGTCCCAAATCAATTGATGTTATGATAGAGAGGTTATCTGAGTGAGCCTGACCTAATCATATGAGCCCTTTAAATTTAGGTCTTTAATGATTGTGTGGTTGTGTTTTATTTTATTTTCTTCTCTGATCTTCAGTTTGGACATTTTATGTTAACTTTATACTTCATTAACTTTTTTTTTTTTGCTCTGAGTCTAATATCCTGTTAAATTCATCTGTTTATTTCTTAATTTCAGTTCTTTTAACTCTCTTAAAATTTTCATTTTATTATTTAATGTAGATCTCAGAATCTGGTGCATTTTTAATTCTTTCTTCTCTTTTCTCTATATTTTCCTCTACAGTCTACTATTTCTAATATCTCTATCACTTGTAATTTACTTTTTTTTTCCTTTTCACTATTTTAGAAAAAAATATTTTGCCTTTTTCTGTGCCTGGTAATTTTTCCTTAAATGCCTGTCATTGTGTTTGAGAAATTATAAAGTATATAGATGTTCTCTTCCTACAGAGAGTGTTCACACTTTTTTCTTATAGAAAAGAAAGGAATATGGGTTGATTACATTAATCTAATTAGGGTAAGACTTGATTGTAGGATAGTTTATATTTAGATCTTTGGGGGTGTTTCATGAAGCCCCTCACTCACCTACACACAGGTCTTGAACTCTAATTATTATCTTCAATAGCTATCTTCTCAGAACTACAAGCTGTCATACCTACTCTGACTTTTGTAAACATTTTGACTGACTTTTGGCCTCATACATTTGCAGTTTCACAAGTTAACAAATATCTGGGGAGAGGGGCACATCAGATAGTTTATAGCACTCTTTTCCCTACAGTTTATGGCTCTATTTTTGGAAAACTGAAACTGAAAACTCTTTTTCCCCCCCCAGGATCATTAATATCTCTGCTGGTTTCTCTGCCTCTTAGTAGAGGTCTTTAGTCCTTTTTTTTTTTAACATCTTTAATGGTGTATAATTGCTTTACAATGTTGTGTTAGTTTTTGCTGTATAACAAAGTGAATCAGCTATATTGCAAAGCATGCTCAGAGTCTTTCCTGGCGCTCAGAATTTTAGGCCTTATAAGAGAAAACAGTTGTTGACTATCTCTTATATTAGCATGTTTATATTTATTCATTGATTATTTTCTTCCTCATGTTATTTTGCCTTGATAATTCTCTAATTTCCAGGTTACATTTAGTTGTTTTTAAACATTTTATCTGGCTTTTTAAAGCATTCTCTCTGAAAGCATGGGTCTACTACAAGCTACTCATTTGTATTGAGATGTGGATTCCTGAAGGCCTAATCCTGCATGAAATATACATGAAAATGAATAAATGTATTCATCATATATCTCAATGAGATTTAATAGGTCTTTAAATACTTCATTGCTGTCATGAAAATGGAAATAAAATGTCAGCCATCTAAAATTAATAATATTGTTACTTAAAATGTATTTTTCATCTAAGAATCTTAGTGTACATCCTTAAAATTGGTCCTTGTGTGTGAAGACTATGCAAGATTCCTTTTTTGTTTTAAAGAAAATAAATTACCTGAGAAGGGTTCATGAGAGATTTCATTTTTTTCTAGTGGCAGTGAAAAAAACATGTTTAGAAAAATAATGTCTGAAGCAAAGAATGGTTTAAGTGTCAATGCAGAATAAAGTTTAATTGGGGCTGTTTGCTCACAATTAGTTAAATTTTACCTCAGTTAAATTTTGTCCCTGTAAATAAATTACGTGTTATTCTAATTTTAAAAATTATAATCTTGTCCTCTCTCTCCAATTTAATACCTTCTTACTTTTTATAATGAAATCACAGAAATTTGTTATCCCACTGCCATGATTATAAAATTAAAAGTAAACAATCTTCATTTAAAAAAATAAACAGTAGAGAGAATGGAAATAAATGCCTTACCCTCTTTGCTAAAGTTTTATTTTTCCCCCCTCAATTAAAGGGTAATTCATAGTTTGTACATAGTGGTATTATTTAGTGTCTGACTTTATGTGGATTATTTTATAATGTAGCTGCCTAACTTATTATTAAATCAAGACAGCATACAAATGGATAAAAGATTATTTCACTACTTTTTTCAGTGTGGACTTAATGAGAGGCATATAGTTTTTATTATTCATACATTTTATAATTAGAGTTCTGAAGTTCTGTCCTGATAAAGCTAAAAATAAGGAAGAAATATTTGCTGATTGAAAACAAATAATCTTTTTAAATTTTCTGTGCATTCACAGAGAGTATCCTAATGCCTAGAATATATGAGATAAAGAGTAGTACATCTCTTAGTTAGCCACATAGTGTATAATAAAAAAAGTACAAGAGGTGAGTGAAGGAAGATTTAAAAAAAAAAAAAAGTACGTTGTTCAGGACTGACTGTTTAGGGAGTAATCTTTAATTTGGGCTGTATAGAATGTGTAGGTGTTTACGGTATTCTAGTTAAAGAGTCAATAAAACAAAGACAAGTATATAGGAAAGAACACTTGACATCTAAGTCACATGTGAGTAGTCTGGTTTAATTTAAATGTTAAGTATAAATAAAGGAGTGTTATTAGATAGAACTAGAAAAGATGGAAAGATACAGGGTTATGGAAGGTCCTGACTGCCAGACGAAAGGGATAATACAGGTGTGACAAAGAAACAATAAGAATTAAGCAGATGAGAGAAATAGTTATGAAGACACTTAAAGCAGCTAGATATTTTGTATAAGATAGAAACTTGAAGTGTGAGATTAATTCTACCAGTTAGGAAATTATAGTATACTAAAATTAAGTGCTTATAATCTCATGAGAACTTAAAGCAATGCAATGATGGTAGGAAGGTAATCATGTGATATGAAAATTATCAATTAATAATTAATCTTGAATTAAATTGATAACTAATTGAGTGTAGAAGAACAGAGTGAAGGGGAAAGTTTGCGCTAAGATTTTAGGCTTACCTTCCTGGAAAAACCATATTCAGATATAGTCATAAATGGAAGCGTTAGAAGAATAATCTAGTTTTGACCAGTTGGTGAAGGTAGCAGGTAATATAATGGACTTTTTGCAAAGTCAGCTTTGATGATCCATCATGATATGGAAATGAAAATGATTACTAGACCTCTGCACCTGCAGAAGAGATTCTTGAGGTCTGAGAAGCCACACTCTAAGTGGCTGGGTACTACAGGTTTGCGAGTCAAAGATGAGGAAATGTGTGGAAGAGGGAAAGAAAGATGAGATGAGACATCTGTTTCCTTGAGAGAGGTTTGGTAGTATAGGTGAAGAAAAGGAAGACATTAAATGTGAAATGAAAATAATGAAGTTCAAGTAACTTTTTTTTCTAATTAAAAAAAATCAGATTCTTTTTTGACTTAAAGTCACTAGTTGGATAAAGATTAGTTTCAGTTGGCCAGAAGAAAGGGCTTCTTATGCATCTTTGATATGTAATCAAATTATTGATTAGCATTATCGTGTTTGAATGAACTGTGCCCACTTTTAAGCAGCTTATTTATTGTTTACTTTTACCAGTTATATATGTCAATGACTTCTTAAAATCTTCTACTCACATGACTTTCCTTTGAATAATAATATTTACTCTATTGCCTGGAGTCACACAGTAAGAACATGAAATAAGACATGAGGCATAATTGCTATGTTCTTTCTTTTCTTAAACTACTAACAGGGAAATCCCTAGCTGGTCTTAAAGGCCACTAGGACAACATGTATATATTTCTTTTGAAGCATAAAGGTTAAGAAAAAATGTAGTTCCCAGCAAGCAATGGATATAAACAAGATTAGGACTCCATAAGTGAGTTCTAGCAATCATGTTCCTGCTGAAAACCCATAAAGCTAAGTGTCTTTCAAGGCATGCAATATCCTTTCTAAATCTTTTAGAGCACACATATCATTATACAATTTGGCAATCTTTAAACCCCATGGGGATCAATGTTTTCAGTGTGCTACATTATACTTTGCTGTTATAGAAGCTCTAGGTAATAAATGTTTCAGCATCCAATTTAAAGAATATCCATTATGCAAATATAATAATACTTGCATAAAATTCTTGATGTTACAGTTTAGTATCATGTATCAAGCTGACTAATGACTTCCCCAAATAAGTTTGTTCAAACAAGGGAAAAAATAAAATACTGTTAACTTGCATGTAGCCATTATAATAAAAAGGAATAGGGGCACTTAAATCTCTAGAATATGTCTTTGAAAATTATTTTAATTCTGAATATGATTATCAAGGCATTCTTCTAACTTTCTGATGGGAACATTTTTTTTTTTTCTGCAAGGTTTCTGGCATCTATTTTTCCCTAAAATATCTGCCTATATATCACATGAATATAAATACAACCATATGTAAGAATGATATTAGTATGTATTTGTATATAGACACACACAGAGACACATGCAGAAATACTTCTTACATCCTACTTTCCTCTGGTTAATTGAAATAATTAACTCCTCCTTTGCTGGACTATTCCAGGATGAATATGTTGAGCTGTATGTTAATTTTGTAATGACATGATATTATTAGTTAATAGATCTAATCTCTACGTGAAAAGATAGGGATGAACTAGAAAAACATAATTTTTAGTTTCTAGAATAAGCACCAAAAAAAAACCTGGTGTATGACATGGGAGCCCCTGTTACTGGATCTGACTTGCCTCTGCAGGGGTCAGTTGGCAGCCCCAGAAGCCAACCCTCTGCTGGCCTTCATGTCTCCCATAGCACATAGATCCTGGAGAGTTCCCAATACTCCCCTAATATTCACAGCTTCACAACCATTATCTGCCTTGGTTCTTTCAGCACAAGTATTACTGTGCCCTCTGTCTCGGTTTTTTTTTTTATTTTTTATTTTTTGCGTTATGTGGGCCTCTCACTGTTGTGGCCTCTCCCATTGCGGAGCACAGGCTCCGGACGCGCAGGCTCAGCGGCCATGGCTCACGGGCCTAGCCGCTCCGCGGCATGTGGGATCTTCCCGGACCGGGGCACAAACCCATGTCCCCTGCATCGGCAGGCGGGCTCTCAACCACTGTGCCACCAGGGAAGCCCCTGTCTCTGTTTTTGATCAATTGCTCATCATCACAAGAACATACTAGACTCCCAGGCCTTTCCTCACACCTGGAATATAGTGTCTCTCCTCATTGTCTTTTCTGTCCTGTCACTCCCCTAGAACTCCTGAAACTTTCCACTCCATTTGCAGGACCTATTAAAATCCCCTAAATTATTTATCTCTTTTTTTAAGGTTCCCCTGTATCCTTCCTCTAAAGAAAAATTGTCTAATCTAGCTTGCATAAATAATAATTTTTTTACACATACTTTGGATACACTGGGCCGGAAAATGAGTATTCTGGCATCAAATCACTACCTTCTTTCATGAAGTCATCTAACAATTCTTAAGCACTTCTTGGTATTCCTAGATTCTGTAGGTTCTTAGCTCACTGTCTTTCTCCATTAGTACAGGCATCTTCTTTCTTGGTAATTTCAGTACTGATATAGATGATCCAACTAATGCTGTGCAGTCGGAACCATGGCTTTCCCTCTTCCAGTAACTTTCTTGAACTAATTCCTCCAACTTACTCCATTTTAGTCCCTCCAGCTTCCTTTTGGTTCCTAGGACACACCAGACATGCTTGCACCATAGGGATTTGGACATACTGTTCTTTCTGCCTGCATACTCTCCTGTGCATATTCACATGGCTTGTTGCCTCATCCTCTACAAGTCTTAGTTTATTTGTCACCTTCTTACTGAGTCTTCTCCTTTCTAATTTAAAACTGAAAACTCACTTGTCCCTGCATTCCTTATATTCCTTCCTTGATTTATGTTTTCTCTATAGCACTTCTCACATCTAATATACTACATATTTTACTTATTTTATCTATTTATATTCTTCGTAGTCTGACCCCCATTTTAAAAATAAATTCCACAAAGGCTGACTATTTTCTGTTCCCTTCACTGTTGTATCTTCAGTTCTAGAAGAGTTACTGGCATATGGCAGGTTTGAAAATAAGAATTAAAATTATCCTTATTTATAAGAAGTAAACACTCCCAGTGTAAGTAAATACAACCAGTGACTTAAAACAGCTTAATTTACTCACTGGCTGATTTATAAATTAATGAATCCATCTTTTAAATATGCACATTTACCTTCTGAGTAATACATTCATCAAAATAAATCTTTGGAAAATTGTTTAAACCATATAATTTAAATGATAAACCTGAATTTGTTACTGTCTTTTCAGTCTAACCATGAAAGTTCATAATCAGAATGGAATAGTTATGTTAGAGCAGGCAGATAGCTAGATATGAGCAGAGAAAGGGGGGCACAGGCCAAGTGGCAGGAAACCATGCATCTTGTGAACAACAGGGTCCTTGGGTAGACAAAGAAAAGCCGGAACCTCTGGACTGACAGGAAGCCATACAACTTGAGGTCACAGGGGTCTTAGAGGCAGACACAGGAAGGTGGGAAAAGGAGGGAATCCCTGGCATTTGAATGTAACCTTTTGCTCATTTTGCCATTGTTACAATAAAATTAGCCTTGCAGATAAGAAGTACCCATCATGCACTGATGCCATGACACTTCCAATCAAGACTAAATAAGGACAAAAATTCCTCCTCCCCTTGGGAAGGTGGAGCTGGGATGAGAATCAGGGAATATGACCCAAAACCCCTCCCTCCTCAATGAATATCCTGCCCCTTCATTTTCACATCTCATATAACCAGCCTGCCAAAGAAACTCAGGGCAGCTACTCAGCTGAGTCTGCCTGCTCTCACCTTGGAGCATACTGTTACTTACTAAATCCTTTCTTTGTTTTCCTGACCTCTGTGTCTTGTCTCTGAATTCTTTCTGCGATGAGTCAAGAGGCTACTCTCCGGTAACAATTATATGATGAGTAAATTATCTAGTGAGTAAATAATACTCAACAGAACCAAATAATACCATCTTCCAAAATGAGAAGGAAATAATAAACAAAAATATATCATTTTTAATGCATCCTTCACTTTCTAATAAATTATAAAAATATCCAAATGGAAACCAACCAAATTATTTGTGCTCAAATAACTCAGTCCCTAAGAAAAGTCTATAGTTTAACATAAAGGAAATCTTTCTATACTTATTTTAGCTAGATGGATATGAGTATTTATAGAAAGCTAAATGGAACTATAAATTTCCTAGTACTTATAGAGTCATTGAGATAAAATTCCTAACTAGGAATGTACCTAACTAATAATATCTCTGCCAGCAAATAATATTCAGATTTTAAAGATCCTCAGTTGTATATCCTTCTACCGTAGACTCATCCAAGGCAAATTTGAGTTGTTTACCATAATCTCTACATCCCTCACTTTTAAGCTTGTTTTCTTCTTGCCCACTGTAGCAATTGATAGTCTCATGCTGGGCCCTTGGTGCCTTAGACCCGAGGATGCAAAATTTGCAAAATATTAGGATCCCAGTTAAATTTAAATTTTAGTTAAATGGCATGTATATTTTTAAGTCTAATTATATCTCAGGCAATATTTAGAACATACTTATTGTACTAAAGGTTATTTACTGTTTCTCTTAAATTAAACTTAACATCCTCTATTCTATTTGGCAATTCTACTTAGGTCTCCTACTTATCCCCAAGTACTCCATATATGTATACTTTTACCTCTAACTCCTCAAACTTATTTATCTGTGCCATATTTTCTTAGAGGCCTATGGGATATTGCCTTATGTGTCATGTAGTCCAGTCCAGTGTAAATCAGAATGTGGGTTAATAAATGAAGTAGATAATTTAAGTCTGCTAATATTATAGATTAGGCAATTAATTACCTATACTATTAATCTTGTTTGCCCTCCCTGAAAATCACACAGATTATAAAACACATAAAGGACTTAATTCTGTATTTTTCTTTAAGAAGGAATTTTTATTAAAAATATTTAGCATTTAGATATGTTTGTAGCCAATTAATATGGGTAATTTTGGTTTAGTGTAAGAATGGGTTTGGGAGTAGAGCAAGGCTATTTTGGTGCTCCTCAAAAATTTATTGAAGGCTGTTGCCTTCTTAGTGTCAATCATAACAGCTCTTTAAAAAATGAGTATTATAGAACCTTATCTTGAAAACATTGGAAAATTATTAATAAATTGATTTTTGAAATAAATAAAACTTGACAAATGATAATATATTTAGCTAGTCAATCTCTAGTAATTATTTTTGGCTTCCATGAGTAAAGCAATAAAAAGAACTAAAATCAGTGAACTTTTAAGTTCTTGAGAAGATTGCAATTGATTAGTGTAAACTAAATGAACAAATATAGCAAAACTATATAATATATGATGAATAAATGTAGCAGAAACATAGATCTACAAAATTGACCTACCAATAGATACACCAAATTGTCTTCAATAGTTTAATTCCTAGCATCTTCGAAAAGGTTCCATTGAAATACAGTTTCCTTTTTATGGAAGAATTGTGCTACTCCTTTAAAGAAGCTAAAATAGAAGATAGAATATATACATCTATACACACATATACACATACATATGGGTCATATATACATACATATACATGCATATACATATGTGTGTGTGTATATATATATAGTTGAAAATTTGCTGTAAGAATTATCCCTAGAGTAAAAGTAGGAAGGCATATTTAACTGGACTCTTGAGAGTTTTCCTGGAGTTTCTTCTTTTCTTCACTTCTAATTATCCAATATGTTTGACAATTTTGATTTTTGTAGACATACGTTATAGAGAATGACTGAGTCAAATTATATTCAGTCAGAGCTCCATTCTTTCATCTCTCCTACTTACATAGGCAGACATACACATGCTGCATACACACATGCACAATCTTATACCTGAATAGTGTACAATGCCATTCGTTCCTATTGTGAAAGAGACTGAAACAGTTAACTCTCAAGATTCCTTAAGTACAATTTTAATGGATATGAAAATTAAATATACTTTGATCACATTCCTTCCTAATTTTTATTGAACTCAGATTTGAGACACCATTTCAGCGATTATATATCTTTCTCATCTATAGTAATAACATTCGCATTTTGCATTCTGCCATTGAAACTGTAAAACCAGAGTCTGAAAAAGCCCTGAAATCTGTTCATGATTTTTGGTTCCCTATAAGTTAAAACAACAACAATAACAACAAACAACAAAATAACATTAAGATTTTTTTCTGATACATATTGCTGTTTTGTTTTTTTTTTTAGTATCCCACAGGGCCAGTGCCTCTCTCAATTTAGAGCCTCAAAGAAGTCAACAACCCTTTAAGTCCCAGTGCAGGCTTCCCATCTGTTGGGTGAATGGACCTCAGAGAAAACTGAGGTAAGTGCTGGGTTTAAAGTATGGCAGAAATAATGGAGATTTTAAAGCAGTCGTCACCCCTCCAGCAATACTGATGTTCACATAACACAGAATTCTTTCTATCGGTCATTTTACCTTCAAAAACTGTATTTCTCCCAACAAAAAAAGCCAGGTTACCCTTTTTGCAATTACTGTGACTTGTGTTTCTTACCCTCCTAGAGGCATCTTTCTACTGGCAGCTTGGGAGCTGTTATCACTAAGTTGGACTAAGATGCCTGCTCTCAGGGTGCATTTCATACCTTCAGTCTTATATAACCATCCTTAACAACCCTCTCCCTGCCTCCTGGTATTGACATCAGACTGATATACATACCTCCCACAACCAACTGAACAATACGTTACATTTGTGACTAACTTGGGAGTTTCAACTATTGTTTGAAGCATAGCTTTTAACTCAGTCATTTATGTTTTCAGTTTCAAAATGGTTAGAAAACTCACTAGACCCAAGTATTTTATTAATTTGAGATAAAATGGTATAGACAAACAAGTACAGTTAAATAAAGCCAGTAACATCAAAGGGATAATTTTCTGTGTAGTCATTATTTTTACAAAACTCTACTCTGTTCTCCACTTTGTCTCCAGTGAAGTGCTCATGTAAATATACCCTCAATCAATTAAAACAAATATTTCATTGTGGGTTTAATTTGGATTTCCCTGATGATTAGTAACATTGAACATTTTTTCATATACTTGTTGGCCAGTTGTATGTTTTCTTTAGAGAAA
This sequence comes from Globicephala melas, assembly GCF_963455315.2. Classification (NCBI taxonomy): domain Eukaryota; kingdom Metazoa; phylum Chordata; class Mammalia; order Artiodactyla; family Delphinidae; genus Globicephala; species Globicephala melas. Next base: position 51,082,325 of record NC_083317.1, on the reverse strand, counting down.
TGTCGATTTGAGTCCTTAGACAAGTTTTAAGTCTGGTTATTAATTTTTTGCTATTGAGTTGTAGGATTTCCTTATATACTTTGGAGATTAAAGTATCATCAGATATTGATTTACAAATGTTTTTTCCCATTCTATAGATTGTCTTTTCACTCGATTTTTACCTTTGCTGTGCAGATGTAGCTGGTGGAAATGCAGAATAGTATAGTTGCTATGAAAATAGCATGTCAGTTCTTCAAAAATTTAAAAATAAAACTACCATGTGATCCAGCAATCCCACTTTTGGGTGTTTATCCAAAATAATTGAAATCAGAATCTTGAAGAGATATTAGTACTTTCATGTTCATTGCAGCACTATCCACAATAGCCAAGATGTGGACTGCTGTACAGCCCTGTACATATCGTGAACAATAATATACACTTAAAGACTTGTTAAAAGGACAGATATCATGTTATGTGTTCTTAGCACAATAACGTAAAAAATAATACACATGGATTATTTCATGTTTAACACTAGAATAACTACCACGTTAATACAGAGGTAAGAAAAATTTATTGATTACGTGTGGATTTTTGGTCACAATATATATTGTCTAATTGCTAATAGGAAGTTATTAAATGTATTATTAAAAGTTTATATTTTTTCATGCATTATAAAAACCATTTGCAGATGCAAACAAAATATGTTTTTATAACATGCATTTCTCCTTTTTATTCTGGAGACATGATTAATGTACATGTAAGAATTGTTTGGGCCATCAAGGTTTTCTTTCTTTTTTTAACATTAAAATAAGTTTGACATAGAAAATCATACATGTCACAACCACATTTGGCATACAAGGTGAAAACTTACTGTATTCCAACTTTGTATTAAAATTTAGGAATACAACCTAATGGGGGAAACAGACAAAAATAAATAACCAGTCAAATAAAATAACACATTGTGGTAAGAGCTAAGAGGAAAGAACCAGGTAGCAGACAGTGAGTAATGGTGAGGGAGTAAGAATGAAGGAATAATAGCTTGATTAAGACAGATTTTCTTTTGAAAAGTGCGGAAGCAGAATTTCAAAGTTTAAGAAGGAAAGTCATATTAGGATAAGGAGGGGAGGAGGATTCCTGAAGCAAGAAAAAGCTTGGTATATTTGAGAAGCTAAAAGTTCGAATGGCTAACATGTAATGAGTAAATGGGAGAGTAGCGCTATACCAAATGAGACATTGGTACGGACCATGCAGGGCCTCTCAGGTCATGATAAAGAGACCATATTCCCTTTTTTGGTATTATGGTTAAAAATTGATATAAGAGAGTGACAGTATCAAGGTATGTGAATGCAGTCGTCCCTTCGTATCCATGGGGCATTGTTTCCAGGATCCTCTGCAGATACCAAACTTTGTGGATGCTCAGGTTCCTTACATTCAGCTGATCTAATGTGGTTGGATCCATGAATGATGAACTTGTGGCTAGGGAGGGCCATCTGTAGTTGGAAAGTTTACCTTACTTGTAAGCTTATAAGTTAGCCTATCAGAGTCAGGTAGAAGACTACTACTGGTAGAAGACTTGAGACTTGAGTCAGAGACAAAAGACCTTATTATTCATGACACAGAAAGTGCTATGAGGATCAACATATTTGTGCCAGTTCCCCTTGCCTCTAATTTCCACAGCAGCAACACAGGTGGGCCCAGAGAAGGGCTGGAACAGGCAATGGATTGTATTGCAGGAGAGGGACCCTGAGCTTAAGGAACAGGAATCTTTTGTAATGGACATTAAGAAAATCTGCCCTTGTTCTCCACAAAATGACATGATTTTTATTATATTTGACAGTAAGCATGCCTACTCTGCACTCAGTAAGAGTCTTTCTCTATCTTTGCCCTATAGACATCCTTGAAAAGATAGTCTAGAGCAAAGGGAGATGAGTGTCTCTGCTCACAAGACATACAGACATGCAGGAAACCCATGGAGAATTGTCTTACAACAGTCAGGCTCTGATGTATGTTTTAGGCAAATCACTAAGGTCATATAGTAGAGAAAGAATTGAGAGGAGGCAGGTGTTTATGTAGGGTGACCACTGGGATGTCACTACTTTGTGACAGAATGTACATGGGCTTCTGTCACATGTACAGATAATTCTTGCTTGAACTAGGCATCTGCTTGGGAAGGTGGACAAAACAATATGTTAGTATATATTTTGGAGGTGAAATTGACAAAATTTGTTGATTAGTGCTTGATTGGATATGTGAGATAATTCACAGGGAAACAATTTATTGGTATAGAGATGATTATGTGATAGAAGTGGATACAACCGTGTTTATTTAATCAATCAAGAGTTGAGTTTTGAATATGGTATGCTTCAGATAAATGTAAAGGAATGAAATGGATATGTACAAGTTGGAGCTCAGAGGATAGGTCTTGGTGGAGATAATTTTGGAGTCAACAACTAGATGATGTATGAATCCCTGAGCTTGGATGAAACAACTTGAGGAGAAATTTATGAGGGAAGACAAGAGAAAATTCAACTGAATATCAAAGAAAATCAATTCTAAGATATGATATATGAGAGGTAGTATCTGAAATTTTATGAAATAGAAGTAAAAAGGACAGTTATTCTGTCAGAAAACAAAGTAAGTTAGTGTTGCAGGAAGTATACAGACATCTGGTTCAAATGGTCCTGATTAACAACTCTCCTAGTCATGAATTTAGAAAGATTAATTGAGTGAACTTTACTAACTAGAATAAAATTTATTTTTTCCTCAAAAAATAATTCATAACTGGAATAAACATTAGCCAAGAAATTAAGAACTACAGGTGGAATTGTTACAGATTTTAAAATTAAAATTGCCCATCTAGCATCTCTCTACAACCAAAAAAAATACAAAAGACCATTACAAGTGAAGTGCAGTATGTTATAAACCATGTGAATGTAAAAGTAATAGTATAGAGAGAAGGTGGAGGAGCCTGTTAAAGTGGAAAAACAGGTGCTAGAGTAAAGACGTTGATTTCTTATTCTTACATGGTAAGAAATCAAGAGACACAGTCTGAAAAATAATGAACAAAAGTTAATATGTCTTATTTAAAATTCCAAAGAAGCAAATATACAAATGATAAAATATAACTAACAAAATTAAAGCTATCATAGTATAGTATCATGATGCTACCTTCCTGGCTTTGATCATTGCACCGTGGTTATGAAAGGTATTAACATTAGGGGAAACTGGGTAAAGAGTACAGGAACTCTATTTTTGTAACTTTGTCTAAAATTATTTCAAAATAAAATGTTTTAAAAATTAAAGGTATCAGTGATATGAGAGAAGGGACAAGTATGCTATTCCCTCATGTTATATTAGAATCTATAATAATGTTGATTACCTACACTGCCCATTCCCATTATTTTCTTCCTATTCAAGTATCAATACTGTTAATGTATTCATACATTCTTTGAACCCATGTATCTTAGAAGCTGACTCCACTGACACATCCAGAAAAAGCCTGCATTAGTCAAAGTGTACACCAATTACTCCTCGAAGTAATTAGTTCAGGAATGAGTGTATGACTTAATCCTGACCAATGAGCAATAAAAGGAAGACTATTGAGGGTCTTGTGAGAATAGTTCCACTTCTAAGAGAGACTACATGACAAGATGTCTTTTCTTCTTCCTCTGGATTTTATGTGAGTTATTTGATGCCTAGAACCTGAGTAATCAATTTGCTACCTCTAAATATGGAATAAATGCTGCAGAGGTGGAACAGAATAGAAAGAACCTGGGTTCCTGATAATATAATTAAGCATCTAAAATAATTAACCCTGAGGTCTGTGAAATTATGAAATAGTGAAGTTATGTGAAATAAAATAATAATATACTATATTTTAAGCCAGGTTGAGTTACATGCATGAAATTGAAAGCATTATAACTAAGGGAATTTACCAGTGGAAACTATGTAACGGTGGTAATTCAAGAAATGAATATAGAATTAATTGTTTAGAATTCTCTTGGTAACCAATGAATAATTTAAACAGAATGCCTAACTCTAGTAAGTGGGGCTAGAATAGAATGAAGAGGATTTAAATTTTTTCAACTTTTCATTTAATGTCATTCAGTCCTGTTTGATTCTTCCTCTATAAACCACCCCCACCACTGTGCATGCTGTCATTTATATAAGATGCCAGATATTGAGGCCAAAAATAATAATAATAATATATACAAAGTTAAAGATAAGAACCAGATTGTAAGAAAGGGTTTGCAACATAATTCATAGTGATTGGATTAATATATGTATATATAGACTTATTATTACAGAAAAAGACATCTAAGTATAAAATTGGGTAATGGATGATAATTAGCAACTTACCAAAGATTAAATGCAAATGCCCAATATACCTATAAAATGGTACTCAAGGTCACTAATAATCAAGGACAGTAAAATTAAAACAATATTGAAGCTTTTTTAACCCATCAAATGCCAGTAATGTCAAAGACTACTGTTATACTTTCTTGACCAGAATAGACCAAAATAGAAAGACAAAAATTCTTTTGACAAGAGGGTTGCTGGTTACATCAACCCTTGGTTACATCACTTCTGGAAGCCTTACTAATCCCTCTCAGCACTTCCTGGAGCAGGTTTTGATTTTCCCCCATAGTAGATAAAGGGGAAACAGAGGCATAAACATGTTAATAAATGTTCTCAAGTTCATATAGGTCACAGTCAATGAAGCTGTGATTTGAACATTTTTTTCTTCGATATAAAACCTCTTGGTTTTAACTATTGGAGACAACCTGAACCCTTTGGCTAATATTTACATAAGAATAATTCCGTGAGAGGAAGCCTCTAGGCTCCTCTCTGCTACCCCTCACAGAGGCTGTTTGGGCAGGGACTAAGCATAATTTATGCAGCTCCTCTAAACTCTTTTTTTTTTGACTCATCTGTTTACAGATAGGAAAATCTAGTCTTCTAATGCAAATTGAGGAATTTTAAAATTGATATTTTATTTCCCTATTAGTTCTAAAAGGTACCAGAAGAAAAGCATACCATCTAATTTTGCCTGAAAACTCCAACATAAATCTCTAAACATTTCTCCCTATAGCTTTTTTTTCTCTCTGAGAGGAAAACAATTGGGCTGATAGGTAGGAACAACTAAAATATCAGTTAGATGGACATTCAAATATTTTTTGAAATTTTAGTGCTAGAGCAACCTATTTTTTATAAAGCTTTTAGATAGATTAATTACTCTAGGAAAATTAAAATAGTATGCGTATTTTTATTTTTCAGGGTTATGACTTAGGTCACTATTGTCTTTAATAACTCCTTCAGTTGTATCGATTTTATATTTGAATGTAAGGGTAATGTCTGCTTTTCTTCTTCCTTCTTCTTCTCCCTCTTTCTTTCTTAAATTTATGAGGTCCATTTTGTGTTCTGTTTTATAATTTCAAATATTTACAGATATTTCCCTAGCAAAATATTTACCCTTGGGCTGTTCCCTTTAATGAATTGCCAGACAATAGACTAGTACAAAATATTTTTGCCTTGAAATATTTCTTAAATGGCTGTCATTACATTTTTTTTTCATTTAGAAGCTCATAGGTAGAACTTTAATTAAATTAATTATATTTCCTTCCTCATCTTAGTTTCTGAAAGTTTGAGCAATACTTAGAAACTATGTAGTTTGAAATGAGTATATTACCTGTGTGGTAAGCCTGAAGATTTTGGAAGTGATCAAGGAAGAGACAGGACCACGAGAGGCAGTAATACATGGCAGGATTTGTTGGTCAATGCCTGGACAGGGCTGCATGAGGGTGAATTTGGCATGAGGAACCACTCAGAAGGGGAATAGGGCAAGAGACTGGACCTCCTCAGAGAAGGGAACATCAGAGCAGGGCAAATACATCTTGGTGATGTCAGTCAGAAGTAAGGCTGGGAGTTTCCGGGTCAGAGTTTGGAAGGGCATTTGTGGTTTGGGGTCTTTTATAGACACAGGGTTTGTCTTATCAATGGTTATCACATATTGGGCAAGTTTTGAGGAGTATACATAGTAGACAGGCTCTAAATGGCTAAAAATATGTTTGTATGTGTAAGGTCGGATCTTAACAAACGGCACCGCGAAACAGAGGAAAGCTTCAAGTGAGCTTTATTAGGGAGCGCTCCCGAGCGAGGTTCACTGGTCCGAGAGAAAGGGGCCAGAGAAGTCGCACCCGGGCGAGGGCTGGGCAAGATTTTATAGGGGAAGAAGGGAAAGGGGTGTGGTGAATCTGGGAGGGCGCAGGGTATTCCTTATTTGGTGGTCTTTTCGGGTATCCTGGGGAACCATTAGTCCCGCCCCTCGAAAGGCGGGAAGGCTGGGCCAGGTGCAAAGTCCCCAGGTCAGTTTCTGGTACTGGGTGGTCCGGAGAGTTTCGGTCTGATGCAACCTGTGAATCTGATTGTGTTCACCTGCCTCGGGCCAGTTGGCCTTACAGTATGGACTATATTTAAAACAATTTAATGTGTAGGAATTTGAGTTTGGCACCTGTAAGCTTTGGGCTAGCAGGCTTGGCTGCTGTGAAGAAATAAACAGTGTGCGGCCATTTAGGACAATGCATCTTTGGCCCATTTATGTAACAACCTCTAAGTGTGAAACAGGAATATAAGCATAATTTATTTTGTTTCCTTCTCTATTTATTGAATGAGTTAACCTGTACTGAATAATAGGCATGTCCTTTTAGGAGGCGCATCATGTAATTTTGTCATTGGTAAATTCAAAGCAGGCAGTATACTTTATCATAAATGATTAAAGGTTAAACTATTTTGCAGCTATAGCACAGGGCAAATTGTTAAGAGTATCAGTAAACTATAAAACCATTCCCTGAAGCCTGATATCCTGGCCAAAAATTTGGAAAGGGTTTTTGCTTACTTACTGATACAACTAAGCTTCAATATTTAAAGAGGAAAAAGGAAAAGCCCAGAATGAAATCGTATTTACACAGTGCTCAAGGTGCTAGGGAAGAATGTATGATATTACTCTTCTGTAATGTTCTCTGAAAAGTTCTGGGTTTTATAGAGAAATTCAAGTCATGGTGCAAAGGGAATGGTTAAACTGGACAAAGCAAATTCCCTTTTCTAAAGGTAAAATGATATGTTACTAACTCCAAGAAAATTTTTTGATTTATTCATTAGAAGAATTTCTTGGTGCATATAAATGAGTGTTGTTCTATTAGTTCTTTTATGCTTTAGGAATGAAATTAAAATTATTTTCAAAGTAAAATTCCATTAGAAAGCACCTTGCTGTAACCACAGATTTGGATTATTTTAGGGCAAGTACTATCTCCTGTACACATGGGAATTTAGTACAACTCTTTCCATAGAAAATATTCCCTGCAATATAATAATGATGCTAGATTGTAACTTGACATTCAGTGCAACACAACCTCCTTTTCTCTGTTTCATTGGCCAGAGTAGAGTGAGGCTTTTGTCTTGCCCAGCATCACTTTAAGAAACCACCCTTTCTTTTCCCATTGTTAGTTCAAGTGGTTTGGATGGAACTAACTATATTTCAGAGATAAGACTGTGTCATTGGAATTTTTTGGTTCAACATATTAATTATCATATAAAATTAGTCTTGTCAGTTGAGTAGAAATTTAGCCCTTTTGTGAAAGGGTGAAGGAAGAATCAAAATGTGTAAGAGAGAGTAATATTGCTTTTCCTTTTTTGACTGGGAAGGTGCATGGTTGCTGCCTTCTCACATAGAAGGGAGATAATGAATGGAACAACACAATCATACAGCATTGAATATTAGAGTGGATTGGGTCCTAGGAATACACTAATCAAATATCTTCAGTTTACAGGTAAGGGAACTGAGGCCCATGTAAGGAGCTAGATAACTATGAGCCATCCTTGTCATGTGACAATGTTATAAGCATTATTGAAAAAACCAAGTCATTATGAGAACTTCATCTGTATAAATTATCAAGAAAGTATGACATAGGAGAGTGGAAGAACTGGAAAGAATTTTCTGGTACTACAAGGGTTAATGGAATATAAAGTTTTCTTTATCATAGGATATACACTAAAATTGAGGTTTGAAGGTAATAAAATGTACTTGCGGCATTTCAGTATAATAAAATACAACTGTTGTTTAGAATTTTTAAAGGAGTATAGTTGATTTACAATGTTATGTTAGTTTCTGCTGTACAGCAAAGTGAATCAGATATACATATCCACTCTTTTTTAGATTCTTTTCCCATATAGGTCATTACAGAGTACTGAGAAGATATCCCTGTACTATACAGTAGGTCCTTATTAGTTATGTATTTTATATATAGTAATGTGTATATGTCAATCCCAGTCTATGCCCCCCCATCTCCCCTAGTAACCATAAATTTGTTTTCTACATCTATGGCTCTATTTCTGTAAATACAACTAGTTTTGAGAATAAAATCAAGATGCCAAAGGTAAAGAATTTGGAGACACTACCTGCACCTAGTAAGCACTCAATAATTAGTACTTCCTTTTATCACTGTCTTTTCCACAGCAAACAGACAATTCTTTTTTTTTTTTAATTACAAACTATTATTTTCTTAAATAATCAAGGACATGATAAAGTCAACACAAACCATAGAAGGTTATTATGGTAGATATAGAATCTTTGTTGTTCTAGGCAGGTTACATCAAAAAAAATTAAAAAAAAGAATAACCCTTTATATTTGTAGCTGAAGGCAATAAACAGTTAGGAAACAAGCACATTGAAATTACCCCACTTTACAAGATTTTTTTTTTTTTTGCGGTACGCGGGCCTCTCACTGTCATGGCCTCTCCCGTTGCGGAGCATAGGCTCCGGACGCGCAGGCTCAGCGGCCATGGCTCACGGGCCCAGCCACTCCGTGGCATGTGGGATCTTCCCAGACCGGGGTACGAACCCGCGTCCCCTGCATCTGCAGGCAGACTCTCAACCACTGCGCCACCAGGGAAGCCCTACAAGATTTTAAATACTTCATAATTTTCAAACTCAAGTATTATAAACCAAGGCAAATAAAATTCATTTAAAAATTGTGTCCTTCATTGTGCTCTTTCATATTCTGGAACAAACTGATGTTTTACTTTACAACCATCTCGGGGTTCATGAGGTTAAAACTAAGTTTTTTAACCTTGTTAGAATATTATTAACATGCCATGCATTCATTGTCACTATCTTCAAATGAATCAGGAAGTAAACATTTTAACATTTCTGTTTCTGTTTCAATTTTCAGTATGGTAAACATTAATAGTTATGATACATAAATAATGCTAGCTCCCTGGGGTCCTCAATAAGCTTGAAGAGTGCAAAGGGGTTCAGAGACCAACAAAACAGTCCTTTAGGACAAAACTAATATTTTCCTTAACAAACAAATATGTGCAGAGTTGTATTTCTCTGAAATTCTTGTTCCTAAATAGAGTTTCATTCACATATATTAATCATAACTTTTAACCCAAGTAATTTCAATTGCACAGAAAAAACTTTGAGGAGACAACTGGGGTTACACAGCAGCATCACTGAAGTCTTGCAGAGCTCATAAATACAACACAACTTTCTATAGCTATACTTCATACAACTCCTCAAAATGGCAAAAATGTGCATATTCTTTAATAGGCCCAAAGTCTCTCAGTAGCATATAAGAAGAAGCAAAAACATAGAAAGTTAAAATTATGCTTACTAATTAATGTTTCATTGTTCTGACTTAGAAATTATTCAGGTATCCAATGAAATTTCATTAATTAATTCATTTCAGACAATTACTTAGGAAATACACAAGTTCTCTTTGTGTGGCCTGTGGAACCTGCTTAACTTTCCTAGCACTTTGTCTCTCGCTCTTGATAATGGGGATAATTGCACAGTACTTGTTACTTATGTAGCATATTGAATTCCTGTTGCTAAATGGTATAGATCCATGGGTTTAAGATATGTCCATGCACACAATATTATCATTGACAATTTAAAGGTTTTTCAGTTTCACAAAGAGTATCTTCATGATCACTTTGAAAGATTTATAAGGTTTGTTTTCATCAGGAAATTCTTGTCTGAGAATTAGCATAAATAGTGCAGGGGAGCCAAGGTGATGTTAGACATTTTAAGGACAGTACTGTAAATGGTAATTACTAGCTTAAACATGTATTTGTTCCAGTGAAATACAACCCTCCATTTACATCTGAGTTCTAGCTGTGAAAGATGACTTTTCTGTAAGCAGGGAGTGGGTTTTTTCCAACACCTGCTAGAAATGTATATGAAATACATTAACTCACGAAGAAAACAGTATCATTCTAAAGCCAAATGAAGTGGTGTTCTATACAGTTCCCATGGAAGAATATCCCTTTATCATTTCATCTCACTGTGAGCCTAGTGATAGAAACCAGTGAAGAGAGGAGGCTGATGAATGGAGAAGGTTGAAGAATTGATGTAAATAACCCTTGATTAATTCTTATGTACAAGATTATTAATAATAATATTTTAGAAAAATTTTTAGGAAAAGTTGTCCTAAGCCAGTGGTCATTGCTTTAAAAAGTGATAACCCCCTTTAGAATTTAGTAACAGTATTTTAAAAATGCAGTTACTTTGAAGGAGCTAAATCATTTCATGTGATATGTGAATTGAACTCTGAGTTCTTACATGGGATTGCATCGGGGAAAATCATGAACATGTTGCACTTCCTTTTATGGAAAATTGCCAAATGTGTCAATAGATGCCTCCAAATATCAGGCATTCTTAAATCACACTCTTTCTTGCGTTAGCCCTGACTTAGTAACTTACAAATTTATCGAATAATATTGTTTTCTTTACTTTGGCTAGCAGGTTCATAACTGACTCTGCAAACTTTGTCATTATTAGACAAGGAAATAAGACATTTAGAATTTTAGGGAAATACAATTGAAGTTGAAGTGATTATTTTCCACACAGGTATAAATTTTAAAGCTAGTAAAAGCTTTCAATGTATGAATTTATAAATAATAAATCTAGGAAAATATACTATCGTCTGATATTGCAAATTCTGATTACATAGAGAATAAACTAATAGATTTTTATCAATTTCTACATACAGTTGTTAGTGAAATCTTTCATTATATTTCTGGGAACATGTCAAGAATATGTAATGTGATGATTTACTTTGGAGACTTTTTATATGTTTATTATTATTATTTTCTTTGCCTGGAAGATCACTCATCTTTTCCTCATCTGATTAATCCCTACTTATTCCTCTAAACTAAGCTCAAGAACTTCTAGAAAAAATGGCATAAAAGAATGGTATTCAAAATCTCTATTCCATGAACTCATTGAATTTGCCACAACACTAAAATTAGAGCATGGTGTAAACCAAGTGCTGAATAGAATTTCTCCCAGACATAGTGAAGATGGTATTGTGTTGAAGGAATTTTTCCATTGCCAGCACATAATTCCCATTTCTGCAAAAACAATTCAGTGTTACGTGAAATAGATGAAGAAAATCCTCTTAATATTTCTAAAATTTGGAGGTAAATATTTTAATGGAATGCAGTGGACAATTCGGTATTTTATGGGCATCTTTGAATCAGTAAGAGTCATTTTTGCTGCAATGAAAGCCATTCTGAGACCACAGGAAGTATAAAGTTACAACAAATGGAAAAGTCTGTGGTTAACTGATTTTTAACAATTCAGTGTTATGTGAAATAGATGAAGAAAATCCTCTTAATATTTCTAAAATTTGGAGGTAAATATTTTAATGGAATGCAGTGGACAATTCGGTATTTTATGGGCATCTTTGAATCAGTAAGAGTCATTTTTGCTGCAATGAAAGCCATTCTGAGACCACAGGAAGTATAAAGTTACAACAAATGGAAAAGTCTGTGGTTAACTGATTTTTACTCTGACTTACTAATAGAGGAATAGAGGTTTTAATAACCCAGGAATTGGTAAGTTTGTTTCTTAATCAAAACAGAAATATTCTAACCCAGTAAAGTGAGGTCTAAAGTGTTATTTGTAACATCAGAAGGACAGGTATTCCTACACTAGGAGAGATTTTATCCTCAAATGGCAACATTTTTCAGAAAAATTATGTGCAGGCATAGCAATATCACCTGCAAGCAACAGGTATTGCCCCGAACAAATTTCTTCCTGTCATCGTACAAAGAACTCTCTGTAGGAAAGCTCTTAAATAAAGAAGAAAATTTCAGTTAAGTGAAAAAATTTTAATTTCTTCCAAATTGGCTAGCACAATAACCAAGAAAATTGACTATACATGGACACAGTGGTTATCTAGAGCAGAGGCCAAGTCAAATAGAAAACCGATGTAATGAATATTTAAAAAAAATATATATGAAACCAATAAGTTTTAAATTTCCTCCCCCCAAAATATATATTTCATATAGACTGTTTCACCATTATAATCTCAGAAGTGAGTTGGAGTGAAGGTGGGTTGGAACATTCTTCTGTGAAGTATAGATTCAGCTAATGAAGCCCAGAAAAACTGAAAGCCCCTTAGAAAAATCCTTGCATTTATTGTGGGACTAGAGCAAGATTTTCCCTCTCAGGTGGTAGGTTAGAAATGGATGGGGGGAAATACCTAGTCAAGCATCCCTAAGCCAGCCATCTCCTCCATCAAGTGTGGATTCCTCAGCTCCACTGTTCTTTAGGCTGACCCTAAGTTTGTGTGTACAACTATAGGGTGGATTAAAAAAATTATTAAAAAGAAACAGCAGGCCTGCAAAGAGCCACTCTGGCTAAGGATGAGGTGTCCTATAGTAAGTTATGGGATTAACATCATCAGCCATGGACTGGATAGATGATGGCTGAGACCCAGAGGTATGGCCATGTTCAAAAAGCCATAGTGAATAGTACACAAGGGCCAGAATATAAGAAACTTGGAAGTCACCACTACATACTAAGAACAAATAAAAAGCTGAATAGATTAAAAAATCAACAACTCTTCTAAAATCCATAAGAGAAGTAAGGTCACAGGGCAAACTGCTGTCCCCAAATTGGAGAGATAGACAGTAATACACAAAGCATCAGAACTTACCTAAGGAGAGCATATATCTTCATGGGAACCAGCGCCAGGGCAGGAAAACCTGAAATATAATTGACTAATTGCTTTAGGCTCAGTAAGGAGTAAATACTACAAGAGGACCCCGTCATTTGATGTCCCCAATACTTTCATGAATTTACATCCTGGAGCTCTGCCAGGTTCACAGTGAACACTGGAGAAAAACTCCTGTGCTTCCAGCAGGAAGAGGAAAAAAGGAACCATTCTGAAAAATGCCAGAGAATCCTGTTCTTCTTAACAAGGTCTGCCCCCAGGGGAAACTAATTAATTAGAACCTAACTTGCTGGGATGTTATCAGAGCCCAACCAACCTGAGGGAAGCAAAATATTTGCATATTGGCAAATTTTATAATGAATTATTTTACAGGATACTGTCGGGAATGTGAGGAAATAAATACTCTCAAGCAGTATAAGAAACTGTAAATTGTTTCACTATTCTGGGGTTTTTAGGCAATTGATATCAAACATCTTAAAAATATATACTTTTACGAAGCATTTAACTTTTTAGTAACTTGGCCTAATAAAATTATCGGACTCATTGTTTGATAGATACGTCATTATCCTTATGTTTTAAAACGTAGGTTTTATTATTATTCAGGCATGGTGAGGGCAACAGATCAGGAGACAATTGACATTTGAAATAATAGATTGTTACTCACAGTCCTCAAGAGGAGGGACATGCCACATCATGGAGAAGTCACAAGGGGAAGCACCAGGGTCTGTCAGGAAATAGAGGGAGTGAGGGGAAAACATGGGCAAGAGACTTTATTGTGATTTCCATGGGAAGGCAAGACAAGGTAAAATTTTAGGTTTAGGATTGGTTTGTTTGAATAATTTCAGCAGGCTATGGCACATATGGAGTGATCAGGGTAAATGAATAGTGGTCCAAAGTATAAAGGCTCAGTAAAAGAAGTAGTGGGGGTTATGGATTTTGGATTGGTTGGTTTGCGTATGAAAGGTGCACTTGCAGGTGAGCCCTTTACTCTCTCTAGAAATTGGCCATCCATGGGGCATTCTTTCCTGGATCAGAAGTCACCAGATGTCAAAACATCAGAAAATACAGAAAATAAAAGGCATGATTGATACAACTTACAAGGTTATTAAAAGGCACATATTTCTTGTGATTGACAAAAAGCAAAAGAAGTGACTAAAGCATATTTTGAAATATTAATCAATAGAATAGTTTAAAATCTTATGTTACAGATGCCATTTGCCATATTCAATCAGCTAAACATTCATTATTCTTTGCCTTAGAGAAAAGATAAATGGAGAAAGTGCTGGCTGAAGTGAGGGGACAGGGGACTTCTCCTAACTTCTGATTTTTTAAGTCTTGAACTTACTGGAATCAAAGAAATTCTAGCTAACATCACCAAACAGATGATCAAAATTTCTTGTTCAGGGGAGAAAGTGGATATAATAGGAAGTAAGGAAAGCATAGATTTTTATGTGGATTTCGGAAAGAATGTTCTGTGCTCTCCTTATACTCTTTCAGTATATCTTTGAGTATCTTTAAAGTAGAGCGGTTGTATAAAATTTCAAATATCCAGCAAAGTTGGGTGATCCAAGCGCAGAAAGGACTGGACAAGGTCCATAGAACCTATTTTAAATTTGTGGGATACAAGATTAGATTTTTTTTGTTGGAATTTTAAAAACGTGTTTTAAAAGTTTATAATGCATTATTTAAAAATAACTATTGAAAAAATAACAACAAAAGAAATCTAGTCATAGTCACTATTCTTTTCTTTCTCTCTATGCTGGGCTTTATTTTTTGACTTGTTTCGAATTATTTTAGTATACAATTATGAATAAGACATTCTGATAAGTTACTTTGTGTGAAACTCCATGCTACTTTCACAGAAAGGGGACTATAAGAATTATTTATTTTAATGTAGTTTTAAAAATGTCAACTTCCACTTTTAAATATGTATGTAAGAAAAAAATTAAAAACAAATTTCCATTCTAAAATCAAGAGAAAACTTAATAAAAATATAGTCATAGCTTTCAGTTTTAGCTCCAACTTGTAAAGAGCTTAGAAGTCATCATTCCCATTCTTGCAATAAGAAAAATTTGAACAAAATGAATATTAATGACTCTTCCTGGACCTAACAGAAAACTAAGATCATAGGGCAAGCAGCTACCCTAAAATTGGAAACAGGTAACTCAGGGTTGTCACAACTAAGATTTACCTCCTGTAGCAGAAGCGGCTGGGGCCATGAACTGATAGAAATACTTCAGTGGTTATTTTGCTGAATTGCTGGAGGCTGAGAGTGGACAAGTTTGAGACTGAGAAACTCCTGAAGACAATTGTCTTGGTGGGGGTGGGTGACTCCCACACTTTTCATGACTTTTAACTCAAGCAATCCCACTAGGTTCTCAAGATGAATAGTAAAGAAAGAACCATTTTTCTGCTCTGGCAGAGGGAGGGGAAGACATACACACAGAAAATTCTTCATTGCAAAGACCTACTCTCTATGGTAAAAAGTGTTAACAGAACTTTATTCTTCTGGAGGAAGGGGAATCTCTATCACTCTGGCCTCTTCTAGCCTTTTTGTCACACCTGAGTAGGTGACTGGATAAATAAACTGTGGCATATCTAGAATATGGAATATTATTCAGTGCAAGAAAGAAATGAGCTATCAAGCCATGAAAAGACATGGAGGATCCTTAAAAGCATATTATTAAGTGAAAGAAGAAAATCTAAGAAGGATACATGCCATTATGATACCAACTATAAGACATTCTGGAAAAGGCAAAACTAGGAGACAATAAAGAGATTAGTGGTTGCCAGGGTTGGGGGTGGGGAGTAATAAACAGGCAAGGCACAGAGGACGTTTAAGCCAGTGAAAGTACTCTGTACGACACTATAGTGAAAGTGATAGGTATGTCACTATACCTTTGTCCAAATTTATAAAATGTATAACTCCAAGAGTGAATTCTAAGGTAAACTATGGATGACAGGTGATTATGATCTGTCAATGTAGATTCATCCTTGGTAAATAATATGTATCATTCTGGTGAGTGATGTTGATCATGGGGGCAGGCTCTGCATGTGTAGGAGCAGGGAGCATGTGGGAAATCTCTGTGCCTTTCTGTTAATTTTGTTGTAAACCTAAAACTGCTCTTAAAAATAGTCTTTTTTTGTTAATTAATTAATTTATTTATTTATTTTTGGCTGTGTTGGGTCTTCGTTTCTGTGCAAGGGCTTTCTCTAGTTGCGGCAAGTGGGGGCCACTCTTCATCGCGGTGTGCGGGCCTCTCACTAGAGCAGTCTCTCTTGTTGCGGAGCACAGGCTCCAGACGCGCAGGCTCAGTAGTTGTGGCTCAGGGGCCTAGTTGCT
The DNA here is from genome assembly GCF_963455315.2 of Globicephala melas. Lineage (NCBI taxonomy): Eukaryota > Metazoa > Chordata > Mammalia > Artiodactyla > Delphinidae > Globicephala > Globicephala melas. Next base: position 51,065,981 of record NC_083317.1, on the reverse strand, counting down.
CCGCGGCATGTGGGATCTTCCCAGACCAGGGCTTGAACCTGTGTCCCCTGCATTGGCAGGCAGATTCTCAACCACTGTGCCACCAGGGAAGCCCAAAAATAGTCTTTAAAAATTAAAAAAAATTAAACGTTAATCAGTGCAACCTACCATAATAGGCCAAAGAAGAAACATCATAAGATCATATCAATAGATACAAATAAAAGCATTTGACAAGAATCCAACACTCATTTATGATAAGAGCTCTCAGCAAATAAGGAATAGAATGGAACTTTCTCAACTTAATGAAAAACACCTACAAAAATTGTATAGTTAATTTCCTACCATTAAGGTGAGAAGCTGGATAATTTTCCACTAAGATTGGGAACAAAGATGTATGTCCTCTCTTACCACTCCTAGTCAACATTGTAAAATTGTCTTACAGCTAATGCAATAAGAAAAGCAGAGGAAATAAAAGGTATACAGATTGGGAAGGAAGAAATAAAGCTGTTACTGTTGACATATGATGTGATTGTCTATGAAGTAAATCCCAAAGAATCAGCAAAAGCTCTTGGAACTAAAAAATAAGTTTAAAAGGTCACAGCAAACATGGTTAATATAGAAAAGTCAATTGCTTTTCTATATAGAATCAATGAACAATTGGAATCTGAAATTTAAAAAAAAATTTAAAAGCACTAAAAATTAAATACTTAGCTGTAAATCTAAGGAAATATGTACAGGATATATATGTGAGAAACTAAAGAACTTTGATGAAAAAAATCAAAGAACTAACTGAATAGCGAAACAGTCTGTGTTCATGGGTTGGAAGTTTCAATATTGTTAAGATATAAATTCTTTCCAACTTGATCAGTACATTCAGAGAGATCTCAATCAAAATCTAGTGAGAAATATTCTTGATATTGATAAACAGATTCTAAAATTCATAAAAGGATGGCAAAACATCTAGAATATCTAACACAATACTGAAGAAGAACAAATTTGGAGGATTACCACTATCCAATTTCAAGACTTACTATAGATCTACAGTAAGCAAGTATCACTAGTGTGATATTAGTGGGGAAAAAAAAAAGACACACAGATCAGTAGAACATAATAGAAAGTCCAGAAATAGACCCACATGATGTAATCAACCCACCTTTGACAAAGGAGCGAAGACATTTCAATGGAGAATGGATATTCTTTTAATAAGCCCATGGTGCTGGAAAAATTCAACAACCATACGTTAAGAACCAAAAGACAGAATTTATACCTATCATAAAAGTTAAGTCAAAATGGACCATAGAACGAAATTTAAAACTATTAAACTTCCAGAAGAAAACTTAGGAGAAAAATCTAGGAGACACTGGTTTTGGTGATGAGTTTTTAAATAAAAACCCCCAAATGATCAATGAAAGATAAAAAGATAATTTAGACTTTATTAAAATTAAAACCTTCTGCTTGTGAAGGACTCTGTAAAGAGAATCGAAAACAAGCCACAAACTGGGAGAAAGTACTTGCAAATCACATATCTGACACAAGACTTGTATCCAAAATACATAAAAAGAACATTTTGAACTATATAATTTAAAAAATCCAATTAAAAAACAGTGAAAATATCTGAACAGACATTCATCAAAGAAATATACAAATGGAAAATATGTAATGAAAATATGCTCTAAACAATTTGTCATTAGGCAATTACAAATTCAAACAACAGTGAGATACCACTACACATCTTTAAAATGTCTAAAATGTGAAATACTGACAATCTGATTGCCTGTGAGATAGTGGGACAACAGGAAGTTCATTCAATGCTCATGGGAATGCAAACTGGGATCCTTACTTTGGGAGACAGTATGGCAGTTTTTTGCAAAGTAAACATAATATTAACATAAAGTACAACAATCACCCTCCTAAGTATTTAAAATTTATGTCTATACAAAAACTTGCACACAAATGTTTATAGCAGCTTTATTCATAATTGCCCAAAACTGGAAACAAGAAAAATGTCCTTCAGTAGGTGAATGGATCAATACACTGTGATACATCCATTTATTGGACTATTGTTCAGTGAAAAAAAGAAATGATCTGTAAAGCCATGAAAAGACATGAATGAATCTTGAATATGTATTGCTAAGTGAAAAAAGTCAGTCTGAAAGGCTCCATACTGTATGATTCCAACTATCACTAAAACTACAGTGATAGTAAAAGGAACAGGGTTGCCAGGGGTTCCTGGAGGCTGGAAAAAAGAGACGGATAAGTGAAACAAAGGGGCATTTTTAGAGCATTGAAACTAGTTTGTTTGATACTGTAATAAGAGATATACAATACAGTGCCTTTCTTAAAACCCATATAAATTTATAGCACAAAGATTGAACTTTAATTTTTGAACTTTAATTTTTAAAAGAATTATTTAGGTAGTCATGAGCTCTTTGGATGGAATACAGAATGTGACAACAAAGCAATCTAAATCTATTATGAACTTACGAAACAACCTCACTGAAGAGCATGGGGGAGAATGGTGCTGACCTAAGTAATTTTGGAAATGAGCAGAGTTTGTAACACTAAAGCAGAAGTAATTGTACATGGGTCCTGTACCTTAGTTGTTAAAGTTTATTTCTCACAGAGGGCACAGGTCAACATGTCTGACACTAACATATATGTATACTGGAATTGAACAATCAAGTAAATAGATGGATGGTGGAGGCCAGGTTTCTCATTGTTGAAATGGGACTTCACAGGTAAGAAAGGGAAGAAGCTAGAATGGTCCATTATAATGTATTAAAGTTGGAGACATCACTATTAACTGATATTTCACTTAATATAGATATAGATTATTACATATAGAAATTTTAGAGATACGTGCATACACACTAGTATGTACACATATAATTCCTTTCTCTGTCATTTGAGAGGGACTGGTAATAATGACACTCAGTAACAGTGAACACACCTAATACCCAGGTCTTGGTTTATAATATGATTTTCAATTAAAGAAATGAGCTCCTTGGAGAAATGGCTGATTCTGGGACTGGGACAGAAATACACAAGATGAACCTGAAGTACCTTTCAGTGCCAGAAAGTAAGGAAACTTAAAATAAAAACAAAAAAGAGCACTATGACGTGGATATATCAAAGAGATACGGTAAGTAAACGGAAATCAACTGCAAGTGTTCCCAATGGCCAAATCTACAATAGTTTGAACAAAAAAAATAGACATAGTAATACTGGATTATAAGCCAAAGTGCAAAATAAAGATAAGAGTCCATATTGATATAAATAAATGATTGAATAAATAAATGGGTAAAATACAAATCTATGCAAAACAATTCCAAATAATTTATGTAGATACTCTACCTTCAGGGAGGTGGAGCATAACTCCCCATTTCTTAAGTATGGGCTGTGCATAGTAATTTCCTTCCAAAGGGTAAAATACGGAGGGAGGGAAAAGAAGTAACTTTACAGTGGAGATCTCTGCTAAACACTATCGCAGCCATGTGGTTAAGGTCAGCATCAACAGTGATAAGTCACGTTGATAGCATATACCCTTGACATGATATGATGAAAATAGCACTTTCCCTCTGTGCTCTCCTCCCGCAAAACACATAATCCAAATCTAATTATGAGAAACCTATCAGACAAATCCCAGTTAAGGGACAGCAACAAAATACCTGAACAGCAGTCCTCAAAACTGACAGAGTTATCCAAAATAAGAGAATTCTAAGAAATTGTTACAGCCAAGAGTAGTCTAAGGGGACATGACAACTAAGTGCAATGTCATATCCTGGATGGGATTCTGAAGTAGAAAAAAGGAAATTCTATAAAAAACAAAGATACCTTAATAAAATATGGACTTTACTTACTCATGATTAATCAGTAACAGTTCATTAATTATAACAAATGTACCATACTAAGGTAAGATGTTAATAATAGGGAAACGTGGGTATATTACTATCTTCACTTTTTTAAAAAAAATCTGAGACTGTTATAAAATAAAATGCTTTTTGAAAAAATATATAATTGTGGAGAATTTGCATTATTTCATTAAAAATCAAATCATTGGGCTTCCCTGGTGGCGCAGTGGTTGAGAGTCCGCCTGCCGATGCAGGGGACACGGGTTAGTGCCCCGGTCCGGGAAGATCCCACATGCCGCGGAGCGGCTGGGCCCGTGAGCCATGGCCGCTGAGCCTGCACGTCTGGAGCCTGTGCTCCGCAACGGGAGAGGCCACAACAGTGAGAGGCCCGTGTACCGCAAAAAAAAAAAAAAAATCAAATCACTGATTTGATAAATAAAATGGCCTAACTATACCAAAAAACTTCCTTTATAAATAATTTACCTTTTAAGCTCATTTAACTTTAATTTCCTTTCCTAGTGCAGTAATGCACTGGGGACAGAGAATAGTTTGATGATTATCTTTTTATTTGCAGTCAATCTTCCAGCTTTGATCTCCAAAAAAATAACCACAGTATGCAACCATTTCTTTAAATGTTCTGTTTATCATCAGCATGGCTAACAGAGCAAAGCAAGAGACATGGGACTTTGTTCTTCTTTGACCAAGCAGAGACATTAGAAGAAAAACTAGATCTTTAAGAAACCAAAGAATAGTCAAATTATTAGAGTTATTATTTTCTTTTTATTTATTTAGTTATTATTTATTTTTGGCTACATCGGGTCTTAGTTGTGCGGCACTCAGGCTTCTTTCTAGTTGTGGGGCGCAGGCTTAGTTGCCCCACGGCATGTGGGATCTTAGTTCCCTGACCAGGGATCGAACCCACGTCTCCTGCACTGTAAGGGGGATTCTTTACCACTGGACCACCAGGGAAGTCCTGAGTTATTACTTTCTACTTTCTGTAGAATTTTTTTTTCCCTGAATGTTCATTAAACTTCAGGATCTGCCTGATTATACTGATTGCAACCCATGAACCCCTTGCTAAATAAAAGACAGATTCCTGACACTGAATGATATCCACCGTGAAGAACAAAATATATTTGCATACTAATATAAAGTCTTCTAATTAAAGTCTTACAAAATTTTATAATTAAGATTGTGTGACAGCGAGGATGGAGCAAAACACTGTTTTTTTAAAATAGTTAATTATCAATCTAAAGTCAAGTTTAAATGTGAAGGTGGAAGCCAGAGACGAGAGGTACACTAAAACAGAAAAGGTTAGTAGGGTTGGTAGTAGACAGATTTTATGTGGACAATCTATTAAAATATCTTTTATTTCTTCTTTGTTAATCAGTCACAATATGATTTGAACATAAGGATGAAAATAATAGGAATACTATTCATAGTTAATAAATCCAAAATTGCTGATTGCTTTTATTGATGGTAAAATAACTACAGAAATCAGAATAACTCACTTTGGATTAAATTCACAATATTGGCTTTCTTTGTTGACTAGAGGAAATGATGGAATATTTTTATACCACAGTTATCCTAGAGGTTAAAAAATGAATTATATACCTTCTCACTACTTCTACCTTACTGGTACCAGAGAAGCCTTTTACTGAAAGGTATATTACTATTAAATACATTATTATTGTTTTTCTAATGCAACACATATTAAACTCTGATATGAGTAATAAGTAACAATTAAATAGTTCATCTTTCAAACACTTAGATTATCTTCCCCTTACAATTTTTACACCATATCTGTACATATTACATGGATGTTAATTGATGTTAATGGAGCATATCCTTTAGGAATAAAGTTGGTCTGTCTTCATTAATAATGTTAGATAATTGACTGCTTGAAAAGCACTAAAAAATCAAGGAAAGCACTGTTTTTCTTCAATCTAGAAAAATTTTTAAATTATACTTTCTGCATAAATATTAAAAGATACGAAACACTGGACAGGGTGAGTTAGGGCCAAGTCTTCTGAAGATTGATTATATAAAATTTAGTTGCTCATATCCTGTTAGAATGAGTATATCAGTCTAGGTAGCACTTCCTTTTGAGGGGAAAACGATTAGCCTGATAGATATCAGAAATGTGATGACTCAGTGTGTAGGTTGGTGGGAAATTATGAAGATATCTTATTAGCAACAGTGCATTGTTTAGTTGACCTAAAAGCCACATAATTTTATAACTTTGCATTACTAATGTCCAAATAAGAACCATTTACAAGCTATGACTCATCCCAGCTGCAGCTCACAGAATTAACATACCTCTGCATTTGACTTTAGTCTGTGTACTTAAGTATAATCTCTCTCACATTCCTAGCTGGGTCTCTACTGATACTTCCTTTTAAACATCCCCATGTTTCCCCATTCGGTTCACATTAATATTATCAGAGAAGCATAGAACTGCTGGAGAGACAGTACCATCCTTAGGTCTGGGCAAAAGAGGCCCTTTTCCTGCGCCCTGCATTATTGAGAGTCCTGCTTTGGCTTTTCCCTGGATGTCCCCCTCCCAACAGTGTGAAGGGAACAAACACACTGAGAGTCTGTTTCCCCTATCCTAGATTATGTTTTGGACATAATCTTTGTCTAGGACAAAGCTAGACATTTGATTAATTAAATACATGGATTTTTTTCATTTTCATTTTTTTCTTACTAAACATCAAGAGAACAGCTTAAGAAGCCATTTTAGAATTGTGCCTTTTAGGCTATTGACTAGTTCTTAAAAATAATTCCTATCTATGTTAAAAAATAAAATTACATTCTCAGCTTCTGCTGCATTTGTTCAGATAGTAAATTATAAATTTAGACTACTTCTCAGCTTCTCAAATAGGCAAAAATAATGTGGGTTTTTTTTGGTGCTATTTATTTATTTCGTTTTTAACTTTCCAATAACAGGGCTAATCTAATTCATTAACCCAGAAGTAAACAACTAGAAACTTGCCCATAAATGGTCTTCTTAAAAGTTTTTTCCCAGACTGTTGCATGGAAATCCTCCGTGTTTCATATATCTACTATAGTCTTCTCCAAATAGGCACTAAGTACCTAGAGTGGCTTTTATGACTCCACAGAAGCCAGTCAGAGAAGAGACTCAATCAGTTAGGAATATCATGATCTCTTGCTCTTGCTCTGATGAAAAATGACTGATTTGTTTTAGTTCCTTACTCGTATTTGTCATGTTATGACTAATCCTATCTAATCTTTTGGAATGACATGACACCCACTACTGGCATCTGGGCAAATAGCTTTGTCTCTGGATTCAAAGACCCTTTGTATTATGGCTCCTTTAACCTCAGCATTCCGTGTTCCCTTCCCATAGCATTTAGGAATTTCTTAATTATCTGCTACTGCTTGAGAGTAACGGGAATTAGAAAAACTACCTTAGTTTTTACTTCTTTCACCGGTCATGCAGAGTAGCTCCCACTCCACATTAAATGGTGCTAAGTGGTGGTAAATCTGCCAGTGATGAGCAGTACTAGCTTGGTTGTCTTTCCTATATACAAACATGGATATTTGCATAGCAACAACCTTCTCAAACCCCAAAGTTTAGGTCCATAATCCCATCTGAACTCTTTGCTCTACTTTTATTTCTGTCTTCCTTTCAAAAGTACTTCAAAAGTATTGAAGGAAGAAGCTTTTCCTCTTTCCATTTGAAAGGGACTTCTATCCCATATCCTGTTCTGAATGAGGTGGCCTTCAACCTGTCCCTTTCTGTAGAGTCATATTTGAAAAACAAAAAGTTTACTGTTTAGGGAAGAAACATCAAAAGGTCTCTCTTGCCTCAGCTGTGAAAACAATCAGCTTGCTTTTCTCCTTGAGGCTGTATTATATATTTAATCATCATTTATTTTTTAAAGATCTTTTTGATGTGGACCATTGTTAAAGACGTTATTGAATTTATTACAATATTGCTTCTGTTTTATGTTTTGGTTTTTTGGCCACAAGGCATGTGGGATCTCAGCTCCCTGAGCACGGATTGAACCAGCACCCCCTGCTTTGGAAGGTGAAGTATCAACCACCGGACCGCCCGGGAAGTCCCTTAATTATCATTGTTTAAATGTCAGTGCCAATATCTGAGTCATCTGTGGGTCTGTTTCTACTGAATATTTTTCTCTTAGTTATGTATCAAGTTTCTTGTTTTTTTCATCCTTCTCACTTTTTCCCTCTTCTTTTGTTTTCCAGATAATGGGTATAAAATAACAGTGTAGAGAAGATGGAAATATAACTTTTTAAATTTACATTCCTGAGCTTACAGCTCCTTCCTTCATCTGGCAGCTAGGATAAGGAGTTAAACATTCTAATTCTACCAATTCAGGTGCTATTTTGATTAGATTGTTTTTAGACCTTGTTAGTAAAAACACTATCTGCTCACATAACAGTTACTGAAGGGCTGATCTCTTTAATCTGGTAAACATTTGACCTGGACTGTAACTGGAGTGCTATTTCATAGAGTTTTGTGTCAGTGTTTATGAATGTAAACTCTTTGAATATCATCAAGACTTCATAAATTCTCTCTAATTTCTAGCTGCTTTTTTTACTGCTAATTTTTCAGAAAAATTCAGGAAAGAGGAGAATTTTAGGTTGAGTGATTTAATTTTACATTTGAAGCTTTTTGGGTTCTAATTTATCATGCTGTTTCAAATTGTCATTAAAAATTCTGCCTGCTTCTTTATCTGTCTGCACCTGGAAAAAGTGTTTTATTCTCAGCAGCTATGGTTCTCTGCTCACCTATGGAAAACATGTTCATCTCAGGAATTCAGTTTCTCAGGGTTCCTTGCATCTACTATTCTGCAGTCGCCTCCTATAAAAGGCTATTGTCTTTTAAATAATTCATTTTTTGTTTTCCTTTTGCTACCATGAGAGCATAGGCTTTACAATCATTTTACATCCTAACAAGAAGTATTAGGATTTCAGTTTATTTTAAAGCATGAAAACATAAGAATTATTTAAGTTACACCTATATTTAATTCTAAACCTAAATTTCATGGAGTCACTAAAAGTCTGTGTGTGTGTATGTTTATTTAAGCTACAGGTAAATATAATTTTAAACTTACAATATTTTTAAACTGAGTTGGTATAGGTGATTGTATCATAATTGAAGAATAAGTAAATGGAGAATTTATTTTAAATTTCCCATTTGATTTACCCCCAACCTAAGCAAACTTTATTTTTCCAAGGTTCACTCACATCATAGCATTTTCCCCATTCCTTTTATTATATCATGGTAAAATATGCATAACAAAATTTACCTCATAACCATTTTTAAGTCTAAGCAAACTTTAGAATCATGGCCCAAAACATACTTAATTATTGGTCAGACTAAATGCAATAAACTGGCAAATGTAATGACATGTTTCTCACATATGAATGTATAAAAGAAATAAAGATATAGGAAAGTGGAAAGTTGTTATAAGATACAAGTGAATGTCTTCAAATAATCAATGACAATACTGACACATAACTTCTCAGAGAAAACAACAGAAGCAAAAACATGACTGAATATGATATTTAACATTTAGTGTGTGTGGTGGTGGGGGAGAATTCTGGCCTAGAATTTTAGCAAAATTTTGATCAAAAATAAAGATAAAATAAAAACCTTTTTCTTAAAAAATCTGAGAAAATGTATCACTAGCATCCCTGGTGATAAAAGAAGTATTATAGGATTATCTTCAAACAAAATATAAATGAAACCAGATAGAAGATCATACAATCAGGAAAGAACAAAGAATTTCTAAAAGTAAAATATTTTGGTAAGTCAAAATGAATATTAACTTTTTAAAACAATATAGTGACATCTAATAGAGTTTTAAAAATTTAAGATACATGAGAGCAAGAAGATATTAATTCAGAGAAATTTATGAGCTAATGTGATAAAATTGAGGTAATGTGGAGGTAATGTGATTCAAAGCCCTTGACATTTTCATGTTGAAATATATTTATTTTATTAGTTTTTGATAAGATAGCAATATATGATATAATTTTACCATTACTATAATGGTTAAAGAATGAGTAAACATGGGTAATAGAAGGACAATTGGATAATTTTAAAAATTCAGTATATATGTCAAGTGATAAAATACACAACATGCAGAATATAGAAGAAAAAAACAGTAAAGTGGTTTATTTAAACTGAGAATGTCAGAAGGTACTTTAATATAAGTGAAATTCATGTTTAATTAATAGATGATAATTATCAGACACAAAAGAAAATAAGTTATATACTAATAATAGAAATATATAAAATGAAGAGCATTTAAAAGAAAAAGCGTGGAAAATCAAATATTAGGCAAATACCAACCAAAAGAAATTAATGGAGCTATTAATCAGATACAGTTAAATTTAAGGGGAAAAGATAAAGATAGAGAAAAATTTCATGATGATAAAATGCTTAATTAGTCATGAAAATATAGCAAATTTTAAATTGTAGTCACATGATATTGTAACATCAAAATAAAACAAAACAAAAATACAAATATAAAAATCCACAATTATAGTGGGAGACTTTAACATACCTTTCTCAGTGCTTGATAGGACAATCAGACAAAAAATGAGTAAGACTATAGAAGATTTGAACTCCTTGATTACCAAATTTGATAAAATTTTTATCTATAGAAGACTACTTCCAACAATTGTAGAAAGAACATCTTTTTAAAGTACACATGGAACATTAATGAAATTTCACCGTATGTTATGCCACTAAGCAAATGTTGACATAGTTATAGGATTTAAATGGTTTAGAATGATTCTGATCGCAAAATAATAGAAATAAGCTAGAAAGCCGTAACAAAATATAATTTGAAAATCAACCTATGTTACGTTAAGAAATGTAAAGCTTTTTTTTTCTAAATCATCCATAGCTCAAAGAAATAAATTATAATGGTAACTAGAAAAAATTTTGTACTAAATGATAATGAATATATAATATATCCAAATTGCTAAAGAGAGAAATAACAAAGTTATTGCTTGGAATAGGCAGGAAAAAGTGAACTCTTTCTGACAATGGAGAGAAGAGAGAGAGGCAGAGAAAGAGAGAGCTTAGAAACAAAATAGTCAACATCAGTAAGGAATAAAGGATATGACTACAGATACTACAGATATTTTAAGAAACCAAAAAGAGTATTGTGAACAACTAATGCCAATAATTGTTTTAAAAATTAAACAGGAAAAATTCCTATAGGAATTAAAATACAACTTACTAACAATGACACATGAATAAAGGGTTATTCTAATTAGTCCTGTCACATGTTAAAGAAATAGAATCTGCACTTAAAAACTTACCCACAATGATGAATCCAGGCTAAGGTGCTACACTGAGGAATGCTTTCAAACAGAAGAAATAATTTCCATCCCATAGCAAATTCTTCCAGAGAATAGGAAAAAAAAAGGGGGAAGATGTTCTGAATCCTTTTATGAGGCCAGTTTATCCTTCATCCCAAAATCTGAGGAAGACATTGGAAAAAATTATAAGTATTTTACTAGTATGTACATAGATGCAAAAATCAATGAAACATTAACAAATTTAATCCATTGATAAATAAAATGAATAATACATCACAAAAAATTGTCTTATTCAAGGAATGTTAAGTTGTATTTGATAAAGAATATCCACAAAATCTTACAGAAAACAATTACTCTGCATGTTGAAATTTTGTAAAGCAACCCACTAAGCTTAGGAATCAGGCATGGAAGCCCATTATCATTATTTCTATTTGATATTGTATTAGAGGTCCTAGCCAGTTTGATAATAAAGAAAATTTTAAAGTAAAAAGCCCAAGGATTGAAAAGAAAATGGCAGAATGAATCATTCACATGATTCTGTATGTAGATTATCTAAACAACCTATAAGTAAGTTGTTAGATCTAATAAATGAGTTTAGCAATATTGTTGGATACAAATTCAATAAAATTTTGATTGCATTTCTAGGTTAAAAACAGGGATAAATACTCATGAGTGCTCACACCCCACACACACCATTTGGAACAACAACAACAGTATCAAAGGCCTAGGAATATATAAATAAATTATATAATAATTTATAAATAAATAAATAAGGGTAAGATATGAAGGACTTTTACTGAAAAATATAAAATATTATTAGGGGATTTTTTTTAAAAAGAAGTAAACACATAAAGGAATATAGCACATCCATGAATTGGATGTAATACTGGAAAGTTGTCAGTTCTTTACAAATTGACTTATAGAATCAAAACACTCCCAAACAAATGTATGCATAACTTTTACTAAAATTGGCAGACATAGATACATTATTAGAAATTCAAAGGCCAAAAATATCCTGATTGTTGAGGGAAAGAAAAAAAGGTAAGAGTTACTCTATTGAATATTAAGACTTACTATAACAGAAGAGTTATGCACAGTTAAAGAAAAAAGTAGACTAATAGAATAAGTAAGTCTAGAACAATGTGAATGTTTCATTCATGTGAAGATGACACAGAATAGCAATGCAGAATGAACATTTTTACAAATGCTGTTTTGTCAATTTAGTTTCCATATGGAAAATTTTTTGTAGTAGTCCCAAACTGGATACAACCCAAATGTTTAACAAAAGTAGACTGTGTATATGAGTTGCTGCATATAAAAATGCAATGCTACGTGAGGATGTAATAAATGAACATAGATTATGTCTTCTCACAAACATAATGTTGGATGAAAAATGCCATTACAAAAGAATGCATACTAAATGACTATATTTATATAAAGGCCCAATACAGGCAAAACTAATTTCCAGTGTTTACAGGTGAAGATACTGGTTAGCTTTTGTAAAAGCCAGGGGGATAAAGATTGAAAGGCGTAGGGGGAGGCAGTGAGGCCTCCAGTTTGTTAGCATTATTCTCTTTATTGAACTGGATGGTAGTCACATGGGTATTCTCAGTTTGTAAAAATTTTTTAAGTAGCACACTTAGGTTTTGTGCATTTTCCAAGAAATACTTTCAGTAAATAATTTAATTAAAATTTATATTCCTGGGAAACTAACTTGTGTTGTTTTATAACTATACATGTTAAAATGTCTAGATTTTCTGTATTACCTAAACATGAGGCGCTAGAGATAGCTCTGTAAGTTATTGAATAAGGCATGGTTATATTTGGGTGAAAAAAATGAATGACATACACACAACCCAAAATGCAATTTTATACCTATCTCAAAATAACAATATCATTCTAACCACTGTAACTCTTTTCCCAAAACATAGCATAGTGCTGGAAAAGTAGTATGTACTGAAGAATTTTATTCTATGGATTAGAATTAAATGTAGTTGAGAGTCACATTCCAGTTAGACTGTTTATAACCTTGCGATCTTGACCAAGTTACTTGAACGTCTCTTCAGTATCCTTATTGGAAAAATTTGCATATATTCTATCTCCTTTCTGAAATGACTTGCAGAAAGTAACTAGCACTTAATAGGTACTTAATAATAATAATATCAATATTCCAAGCTTAACTTGCTAAATTAATCCCTAATGAACTCCTGATTGAAATAAAAATTTTCATATCATATATGTGTAGTAGTGAAAAAAATATTTTTATCGTCATTTTTCATGAAATTTAAAGTTTTTAATGTAAAAAATCCATATCAAATGATTTGGTAAAAATATTTATTTTAGTGAGATGTTTGCTAATTATAATTAGGTTACAAATATTTGAGAGGCACATAGAGGAACTTATATGCTAAAAACAATTGGTTACATGTCCCCACTTCCTATTCCAGTGACCTCCAGTTGGAAAGATACTAGGTGCAAATTATGTTTCTGTGGTATTTCTACCATAAATTTTAAACATAGATTGTGCAGTTTTATTTTATAACTTTGCCTTAACTTTGCCTTAAAGAAATAACTTTGCCTTAAAGAAAATTCTTAAATAACTTTGCCTTAAAGAAAATTCTGTGATCTTGAGACATTGACTTCATCTTCCTGGCATTCAGTGAACTCATCTTCAGAGTAGAGTAAGAATAATTACTTCATTTATAAGATTTGGGTGATCATAAGTGGTAAAGCTTGACAAAAATATCAGTTTTCTTAACATTGTTTAAGAGCTTTCCCTAAAATTTTCATCGGTACTCCCAACTTTTTCTATCCTACATCTCTCACATCTAATTCATCAGCAAATATTTTTAATTTGGCCAATAGATTACATTGCAAATAAGCCTGTTTTTCTGTATATCCATTGGTACTATCCTAAACAACCATTGTTTCTTACCTGGAACTAAGGAATGTTAATATTTTGCCACTTTTAATTCATTTTTTACAGCAACACCCAGATCTGTTATCAAAACATTCATATCATAATCTGAACCAAAATTTTATTTCCTGTTGTTCTTGGCTTAAAATCTAGATTACTTACTCTACTTAAAAAAAAAAAGGAAAGAAAGAAAAAAAGAGAGAAAGAGAGAGAGAAAGAAAGAGAAAGAAAGAAAAAGAAAGAAAGAAAGAAAGGAAAGGAAGAAAAAGAAAATCTTTTTCAAATAAGTTTATTCCCACCTCTGAACTTCATGCTAGTCATGGACTAAAATCTTTCTTCTTCTGATTATCTGAATACATTGTTGACAAGATTCAGTTCACAGCTTGAATTTTCATGTCCTCTATGAATTTCTTTCTTGATTTAGTTACAATCATTCTTCCTTAGATAATACTTCTGTGAATGGCTCTCTTTATGATATTATTATCATGAGAAATTATCTTTTTATTTCATTTTTTCCTATTTATGTTTCTTAAATAAAATTTTATGAGTAGGGACCTTGTTTGTCGTATTGAGTGCTTTGTTTTCACTTGAGGATTAGCACTGAGACAATGGTTTTTGAAGAAATATCCAGTTTAATCACTAGCCGACATGTCAGAAGGCACATAAACCAGATGGAATTCACGATCAAAGGGGCTTGTTCTGATGTGACATAGTTCTCAATTTTAAGAGGGAATGCTCTAGCAATTCACTATTAAATTTGTGGTTGTAAACTTTAAGACACCGTTATAGAAACAAGTTAGTTGAATATTTTGTTAGTGCAAGATCTTGTATGTACAAATATTGATATCTTCATAATATTTGTTCTTAAGAAGCTTGTACACATGGTAGGCATATATAATATATATACTTAACATTATTAGGAATTGACCAGTTTCAAAAACAAATTTTTTGGTAGAAATAGTAAAATATAATACAAAATCTATGATTAATATAGAATACAAGTTGTTATTAGGAGGAATTTAGTTTAGACTAAAATTATCACTTAAAAATTCATGGAGAAATTAATAAATGGCAATCACCATCATTGATTAAGAATATTTAGATAACTAAATGTTTAAGGTACAGGTTAAATTTTTTTCCAAAGGAACTTGAGGAATGAAAATCTTGCTATTAGACATTCTTATGTAATTGTCTTTCTTTTAGAGAAAGCTTTTTTAAAAATACAGCCAGTCAAAGCAAACAAAAAGCTTCTTTCAAATAAGTAATCAATTATTAAACTAGGCCACTGGCATCATTGTCATTCTAAGCTGTACAGAAAACAATTAAAAGTTGCCAGCTCCACAAGGCCTCTACTGGCAATACCAAACTGTTCATTTTGAGTGAGACGACTTTTCAGCAAATAAAATGTAATGCCAAAAGTATTTTCACAAGTTAAGGATACTGAATGGACTTGGCATCTGAAATGCTTGATAGGGCAGCATTTCACCATGTGAGTGTTACAGCACCAGAACATTTCATTGGAAGCATATTCTGATTCCGTCATTAAACTTAACCAAATTGATAGTTGGATAACTACTAAGTAATGTTTCATGGGAGACAGATTAACTTCAAAACAGTTGACTCTGAGCATTGACTTTAATTTTTTATTTATCAAATACACATAGACAGTGCTTTTATACAATTAAAAAAGACTGTGTTCTTTTAAGTTTAATTAGGTCCCATTTGTTTATTTTTGTTTTTATTTCCATTACTCTAGGAGATGAATCCAAAAAAATATTGCTGCGATTTATGTCAAAGAGTGTTCTGCCTATGTTTTCCTCTAGGAGTTTTATAGTATCTGATCTTACATTTAGATCTTTAATCCATTTTTACTTTATTTTTGTATATGGTATTAGAGAATGTTCTAATTTCATTCTTTTACATGTGGCTGCCCAGTTTTCCCAGCACCACTTATTGAAGAGACTGTTTTTTCTCCATTGTATTTTCTTGGCTCCTTTGTCATAGATTAATTGACCTTAAAAGCTTTTGCACAACAAAGGAAACCATAAACAAAACTAAAAGACAACGTACAGACTGGGAGAAAATATTTGCAAATGATGCTACCGACAAGGGATTAATTTCCAAAATATACAAACAGCTCATACAACTCAATAGCAAAAAAACAAACAATCCAATCAAAAATGGTCAGAAGATCTAAATAGACATTTCTCCAAAGAAGACATGCAGATGGGCAACAGGTACATGAAAAGATGCTGAATACTGCTAATTATTGGAGAAACACAAATCAAAACTACAATGAGGTATCACCTCACACCAGTCAGAATGGCCATCATTAAAAAGTCTACAAACAATAAATGCTGGAGAGAGTGTGGAAAAAAAAGGAGCTCTCCTTCACTGTTAGTGGGAATGAAAATTGGTGCAGCCACTATGGAGAACAGTGTGGAGGTTCCTTAACAAACTAAAAGTAGAGTTGCCATTTGACCCTGCAATCCCACTCCTGGGCATATATCCAAAAAAGACAAAAACTCTAATTCTAAACGATACACACACTCCAGTATTCATAGCAATACTACTTAAACAATAGCTAAGACATGGATGCAACCTAAATGTTCATGGGCAGATGAATGGATAAAGAAGATGTGGTACATATATACAATGGAATATTACTCAGCCGTTAAAATGAATAAAATAATGCCTTTTGCAGCAATATGGATGGACCTAGAGATTATCATATTTAGTGAAGTAAGTCAGAAAAAGACAAATATCATATGATGTTACTTATATGTGGAATCTAAAAAAATGATAAAAATGAACTGATTTACAAAACAGAAATAAACTCACAGACACAGAAAACAAACTTGTGGCTACCAAAGGAGATGGGGGGCAGAGATAAATTAAGAGTTTGGGATTAACAAATACACACTAATATATCTATATATAAATATATATAGCTCCTACTGTATAACACAGGGAACTATACTAAGTATCTTGTAATAACCTATAATGGAAAAGAATCTGAAAAAAATAGATATATACATATGTGTAATTAAATCACTTTGCTGTATACTTGAAACTAACACAATATTGTAAATTAACTATACTTCAATTAAAAAAAATACACACACACACAAAGACTGTGTTCAAAGCTGGCATAGCTTTTTACTCTTCTTACTCCATTCTTTTCATTGCCTCTTGTGTATGTAAGCTATTTGAAAGGAAGCTATTATACAAAATGCCTGGCACAAAATAGATTCCCAATAAGTAGTAGCTCTTTTATTACTAATATTAGTAATAATATTGATGTTATCGGTATGTTTTTACAATACTCTATAGGGGTAGCTTTTTACATCCATGCTATTCGATGGTGTCTGTCAGAGCCCAGTTAGGAAAGCAAAAATATCATAGGTAGTTCATACAGAAGATGTTAAATACTGGGAACTGATTATAAATGTCTTAGGGTAGAAGGAGTGAAAGGGAGATACTGAAGTGAGTAGAGATTGATACTTTCAGGAAGCTTCTCCCACACCGGAGAGCTAGAAAAAACAAAGGAAGGGAGACAGTTTTTCGAGAGCCCAGGTGCACATTTCCCCTTGACTCTGCTGGAAACTGCCAATGCTTGACCCTCCAAAGGCTGCTGAGACCTACAGCTACTTACTGCTTTAGCCTTTAGTGCTGCTGAAAGCCTCTGTAGCCTGTGGCTCCAACAGCTGCTGGCAGTCTCCCACTGCTACTGCTGCTGGAATACTAAAGGCACTGAAGTCAATCACCAGTCACTGATCTACTTCCCATATTCCTCTTAAAATCCTACCAGTGATCTCTAGGACATTATGTTTGGTGAACAAATACCAAAAGGTCACATGTGGTATCATTCTATTTAGGTAATATTCTTGAGATGACAAAATGATAGATATGGAAAACAGTAGTGCTTGTCAGGGGTTAGGGAAAATGAAGGGGTAGGGGAGGGATGGGAGTGACTATAAAAGATTAAAATGAGGGAGATCTTTGTGGTGATGAAATAGTTTTATATCTTGATTTTGGTATAGGTTACATAAATCCATACATGTGATAAAACGAAATAGAACTGTACATACATTTTACAAATGTAAGTGCC
This sequence comes from Globicephala melas, assembly GCF_963455315.2. NCBI lineage: Eukaryota > Metazoa > Chordata > Mammalia > Artiodactyla > Delphinidae > Globicephala > Globicephala melas. The sequence continues at coordinate 51,047,794 of NC_083317.1, read as the reverse complement.
TGGTTTTGATATTGCATTAGAATTAGGTAAGGTGTAAAAACTGGGGGAAACTGAGTAAAATGTGTACTGCGCTCTGTTCTTTCTTTACAAATTACTATGAAAATATAATAATTTAAAAATAAAAATAATAAATAACTTCTACTAGTTCTTCGTATTAGCCAATACTAACTAAAATCCAACTGGCAGAGGAGTGTGAGAAATTTAATTTTTAGGGGTCCATATGCCTTCAATATAGAGCAGAAAACTGAATTACAGAAATGAAATTGATTACGTATAGATGAAGAAAAAAATGACAGTTCCAAACATCTTAAATATGTACCCATTGGTTAGAAAATTAAACTGTACATTAAGAAATATTTGTAGAACTAAACATATTTAATTCATTCATCCCATAATAACCACTATCAATACCAATGGTGTTGAAGGCTGTAAAGAGATAATTGGGAAAAGTAATACTTGGGGAAAACTTATATTCAGAAAACAATATTCAGTTCTCACCATATTCCTACCACATAATACAAGATAAATAATATTTTTCAAGTAAATGGCTAAAATGAATGCACTAAATCTAAGTAGTATTCTATCATGATATTTTTATGTTTAATACTATAAAATTTTTCAAGAGTTTTGTATTTGCAGTACTATATAGCTGGGTACTAACTTCAAGGATTTCATGGAGTAAGAGCCTATAGTCATATAGGCTGACTAAATGGAATATTACCTTAGCTCTGAATTTCTAAACAAACATATGTGTATATTTCTTCAAAAGGAGATAGATTAAAATCTGTTTCATTATTTAGCTCAGAACACCAAATTTCATTTCCTTCTGTTTGTCTTTCTTAGATGCCTCCTAAGCCAGCAAATCTGGGGAATTATTAAATAAGATCTAATATTTTTCTTTTATTTTAACTTTATTTGTACTTCGACTTTATTGTAACATATTTAAATCTAAACTACCAGAAGCACATCAGAATACATGGAACAGAAACAAAAATGCACATTGAAATGCATCATACACTAGACAGTCCTCTCTTTTCATTAGTCAGGGCTACAATTTATAGAAGCTGACATGATCAGAGACTGCTAGTTCACTGAAAGTTTGCATCATGAATAGATGTTGAATTTTGTCAAGTACTTTCCATACATGTATTATCATGACAATATGTTTTTTCTTCTTTAGGTTATTAATATTGTGAATTACATGGATTGATTTACAAGTCAATTGACACAGCAATACCATTTCTAGCTATTTATACTAAAGAAATAAAAACCTGCATCTGTGCAGAAAACCTTCAGATGAATATTTATAGCAGCATTATTCAGTATTGCCACAAATCATACACCCAGGTATCCCTCAACAAGTGAATGTGTAAATAGACTTTGATACATCCACACAATGAAATACTCTTGGGCAATAAAAAACAAAAACAAACAAACAAAAAAACAGCAACAAACTATCATGTTATGCAACAATATGAATGAATTTTTAAAACATTCTAAAAAAAGGTGAAACTATAGCAACAGAGAATAGATAAGTGGTTTCAGGGGAATAGGTGAGGGGAGAGGGTCTGAACACAAAGGGATTTTTTTAGGTGTTGGAATTGTTCTGTATCCTATGATGGTGGTTATTTGTCTAAGTATATAAACTCATATCTCAATCCAACAAAAAAGTGAATTTTACTGTGTGTAATTTAAAAAAAAAACAAACAAAAAATCCCTCTTTTTATTAAACTCTCCTCAAATAACTCAACTTGTTTTCTACTACAACTCAATTAATACAGATGGCTACCACGTCTTTAGCACGCCCTTAGAGTCTTAAGGACTATTGAAAAGGAAAATCTTAATTCCTTCCATTCCTATGTGCAAATCCAGAGTTGGAATGAACCTGTTTCTTCTGGTCTTCTCATTTATTCATACAAGGGAAGAAATGTGTTTTGTTTAATATTGAGATATTAGGAAACTTTATAATCTCTATTCATTCTTCATATTTTTCTTCAAAATGTTTGGTAACCAATAGTATAAAACATACTTTCTAGTATTAGCTATTTCTGATACTTGTTTTTATTACTAAGAATACTACAATAAAACAGAACTTGCTTCATGTTATAACTATGTTTTCTCTGAATTAGAATCAAGGTCAACCCTTAGCCAAATTGTGAGATAAATAAGTTTTTAAGAGTTCTTTTCCCAATTTTACTTTTTTCCTCCTACATTTTGTGCCTTATTGAGAATAGCTTCTGAATTTTTCTCTTTCCCCGCCCCAAAATCAATCATGCTTTCTCTTAATAAATCATCTGACAGTGTGAATGAAGAAATATCGATTGTATATCCACTGTTTACAGGAAAGTATAAATGAGTGAATAAAATAGTGAGTCCCCTCCCTAGGATATTTGCATTTTTATAAAAATAAAAGTCAAAGCACTGCAGCAAGAAAAATAAGGATCCAATTTGTATCTTTAGATATCAATGACCTCATTTTGGGTCATTTTTTTTGGAGATAAGAGAGGATTTACTGCAAATCATCACAAATAACAATATGACCCTCTCCTTTCCCATACATACAGAATCACACATTCAAAATTCTTCTTTTAAGATCTTTTCTATTCTTTTTAAAAAGTGACTAATTGAAGTTAAAAATTCCCTAGTATAAATCATTCTACTAGACCTCTGTAATATGAGATCTAAAATTATTAGTTGACTTTAAGTCAATGGCAAAAAAAGAAAAAATGAAAGGAGAAAGGCACTTTGGTTCACACAGATGATGGTGGTGGTTTTGCACATTAAACCTAGATATATCTGATGAAATATTTAACCAGATCAGTTAGCTATCTATTTCTTCAAAATTGAAATATCTGATCAAAAATAGTTATTTGAATATTAGATTTGCTCAAACGGCCCTCTGTTTTTGGCTTACTACTACCTCCATTTTTTCCTTTCATAACCTCTTATATTGGAGAAATATGTTTTGGGGGATCATCACAGAGAAAAGGAATGCTCACATTGTGGCAATTCAGCATAATCATGTGCTCCCAGTGTATGCAATCACTGTGGGATCATGACTTTTGTTGGATATAGTTTAGAGTCACATCCTGAGGACACGTCATAAATGTACTATAGTCAGTATTCTAATATTTCTAGGAAATACATAAGCATAATACAGCTGGAATCAGCCAACAAATGCTCAGATTTGGGGTTTTTCTGAACTCTAACTACTTTTTGTATATTTGTAAAAATACTCTTTTACAAATTGTAATGTTTCGTATAAAATACTAGTCAGCTTTTAGACTGAGCCACAGATAAAATAGTTATACAAATTAATTTTCAAAGTTGTAATACTTTTTTCCCCACTAGTGTGGAATCAGAAGTTTTCAGTTTCTTATATTCCTATGAAAAATTCTGAAGTATGCGGATTCAATCTCTTCTGAATATTGGGATTTTAATATATAAAGGTACAGATTATAAATGGAAGCTTATGAAGCAATTCAGTTTTACATATATGTGATCTTATTGCTCTATTCTTAGACTATGCATAGATTTTGTAATGAATGTCTAATATTTCATTGGATAGAAAAAAATCATTTGATTGCTTTTGTTGCTATCTGGGTAGGTCTAAATAATTTCCCTCTTCTGTTCTATTTTTTAAAAATAATTTTAAATGTGCTCAAACACAACTATTGAAATAATTTAAACCTGTAGGTCCATTGTGCTCGTCAGTATACACATGTGCTGGATATTTTAAGGACTCAATAAGAAATATTATTTCATAAATTATAAACTTAAATGGTAAATTGATTTTAAAGAAGAGGTTAACTAAAATAAAAAAAAGACAGAGTTGGCTGGGTTTATATTTGACTATATGAGGAAAACTAAAGTTAACTATAAGACAGTATGGAAATTAGTAAAAATGAGGGGAGGAAAGATTTTAATTGAAAATGAAGGATTATACTCAGTAATCAAAAATCACCCTTCCTGATGACTCTTTTTATCCAAGTGAAACTGAGTTTTACCACATCAAGAAAGTAGCTGAGTATAGGATACCTCCTTTTGAAACTAGATTGCCAATACAACAGTGCAAAACTAAGTAAAATGTTTGGAAGACCCATAATTAGAAAGCCCAGACTCTGCTAAAAATAAATGAAATTTAAAAAATTAAGCCCACCTAATAATGTAATTTGCATTACTATGACATTAAACAATTCCTTTCCATCAGTTTCTTTAAATTATATTTAGAGGCCTATGCAAATTGTGAAAAAATTCCACAAAAGATGTATTTTTTTTTGGATAGAGAGGTATCTTACTGTGCAAAGTCATACATTGGAAACATTTCATGGAAGCTACATTTACTATAAACGACTATCATAGGGACGTAATGCCAACTGAAAAATCCTATCCTAGAAAATGAATAGAAATGGAAAGAACCATTAAGTTCTTATTACAATATAATTTGACTTTAATTTTTGCATGTGGAATTCCCAACAGAAATGTGTTTCAGTTACCTGATAAAAAAAGAAATATAATAAAACAGAATTACAAAAGATAAAAGTAAATTTAAGTGTCTTAGAAAAAAATCAATATAGCACACTAGTCAAAACCAGGTGTCATATTTAAGAAAATGTTGAGAGTCAGTTGAAAGGAGAGTGGATATGTCATTAATTTAAGTGGATATTATAAATCATAAAGAAAATGCTATAAATTAACCAGAACATGTACTAACTCCACAATGGTTATGCTAGGTAGATAACTTCTATTTGATGGTTCAACTATTATAATTTGGGAGCAATGGAGCTCTTCAGGTATTTTCTGACAGGAATCTCAGTTATTTATCCATGTACTCTTTCTTTCTCACCTCCTTATCTGGTTCCAAATATCTTTACCACCTTATTCATTCCTTTCATTTTGCAAAGTTTTGAATACATTGCTTTACTTGTATAAGCATGACTGAACTAATTCATGCATGATGATAATTAACTGACTAATAATAGTTTGATAAAATAGAATTTTTTTTCTAGATGGGATGTGAGAGGGGTAAAAAGAACTTAAGTTATTAAGAACAAACTACACCTAGAACTGTGTCACCATGAATGAAAACACCGTTTCAAACCTACCCCATTGTTGCATTTGATCATAAAATTCAAAATGGTAACAGCTTTCCTTCCTTTTATCTTGATTCTTTTTTTCTAGGCTTACAAAGCTATAAAGGGTACCATTTCTACTTTACCTTCACCTGTGTTAGACATTCCTCTTATGCTATTTAGAGTTCTGAACCTTGCACACATATCTAATTTAGCGTATTTCTAAGAACATACAATTTTAGAGTAATTTTTCTATAGTTCAAACTTTTCTGTATCTATCTATTTATCTATCCATCTATCTAGCATCTATCTATATCTATCTAGTATTTTAGCTTTTGTGAGGAAATAGAAATGTTAAACTATTTGTTGCTTTAAAAGATAACAGTAGTAAATGGGTAACAATTTTCTTAGAGATTTAAATGAATGACTTAAGAATTCCCACATTAATGACTAGAATCTGACTGGGTTAGTGAAGGGTTAGTGAGAAGAATATGTCAGAGAAAACCTGGTAAAAAAGCCAAAGGTTTGACAGAAATGAAAATTCAGGAGCTAAAATGCAATTTTCCAATAGTTAACAAAAAACCTATAGGTTTGCCAAATAATCACCTTTCTGTGAACTACTCAGTGGGGGAAATGATAGTCTGTCGCCAGATGCCCTTGTCCAAGCTCCATTTTAAAACTGACAGCATTTGATAATCTTTTTTTTACTTGAATTATCAGTTCACTTATTTCTTACCTCTAAGATCTGCTTGTAGAGGACCAGCCCATAATTTCCCTTCTCAATAGAATTTTTTATTAAAAAAAAACTAATGAAAAGAGGAGAGATTATATGTATGATGACTATGATATTTGCATGACCACAGAGGAGTAACAAATTCTATAAGCATGTTAAGAATACTCCATTTTTAAAATCTAATTTCCAGTAAGGAAAAGAGAGAAGTTTGTCTAAAGTTCAGCCTCACTGCCACTATTTATTTCACAGGTGTGCACAAATTATGATGGAATAAATTGCTGCTAAGGAGGAATTTCTAAACCAAAGTAATCCTTTTAACAGCATTTACTTATATCTAATACTTCAAGAAATTTGCCATTATGGGTGTGCCGTGAGAAATGTATAGGCAAAAAGTCAAACTAGCGGTCAGAGAAATCAAAGATTTCTTTTCTTTGAAAAGAATTATGATTCTTTTTAAAATCTCTGAATTAAACAGAGAAGTTTACAGTAGGTTAGAATCTTAAATTGCTTAGTTATGAAACAGTTAATCAACTATGATGGACATAACTATTCTTTAGTGGGAACTTTAAAATTAAAAGAATAAATTGAAAATGAATCTTTGTTTCTTTACTCCTTCAATAGTATTTAAGGTAATTTTCATAGTTAACAATAACAAACAGAAGTGTTTTCCTTAGTATGTTAAAAATAAATAGTCCTCTCAGTTACTGCCAATGCAAGGGAAATCAAACGTAGGATTAGAGAACTGTTTTATTTTGCTTAGCTAACAGCAAACATTACCTAGAGGGTTTGTTTCCTTCCCAGATCAATTAATTTTTCTTCCTGCTTAAAATGAAAACCCTTTTATTTGAATGTCTTTTATGTACATATACAGTATTAAAAAAAATGGAACTTTGAATTCTTCTTAATTTAGAGAAGGACTTTGTAACTACTATAGAAAATGGAAAATTAGCCCACTGTTAATAAAAGTTGATCTCTTTATTTTTACTGAGAAGAGGTTGATTTAAGCTTGTTACTCATGGGAGGAAAGATAAACTATGTGTGAACAAGGCTAGTATTGGAAACTGCTTTCAATAACTTCATCTGAAACATGAAAGGTTTTAACATGAAACAAGAATACCTCTACTACCAAATATCGATGAACTCTATCATGTGAGTGTTGTTTATTTACAGGCAATTGAAATTGTTGGTATATACTGTACTTACTGATGTAAGTAAGAATTTGAGCTCTTATTTAACAGCAGTCTGCCATTAGTTTAATCCATTTCACATACATGCACAATTTGTGACTCTCTCCTTAAATATGAAAGCTCTGTTTTGAATATCCTTTTCCAAATATTTAATATACTATCTGAAATTATATCATGACATTTCTGTTCCCTGATTTTTAATTCTTGATCAGTGGCAGATAGCAAAATATTTTCTTTCTATTTGATTCTACTACTAATGAAATCTATAACTACTCGTGGTTCCTGTAAGGGCTTCTCATAAACAACTGCTGCATAACAGATAAATCAGTGCATGCTTACATCCACTGAAAAGAAGTTTGTAGACGAAATAAACTTGTGGATACAGAGCAAGAGTGAAATGCTGCAAACATATTAGCTGAGCTTGTTGACTTTAGGGAAAATTAAAATTGAACAATCATTTATGCCTATTAAGTTAAGGTCTTCTAATCCTCCTTGTAGTCATATCTATTAAAAATAAAAATTTATGCATTTCATATATATTTGCTCAAGCATTTGCCTTATTTCATATTTCATAACATTATATTACAAATTTCTTAAATATTTGTAAGTTGTATATTTTAAAAATATTCAGCATGACCACACTGCTTTGGAATTAGACTTTTTTTGTGAGAAAGTAAAACTACTTGTTGCTTTGGTTTTGATTGTGTTGGGGTAGCTGCTTTTCATATATTTTTATTTTTTATTTCTTTTAACTTTTAACTTGTATATAGAATTGTAGGTTGCCCTTTTTCCAATAGTTGAATGATAGTACTCCATTGTCTTCTTGTTTCCATAGTTTCTGACAAGAAATTTGCTTTAATTTTTACCTGTATTTCTCAGAATGCATTGTATCTTTTTTCTCCATTATTCTTCGAGATTTTCTCTTTACCATTTGTCTCTGGCAGGTTTAGTATAGTATGTCTCTGTGAATAGTTGTTTCTTTGATTATATTTAAACTTAATTTGAGGTCTGGGCATCTTAGATCTGTGGCTTAATGCCTTTCATTATCTCTTCACATATGTATTCCTCCCTGTTATCTCTCTCATTTCGGTCTAAGATTTCAATTACATGTGTGTTACTTTTTGATATTTTCCCAAAGATCTTGATGTTATCTTCTTTGATTTTTATTTTCACATTTCTTTTACTTTGTGTTCAGTTCAATTTTCTATTTCCTTATCTTCAAATTCTTTTAAAGTTGAGTGTCAAGTCTGCTGATAATCCCATTGAAGACATTCTTCATCTCTATTACCATTACTTTTCAAAACTTTCTAGCATGTCATTTTGATTGTTACTTACAGTTCTCACTTCTTTGAAGACATTCCCCATCTGCTTTTTCATGTTGTCCATCCTTTCCACTGTAGCCCTTGACATATTAATCATGTTATTTTAAATTCCCTGTCTGAGAGATCCAATATCTAGGTCATATCTGAGCTTGCTTCTGTTGACTGCTTTGTCTAATTTGTCCCCTATGTTCTTTCTTACTTCCTTTGTTGCATAATTTTTGGATTAAAGCTCTAGATCACCTGTAGGTTAAGAGAGCTAGTGTTTATGCTTCAAAATAGGAATTTTCTCCCAGCTTTATTATGGTATAATTGACAAATAAACATTATATATATTTAAGGTGTACAACATCATGTTTTGATATATATGTACATTATGAAATGATTTCCCCAATGAAGCTAATTAAACTATCCATCACCTCACATATTTACCTTTTGTGTGTATATGTGGTAATAACACTTCAGATCTACTCTGTCACCAAGTTTCAACTATACAATACTTTATTATTAACTATAGTCACCATGCTATACATTAGATCACGAGAACTTATTATGGGTATGCTTCCTTTGTTAGAACCTTAGTGTGGAAGTTTTTGTCCATATAATCATGAATCAAGCTATGTTTGTGTTTTATTATTGCTATTATTAGAATCATTACCCTACTGGCTTCAAATTCCTCAAGTGTTGTCCATCCTTATTGTGGGGCTGGGTTGATGGAGATTTTTGCTCAATGTCCTTCTCTCAGATTTAGGTTATTCTGATGGTTTCTTGCCTGAAAGACAATATCTTTCCAGGTACTTGTTCCTGCCTTCAGGGATAAACTGCTGTTACTTGTTACTGATATTTGCTAGTCTGGGGATGGATACAGCAGTGGCATGCTCTTTTCTCCGCTTTCAATCTCAGACATAGGCTTTGTTTGTGTCACTGGGTCTCAGATTTGACGGCCAGTGACTCGGCCCCTCCTGCATATGTATAGGGTCTGTAATGGTCTGGGATCAGGATAGTTTCTGCCCATTGCTTATAGTTAGCAGCTATTGTTTTCTATTTTTTAGCCAACCTGTATTGGATATTTTTCCAGTTTAATGGCTGTTTACTATGAGAGAGCTAGTCCAGTGTAATTTTTCTGCCATAACCAGAAGTTGAAGTTTGAAATAACTGTCACAGTCCAAGTAAGTCATACCACATTTGAACATATGGATATATTAACATATTAGACCTGCAGATGTGTTCGTGTGTGTGTGTGTGCACGTTTGTGTGTGAGTTTATTGCATGTAAATATTTGCCATCTATTTTAGGGGTTTTGTCTGCTTTCTAATTCTAGAACTTGAGGAAAGTAACTATCTTTTTGCATCTTTATTATATTCAAGGTACCTTAAGAAGTGATTTACATAAGTATCCATTTACTATTCCAAAAAAAGCATTTTGGACTTACTCTAAATTATCTAATTGCATAGTAGTTTTAGACCTGGGGCATATGAATCTGCACTAATGCCGAATTATCTACTCCTTGAGGCTAGTGTACAGCTAGCCAGCTGTCCATTAACACTGACGTCATTGCAGTAAATCTTTTACATCTTAGTGTCCTTGTTAACTTTTAGTCTTGGTTGTTTTCTTTGTAAGGGTGAAGAACTTTGCTCTATTAATCCATCCTAGAAGTTTATATTTTCTAGGTATTTGATCTGTCTTGTGGGTCTTAGAACAATTTTTAAAATAGTTTCTCAGTTGAATGTTGTACTAAAAAATGGGTGTGCCCTTTAGGTAGAAAGAGTAGGGTGGAGATAAAGCAGGGTGAAACATTTGTCTCTCTTAATCAAGGTGAGATTAGTCTATTCCAAATCAAGGTCTCTTTCATAATACATTCATTTCCACTTTGTTTCCAGTGGTAAAACTCAGATTAATTCTGGATATTCTATAGATGTTCGAAGACTCTTTATATTTAGCTATTAATTTATCTACTTCAATATTATGCTTAATTTGTTTGGTTCCCATTATTTAGGACTGATAAATTTTAAGAGTTATAGGGGGGGAAAGCTGAATAGAGCCTCTAAAGAGATTGTGAAGCAGAGGCATATTTATTTTTAATATTTTGAATTGAAGTAACACGTGTTAGCAAAATGATTTAGGGGTGCTACCTTAGCTGGAAAAGTTACTGTGATTCTCTTTGATTGATTTAAATTGTAGTGATGTATAGCATTTAACAGATGACCCAGGAGTATATTGTTAATTTTTAAGTGATGCTCCAACTTATGTTATACCTCGTGGAAATGTACTTGTTGACCATTTTTTTAACCTATTTTTAGAAGCAAGAAATAAAATATCGTGTTAATTTTCAGCTTATATAAGTAGAATTTACTCTCTTCACATTTTTATACTTTACATTTTTAGTTTTTACATGACATATTTTACACAAATACTTCACAATAGAGTAAATAACACCTAAGTTGGGTATGTTAGTTAAATTTCTGCAATGTAAAAATTAGTAAGAAAGGAATCAAATGGTCATGAAAATTACAATAGAATCATGAGGCTCTGGGTGTACATTTACAAATCATTAATAAATAAAATGAAGAAGCAATCAATTATGATTTAAGAATCAATTAAGAATAAAAAGTAAACCTGAATATTTTCTAAAATGATAAATCATATCTATGTTAACCACATTGAATGTGAGAAATACAGAGATGAATTTAATCCAAAAGGCCTAAAGTGGGATCTTTTGCTTTGAGGATGAAAAGGGGCATTTTGTTTATTTCTTGATTTATTCTGAAAGGATACTTTAATATCCTAGTGTGTTCTGAACCATCAGCTACTCCATATTTGTTAGATTCAGGTTGGAGGAATCAGGGCATAGAAGTAAAATATATTCCAATAGAAGAAGCAAGATCTAAGACAAAAGGTTAGTGAAGATGAAGATCACAGAAACATACCACTCAATTGAGCTTGTCCAGATATTTTACAACAGGTGCATTCTGTAGGTGATTTGTACTTATACATGGGGGGCCATTTTATAAGTTTCCCAAGTAAAATTCCTTTGTGGTAATTAGATGTTAATTTATTCCTCATGCATCATTAATTCATTTCACAAACACTTATAATGAAATATTTACTTGTTTCAAAACAAATGAAACAGAGTGATAAGATGTTTTTCTCCTCACTTTCTCATAAACATCTTCACACTCTCCTTGTCTTCCAAGATCTTACAATACATGTAAACACTAGTTTTAGCAAATATATCTTCAGGTAGGAGAATATGTAAAACAAAAATCTTATGTCCCTTCCAACCCTCCACACCTGCCCTACTACATAAGCTATGCTATAGAACAATGTAGAAAGTCAGAAAGAGAACATGAAGAAAACTAATTTTCAAAGAATAGAATAGGTGGTGTACATAGGGGGAGTATGCATTCTACATACTTGTTTGATTTCTGGAGCAAGGTATAAAGGAGAAAGCTTATCTTTTATGGTTTATGAAAACAATTTTGAAAATGCAGGCTGGAAATGTTTTTCACCTTTTTCTTTCCGGTCAGTGGAGGTGCCCTAAATACTCAGTGGAAACAGGTTGAGGAAATCTAGGTGGGAAAGGGCAGACACATTCTCTCCTCCCAGTTCTCCATGCCTCTCAGGTAGATGCAGAGGCTGACCCTAGTACCCTGATCCCAAGCAAGGAGCCCCTGATCTCAGCTAAGAGGCTGTGCTGCTATCCTGGAGGACAATTTACTGTGCTCTGGAAGCAGCAAAGGGAGACCATTTGGCCCTTTCCAGCTGCTCCTTGCCAGCAGCCTAGATAAATTTAAATATGGCTTCGGTGTGCACAATTTATTCTGAGAACACCACAGCAGATAAAATCAATATAGTCAGAACATTTCACAGAGAAATAGCTGATTTCTATGGTCCAGACCTCATGCAGTCACTTGCTGTTTTCAGGAACAAGCATAGAAATAACCCAAACCCAAAGCACACTTTTCCTCTACTGACATCATAGTAAGGAATCTTCTCCTGAATTTCCCATCCTGAAAAGGATACAGAAGGGTAAGAACTTAAGCATTCAATTAAGAGGCATTCTGTACTAATTTGAAATCATTTAAAATTTTCTTAAAGATACAATCCTACAAATATGTTTGTTATTATAAATTTTAGTCCTGGTGCATATTTTTTAGTATGAGCACTAGGCTAAATTCTGAAATTTAAAAGAAGTGAAAAAGCATATTATTAGGTTGGCCAAAAAGTTCCTTTGGTTTTAAAGTAAAAATAAAAGACACAGTTTTTCATTTTCACCAAGAACTTTATTGAACAATGTATTCACCGTTTGTCCACTAACTTTTGCCATTTTTCAGGCAACTTCATAATTCCATCTTCCCCCCAAATTTTATCTTTTCGAGAAAAGAACTGTTACAGGTGCCTTTTACAGTGTTCCAGGGAATTGAAATTTTTTCCATTAAGAGAATTTTGTAAAGACCGAAATAAATGGAAATCTGAAGGTGCAATATCTGGTGAATACGGTGGATGAATCAGAACTTCCCAGACAAGCTGTAACAGTTTTTGCCTGGTCATCAAAAAACATGAGGTCTTGTATTATCTTGATGGAAGATTATGTGTTTTCTGTTGACTATTCGGGATGCATTTTGTCGAGTGCTGCTTTCAGCTGGTCTCATTGGGAACAGTACTTGTTGGAATTAATCGTTTGGTTTTCCAGAAGGAGCTCATAATAGAGGACTCTTTTCCAATCTTAACATGTATACAACATCACCTTCTTTGGATGAAGGCGAGCCTTTGGTGTGGTTGGTGGTGTTTCATTTCACTTGCTCCACGATCTTTCCATTCCACCTTATTGTACAGTATCCACTTTTCATCGCCCATCATGACTTGTTTTAAAAACAGAATGTTTTCTTTACGTTTCAGTAGAGAATCGCATGGGGAAATACGGTCAAGAAGGGTTTTTTTGCTTATGTGGAACCCAAACATCAAAGCGATGAACATAACCAAGCTGGTGCAAATGATTTTCAAAGCTTGATTTGGACTTTTGAGTATGTCGGCTATCTCTGCATGGTATAACATTGATTGTCCTCAATTTATGTCTCGATTGGATTGCTATCAACTTCAACTTGTCTACCCGACCGTGGAGCATTGTCCAGTGAGAAATCTTCAGCACGAAACTTCACAAACCACTTTTGACATGTTTGATCAGTCACAGCACCTTCTCCATACACTGCACAAATCTTTTTTTGCATTTCAGTTACATTTTACCTTTCTTGAAATATAAAAGGTAATATGCCAAAAATGCTGCTTTTTTCTTCTATCTTCAATATTAAAATGGCTACACAAAAATTCACCAATTTTGATGGTTTTTTTAAAATTCATGCTGCTATGACAGCTGTCACAATACAATCTAACAAAATTGTTTCAATTGAAGTTAAAGACAACTAAGTGCTACAAGAGCCATCTTATGGAAAAAAACCAAATGAACTTTTTGGCAAACCCAATATATTAGGTGGGGCTGTCATAACAAAATCCCACAGAGTAGGTGGTTTAAGCAACAGAAATTTATCTTCTAACAGTTCTGAAATCTGGAAGTCCAATGTCAAGGTGTCAGCAGGTTTGGTTTCTCCTGAGACCTCTCTCTGTAATTTGCATATGGCCGCCTTGCTGTGTCTTCCTGTGGCCTTTCTTCTGTGTGCACAAGCCCTTGGTGTCTTTTCCTCTTCTTATAAGGACACAGGCCTATTGGTTTAGGGCTCACCCATATGACTTCATTTAACCTTAATTAAGGCCTCCTTAAAAGGCCCAGTCTCCAAATTCAATCACATTTGAGAATTGGGATTCAACATATGAATTTGGAGGGACACAATTCAGTCTATAATACATTCTAAAATTCAAAGCTTAATGGGGAGGTTAATGTGATAGTCAGAATAATGGCTCCACTGTCACTGAACCAGACATGGGTCTACTCACCCATGCGCAGTAAAGCCAAGCTATTGACACCAAGCTGTGAAGGAAAATGCAGTTTTTATTGCAGGGTGCTAAGCAAGGAGTCCAGGCAGCTAGTGCTCAAAAGACCCAAATTCCTTGATGGCTTTCAGGGAAAGATTTTTAAAGAGAAGATGAGGGAGGAAGGTTGTGGGGTGAGTGATTAGCTTGTGGGTATTCTTCTGATTGGTTGGTGGTAAAGTAATTGAGAGTCAGTATTATCAACCTTCTGGTTCCACTGGTCTGGGGCTATGGGCTTGTGGGCAGCATACAGTTAACTTCTTCCACCTGGTGGGGGTTTTAGTATTTGTATTTGCAAAGCAGCTCAAAGGACATGGCTCAGAATATTATCTATAGCCCTTGAGGAGGAACTAAATGTCCTTGACTTTGTTTAGTGGCTAAACTATTATTATTTTGTCTTGCTTGACTGTTTTCCTTTTCCTCTACATTTTCTTACTTCTCTGAATAAATTTATTCTTTTAACTCAGGGAAGGCCTAGGAGGCTAAAGTTTTTCTACAGACAGGAGGCAGGTGGAAAACATGACAAGAGCGGGGGTGGGGGTGGGGTTGGGGGGGTTCTTCTTCTCCAGAAAGACCCATTGTGTCCTGCTCAGTTATAACACAAGGATGTCCACATCCTAATCCCCAGAAACTGTTAATATGTTACCTTACAAGAGAGACTGCAGATGTGATTAACTTAAAGATCTTGAGAAAGGGGAATATCCTTGATTATCCACGTGGGCCCAGTGTAATCTTGAGGGTCTTTATAAAAGGGAGAGAGAGAAGGATCAAAGTCAGAGAAGGAGCTGAGACAGCAGGAGTAAAGATCAGAATTATGCATTACCATGAGTCGAGGAATGTACGCAGCCTCCAGAATGGGAAAAGGCAGGGGAAAGAAATCTCTCCTGGAAGTTCTAGAATGAATGCAGACCTGTTGACCCATTCTAGACTTTTAATCTCCAGAGTTGTAAGACAATACAATTGTGTTGTTACAGCCTCTAATTTGTGGTGATTTGTTAACAGCAACAATAGGAAACTATTACAGTTGATTTAGAAACAATAATGATAATACAGTTTGATGAATGTTGTAATATGGGGAATGAAAAATAAATTGGTGACAAAAAGAAAAAAATAGTAAAAAGCTTCACAGAAAGTGTAATTCTTGGGCTAAATATTAAAATATGAGTAGAATTTAGCTAATGAAATAGGGAGGAAGGATATTTTAGGCCTCCTTTAAAAGGAAAGAAAATAATTTCAGAAGAGAATTGATAAGTTGAGATAAAAGAGAAGGGTTATGGGATCTGTTGGAAATTTTAGAAGCATATGTCTATAGAGAATTAGAGTGAAACATCTCAGAGGATATTGGATCATAGATAGCAAGTCTTAAAATTTCTGTCTCGCAGCCTATTTGGAGCTGTACAGGAATTAAATTTTCTAGGTTGTCTCATCCCTTGTTACAGTGGACAGTGTCTCTCAGAAAATCATCTAACCAGTTCTTGATTTCTCTAGACATGGAACTGTGTAAACCCAGTAGAAGCAGTGGGTTAAAATAAAATTGCAGGTGCTTTAACATCAGGTCAGATAGTTTAAAAACTTCTACATATTGCAAAGTTGCCTTGAGTTAGATTTTTAAAAAATAACAATGTAGAAGAATCCTTTAAAAGGCATTTTTGGAGACCTAATGAGTAATACTTTAAAAAACTCATCTCAAGTGTATTATTGACAGAGAGAGAAATTCTAAAATATAAAAAAGAAAAACAAATTGGGAATAATTTTTATAACTTTATTTCATAAAAAGTAAGTTGATACAAGTTATAATAATTAAGTTCCTTGGTTCTAAGGCATATATTTTTCACATTTTAACATCCCTGAAATTGAGATATATCATAATAAATAGGGTGGCAATTATAATTAGCAGTATTTTTTTAATTCATAGTGGTATAAAAATATAATGTATAATATCATTAGTGATGATTTAGGTTCAATAAATAGAATACTAGTCCTTTACATCTTGCTTTGGTAATAAATAGAAAAATTAATTTAAAAATTCTTAAAAATACACAAAACACTAATTCTGGGGGCAGTGCTTACAGATGAATAAAAGAATGACATTGTCAATGAATAATGTCAGCATTAATAGAATAAATATATGGTGTCTCAAAATTATGACACTCCTGCATGTATGTCAAGTCTCAAAACAAAGATCCATATCAATAAATAAAATCTGAAGCTTATTTACAATTAATATGAAAAAATTAGCCACAAAGGAAAATTCTATATTAATTTTTGTCCTAGATCATAGATAAAAAAAGAATGAGCTAAAAAGGACACCTGGGATCACCCAATTCAATCACTTGGCCTTAAAAATGAAGAGCTTAAGATGCATATAAATAAGCTTACAGGGTATTTTTCACCCACTAGCAAAACTAAGACAAAAACATGGTTCACCAGACTCAGTTTCCTGTTTTTGTTCCATTTCATCACAGCTGTGCTTTTTCCACTCTACCAAGTGAACAGCCTTGCCTCTAACTGTCAGCATTTGCTGTGGTGTAGAGATTCAGATGAGCAGTGTGACTGAGAAAAGGTAGTTGTGAGGAACAAAGTTATTTTAAATTGGAGTTCACAATATCAAGGAAGCTAACAAAGGCCATAAGATTATTTTCTGTGGATTATACCAGTATTTCTGTCCCTTTTCAAAATTATGAAGCAGTAAGCAAAAGTAAAAAAAAGAAGGTACCACAAATATAATAATAATTTGCTTTAAGTAAGCAATTTCTTCTCTTCTGCAAATATTACAATGAATACTTTCATTTGAGTATATTTCACAGTTTGTTACCAGGCTTTGAGACATTATTATATAATAATTTCTCAAATTAAGTGTCCTTTCACTATATTCACACTGTATACAGTGCAATGAACAATAGCATCAATATTACATTTTCCATCATGTTAGAATTAACAAATATTTTTAGGTACATTATCTTGTTTAATTTCCACAAAAGTAATATACGATATCGGGACAGATATTATGACACCCATATATAACAAAGAAAGACTGATTGTCAACTGATAATGATTAAAATAATTTTTCTTGTGATGATAAGTTTTAAGATTTACTCTCTTATCAACTTTCAAATATGCAATACAGTATTATAAACTACAGTTTACCATGCTGTAAAAAAATATAAAATTCTGTCACCATGTATGGTGATGGATGGTAACTATACTTAATTTGGTGCTTATTTCATAATACCTACAAATATCAAATCATTGGGTTGTATACCTAAAATTAATGTAATGTACAAGAATTACACCTCAATAGAGAATAAATTTTTTTTAAAAATTACATACATATATACAACTTAGCACAGTGACAACGACCTAGTTTTATAGGAGGTGGATATTTAACTTCTTTAGATAATTCCATTTTCAACACTGGCTCTATAATTATACATACCCACAAAATGTGTATGAAATTTGTAGGTACCCTATATACTTGTTAACACTTAGCAGTCATTTTCATTTTACCATTCTAGTATGCATATAGTGGTATTAAACTGTGATTTTTGTTTACATTTTTATGTAATGCTATTGAACACCTTTTCATCTGCTTATTTGCCATCCGTATGTCTTCTTAGATTAATATCCTTTTAAATATTTTACCCATTTTAATTATTTTTGGTTAAAGCTCTGCTGATAACTTATTAGCATTGAGTTATTAGAATGATAGATAGAAAGATAGATAGATAGGTGATATCTGCCTATCTATATTCTATTTAATATCTATATTCTGTAAATAAGTCCTTTATCAGATATATTATTTGGGAATATTTTTGCCCTCTCTGTGGATTCTCTTTTTAATTTCCTTGACAGTACTTTTTTAAGAGCTAAAACTTATAATTTAGAAAAAAAATAATTTACCAATCTATTATTTTTATTTTTTCTTTTAACATCTTTATTGGAGTATAATTGCTTTACAATGGTGTGTTAGTTTCTGCTTTATCACAAATGAATCAGCTATACATATACATATATCCCCATATCTCCTCCCTCTGTGTCTCCCTCCCACCCTCCCTATCCAGCCCCTCTAGGTGGTCACAAAGCACCAAGCTGATCTCCCTGTGCTATGTGGCTGCTTCCCACTAGCTATCTATATTACATTTGGTAGTGTATATAAGTCCATGCCACTCTCTCACTTCGTCCCAGCTTACCCTTCCCCCTCCCCATGTTCTCAAGTCCATTTTCTATATCTGTGTCTTATTCCTGTCCTGCCCCTAGGTTATTCATAAACTTTTTTTTTTTTTTTTAGATTCCATATATATGTGTTACCATACGGTCTTTGTTTTTCCCTGTCTGACTTACTTCACTCTCTATGACAGACTCTAGGTCCATCCACCTCACTACAAGTAACTCAATTTTGTTTCTTTTTATGGCTGAGTAATATAACATTGTATATATGTGTCACATCTTCTTTATCCATTCATCTGTCGATGGACACTTAGGTTGCTTCCGTGTCCTGGCTATTGTAAATAGAGCTGTAATGAACATTGTGGTACATGAGTCTTTTTGAATTATGGTTTTCTCAGGGTATACGTCTAGTAGTGGGATTGCTGGTTCGTATGGCAGTTCTATTTTTAGTTTTTTAAGGAACTTCCATACTGTTCTCCATAGTGGGTGTATCAATTTACATTCCCAACAGCAGTGCAAGAGGGTTCCCTTTTCTCCACAACCTCCCCAGCATTTATTGTTTGTAGATTTTTTGAGGATGGCTGTTCTGACTGGTGTTAGGTGGTACCTCATTGTAGTTTTTATTTGCATTTCCCTAATGATTAGTGATGTTGAGCATTCTTTCATGTGTTTGTTGGCAATCTGTATATCTTCTTTGGAGAAATGTCTATTTAGGTCTACTGCCCAATTTTGGATTGGGTTGTTTGTTTTTTTCTTATTGAGCTGCATGAGCTGCTTATAAATTTCGGAGATTAATCCTTTGTCAGTTGCTTCATTTGCAAATATTTTCTCCCATTCTGATAGTTGTCTTTTCATCTTGTTTATGGTTTCCTTTGCTGTGCAAAAGCTTTTAAGCTTCATTAGGTCCCATTTGTTTATTTTTTTAATTTCCATTTCCCTAGGAGGTGGTCAAAAAGGATCTTGCTGTGATTTATGTCATAGAGTGTTCTGCATATGTTTTCCTCTAAGAGTTTGATAGTGTCTGGCCTTACATTTGGGTCTTTAAGCCATTTTGAGTTTACTTTTGTGTATGGTGTTAGAGAGTGTTCTAATTTCATTCTTTTACATGTAGCTGTCCATTTTTCCCAGCACCACTTCTTGAAGAGGCTGTCTTTTCTCCATTGTATATTCTTGCCTCCTTTATCAAAGATAAGGTGACCATATGTGTGTGGGTTTATCTCTGGGCTTTCTATCCTGTTCCATTGATCTATATTTCTGTTTTCATGACAGTACCATACTGTCTTGATCACTGTAGCTTTGTAGTATAGTCTGAAGTCATGGAGAGTGATTCCTCCAGCTCCATTTTACTTTCTCAAGGTTGCTTTGGCTCTTGGGGTCTTTTGTGTTTTGATACAAATTGTGAAATTTTTGTTCTAGTTCTGTGAAAAATGCCATTAGTAGTTTCATAGGGATTACATTGAATCTGTAGATTGCTTTGGACAGTATTGTCATTTTCACAATGTTGATTTTTCCAAACCAAAAATATGATATATCTCTCCATCTGTTTGTACCATCTTTAATTTCTTTCATCAGTGTCTTATTGTTTTCTGCATACAGCTCTTTTGTCTCTTTAGGTAGGTTTATTCCTAGGTATTTTATTATTTTTGTTGCAGTGGTCAATGGGAGTGTTTACTTAATTTCTCTTTCAGATTTTTCATCATCAGTATATAGGAATGCAACAGATTTCTATGCATTAATTTTGTATCCTGCTACTTTACCAAATTCATTGATTAGCTCTAGCAGTTTTCTGGTAGCATCTTTAGGAATCTCTATGTAGGGTATCATGTCATCTGCAAACAGTGACAATTTTACTTCTTCTTTTCCAATTTGGATTCCTTTTATTTCTTTTTCTTCTCCGATTGCTGTGGCTAAAACTTCCAAAACTATGTTCAGTAATAGAGGTGAGAGTGGGCAACCTTGTCTTGTTTCTGATCTTAGTGGAAATGGTTTCAGTTTTTCACCATTGAGAATGATGTTGGCTGTGGGTTTGTTATATATGGCCTTTATTATGTTGAGGTAAGTTCCCTCTAAGCTTACTTTCTGGAGGGTTTTTATCATAAATGGGTGTTGAATTTTGTCAAAAGCTTTTTCTGCAACTATTGAGATGATCATATGGTTTTTATCCTTCAGTTTGTTAATATGATGTGTCACATTGATTAATTTGCATATATTGAAGAATCTTTGCATTCTCGGGATAAACCCCACATGATCATAGTGTATGATCCTTTTAGCATGCTGTTTGATTCTCTTTGCTAGTATTTTGTTGAGGATTTTTGCATCTATCTTCATCAGTGTTATTGACCTGTAGTTTTCTTCCTTTGTGACCTCTTTGTCTGGTTTTGGTATCAGGGTGATGGTGGCCTCGTAGAATGAGTCTGGGAGTGTACCTCCCTCTGCTATGTTTTGGAAGAGTTTGAGAAGGATAGGTGTTAGCTCTTTAAATGTTTGATAGAATTCGCTTGTGTAGTCATCGGGTCCTGGGCTTTTGTTTTTTGAAGACTTTCAATTACAGTTTCAGTTTCAGTGCTTGTGATTGGTTTGTTCATATTTTCTATTTCTTCCTGGTTCAGTCTCAGAAGGTTGTGCTTTTCTAAGAATTTATCAATTTCTTCCAGGTTGTCCATGTTACTGGCATGTAGTTGCTTGCAGTAATCTCTCATCATCCTTTGTATTTCTGCAGTGTCAGTTTTTACCTCTCCTTTTTCATTTATAATTCTGTTGATCTGAGTCTTCTCCCTTTTTCTTGATGAGTCTGATGAATGGTTTATCAATTTTGTTTATCTTCTCAAAGAACCAGCTTTTAGTTTTATTGATCTTTGCTATTGTTTTCTTCATTTCTTTTTCATTTATTTCTGATCTGATCTTTATGATTTCTTTCCTTCTGCTAACTTTGGGTTTTTTTTTGTTCTACTTTCTCTAATTGCTTTAGGTGTAAGTTTAGGTTGTTTATTCGAGATGTTTCCGGCTTCTTAAGGTGGGCTTGTATTGCTATAAACTTCCCCCTTATAACTGCTTTTGCTGCATCCCATAGGTTTTGGGTCGTTGTGTCTCCATTGTCATTTGTTTCTAGGTATTTTTTTATTTCCTCTTTGATTTCTTCAGTGATCACTTCATTATTAAGTAGTGTATTGTTTAGCCTCCATGTGTTTGTATTTTTTACAGATCTTTTCCTGTAGTTGATATCTAGTCTCATGGCGTTGTCGTCGGAAAAGATACTTGATACAATTTCGATTTTCTTAAATTTACCAAGGCTTGATTTGTGACCCAAGATATGATCTATCCTGGAGAATGTTCCATGAGCACTTGAGAAAAATGTGTATTCTGTTGTTTTTGGATGGAGTGTCCTATAAATATCAATTAAGTCCATCTTGTTTAATGTATCAGTTAAAGCTTGTGTTTCCTTATTTATTTTCATTTTGGATGATCTGTCCATTGGTGAAAGTGGAGTGTTAAAGTCCCCTACTATGAATGTGTTACTGTCGATTTCCCCTTTTATGGCTGTTAGTATTTGCCTTATGTATTGAGGTGCTCCTATGTTGGGTGCATAAATATTTACAATCGTTATATGTTCTTCTTGGATCGATCCCTTGTTCATTATGTAGTGTCCTTCTTTGTCTCTTCTAATAGTCCTTATTTTAAAGTCTATTTTGTCTGATATGAGAATTGCTACTCCAGCTTTCTTTTGGTTTCCATTTGCATGGAATATCTTTTTCCATCCCCTTACTTTCCATCTGTATGTGTCTCTAGGTCTGAAGTGGGTCTCTTGTAGACAGCATATATAAGGGTCTTGTTTTTGTATCCATTCAGCCAATCTGTGTCTTTTGGTGGGAACATTTAGTCCATTTACATTTAAGGTAATTATCGATATGTATGTTCCTATTCCCATTTTCTAAATTGTTTTGGGTTCCTTATTGTAGGTCTTTTCCTTCTCTTGTGTTTCTTGTCTAGAGAAGTTCCTTTAACATTTGTTGTAAAGCTGGATTGGTGGTGCTGAACTCTCTCAGCTTTTGCTTGTCTGTAAAGGTTTTAATTTCTCCATCAAATCTGAATGAGATCCTTGCTGGGTAGAGTAGTCTTGGTTGCAGGTTTTTCTCCTTCATCACTTTCAGTATGTCCTGCCACTCCCTTCTGGCTTGTAGGGTTTCTGCTGAGAGATCAGCTGTTAACCTTATGGGGATTCCCTTGTGTGTTATTTATTGTTTTTCCCTTGCTGCTTTTAATATGCTTTCTTTGTTTTTAATTTTTGACAGTTTGATTAATATGTGTCTTGGCATGTTTCTCCTTGGATTTATCCTGTATGGGACTCTTTGTGCATCCTGGACTTGATTAACTATTTCCTTTCCCATATTAGGGAAGTTTTCAACTATAATCTCTTCAAATATTTTCTCAGTCCCTTCCTTTTTCTCTTCTTCTTCTGGAACCCCTATAATTTGAATGTTGGTGCCTTTAATGTTGTCCCAGAGGTCTCTGGGACTGTCCTCAATTGTTTTCATTGTTTTCTCTTTCTTTTCATTCTTTTTTCTTTATTCTGCTCTGCAGTAGTTATTTCCACTATTTTATCTTCCAGGTCACTTATCCGTTCTTCTGCCTCAGTTATTCTGCTATTGATCCCATCTAGAGTACTTTTAATTTCATTTATTGTGCTGTTCATCGTTGCTTGTTTCCTCTTTAGTTCTTCTAGGTCCTTGTTAACTGTTTCTTGCATTTTGTCCATTCTATTTCCAAGATTTCGGATCATCCTTACTATCATTATTCTGAAGTCTTTTTCAGGTAGACTGCCTATTTCCTCTTCATTTGTTAGGTCTGATGCATTTTTATCTTGCTCCTTTATCTGCTCTGTGTTTTTCTGTCTTCTCATTTTGCTTATCTTACTGTGTTTGGGGTCTCCTTTTTGCAGGCTCGTAGTTCCCGCTGTTTTTGATGTCTGTCTCCAGTGGCTAAGGTTGGTTCAGTAGGTTGTGTAGGGTTCCTGGTGGAGGGGACTAGTGCCTGTGTTGTGGTGGATGAGGCTGGATCTTGTCTCTCTAGTGGGCAGGTTCACGTCTGGTGGTGTGTTTTGGGGTGTCTGTGGCCTTATTATGATTTTAGGCAGCCTCTCTGCTAATGGGTGGGGTTGTGTTCCTGTTTTGCTAGTTGTTTGGCATAGGTTATCCAGCACTGTAGCTTGCTAGTCATTGAGTGAAGCTGGGTGCTGGTGTTAAGATGGAGGTCTCTGGGAGATTTTCGCCATGTGATATTATGTGGAGCTGGGAGGTCTCTTGTTGACCAGTGTCCTGAAGTTGGCTCTCCTGCCTCAGAGGCAGAGCCCTGACTCCTGGCTGGAGCACCAAGAGCCTTTCATCCATACGGCTCAGAATAAAAGGGAAAAAAAGTAGAGAGAATTAGTAGAAGTATGAAGAAAGAAAGAAGGAAAGGAGGGAAGGAAGGAAGGAAGGAAGGAAGAAAGAAAGACAGAAACAAAGAAGGAAAGAAGGCAAGAAGGAAAGAAAGCAGGGAGGGAGGGAGGGAGGAAGGAAGGAAGGAGGGAAGGAAGGAAAAAAGACAAAGAAAGAAGATACAGTAAAATAAAATAAAGTATAATAAAGTTATTGAATTAAAAAATACTTATTTAGAAAAAAAAAAGGGACGGATAGAACCTTAGGACAAATGTTGGAAGCAAAGCTATACAGACAAAATCTTACACCGAAGCATACACATACACCCTCACTAAAAGAGATAAATGGGGAAAAATCATAAATCTTGCTGTCAGAGACCACCTCCTCAATTTGGGATGATTCGTTATCTAAAGGAGGGAAGGAAGGAAGGAAGGAAGGAAAGAGTGAAAGAAAGAAAGAAAGAAAGAAAGAAAGAAAGAAAGAAAGAAAGAAAGAAAGAAAGAAAGAAGGTAAAGTATAATAAAGTTATTAAAATTAATTATTAAGAAAAAAAATTTAAAAAAAAACCATGGACGGATAGAGCCCTAGGACAAATGGTGGAAACAAAACTATACAGACAAGATCTCACACAGAAGCATACACATTCACAAAAAGAGGAAAAGGGGAAAAAATCATAGATCTTGCTCTCGAAGCCCACTTCTCAATTTGGGATGACTCATTGTCTATTCATGTATTCGACAGTTGCAGGGTACATCAAGTTGATTGTGGAGCTTTAATCCGCTGTTTCTGAGGGTGCTGGGAGAGATTTCCCTTTCTCTTCTTTGTTCTCACAGCTCACAGGGGCTCAGCTTTGGATTTGGCCCCGCCTCTGCGTGTAGGTCGCTGGAGGGCGTCTGTTTTTTGCTCAGACAGGACGGGGTTAAAGGGGGCTCTGGTGCACTCAGGCCGGGTGGGGGGGGGAGGGAGGGCCACTGCGTGCAGGGTGGGCCTGCAGCAGCAGAGGCCGGCATGACTTTGCACCAGCCTGAGGCCCGCCGTGCGTTCTCCCGGGGAAGTTGTCCCTGGATCCCGGGAACGTGGCAGTGGCGGGCTGCACAGGCTGCGCAGAAGAGGGGTGTGGATAGTGACCTGTGCTCGCACACAGGCCCCTTGGTGGCGGCAGCAGCAGCCTTAGCGTCTCCCACCCGTCTCTGGGGTTCGCGCTTTTAGCCGTGGCTCGCGCCTGTCTCTGGAGTTCCTTTAAGCAGTGCTCTTAAACCCCTCTCCTCGCGCACCAGGAAACAAAGAGGGAAGAAAAAGTCTCTTGCCTCTTCGGCAGGTGTAGACTTTTCCCCGGACTCCCTCCTCGCTAGCCGTGGTGCACTAACCCCTTCAGGCTATGTTCAAGCCGCCACCCCCAGTCCTCTCCCTGTGCTCCGTACGAAACCCGAAACCGAAACCCAACCCTCAGCTCGCAGCCCCGCCCCCCACGGCGGGTGAGCAGACAAGCCTCTCGGGCTGGTGAGTGCCGGTGGGTACCGATCCTCTGTGCGGGAATCTCCCCGCTTTGCCCTCCGCACCCATTGCTGTGCACTGCTCCGCGGCTCCGAAGCTCCCCCCTCCGCCTCCTGCAGTCTCCGCCTGCGAAGGGGCTTCCTAGTGTGTGGAAACTTTTCCTCCTTCACAGCTCCCTCCCACTGGTGCAGGTGCCGTCCCTATTCTTTTGTCTCTGTTTTTTCTTTTTTTCTTTTTCCCTACCCAGGTACGTGGGGAGTTTCTTGCCTTTTGGGAGGTCTGAGGTCTTCTGCCAGCCTTCAGTAGGTGTTCTGTAGGAGTTGTTCCACGTGTAGATGTATTTCTGGTGTATCTGTGGGGAGGAAGGTGATCTCCGCGTTTTACTCTTCCGCCATCTTCAAGGTCCCCTCCATTATATATTCTTCTTCTTAATTGTTTTGGGTTTGTATTTGTAGCTCTTTTCCTTGTCTTGTGTTTCCTACATAGAGAAGTTCCTTTAGCATTTGTTGTAAAACTGTTATGGTGATGCTGAGTTCTCTTAACTTTTGCTTATTTGTAAATGTTTTAATTTCTCCATTGAATCTGAATGAGATCCTTGCCGGGTTGGGTAATCTCGGTTGTAGGTTTTTCCCTTTCATCACTTTAAATATATGTTGCCACTCCCTTTGGCTTGCAAATTTTCTGCTGAAAGATCAGCTGATAACCTTATGGGGATTCCCTTTTATGTTATTCATTGTTATTCCTTACTGCTTTTAATATTTTTTCTTTGTATTTAATTTTTGATAGTTTGATTAGTATGTGTCTTGGTGTGTTTCTCCTTCGATTTATCCTGTATGGGATGCTCTGTGCTTCCTGGATAGACTGACTAATTCCTTTCCCATATCAGGGAAGTTTTCAACTATAATGTCTTCAAATATTTTCACAGTCCCTTTCTTTTTCTCTTCTTCTGGGACCCCTATAATTTGAATGTTAGTGCATTTAATGTTGTCCCAGAGGTCTCTGGGACTGTCCTCAATTGTTTTCATTGTTTTCTCTTTATTCTGGTCTGCAGTAGTTATTTCCACTCTTTTATCTTCCTGGTCAGGTATCTGTTCTTCTGCCTCAGTTATTCTGCTGTTGATTCCTTCTATAGAATTTTTAATTTCATTTTTTGTGTTGTTTATCATTTTCTATTTGGTCTTTAGTTCTTCTAGGTCCTTGTTAATCGTTTCTTGTATTTTCTCCGTTCTATTTCCAAGATTTTGGATCATCTTTACTATCATTACTCTGAATTCTTTTTCAGGTAGACTGACTGTTTCCTCTTCATTTGTTTGGTCTGGTGGGTTTTTACCTTACCCCTTCACCTGCTGTGTGTTTCTCTGTCTTCTCTTTTTGCTTAAATTACTGTGTTTGGCGTCTCCATTTTGCAGGCTGTAGGTTGATAATTCCCATTGTTTTTGGTGTCTGCCTGCAGTGACTAAGTTTGGTTCAGTGGGTTTTGTAGGCTTCCTGGTGGAGGGGACTGTGTTTTGGTGATGAGGCTGGATCTTGTTTTTCTGGTGAGCAGGACCACATCCAGTGGTGTGTTTTGAGGTGTTTGTGATCTTATTATGATTTTAGGTAACCTGTCTGCTAATGGGTGGGTTTGTTTTCCTGTCTTGCTAGTTGTTTGGCATAGGGTGTCCAGCACTCTAGCTTGCTGGTTGTTGAGTGGAGCTGGGTCTTAGCCTTGAGATGGAGATCTCTGCGAGGGCTTTCACTGTTTGATATTATGTGGATCTGGGAGGTCTCTGGTGGACCAGTGTCCTGAACTTGCCTCTCCCACCTCAGAGGCACAGGCGTGACACCCGGCCCAAGCACGAAGACCCTGTCAGCCCCACAGCTCAGAAGAAAAGGGAGAAGGAAGGAAGGAAGGAAGGGAAGAAAGAAAGACAAACTTTTAAAGTTATTAAAATAAAAAATAAAAATAATTATTAAAAATAAAAAAAATTAAATAGTAATTAAAAAATAGAAATAAAAAAAAAGAAAGAAGAGAGCAACCAAACCAAAAAAGAAATCCACCAATGATAACAAGCACTAAAAACTATAGTAAAAACAACAACAAAAACAAAAAAACAGGCAGAACCCTAGGACAAATGGTAAAAGCAAAGCTATACACAGAAAATCACACAAAGAAGCATATACATGCACACTCAGAAAAAGAGAAAAAGGAAAAATATATGTATACCGTTGGTCCCAAAGTCCGCCGCCTCAATTTTGAGATGATTGGTTTTCTATTCAGGTATTTCACAGATGCGGGGTACATCATGTTGACTGTGGAGGTTTAATCTGCTGCTCCTGAGGCTGCTGGAAGAGATTTCCTTTTCTCTTCTTTGTTTGCACTTCTCTGGGTGAGCAGACAAGCCTGTAGGGCTGGTGAGTGCTGGTCGGCACCTATCTTCTGTGCCGGAATCTCTCCACTTTGCCCTCTACACCCCTGTTGCTGCACTCTCCTCTGTGGCTCCAAAGCCCACCCCCCCGCCACTGCCACCCTCTGTCTCTGCCAGTGAAGGGGATTCCTAGTGTGTGGAAAATTTTCCTCCTTCACAGCTCCCTCCCAGAGGTGCGGGTCCTGTCTCTATTCTTTTGTCTCTGCTTTTTCCTTTTTCTTTTGCCCTACCCAGGTACATGGGGAGTTTCTTGCCTTTTGGGAAGTCTGAGGTCTTCTGCCAGCATTCAGTAGGTGTTCTAGGAGTTGTTCCACATGTAGATGTATTTCTGATGTATTTGTGGGCAGGAAGGTGACCTCCACATCTTACTCCCTGCCATCTTGAAGGTCTCCTGTACCTATCTAATAACATCAGTAATCAGATAGTCTAAGTCCTCTAGTTTTTTTCTTCTTATTATGTGAGCTATTCTAATTCATTTAATTTTCTATTTCCATAAAAGAGCCAACTTGAATTTTAATAGGAATTTCATTGAATTTATAGATTAACTCTATCAATGGGAAAATTGTCATTTTAATAAATTGGGCTTTCAATCTATGTACATGGTGTATCTCTTACTTTATTTAGGTCTTTTCAATGACTATTAGCAATATTGTGTAGTTTTCAATGCACAGGACTTGCATGTTTGTTAAAATTATAAGATTTTCATAATTTGGGAATTTAAAAAATTTACTTATTTCTGCTAATGTATAAAATATTATTACCTCATTAAATCTACTCTGTATCCTTATTGAATTACCTATTTAATTACTTATTTTAATTTTTGTATGTTCCTGCAAATTTCCTCTGTAAACAGTTATATTCACTGCAAAAATAATTTTACTTCCTCCTTTCAGATTTTCATGACTTTTATATCTTTTTATTGACATTGCATTAGCAAAAACTTATAGAGCACAGTTTAATAGGAATGGTAAAAAAATAGCCATCTAGCCATTTATTCTTGCCTTTTTAAATCAGTTTTTAGGAAAATTATTTAATCATTAATCATTAAATATGATGTTAGCTTTAAGCTTTTTATAGACCCCTTTTATCAAATCAAGGAAATTTTCTTCTATTTCTAGTTGTTTTTTTTTATATGAGTGACTATTGAAGTTTGTCACATGATTTTCCTGCATCTATTGAAATGAGCATACAGTTTTGTTACTGTAGTGAACTGCTTTGACTTTTGTATGTTCAGCAACTCTGCAAACTTATAATAAACCCCAATTGATCATGATAGATTACTACTTTGATATACTTGTGAATTAAATTGGCTAAAATTCTTACAAGACTGTTTGCATGTAAAATAAATAGAGTTATTGGTCAGTAGTTTTCTTATCTTTGATTTTATATCTTTCGGTTTTATATCTTTGGTTTTATATGAGGGTAATGCTGGACTCATAAAATGAAATGGAATCTCTTACATACTTTTCTAATTTCTGAGAGATTTTGCATATAATTGGGATTATTTCTTCCTTAAAATTTTGGTAAAATGCACCAAGGAGATCATTTTGGCCTGGAGTTTTTATTCTATTTTTTAATGATGAATTCAATTTATTTAATAAACACAGCATTGTTCAGGTGATGTATTTCTTCTTGAGTGAATATTGATGAATTTGTGTCTCTCAAGGTAGTTGTCTACTTAATTAATTTATCAAATCAGTTGGCATTATGTGTTTAAATTTTTTTCTTATATAGGAATTATGCATTTCTTGTTAAATTTATACTGAAGTATTTAATCATTTTTGTTGATGTTGTATATTGGCTTTTCTCTACCATTTTTCTGTTTATTGGTTTTGTATGTGAGCGTTATTAATTTTGGTTGCTTATTTAATTTTCTGCAACACCATTAGAAACATTCAGCGATTTCTTTTAAAATCCAGCTATTATATGTGTTTTGCTTCTGAAGTTTTCATGTGATTATTTTTATATTTTTTTATTTTTAATGGATATATCTTATCTTTGCCTTCACTGGGAGCATGAATTATTATAACCATACAGTATACAAATAACTATGTAAATAATACATAATAAAATAGCTATTTTAAATTTATAGTTTGGTAATTTCAGCAGCAGTGACATTTCAAGGATTGCATCCATTTATTGTCTTTTCACTTTAGAATGGCTCACATTTCTCTGGCTTTTTATGTGTTGAGTAATTTTGGATTATATTCTGGCAATTGAAAATAGTGTATTCTCTACTAGATTATTTTATGTTGATCCAAACATTATTTACGGTTCATGTTAGCAGACAATTAACTTGGTTGAAATCAAATTGAATACACTCAAGTCTGTAGAGAGCCGTGACTGAGATCATTTAAATTTTTTATGCCACAGACACCAGATAAATTTTATTTGCACCATATATGTACAGATGCCCCTTATCGGATCAAGGAACTTGAAGATAGTTCAGTAAAAATTACCCAAACTAAAATGAGAAAAGGAATAAAAAGTCTAAAAAAATAGAGAGAATTCAAGTGCTGTGGGACAATATTAAATGGAATTCCAGAATGAGAAGAAAGAACTAGGCAAAATAAATATTTGAAGAAATAATGGCCAAGAAATTTCCAAAATTAGTAAAAGACACTGAACGACTGATATAAGAAGATTAGAAATTATGAAATAGATTAAAAAAAAAAAGAACAAGGCATATCCCATTCAAATTGTTGAAAACCAAAACAAAAAGAAAATATTGAAGCAGCCATGTATGGAGTTGGGGTGGGAAGGCATTTATTACCTGCAAAGAAATAAGGATAAAAATTATAACAGATTTCGTATCAAAGTCTATGCAAGTAAGAAGAAAATGGTGTGACACCTTTGAGTGTTAAAAGAAAAAACAAACGAACCTGCCAACCATACCCAGTGAAATATTCTGCAAAAGTACAATGGAAATGAAAACTTCCAGACAAACTAAATTGAAATAATTTATTGCCAGCAGACCTACTGTGCAAGAAATATTGAAGAAGATCTTCACGCAGAAGGAATACAATTTAGAGGTCAGAATTTAGATGAACATAAACACACACACATATACACACCATGCACACAGAGTATTGGTAATGGAATGATAAAATAGAATCTGTTTTTGTCTTGAAAGATAACTGTATAAATCAATTTGGAAGAATGCATTGTATGTTTATAGCATGTTTGGAGGTAAAGTTTTTGACAACAATAACATAAAGGAAGGGAGGGAGGAATTGGGAATACACTGTTTTAAGGTCATTGCAAGTGAACTTAGATTATTATATAAGTAAAATCTTACACAACCAGAAGCATTTCTTTTTTAGAGAAGCAAACACTGTCTATAAAAAACCTGCCTAAAATGTAAAATTCAAATGTCTAATGTTTAGAAGAATTTGAGCTAGAATCCATATCTTGAATATATTAGTAAGAAATGCTACGTAAGGATGTAAATACAAGAGAATCACAAAATAAGGCATTTAAATTATCTTATGTTTTCTTGAATGCTAAAGCCAATATCTCCTTCTAGTCTTCTTGAAGAGTATAAATTCCAAGTTTCACAGGGAAGATGGAGTGAAGAGTGGATTGGTGGTTGGGCAACATGTAAAATAGTAAAAAAACAAAACAAAAGTGAAGTAAGGATTAGGATTAAATAATCACTGGAGTCAGAGATGAGTCACAACCAGGATGCTATTCCCTCCACCATCATATATGTACACACGTAAGAGTTAATTTTTGTTTTTATAAATTTGACTCCAAAAATATTCTAAACATGGATAATCACTTTTTTCAAATATAATTTTTAATTTACCTTGTGTGCCAAATGACAGAAATATTCTATTTATGATAAATCAATTAAACAAGATATGCTATTTCTGAATGTTTCTTACAAACAAAACATAAAAACCTCTTATTTTATGTCAGGAGAAGACTTTGAGAGCATTTATCACACTGAGGTTAAGTATCAGTGGTTCTCATAGAAATTATAGGAATCAAGTTCTAGCTTTACAGAGCTAACATTCTCAAATAAGAGTTTTGGTAGGAAATGATATTTTCTTTAGGATGAAAACTTAAAGGAGGAGACACATATCAGAAAAATAAAAATATGTCTATGGGTATAGTTTTTTAAAGACATATTATAAACAAATAAGCAAAGCCCCAACGAAACAGGCATCCCAAGAAGCATTTGGGCTAGCCTGAAAAGAGACATCATTATCCAAATCACAGCAGTAATCATGTCATTACAAAGTTAAATTAGAACTCTGAATTGTGTGCAACAAAGTTTTATTAAGAATGGAAAATCTAGAATCAGAGCATATGTTTTCCAGATGCATTGGTATAAGCCGCTATGGACTGCTGCTAAATTCTTTAGGTACTCCAGGGAAAATCTGTAGTTAAATTCAGATGATTTTACCTTAGCACAGTGAAAGTTGTGAATCCATTTGCTGACTTTCTCTCTATTTTTTAAATATACGTTTTAAATAAATTACTTAATTTAAGGAGCATGCATTTAAACAAATCCACAAAATTGTCACTTATTGCTATTTTCAACCATGTTCCGTTCACACCTGTAAAAGCATATTTTGAATTTCTCGTTATAGCAATTTTATTTATAAAATTATTGGTGTTACAAAATCTAAAATAATACTACCAGTCAGTTTTTACTGAGTTGCTGTTTATACATTACTGATCCCCATTTCTCTGCACAGCTATAATGATTCTAAGAAAATATATGGATAGAAAAATAGATGTATATATTACAATAATTATTTGAAGTTACAGAACTCACTTCTTCCATAAATCTCAGAATTTATCATACGTGTGATTTAAGTCTCAGCGTTTTCCTTTCCACCATGAAGTGAGCTCAGTAATAATCAGGTATCTTTTCCTTTGCATACTAAGATGGATGTCTGTGTATATTATTCAGCATTCTAAAACATTTACTGAGGATCTTCTTACAGGCACTGTGCTAGAGTTGAGATTTTTTTTTAAAAAAGCTTAACAGAATGTGAAGATATGAAAAGAGTTTTAGGCATATATTTTAGGCATATATTCACAATGTGAGAAGAAAACAGAAAGCAGTGGTTTTTACACTTTTGAAAGAGAGAGATGGACCCTCCCTTGAGAATCTGAGGACAATTAAAAACCTTTGTTGTTTGTAGTAATCTACATTTACAAGGAAGCCAGAAAGGCAGCATTTATTATTCCTTTATGCTTTCATGAAGATTGTGTTTTAACATGTGTTTTGAATAAGTCAGGCACATGATATAGAATTCAAATGGGCGTAAGCTTATACCATGAATATCAAGGTCTCTGCTCTGTCAGCTAGCACCCAACTCTCCATCTGAAATACACTCTCTGTTACTGATTTTTTGGTGAATCCATTGAGAAATATTTTATTTAAATACAAACATATATGAAACTATCCTTTCATTTTTCACACCAATATTTGCCTTCTATACATAGAAATTCGCACCTTGTTTTTTCTCACTAAACAGTGTATTTTAAAAGTTATTTCATATCAGTGTATACAGAGTCACCTCATCCTTTTTAATGCCAGTTTATTATGCTATTGAATGAGGTACCATGATAAAATTAACAGTCCCTCAGTTGATGGGCATATAAATTGTTTCCAAGCACTTGGTGTTATAATTATGCACTAAACATCCTGATACCCTATTTGGAGTGTACTTCTAGGACAAATACCCTAGAGAGTTGTGTACATTTTAAATTTGATAGATATTACCAAATTGCCCTACAAAATGTGCTGTGAACTTCCATTCCATAAGTAGTGCAAGAGAGAATCTGTGCCCCAACAAAATATTATATTACATTTTTTTCGTTCTTTGCCAATCTGATAGGAGAGAAACCTGTTGCTTTTTGTGGTTAGAATTTTCATGTTTTTTTATAAGTGTAGCTGAATGTTTTTCATGTTATGACCTTTTTTCTTTTTCATGTTGTGGTATTGGTCTTTTCCTTATTGATTTATGAGAACTTTTAGACCACCATTCATTTGAGACCACAGCATTCCACTTTAGTGCTGCAGATTTTACCTTGTAATTTTTTCAAAGATTTATCAGTAAGTATAGTGGCCATAGAAAAACCCAATAATATTCATGAGTCATGGCTGATTCTTAGTAACATTAAACTTCCTAGTGGGCTTGATTATTGTCAAGTGAACAGTGGAATATTCTTGCCTGCTTGTTTTAGGCTTCATTGATCATAAAATTGTTTTGATCATATTTCTTCTTATTTAGGATAATAGAAATTAATAATGGTATGCAGTAAAATTAGTATGCCTGAGCAAACTTGTTTCTCACGTAAAATATTGGGTTGAGAGTCCCAAATCTCCAGTTAGTTAGGAAGGCAGCTGTCATAAAGTAAATTTTATGCATAAAATATTGGAGCTTATATAGGATTCTGTATTATCAGTTATATTTCATAAGTTTCTGGGTATCCTCTTTAATGTTCCATTTCAAAATCACTACATCTATTACTTAGTGAAGCATTGTTTATGTTTCCTTTTAGCCCTTAACAAGCCAGGAGCAAACAGGGCAAGGCTCACTAGTGTCATAAGATAGAAGAGACAGACCAATTGCAATTTTTCAAAAATATTTTCCTAGTGGTGAAAAATGGAAGAAAAAACTGTATCTCTCCAAACAATCAGGACAGAGTTTACATAAACTTTTTGACAGTGAGAATAAATTTATATAACTTGAGAGAGTTACCATCAACTATTTCTGGATAAAGTAGAACTGCAAATTGGTTGGCATCAATACAAGTGAAAATAAGCTAACAATACAGATGGCTTATTCTCCCTCCCATCCTACTTTCACAAACAAAACCTTTTCTTCATTTTTTCTGCTGTAATATCTCCATTATCTACTCTTTCTATTCTTAATTCCATTATTTGAGATCACACGTTAGTATCTCTTCTCTGGTTTGTGGCAAAAATTTCTTTTTTTTTTTTTTAAGATCTTTTAAAATTGAAGTATAGTTGATTTACAATGTTGAAGATATATAGAAAAGTGATTCAGTTATACATATATATTCTTTTTCAGATTCTTTTCCATTATAGGTTATTACAAGATATTGAATATAGTTCCCTGTGCTATACAGTAGGTCCTTGTTGTTTATCTATTTTATAAATAGCAGTGTGTATCTGTTAATCCCGACCTCCTAATTTATCCTTCCCCCCTTTCCCTTTGGTAACTATAAATTCATTTTCTATGTCTGTGGGTCTATTTCTGTTTGTAAATAAGTTCATTTGTGTCATATGTTAGATTCCACATATAAGTGATATCATATGATGTTTATCTTTGTGTGACTTTAGTTGTATAATAATTTCTAGGTCCATCCATGTTGCTGCAAACAGCATTCTTTTATTATTTTTTATGACTAATATTCCACTGTATATATATATACCACATCTTCTCCATCATTTAATTTTTTACTCTCCAATTCAGACTTCACATTTCCATTAGAGTTGCTTTTCAAAACTCAGATAAATGAAGGTCCTATTCAAGTCTTTGATTATCCTCCTCCACCCCTCACAAATCTGAACTTATTAGCATGACATTCAAACCCCTCAGTATTTTGGCCATACCTGGATTTTCTCATTAAAATTGACAGTATCTTCCAGTCACTCCCATTAGTACAGGTTTACTAAACCGT
This sequence comes from Globicephala melas, assembly GCF_963455315.2. Taxonomy (NCBI): domain Eukaryota; kingdom Metazoa; phylum Chordata; class Mammalia; order Artiodactyla; family Delphinidae; genus Globicephala; species Globicephala melas. The sequence continues at coordinate 51,012,344 of NC_083317.1, read as the reverse complement.
TTATCATTTCTCAACATATCTTGTATTTTCCTATTTCTGGACTTTTGCTCATTCTGATCTGTCAATCTGGAAGTCCCTTCCCACTCAGTACAGGTGTACTTAAAAATAGCTAAATTTTTTTGATGACTTACTGTCCCAGGAACCACTTTAAGCATTTCACACTCATGTCACCACTGAAAAACATAGGTACTATAACTCTTCACACTTTACAAATGGGGAAACTGAAGTATGGAGAGGTTAAATAGTATGGACTTAAACATAAAGCTGAATTTCAAACCTGGCATTCTTTCTCTAGAGTTGGAACTTGAAAGACTGTGTCTTGATTATCTTTTTATCCTCCACAGCATGTTATACATTATTTGTACAGTGCAGGTGCTAAATAAATGTTGTTTCTATTGAATGTTTTATTCAGATTATAATTTGGGCTTGAAAGATCCAGAAAATTAACTTAATTATCCACTTGAGAATGTCAGTGTTGTCTTGACCCGTGTTTCTTGAGAGTGGCTTCTTCCTTTTTTCTTAAATATTTCTGTTTTGACATTTACAGCCACAGCAGATGCTAATCTCAGAAATCCAAGGACACCACAACATAGCAGTTTAGAGAGCAGTATGTGATGACCCCAAATGGTAGCAATTACCTAGAAGTGGCTACAGTTAGTAAAGTGACATGAAATCAAATCTGCTTTCCTTTAAGGGAAACTTAGAAAGTAAACATAAAAAGCCATAATTAAGAAAACTGACGTTAAAAATGTAGAATACATGCAGATTTCATTTTCTGTTAGTGTGATTAGAAGAAATTGGGAGACGTTATTTTTCCATGTCGTAGTCTTTATTTGATAAAGCTAAATTCTCTATTAAATTAATAATTATTTGTATTTTAATCACAAACTATACTTAATATTAAAAGGAACTGTTCACAGCCTTCATAGCATTCATGTCAATTGAGGCCAGATGTAAGTTTCAAATATGGACTAAATTTACCCTGCGGAAATGGAAATGGAAAATTAAAAATTAAAATTAAGGTCAATGGAATCTCTTTACCTTTCCCTAACACTTGTAAGATTAAATTTCAGAATTAAAAATGTGTGAAACGTAAATATCCAGGTAGTTTTTACAATACGGTAGAGATTCATTTGGTAGAAAAAAATGCATTTTTGCTTGGTACTTTTCTGTGTTAACCTTTCTGAAATAACTCCTTTGAATGTGATTATTCTTTTTCTTTTTTTTTTTAGATGTTGGGGGTAGGAGTTTATTAATTAATTAATTTTTGCTGTGTTGGGTCTCGTTTCTGTGCGAGGGCTTTCTCTAGTTGTGGCAAGCAGGGGCCACTCTTCATCGCCTTGCGTGGGCCTCTCACTATCGCGGCCTTTCTTGTTGCGGAGCACAGGCTCCAGACGTGCAGGCTCAGTAGTTGTGGCTCACGGGCCTAGTTGCTCCGCGGCATGTGGGATCCTCCCAGACCAGAGCTCGAACCCGTGTCCCCTGCATTAGCAGGCAGATTCTCAACCACTGTGCCACCAGGGAAGCCCTGAATGTGATTATTCTTTACAAGAATTTTATCCTGGCCTAAATTTCTTACCTTATACCAGGCTTATATACTGACGTTATACTAAAGTTCCTCAACCTCAGCACTACTGGTATTATGGATGGGATAACTCTGTTATATGGGGCTGTCCTGTGAACTGTATGACGCTTGGCAGAATCCCTGATCTCTAATTTGTTACTGGAAAAGGGACCCCTTCCAGGGCCCAAGCGTGGGCTCTTGTCTAACGCTTGGAAATGAATTGTCCGAGGAAATACATGTACCATCAAAACAAAACACTTTATTGGGAAGGGGAGGCCAGGCAGAGAGTAGCAGGGTAAGGGAGCCCAGGAGAACTGCTCTGCCATGTGGTTTGCAGCCTCAGGTTTTATGGTAATGGATTAGCTTTCCTGGTTGTCTCTGGCCAGTCATCTTGCTTGTGCCCATATTTGGTCTGACTCAGGGTCCTTCCTGGTGGTGCATGCATCTTGCAGCTAAGATTAATTCTAGTGTGAGGATTTCTTTGAGGTTGGTAAGACATATTATGGGCTGGTGTCTCCTTCCTCCTTTTGGCCCCTCCTGAATTCTCCTGGTTAGTTTTTGGTAGCAGCACCATGTTCCTTATTTGGAAGTTCCTGTTGTGACACAACTTATGCAAGCGGTTATTATCATGCCTGGCCAAGGCAGGCAGTTTCCGTCATTGATTCCCCAGCATAGTCACTAGCTGCCATTAGCACCCTTTAAGCTGTCTAAACCAAAATGTCTCCAAACATTGCCAAGTGTCCTAGGGAGGTAAAGGGAGATTTCCTCCTGTTGAGAACCACTGATTTATGTTGACTCATTGCCCTTAGAATTTTTAGTCATTCCAAAGGATTCCTTAAAGAGAGCATGCTTTCAGGGAAGAAGACTACATTCCCTGCCTTTTTATCATTCCTTTTCTGTATTACTATAAGAGCCTTATCCCTCACCTGCTTTGGTTCCAACACATTTCTCTTATCCAATCTGGCACATGTAGCAAGGATACAATACCTTCATATAATGCATTATTAACTACATACTCAGACTTTGATGCCACAACTAGGTCTATTTAGATATCACGCTTCATTCCAGGATAAGAAGGAATGGTTGAGCTACATTGCGAGCTCTTGTCTTTCAACATCACGATATCAGGAATTAGTGAAGCAACTCCATCTGTGAGTTCCTTTCTCTCAAGCATCAGCAACTATTAATTCTGTTATTTGGGATATTATGCATTAAAGTAATGCAGCAAAAAACTTGACATGAGTTTCTACCTTCTTTTTAGACAGTCTTCTACTACCAGGGGTGATCTCAGCAGGTAGATGTGTAGCCAGAGAATAAAGGAAACAGTGAACCACCACTGCCTCCCAGGATATTTTCATTTGATCCAGAGGCAATAGCTGCAGCAACAGAGACCTGCAGATATAAGAATGCAGCCTGAGTAGCCAACAAACACAGGTTATATGGAGATATCATTCAGGTTTCTTAACACCTTTAATAGCTTGCGTTTGTATTCTTTAAAAAATAAACTCAAAATATATTGTTCAAGTATTCATTTCACTAGTTTGAACAGTTACTGGTTTTCTTTGCTTTTATAGTCTTCGTCCCATTTTGCTGTAAAATTGATTTGGCCCTTGGGGTGGGGGAACAGCATGCACAGCAGGTCCTACCAATGCTGAGCACTTAAAATGCTATCAGATCTCCCAGCAAATCAGTGCTGTACAAATGAGGCATTGACATTTCCTTATTTAAACCTCACTCCCTTAGGGAAGGCTCTGTCACCAGGGTTATTAACTGGGATCTAGATCTAACTACTACATGCTACCATCTATATCCAGATAGTATAAAAATGGAAATTTCCATATTTTTTAGGTGACCTGTAGGATGAAAACCAATTTCTTTCTTTTTTTTTTCCTTTTTACCCCACTTTCAGCCTTTTGTTCTGCAAGGTGATACTGTCTAAGCATAGAAAGCAGGTAGCAATTTATGATAACATGGTAAAAACGTTGAGCCCATACATTTGTCAGAATAGATCTTTTTCCATTTGATCGTTATTATTTGCCTCTTCATTGTGACGTACCCTAACTGCAAATGTAACAATCTAAGATCCTTCTTACTTATTTCTTGCCATTTACTCTTTGGTTTTGATAGAGTTTTGATTTTAACGTAATTCATTTCATAGATAGAAGGAATTCTTAGTATATCTCTGTTTTTAAGTTAGTCAATTACAAGTACAAATCAAAAGTTATACTGAAGAGACTAGGCAGCACCAAAGGTTAAATGTACAGATTTTGGAGTCAAAAACGGGAATGCTAGTCCAGTTTTACCACTTCATATTTGTTTGATTTCAGGCAAGTTAACTGTTGTCTTGGAGCTCCATTTTTTTAAAGGCTGAGTCACCATTGCACTACATAACTTTAAACACCACTTTAAGTTTCATGAGACTTAATCATGAAATATAAATCACATGAGAATGTCAAGCCTTGTTTTTCCTAAAGTCCAATCAGTCTCTATCTAATATTCTCTGATTCCTCACTTCTATGTATTTCAGTTTTTCCATCTTTCAACAGTAAGAACTGTTGAATGATAATCATTTCTTCTTGTTGCTCAACTCCTATGTCTTAGGAGAATAACTCAGTTTTAACTGTTAAGAACGTATGTATGCACTCTGTGTATGTGAGTGTTCTGTAAAACATTTGTTTGCCAAAAAAAAAAAAAAGAAGAAAAATCATCTCTGGTGAATTTTGAAAACAAATCTCCTATGGTTTTTTTTGGTTTGTTTTTTTGTTTTTGCAGTATGTGGGCCTCTCACTGTTGTGGCCTCTCCCGTTGTGGAGCACAGGCTCCGGACACGCAGGCTCAGCGGCCACGTCTCATGGGCCCAGCCGCTCCACGGCACGTGGAATCTTCCCAGACTGGGGCACGAACCCGTGTCCCCTGCATCGGCAGGCGGACTCTCAACCACTGCGCCACCAGGGAAGCCCTCTCCTATGATTTTTCCTGCTAGATATCTTCAAAACAGTTTAATTTTTTTCCTTTTTTAACCTAAAATTCTTAGGGTCATGGACAGTAGTTCAGCGTGAGAAATAAATATATGAATAGTTGGTCAAATCTAACAAACTAGAAAACATATGTGACTGAATCATCAAGTAGGTAGAGGAAAAGTAGCAATTTGAAACCAGAGTTTGAATAAATGAGAACCAAGAGCCTACACAGAGGCAGTGCCTGACTTAGAGTTTATCTTCCCATAGCTTTCACTTGCTTTCTATGGTATAGTACAGAGGTGGGCCTACTGCAGATAAAAGTATCAATAATACCTAAACAAACTTAAGCTCTAAAGGTACTTTGGATCATGAGTATGGAAAATCTGTGCAGGGAAAAATCAGAACATTATTTATAATAAATGAGAATTGTGTTATTATTGTTCTGTTTTTTCTTGTTCTATTGCTGATTGGAAAGGAAAAAACATCGTCTTTCCTTCCATGTTTCTCCATTGTTCTCTGACCACTACCACACTCACAACACTTTGACACCAGAGGTGTAGGTGTTTTCCCTGATCCAAGCAATTCTCTGTGGCATCAGCTGGATATAGTACAATTTCATTCAATTCTGGCAGTATCTAACTGAAGATAGCATCAGATCCCACAGGTTAAGGGCTCAGCCCCACAAGACTGCTCCCGTTCCACTTCAGATGCTAGTGCAAGTCCAGGTTGTCACTTATAAATCTGAGGTTTCAATGTCCCTTCCTAGGGTTTGATTAATTTCCTAGAGATGCTCACAGAACTGAGAAAAACACTTACATTTAGCAGTTTATTAAAGGATATGATAAATGATACAGATAAAGTATACAGATGAACAGCCAGATGAAGAGATACATAGGGCAAGGTCTGGGAGGGTCCTGAGCACAGGAGATTCTGTCCTTCTGGAGTTGGAGGTTTGTCACGCTGCCCAGTACATTGATGTTTTCACTAACCTAGAAGCTCTCATAATCCCATACTATTGGATTTTATGGAGACTTTGTCACGTAGACATAATCAATTATTAACACCATTTTCAACCTCTTTCCCCTCTCAGGAGAATTGGGGGTGCAGCTGAAAATTTCAAGCTTCTAATCATGACTTGGCCTTTCTGGTGACCAGCCCCATCCAGGAGCCATTCAAGAGTCCACCCAGAGTCACCTCTTTAGAACAAAAGATGTTCCTAGGGCTATTATCCCTTAGGAATTTACAAGGATTTTAAGAACTCTATGCCTGGAATAAGGACAAAGACTACATATATATTTCTTATTATAAATCACAATATCGCAGTCATTCCCTTATCTTACAACATGGATTTCTTATAGTAAAACAATCTTAAAAGTCAAAAGATACTGACACATTACTAGAATACCATTCAGGTGTTAATGTACTATCTAGTCCATCATCATATCATATGAAAGTGTCTCCCACAGCAAGGCCACAGTTGTTTACAGGCTCCCATTTGATCCTGTCAAGTTTCAAAAGCAGCAATGGTGTCAGTAATATATGCCTTCATTTTTTCAGGCATCTGGTATTATCCAGCCAAGAGACAGTATCATCCCTTGCTTTGAGTCTCTTTTGAGATATTAATGTAATATGGAAGTTCCCTCATTACATAACCCAACTATTTATTCCTTTACCTAGAGCTACTATTTTTCCTTACCTCTTTTTATACCCCAAATTTTCCACCTTTGGAAGGGACATTAGGCCCAGCCACTGCACGGGTCTGGATTGCATGCAGCAATACTAGTCTAGCAAATCCCTCCCCGTCACTGATCATTGTGATTTTTGTATGTGGCGTAAGAGTTATATATGCTTATTTTCCAGCTATCTTCACAAGAAACAGTGAGATAGACAAGTGGACAACTGTAATACAGGGCATGTCAGTCAAAATGGAGAAATGTTACAATTTTAGCCGTTTAGGAATTTGGCAAAGTAAACACAGCTACCATACCCATCTAATATCCAGACAGAGAATAATTTTAGAACTGAAGCAGAAAACTCATTCTCTCTGAGACAGTGGTTCTTGCCTCTGGCTATATTTTAGAATCACCTGGGGTCGGGGAGTTGTTCAGAAATACTGACGTCCACCTTACTCTGAACCAAATTAGTGTAATATCCCAGATGGTATCTGGACATTGGTATTTTTTTAATACTTTCCAGGTGATTCTCACGTGCAGCCAGATTTGAGAATTACTCATGTAGGAAATTTATGTGCTGAATTCTTCTAGTATGAATGAAGATGTACTGATTTAATTTAAGTTTAAGCAATTATTTGGTTAATTGCACTTTAATGAACACAGTTGCTGTGTTCATTTTGCTTTGTACTTAAGCAATCTGTTGAAATTCCCATGACCTCGGTATTTTTGTGAATCAACTCTTTTTTAACACTACTGTTTTGCTATATCTATCTCCACTCTCACTTATGCAAAGTTGTGTCTACATTCTGTTAAATTTCAGCCATTGCAATTTTAAGAGGCTCAAACTCTAATGTTCTTCAACTGTACTACTTGCTGTGATCCAAATCACTTTTAACTTCTGTATCTTTCTCTTTCCATTTCCCTTCCAACTCGCCGTCTTTTAGGCTGCAAGAGGAGGATTATTTGGTGCTAAAATGAAATTCCAATTTATCATTGTAGCTAAACGAGAAGTAAATTGGTATGTAATTTGTTTTTTGACATTTCCACTTTATTGCAGAGAAGCACGTGAATTCAATTAAATGTAGTTATGTCAAATATCTAACTAATGTACTTCTCAGGAATTATTTTGTGCACACATTAATGTATAAGCAGTGTGGCCTGCAGGAGTCATTTGGTTCTATATGCCGCAAGATCTCCAGGTCACAATAAGCAGTTTTATGACTTGTTAAAATATTCTTCAAAAATTTGTAGTGGTATTTCAATTGTAAAACATAATATTACTGTGTAATTATTGACAGCTTCAGAATGTACTTTTTTCAGAATCATTAGAATTATCCTGTGGCATTAGAACAACACTAGTGTGTTTTTTTTTAACTTTTGTTAAAACTGATTTAATCAGACCACAACAGAAACAGATGCAAGCTGATACAAAATATGAAAATAATTTGTTGTATTTAAATTACACTCCTTTACCTAAAAGTACAGAGCAATTTTTACATGCAGTATTATGTTATAAATCCTCACATCATTCCTCCAAAGGCAAGGACTCATTCTTTTTCTCATTTGACAAGTGGAGGTTGAATTGAAGTTTTAAGTGACACACCTAAGGGAATGCAAAGTGTCCTTGGTGGAGTCAGCCAGCTCTGTTAGCCTTTTAGAGCAACGTTCTCTCTTTTTCTGTGGGCTATGCCACTTGAACAACATAATCAGTTCATGAGACCCACTATGTTCTAGCAAAATTCTAGTAATGAGGACAGATACAGCAGAAAACAATACAGCAAAGATACAAGTACACAAAGGTTGACAGAACCATTTTTTTGTAACAGCTCTAAACTGGAACCAAACCAATTTGTGAATAGAAAAATTTCAGTGTATTCATACCATGGAATATTATTCAGCAATAAATAGAAATTAAATATTAATGTGCACAATCATAGATTGATTTCAAAAACATTATATTAACGGAAATAAATTAAATACAAATGAATACTCTGCATGATTCCATTTGTAAGAAATTCTGGAGGTGCAGAACTGTGACAGAAAGCAGATTGGGGGTTACTCAGGGCAAGATGTGGGGGGAAGGGGATTGATATAAAGGGTGTGAGGAAATCTTTTAGACTGATAGAGCTGTTCTATTTATTGAGAGTCATGGTGCCAACATGTATAAAATTATGAAAAATTTTATAATTAATTTTATTGTAGGTAATAGCTTAATAAAAATTTATAAACTTGTATTTGCATAAAGTTGTTCATAATATCTATTTATTATGTTTTCAAGGTATGTAGTATCCACAGTGTTTCCAGATTTAATTTGTTGTTGATTATGGTTCTTCCCTCTCTCTCTGTCTCTCTCACTTTCCACCTTTTTCTTTTCTAATTAATCTCATCAAAAGTTTTCTGTTTGATGGTCTGTTCCAAGAGCCAAATTTTTCAATTTTTGATCTTCCCTATTATGTGTGCTTTCTGGATCATTGCTCCTGTGGTTATTATTTCCTTGCTTCTAGAGCTTTTGGGTTATTTTGATATTATTTTTTCCTAATGTATTGTGATAGATGATTAGCTCCATATTTCTTCTCCAGTATATGTATTTTAAAGCTATGCCGTTTCTTCTAGACACTGCTATATCCACATCTCATAACTTTTATATGTAGTATTTTTATTAACCTTTAATTCAATGTATTTTGATGTGTCATGGTCAGAATTTTTAATAGAATATTGAAATAGGGCAATAAGAGAATATGCCGGTGTTTTCCCACCTATATCATCACATCAAACAAGCTTATATCGAACTCCTTCTCAACACAGTTTTTTAGAAGTCAGGTTTATTGAGGTGCAATTAAAGTACAATAACATACACTCTTTTTAAGTACACAATTCAATGAATTTTTTAAGTGTATAGTTATGTAACTACCACAGATCAAGATGAACATTTCCATCATTCCAAAGTCGTTCCTGGTGCCCCTTTGCCATCCATACCATACCCCACATTGTCAACCATTGGTCTATTTCCCATGATTTTTGCCTTTTCCAGAATGTTGTATAAATAGAAGTGTATAGTATGTAGCCCTTTTTCTTGGTCTTTTTTCTATTTATGATATTTGTCCATAAGTTTGCATGTTCATTTTATTTATATGCAGTGTTCCATTAAATAGATGTACTGCAATTTGCTTATACGTTTACCAGATAATGGGCATTGGATCATTTCCAATTTGGAAATTTATAATAGAGTATAAATAAAGTTGATATAAATACAAGTCTTTGTATAAAGATATGTTTTCATTTCTCATGGGTGAATACTTACGCATTAAGAATAACTGCGTTATATGGGTGATATGTGTTTAATTTTTTAAGAAACTGCTAAACAGTTTTCCAAAGCATTTGTACCACTTTGCATTCATGCCAGCAGTGTCCAAAAGTTCCACTTGCTTACCTACTCCTCAGTATTTGTATTGTCAATCTTTTCATTTTAGCCGTTCTAGTAAGCATGTAGCAATATTCTGCTGATTTAATTTGCATTGCCTTAACAAGAAAGGTGTTAATTATTTGTTCATGTGCTTATTTGTCATTCATGCACCTTCTTTGAGGCCTATACATTCAAAGCCTTTGTACCTTTTCTATTGAGTTGTTTATATTTGGTTATTTTTATTATTATTGTCAAGAGTTCTTTATATATTCTGATGTCAAGTCTTTGTTGTATTTTTTAAATATTTCCTTCCAGTCTGTGGGGTGTCTTTTCATTTTCTTGAGTGTTTTTGAAGAACAAAAACTTTTTTATTTTTAAGGAGCTATATCTTCAATTTCTTCTTTTGTGGTTCCTGCATCTTCTGATAATCTGTTTGTTGCCCAACTCAATATCTCCAAGGTTTTCTAATATAGTTTTTCTAGAAATTCTATAGTTTTAGTCTTTATTTAAGGTGTGAGATAAACTTCAAGATGGAAGGAGCTTTCTCTGTTCTCCTTCAGCTCCAGTTCTGAGGCAGGCCTTATGCACTTTAGATTCCAGAGCATGGTTTCATCAGCCTTTCCACCTACCCTCTCCACCAACACCCCCACGCCACTTCCTAGCCCAAAGTAGTGAAAATCAGCTTTGTGTAATTTAGAAATCTTAGGCAGGAACACTTGGGGGTTTCTGACCCACCCACAATAGCGTATGCCTTTTGCTTTTATTCCCCATACCCAGAAGCAGTGGGTCCTTACTTCTCCAAGAGCTTGCAGCTTTTGTGTTTATCAAAAGTGGATGAATGGATAGAGAAGATGTGTCACATATATACAGTGGAATATTATTTAGCCATTAGAAGGACATCCTGCCGTTTGTGACAACATGGATAGACCTTAAGAGAGTATGCTAAGTGAAATAAATCAGACAGAGAAAGACAAATACTGTATGATATCACTTATATGTAGTATCTAAAAAAGCTTAACTCATAGAAACAGACTAGAATAGTGGTTGCCAGGGGCCAAGGGTAAGGGAAAAAAGGAGATGTTGGTCAAAGGGCACAAACTTCCAGTTTTAAGATGAATAAGTCCGGGGAATCTAATGTAGACCATAGTGATTGTAGTTAATACTGTGTTATATACTGGAAAGTTGTTAAGAGAGTAGATCTTAAATGTTCTCACCACAGAAAAGAATTGGTAATTATGGAGGTGTTAGCTAAGCTATGGTGGTAATATTTTGCAATCTTTAAGCATATCAAAAAAATACGTTATATACCTTAAACTTATACAATGTTATGTATGAACTATATCTTAGTAAAGCTGGAAAAAATAAGGCAAAAATAAATAAATAAACCTAACCATATTAATAGTCACTAAAATATAAATGATCTGCACACCTAAATTTAAAGGCAAAGATTTTCGGATTGGATAAAAAGCAAGTACCAGCTCTTTGCTGGCTATATATAATAAGCAGTATGTAGTACATAGTAGATAGGTGGCACTAGTACAATGGTGACTACATTAATATCAGACAAAGTAGATTTTAAAACAAATATTACCAGTGTAAGTGTATTTCATAATGGTAAAGAGATCAATTACTTGAAAGTACATAAAGATACTAAACGGTCATACCTTTATGAAGCAAAGATAGATAGGTGGATAATTACATACATACATACGTACTCAAAGAGAAGTTGACAAGTCAGCAATTATAGTCAGTTTTCAATATCCCTCTCTCAACAAATAACAGATTAAGTAGAATAAATGAAAAGAAAATCAGTAAGGCTGTAGAAGATATGAACATTGCTGTCAATCAACTGGACCTGATTGGTATTTAAAGAACAGTCCACCTGACAACAGCAAAATGCTTATTCTTTTTAGGTGCACTGATAACATTTAACAAGATAGACAATATTCTGGGCCATAAATTTTCAAAATTTACATGATACTAAGTATATTCTCTGACCTCAACCAACTTTATATTGTTACGAAAACATATCTGTAAAATTCCAAAACATTTGGAAACTGACAAAAAATTTCTAAGTAACCCACAAGTTAAAGAAGAAATATAAAACAACTTTAGATTTTATTTTGAACTGAATGTTAGTGAAAACCCAAATTTTAATATAAATTTGCAGGATGCCCCTAAATTTAGCAGTAGTTGAAGGAATTTTGTAGCAATGTATCCCAATTAGAAAGAAGGGTCTAAGTAAAGAACCTCAGCTTTAACCTTAAGTAACTACAAAAAGAAGAGCGGATGAAATCCAGAGTAAGCGGGACAGGGAAATGATAAAAAATCAGATTGGAAGTCAATGAAAAATAGAAAAGAATCAGTGTATCTAAATGCTGGTTATTTGAATGAATAAAACCTTTGAGAACTTCTGGTCAGGTTAAGCATGAAAATAATAGAAAAGACTCAAGTGTTCAATATCAGAAATTAGAAAGATGATTTTGGTACAGATTTTACAGATATTGAAAGGATAACATGGGATAATATGGCCAATTTTATGATAACAAATTCACAACTTGGATGAAATGGGCAATTCCTTGAAAGTCAGAAATTTTAAAAGCTCACTGAGGAAGAAATAAATAATGGAAAAACACTGTATTTATTAAAGAAATTGAAATTATAAGTAAAAACTTTCTCATGAGAAAAACTCTAAGACTAGGTGGTTCCAACTATGATTTCTATGAAATACTAAAGGAAAAAAAATAATACCAACTCTTTCAGAAAGTTGAAGAGGAGGGATACTTCCTCAGTCATTCTGAGTTAAGCACTATGCTGATTTCAGAAATTACAAAGAAATTACAAAAAAAAAAGGGGGGGAGAATAAGAAGAAGCAAAACAAAAACCTGTATACCAATATCTTAATGAATACAGATGCAAAAATTCTAAACAAACTTTTAAGGAATTGAAACCCACAATGCACAAAATATACAAAATAGAAAAATTATATGTGGTGACCAAGTGTGGTTAATGCCAGACGGCTAGGTTGGTAAACATTCTATATCCCTAAATCCATGGGTCTGGGATTTAAGAAATGGTCAATAAACATTTGTTGATCTGTGATTGGTATGGAAATACAAAAGACCCTGAATGGCCAAAGCAATCTTGAGGAAGAAAAACGGAACTGGAGGAATCAGGCTCCCTGACTTCAGACTATATTACAAAGCTACAGTCATCAAAACATTGTGGTACTGGCACAGAAACAGACATATATATCAATGGAACAGGATAGAAAGTCCAGACATAAACACACGCACCTATGGTCAACTAATCTATGATAAAGTAGGTAAGAATATACAATGGAGAAAAAATAGTCTCTTCAATAAGTGGTACTGGGAAAACTGGACAACTACATGTAAAAGAATGAAATTAGAACACTCTCTAACGCCATGCACAAAAATAAACTCAAAATGGATCAAAGACCTAAATGTAAGGCCAGATACTATAAAACTCTTAGAGGAAAGCATAGGCAGAACTCTTTTTGACATAAGTCTCAGCAAGATCTTTTTCAATCCACCTTCTAGAATAATTAAAATTAAAAAAAGACAAACAAATGGGACCTAATTAAACTTAAAAGCTTTTGCACAGCAAAGGAAACCATAAACAAGATGAAAAGACAACCCACAGAATGGGAGAAAATATTTGCAAATGAAGCAACTGACAAGAGATTAATCTCCAAAATATACAAACAGCTCATGGAGCTCAATATCAAAAAAAACAAACAACCCAATCAAAAAATGGGTGGAAGATCTAAATAGCCATTTCTCCAAGGAAGACATACAGATGGGCAATAAGCACATGAAAAGATGCTCAGCATTACTAATTATTAGAGAAATGCACATCAAAATTACAACGAGGTATCACCTCACACTGGTCAGAATGGCCATCATCAAAAAGCCTACATATAATAAATGCTGGAGAGGGTGTGGAGAAAAAGGAAACCTTGTACCTCTCTTTTAAATCTGACTTTGCTTCTGCCTTATTTCCCTATGACAAGTTTTGTTAACATGGTGTATCTGAATTTCAAAAGGAATCTGCCAGATTTTCTCATAAATTTTTTGTGAACAATATGGAAACATGGGGAGAGAGAAAAGAATGTCTATTTACTGAGAAAAATATGCCAAATGACTTTTTACATTCTGATATACACAGTATTTTATCAGCAGTTTGGCATGACTGTTCTTCATGAGCCATGCTGTATCCAGATGATGAGCCTTTTCCTTTTTAAATGTTCTTTAAATATGCTTTGAAAATTATGCTCTAGAATTTCACTGATACTCATCTCCGAATTCTTAGAAGTTTAAGAAGTCAACTTTGTTTTTTTTATATAAAAAGACTAAATTTATGCCTAACTTTAGACTTCTGGTATCTCGTTCTCACATTATTATGTGTTACAACTTACAACCCTCAAATAACGTAAGCCTGGTTTGTCAGAAATGTTGTTTGTGGTTATGTTCCTGTGGTGGATTTTATTATGTTCAAAACTTATCACATGCCACTCCTATAAGTGGTTAATATATCCCAGCCCATTACCATGGACTTTACATGTCTTTCTCTGTGCGGGTTATTATTCTCACATCATTGTTTTGGCCTGTTACTTACTTTGTCCAGTAAGAGGAAGTACATTTGGTAGTTTTGAGCTCAAGTTTTGAATCACTACATATTTCTGCCAGCACTCTTGCTCTTTCCCTCTGCCATGAGAATGGCATATCCAAGATGGCACCAGTTCCTTTAGCTTAGATCCCAGAATAAGACACATGGAGAAGAATCATAGCTGTCATCCACAGTTGCTTACAGGGAATGTTGTAATGTAGGTGAGAAATGCACATAGTTGTTACATGCCCTGATATTTGAGGTTTACTTTATTGTAATAGCAAAAAAGAATAATAGTTTCACTATCAAAATCTACCTTTCAAAACTGTATTTTTGATCATTGAAGAAAGAAACTGTTGCTGATTATTTTAAATACATTTTCCCCATTCTGGGCAACTATTGATAATGTGGCTAAAGTAACTTATTTCACCCTTAGATGTATCAAATATTTTGATGATATATCTCAAAATACTGATTTAATTCCAACAGTTTCAATTTAGCATGACTGGATTCATCTTGAACAAATCAACTCTGAATATGTTGGTTCATGTAACTATATTTTTGATTCTTCATTAAGTTCTTTTGTATAGAATGTACACAGAACTTAACATCTGCCTGTCTTACAGGAAACATGGCTCCTATTGTAAAAGTATCTAAACTGTGTATAGTAAGGAATGGAAAGAGGGCTGAGGTTTGTGGTCTCAACAACCATGCTGAAAAATATTGCACTATATTCTAAGGCCATGCTTAAGCTGAATTGAAAGGACCCGACTTTGTTCCTTCTGTCACCTCAGCCTCTGTACCCTGTTGTATATAACCTCATATTCTACATATTCTATATATCTTTATATCCACCACTTACTGTAGATGTGTTTTCTCATCGTGACTATCTGCCATCCCTTCTTTCCAGCTGGCCTTTAACAAAGAGAACATAGTCATGCTCATTTAATGCCCATATTATTTTTATAACTTTTTTTTTTTAACTGTTGTGTAAAGCCTTAGGGGTGGGAAATAAGGTAAGCATGGGGCTAGGAGGATTCTTGGGCCCTGAAGTAATTTAAATTGACAACGATAAGTTTACCAATAAGTGAGACAAGTTTCCTTATTGGTCCTTATCATAAACAAGCTAAAGGAAAAACTGAGGTCAGTAGCTGGTCTTGAGCTATCCCCCTGAGCATATAAAATATGAAAATGGTTTCTAGGTATTTTCTTTTTTTCCTTTCTTCTTCTCTTGTATTTTTTCTTCAGTATATTTTTATTTGTGCTGTCTACTAAGGAGTACTGGACAATGAGAATAAAACAATTAATTAGTCAACATGATCCCTTATATGAAAAATTCAGTGTACATTAACATAGGAACCCAAACTAATCTAAAGATTCAGTTAAGTTTACCCTAAAAAGACATTTGTGTTGAGGGCTGAAGGAGTTACCCAGATAGAAAGTAGGTTGAAGAGAGGTTACAATGAAATATTAATTAAAAGAAAAATAATGGGTGAGGAAAGATAATAATGTTCTTGGAGTAGAAAGAACCCTAAAGAGGAAGGTAAGGATGAACAAAATGTAGTGATTGAGGGACAAAATGGTGAGAATCTGATTGCGCTGGGAAGGATTTTGGATCATGTTCTAAGAGAATTCAGAAGTCTTTGAAATAATTTAAGCAAGGGAATAATATGAAATTTTCCAAAACCTTGTGTGGAGAGTAGTTGAAAGGAAACATAGCTGATGAAAGAAAATCATGATACTAGAAATGTGGTTAAGAATTCACGTGTCAGAGGAAAAAAAATATATAATTCACCTGTCAATTTGGTCATGCAGAGCACTTAGGTCGTTTTTGATAATGAGAAAAAATTTATGGTTGGGTAAGATTTGTGGCTTCCACATAAACTTGCTAGAAAGTTACAGTGAAATTCTGTCAAATTTTTCTTGAACAAACCATAAACAAAACAACCTGTTCTGAAAACTGTGGAGTCCCAGCACTTTGCCTTTTTGTTTCTCCCATCATCACTGATATGAAAGTTTCATATGGCCAATGAGACAAAATTCCAGAAACAGGACTCTTCTATCCTCATTGTCTTCAAAAGACAGTAAGAAATTCTCTCTCTCTTTCTGTCCCTGTCTGTTTGTCTCAGATAGACAGATGATAGACAGATAGATAAATAGATAGATAGATAGATAGATAAAAATCTGCTACGTGGGTCTCAAGACTCAGGCAGCATTTTCAAGGGCACAGGATTTAGGCCTCACTCAACTCGTATATCCTGTTCATAAAAAGGAGGGAACATTTTTCTAAAATATGTTCACAATCCATATATAATAAGCACTTCTAATATACCTTCTAATTTCTAGCACCCATTGTGATAATTAACAAAGCCATTTGTATATTTATCATAGTAATTAATAAGGTGTCCTCTTATTTTCTAGATACGGCTTAACAGCACTTGCAGTGGCCTAGTAACTGTATCTGGGGTGAAACTTTGCAGGGATCACACGAGTTTGCCACCACTAGAGAGTTAATTCCTGATTAGGAGAACTGCCAACACCTGAGTGGTAGCCTTAATCAAAAAGTTACATTTTTCCTGCTTAAATATTTTAGGATAAAATACAGATGTTATATTAGATATACAGCAAAAAAAAAAAATACAAAAAATGATTGAACCTAAGCTAGAGTGGCGGCAGTGGAGATAGAGGGATATTGAGATTTGAACATAGAACTTCCTAAGAATTAAAGTAGAATAACCAACCTGGAGAAGTGAATAGTTGTGGGTAGTGGTGAAGAGAAGTTGATTGTAAAGCAAGACTGTGAGTTTAAGTGACTCACGAAAAGATATCTGACCTATTATTTATTTCTTTCTGAGGGTTCATTAGAAGACCAATAATATAATTGATAAAATATATAGAGAGAAAGGAGATGAAGGTGGATCCTAACTTCTCCAAGCTCACTAGTGGTCTTAATCCAAAATGCATTTGCTTCCAGGATGGTCAGACTATCTATCAGAGCCACTTTTGTCAATCTATTAAGAGGAATATATACAGGTATTGAAATATGCTTTCAAAATCCTAAATATAAGTAAAATTTCCTGTATAGATATTGAGTTACAGGATTACCCTCCACTGGAGGATGTTACATTTTACTTCATCCTAATTTCCTTGACTGTTTTTCAAGTTAAATGCTTTGACTTGAAATGGTTTTTCTGCGTTCTTGTCAATGACCTCTTTATTTCTAAGTTGATTTATGTGGTTTAAGAAGGAAAATGGAAAGAAACTAAGGTAGGTAAATAATATACGTCAATATGGGGTGCTGTAAAGGTTTTATTGCCACTTGTTTGAGAGGTGCCCTCATAAAACAGTGTACCATTCCAAATGCACAGAAATAAATCTTCATAGCAGAGTACATGTAAAAACTATCAAGAAATAAAACATGCATGTGTATGTGTGTATACATGTGTGTATTATATATACATTAGAAATTGGATGTAATCTTGCATTTTTACTTCTTTAAAGAAATTTTATTTGCTTTATTCTTAGATTTAATGTTTTGTTGTATGAAGGATATACATTTATTTCTTTTACATTTGACTCAAATTCTCCTTCATTAAAATAATCTTTCATATTAAGTCAATTTATATCATTTAATTCAGATATGATATATATTATACTTCAGACCTTTCCCAAAATGAATTTTGAAATGTATTAATACTCAGTGATATTTAAAATTAAAATATTTGTATTTTAATACTCAGTGATATTTTTCAAAGTTTTTTTGTTTGTTTTTGTATTCAAGATGACTAAACTTTCTTAAACTATGTGATTTGTGGTTACATACTGGCATAGGAAGCACAAGAGAGATTATCCTATGTGGCTGAATAAAGCTTTATTGATTTTTACACATGTAAAAAAGCTGTAGAACTACAAGAAATTCCACTCATATCTCATCTTAGGTTGAACATTGACTGTTGTAAAGCCACAGTGCTTAAATGTGGATGGAGCTTATAGGCTACAAATGATTCTTTTTAATGAGCTGAAATTTGTGGCTCTGGCTCATGGGTCCTAGGGAAATGAGTATAAATTTTACACACATGAATAAAGCAGGAAATGTCATTGATTTGAAGTAAACCACAGCTAACCCTCCATAATCAATTCTGAAAACACTGTATTTTGTTATTTTGAATACGTACTTTGTTGTTTCCTGGATGAGAGAAAATGAACAACTCTAAGATGAACAATATCATTTGGCTTATAATAAGATTGCTTATTTTTGAGGTTTTAATTTGGTTGATGGGATTGAAAGAAAAGGGCTTACTTTTTTTTTTTTTAATTCAGAGTAGATGATATATGGCACTAGAATCCTGGACAGTTTCTAGTCTTTGAATGCCTGAAAGGCAGAGACCTTATTTTATTCATTTTTATTTTCCTAAGACCTAATAAGTAAGTGATTATTCAAGTTAAAACAATTCTATAGGTCTCTGTACTTTTAAAATGTATATCCATACTTATAGTATTATCTTTTATTTCCTCTATCACTAAGGGAAAAAAAAGTTTCCCTCCCTTGATATATACCTTTTTCTTTTCTGTTACATATTAATTCTCATTATTAATTATATCCTTTGCTCTTTTTCTCTTTTACCACAAATACTAATCCTTTAGCTTTTTGTTTCCTTCTGATTTCTTCCAAACCATAGACTTGATAATCTCTTTAAATACAGCCAATGTTTCATGGCCCATTGTGTGCCTTTTGGTATTCTATTATTATAGGACAAAAAAGATCATTTAAAAATTATTTCTCATGATTCTAAGTTGATTGATTGATTATTCTGCTTCATGTGGCATTGGCTGGCTACTGAGATGACTGAAAAGTCAAAAATATCCTCTTTCTCTTAGCTGCCATGATGGTGCTAGCCATGACCTAGAAGTTCAGGTGGGGTTGTAGACCTTGGTTATCTTCCATGTGGGCCTCTCCAAACAGCTGCTTTGGCTTTATTTTAGCATTGATTCCAAGAATGTATGCTCCAGAAGAACTAGCCCCAATGTGCATGAGCTTATCAAGTCTGCATGAATCATATTTGGTAGTGTTTCATTGGCCAAAGTTAACCATATTCCAAATCCTCAACCAATGTGGAAATATGAATACTGGAGGGTGATTCATTGGGGAACCCAAAATAAGAGTCTATCACAGTCTGGGATTTGGAGATAAAAGTTTTATCAAATACAGATTGATAGTTTCTTTAATAGTTTGAAATCAACAGCTGAGAAAAAAATGATTTTAAAAAACATATAAATAGAAAGAACATATAAATAGAAAAAAATGATTTTAAAAAACATGTATAGAAAGACAATATCTCTTCTTTAATATCTTTATATATTAAAGATATAAAGATATTCTTTAATATCTTCTTCAGAGATATGTTATGAATCCTCTGTTCACTATATGATTTGTAAGAGAAATACTGTTCAAATGCCAACATTTGAAGTCAAGGTATCTTAGACCAAACTCTTTCAGAAAAGAAAATAATGTTTAAGCTTTAAGTATTAATGTATAAATTTAAGAAATGAGGGAAATAGAATGAACATTTTTGAGCATCTACTGTGCGCCATATACCTCACTAATGTCATATTATTTAATTATCATAGCATTTTTTGAGAAGAAAGTATTAATTTCCCAATTTTATCGAGAGAAAATTAAGACTCAGAAGAGTAACCATCCTGTACTTCATAAGAATAGTAGATAATAGATAATAGACTCAGGATTTTGTCAGTATTCAAACTCCATGTTCTTGCTACTACACCGTATTGCCAGAAAGAAGAAATACATGTAGTTGAGCCTTCAAAAGAACGAGCATTTGAAATACAAGTAAACGTAGTAAAATTCTAAGAGGAGTCCTGCATGCATCTGTCAAACCCACCACTGTCCTTTACTGGAAGCATGTTTACTCAGGTTTGCTCTCAACTTTTTGACTTCCTATATAATCTCAGGTGACAATAGTACAGGTTCTAAAAAGACATGAGCTAATTTACAGTCAAACTCATTTTTGTTAGGACAGCTAAAGCACATGCTTTTTTCCTCTATGCCTTCTTAATTCTTAGTTATGTTTATTTACAGTCCAGTATTGCCAGATGTAGTATTTTACTGCTTAATGAAAGTTTTTAACTACTTGCTATAGTAAATTCAGACTAAGACCAAAAGTAAGATAAAATAAAATGAAGAAAGGGCAAAAGAATAACTCAAAGGAGTAATATCATAGAGATTCCAACTTATCTCCCTTATGGGGTTTCAGGGTTACAGACATTACCTTTAAATCAAACACACTAACTTCATTTCTGTCACATGACAATATCTCCCCATCTTATGTGTTTTACGTGGTTGAGAATAAGAAATTTAAATGAATTCCAAAGTGTCTCATCTCTCCTAACCCTTAAAAGCAGCATTTAGTACTTCAAAGAAGAAATTAAACTCTTGATAAAGTAGTTATTCAAGATATTTAGTTTTTTTACTTTGATGAGGCCATACTTCATACAAGAGACATCTTCAAACTAAAAGTTCCAGTAGTGAAATAACACCAGAACTTAGAATATAAATGGTTTTAAAGGCTTTATCAAGGAAATCCCAGATAATATGGAACTAGTCTCAAATATGGTCTTCTGATCAGTTTCATTTGGCCACATTCCAGCTGATTAGGTAGAAATTCCACTGACCTGAGCAATGAAATTATTATCTATGAATAGGATTTTAAAACAAACAAAAAAATCAACTCTACTCAGATTTTGTTAATATGAAAACGTTCTATTGATTAGTTGCCTAATTAAATATTATTCCATGCTGGTAGCATTTTTCTGAGTGAAAAGAAGAGGGTTCCATTCTTATAGTTTTGTTTTAATTCTCTCCTGAGACGCTATTTTTTTTTTTTTTTTTTTTTTTTTTTTTGTGGTACACGGGCCTCTCACTGTTGTGGCCTCTCCTGTTGCGGAGCACAGGCTCCGGACGCGCAGGCTCAGCAGCCATGGCTCACAGACCCAGCAGCTCTGTGGCATGTGGGATCTTCCCGGACCGGGGCACAAACCCTTGTCCCCTGCATCGGCAGGCGGACTCTCAACCACTGCGCCACCAGGGAAGCCCCTGAGACGCTATATTTTAAAGGGAAAGGAGAGAATGGAAGGGGAGTTGTTAAGCAGGAAAGAAATGTGATCTTAGTCACTCTCTGGTTTTGTGTCCTGGCTGCATTAATGCACCCTAAGGTGATAAAATTTATTTGAACAGGGCTAGCTTTGTAGTGCTCTCTGCTGTCTAGATAAAATAACAGCAATGCTTTGACTATATAATCCTATGTTAGTAGTTCTAAACCTATAGTTAGTCTCTCCTTTTTTATTTTTCCCTTGGGAGAGAATAATAAATGAGTATGAGTACTAGAAATATAATATTAAATGGTCTTAAATATGACTGGCTGCAATATGTTTGGATATAGTAGTTGTAAATGTTAAGCTCAGTAAAATTTACTGGGAAAACCAATAGAAATGTATTAGAAGTAAATCAGAAAAACTTTGCACATTAATAAACATAAACTTAGTTTATTTACTGTGAAAAAGCATCTGGGAATGCTGAAAGAATAGGACAAGAAGGATAGGAAGAGGTAAAGCACTGAAAAGGATGTTTACCTCCTCATATATACTAGAATCAACCTTCAACTTGTAGGCATGATTATCCTTAGATTTTCAACGTACTTACAAGAAGAGTTCTTTATGCTAGTCCCTAGTAATTTACACATGTCTAAGTGGCTATACATAGGATGTTTTATATCCACTAAACTGTGAGACTTCAAAAATCTTAAAGTTCTTTCAAAATAGAAAAAGAAGTATTTTTTTAATGTCAAAAGGTACTTGAAAGAGATTTGGAATGTCGAAATTTAGAAAAGAAGACGTCAGTTCTCTTTTTCCTTTTATAGAGAATTTAATCCAATTAATCATTTTTCTATAAAAAAGCAAATCCCAGGTGCAGCAATGAGCTGCTGCAACCAGGAGCTTTCCTAAAACACATCTGGCAGTAAGAGGAGAGCTACAATGTGAAGAGATATACATAAGATGGCACTGTTAATTTTATTTCATCCATTATAAAAGAATTGAGCTATATGATTGCCAGTGAAGATATGTATACTCCATATCAAGTTTCTCCCCTGAGGGAAATTAATAAATGCAATAATGCTCTTGCCTTTACAAGGGTCCCAGGAGTACATTATGGGCACTTAGAGGCAATACTAAGTGGTTGAAAGCTAGATTTCTTTTTAAAGGGGGCTTCAGTGGACTCTGAGCCATATGAGTTTTAAAACAAAATTAGAAAGGTTGTTAAACAATTTACTGCTGCTAATAGCAAATAATGGCACAATTTATTATACTATTTACCTATTATCTGGCATTGAATACCTCTGACAGCAAAGGAAGTGAGGTATTTTTTAGAGTGGTCTTGAGGTATTAAAGGACCAATGTGTGCTTGAGGACCACATTGTTCCAAAGTTTCTAATTCTGTATTTAATGTTTAGAAAATGTATAGGTGGCACCATTCTGGTCCCTGGGAAAAGACACTGTGTTGAAAAAATATATGTGATAAAAATAGAAGAAACATATATGTACTATGCATTATATCCCATTGTCAATGAGAAGGAAATTTCTCTTTTGTATTTCCAAAGTAGAAGTGAGCTGGATAGATCAAAATAAGGAATAAATAGAAAGGAGTCACCAAATGAAAGTATACCTTGTGTGTATAATTATTATTAATATTTGACCCCTGACATCTGAACTTTAACTTGTTCTTATTCTTGTGGCATATCCATCCTGGGATGTAATTAAATTCTATTGGGTATTGAATTTGGATCTGTCATGACAGAGACAGGACATCTTTCCTGTATACCTATGCACAAATTAATGTGAAACACATTAATAATATTAGTAAATATAGGATCTAATTCTTCTTCTGTGAAGACCTATCCCAAATGATAAATATAGACAAACTTAATCAGAAAGTATTTTCTAAAGTAAGGATTTTCAACGGTTGCTAACTGGAATTGGTAGAATCAGATGAATGCCAACTAAAGCAAAAGATTTCCAACATTACACTAAATGCACTATTCAATGAGTGGAGTATAGATTGAGTTACATAAAATTAAGTGTTTCTTTAAATTGCCCACCTGATATTAACGTCCTGTTTCTTTTAAATTGCACAGCATTTCAAAGCAAATCAAGAATGAAAGAACGAGAAACAAAGAAAGTTGAGTAGGTATGTCTATCTGTATATATCTATGCTAGATGCGTTCCATTGCTACATTTTAGTTCACTGTAAAACCCACGGAAAACATAAGGGATTCATCAAACCTTGCTCACATTCCATTCTGACGGTTCCTCTAGGCAGTCTGTTCTTCTGTTGAAAATGATAACTTCCTTATGTTTGGGTTGCCTGCAAAGAACAGGCTTGGAAAACAGACTCCTATAAATAATCTGTGGACTCAATAAAATCCATTTAACTTTATAAAGTATAATTTGCAGAAAGTGAAAAAAATGACTCTCTACTCAGTGCCCAGATTTGGATTTCTAATAACATTCTCCAATAGAAGGAAATGTTTGATTATTGGGCTGGGACAGATATTATGTAAGATGAGCCTGCAACATCTTATAGTGCCAGAAAATAGGGAAATGCTCAAACACACAATCACACACATACACACACACACACTATGTCAAAGGATCATGGGAGCAAACTGAAAGGGCTTCCAATGACCAAGCTGGAACAATTTGAGCAACAAAATAAATAATGTAACATTGGATTATCACCCAAGGTATAAAATAAATATCCACGAGTCCATAATAATATAAATAAATCATTGAATAAATAAATGGGGAAGAATAGATACATCCTCTGTGCAGACTTCCCAATAATTTTGGTAGATGTTTCCTATGCAAAAAGTGGAGCGTAACTCCCCACTCTTTATGTGTGGGCTACACATCTTTCCAAAGAGTATAATATGGAAGGAGGAGAGGAATAACTATTCAGGGAAGAAACCTGAGGTGACTAAGGCCAACAATAACACTGGCAAATGTTACTGGCAGATGAAAGATACTGGCAAATGATGCTGATAGAATATACCCTTGGTATGATAGGATGAGAATATCACTGTACCTCAGTAGTTTTTCTCCCAATAACTCCAGTATAATCATGAGAAAAGCATCAGACAAATACCAATTGAGGTATATTCTATAAAATATCTAAGATGCCTCAATATTGCCAAGGTCATTATAAACAAGGGAAGTTTTCACAGCCTAGAGGACCCTAAGAAGACATAATAATGACATGTATTATGTATTCTGTATGAGATCCTGGAACCAGAAAAGAGCATGAGGTAAAACTAAGCAAATCTGAATAAAGAATGACTTTAGTTAATAACAGGGACTTCCCGGGTGGTGCAGTGGTTAAGAATCCGCCTGCCAATGCAGGAGACACGGGTTCGAGCCCGGGCCTGGGAAGATCCCACATGCTGTGGAGCAACTAAGCCCGTGCACCACAACTACTGAGCCTGTGCTCTAGAGCCTGCGAGCCACACTACTAAGCCTACATGCCACAACTACTGAAGCCTGTGTACCTAGAGCCAGTGCCCTGCAACAAGAGAAGCCACCGCAATAAGAAGCCCATGCACTGCAACAAAAAGCAGCCCCTGCTCGCCACAACTAGAGAAAGCCCGTGTGCAGCAATGAACACCCAACGCAGCCAAAAATAAATAAATATATTAAAATAATAATAATTTTAAAAATCAACTCATTAGTTGTGACAAATGTACCATACTAATGTAAGATTTTAACAAAGAAAGTGAGGGGTAATGAAAATTGTCCTATCTTAATGACTTTTTTGTAAATCTGAAACTATTGTAAAATAAAGTTATTAAAATTTTAAAGCACAAATTGAGATTGTATCAGACTTAATTTGCTTGTTAATGAGGGATCCACAAGGTGGTAAGTTTGGTTCAAAGAGAAAGATGAAAGAATTTATAGTCACTGAAAGAAGTAAGTTTGAATAAGATTTCTAAATTAGATTAAAACTGGTACATGTCCTTCAAACCAATAGAAATATAAATTTGGGGGATTATTTTTTCTATAAATTATTTGCATTTTTACTGAATGAAATTGGACAAGAATTGTTTGCATTGCAATTGTTTTTCTACAAGTTAACATCTTTCTTTACAGAGTTGTTAAATACCCTAATCAGTAGAAAATGACAAGTCAAATAAGGGGACACACCTAGAGAGTTACATAAAGGATAGAAAGTGATCTCTTTGCCTATTTTTAAGTTTTGATAATTTTTCATTATAGTTTGTTTGACTTGGTTGCATACACAGAAATGATGTTATATAGCCAGTATCTTGCCTGTATCATTATGTCTTACAACGCAGTTTTTGAAAAGCACACAGAAATTATTTCACAGTTTTATTTTATTTTTTAATGGCATAAAACAATAAGCATTTATTTCTTGCTTATGCATTTGTGGGTTGGTTGGGTTTTAGCTTATTTAAGCTAGACTTGAGTGGGCTTGTTGCCAGTCATGGATCAAATTTAAGTCAGTTCCATATGTCTTTTATTCCTGGATCACCAAAGTACCTAAAGCAGGTTTGTCTCATTGATGAGGTCAGATGGTCCTAGAGGATGAGCAGACAAGGCTTCTTAATGCCTATGCTCAGAACTGGCATCTATCATTTCTGCACATATTCCACAATGACAAAAGCAATGACCAGGCTCAAGTGGGTATAGGATATACCCTTCTCATGAAGATCAGAATTTGGGAGAAATAAACTTTAAATGAACAATAATCAAATGTACTATAATACTGTATTAGACCTTTGAGTGTAACACACATTTCCAGTGGCAAAGTTTTCATTTCACAATTTTATTAGATTTTTTCTCCAGAGCATGAGTCATCAGTTTTCTTTTTAAGCCTTTAAAACAAGGTGGTGTCATTCCAGAAACAAGAAAAGTGTATTCTACACATGAATTTCGTTTTTTAGTTTAGTTACTAAAATAAAGAAATGAGAACATTATTCATTAACACTGTCTTCCTTTAACCTTAACCTTGAAATAAAAATTGCTTCTCAAGAAAATATAAATTTTTCATGAAAATGTATTGTTTAGAAAACCCCAGCATTACCTGAGGAAGCATTGGTAGTTACTAATAAGTTTGTGTAGAAGGATACCATGCATAATTCTGTAGAACACAGATAGTTATATGTAACAGTTTGGCTAATTATTCATTTCGTCGCTTATGGGTGCACTTTAGTTTCTTGTGCAATTTTTATGCCTGTTAGGTGATAGTAGGATCAAATCTTAAACTCATTTGGAAAGATGCTGTGACTGAAAGGTCAGCTTTAAAATCCATGAAAACTTGGCAGTTCTAATAATAACTGGGGAAACAATTTGTACATTACTGAATTTTACGAATTTTTTAACATGTAGAAGAAAACATGATTAAAAGAATAAAGTGATTAAAGGAGCCACATGGAATGACATAATTTCATTTTTTGGCAGGCATAATTTCCTTTCAGTTTTACAGTTCAAAATACATTAGTTATTGTCTGGAAAATTGAACGAACTGGAATAAACTAAGACCTATATCACTGCTGAGTTTTTCAAGTCGATCTTTGTAAAAGAATAAGACCAATAGCTCTATTATGATAAGTTTTGTGGATGTGGAAAAATGAAATGTATATTCTTATCTTAACGATAAAAAATAGGCTATTGTTGTCTTTTTCTATTTGCTAAGGAATTTACCAACTTGGAGAAATCATTCAACATTCCTATGTGCCTCTTAGTACCTAGTTTAGACTGGTAAATTTCTGGGTGCTCAAAACATATTCTCTGTTTATCTGATTAATAAATAGGTAAACATATAGCCATTAGGTCATAAGCTTATCTCTTTAACTTGTTCATGCAACTCTGTACAATGGTCATTTAGAAAAAAATTCCCTTGGCTCTTACAGGGGAGGTAGTATTTAAAGTTGTCTTTGCTGGTGTCATGTATAAGGAGAATCAATTTGGGGTACTGACAGGTCAATATTAAAATGGAATTACTACCTACGTATATGCAGTATATTTTTCTTTTGTCATCTTAATTTTATTTGTTTAAATTGTGTTTTTCTCATAAATAATTCAAGGGAAAATTATTTGATTCTGAAATGGATAATTCAATTAATGATTGTCTCAGTATTTATGCATGTTAGACTCACAAGCCAATGCCAACCAGTTCTGAGAAACTACTAATTACCTCATTTTGACTATATTAAAGGACAGTGTCTGTTTGCTCTATAAGTATGAAAAATCAGCAATCTCCAGGTTTACTGATACAAATTATAATGATATATCTATTGCAAGGGGCTTTCTAATTATCTTCACATTAGGCAGGATATGCAGTTTTGGGGAGAACTATAATATCTTATATAATAAAAAATATAAAAAATATCCTCAAAGTAATTGCTCCTCTGGAATGGGGGAAAAGGTGGCTTCCTTTCAACCCATGTTCCAATCTGACAAACAAGTAGAGGTATTCATGCAACTGATGAAAATGCAAAGTAGTTGTTTAAATTGCAAAACATATTTTTTTCATTGTGAGCATGGTTAGGTTTAGTTTGACTGGTTCCTTGTGTTCAAAGCTGCTTTCATAAAATAATCATGGCTGTCTGCCTGTTCCAACACTATTCTTTCACTTCTAAGCTTGCATTTCATAGAGTATGCACACAAGACTGTCTGAAGTGGTTTTAAAACTCTAGTTCTACATGCTTTGTATAGTCCAATATAAAAATCCTGATATTCCTCCCTGAAAGTAATGATTTCCAGGTTTCTTTATTTTGAGTTTGGTATTTGGAAATCACTACGTTAATATCTATTTCTTCATGTTCTTTCCCTTAAACTTCTGACCTTCCAACCCTGCAACTAAAATATTGAGTCTGGAATCTGACAACCTCATAGGTATGTTGGGCATTTCATAGAATAACAAGGTACCTGACACCTGATAGAGTTCAAAATTATTTCTTGAATTCGATTGAGATGTAGAATTTGAAAGAGCTGAAGTTCAAAAATAAAACTGAAGTCTTGTTTAAAGCATGGATTATCTTTCTAAATGCAAGCAGGTAGTAAATTTTTGCTTGAATTCCTCTGATACAAAGAACTTGTTCTTTTTGATTAGCCTTTCATTGGACTAGAATATACAGTCTCTAATTTTTGGAGACATCCTCTGATCTCCCATAGAGTGGCTTGTTCAATAGCATGGAGTCATGACCTGTTAATCAGAGGCTTTCTTCTCACCTTGGTTGAGCACCCACTCCCCACATCCTCCCTGTTTTCTCCTTTGGAAATTTCAGGGAAATGGAATAATGTTTTCTTATTTAGGGAACAAGCATTGAACATTTACTATATAACAGGGAAGCCTCATGCTTCTACCAGAATAATAGGATAAAGTAAGTCGTTAAACTCAAGCTTGCAAAATATAGGTGAAACAAATAACTAAATTGATTTTTTAGTTTGGCACAAGGTTGAAAGTGCCATGATAAGGGTCACCATATAATCCAATAAATAAACTAGGTAGATAAACCCAACTCCAGTTCACAGAAGGCTTTTAGAGGGTAGATGTTTAAGCAGAGTCTTTAAGGACCAGAACTGGTTGCAAATTGAAGGAAGGGGAATTAAGTTTTAAGACGTAACAGGGGCATGGGCAAACCCACAGATCTGTAAAGAGCATGGCTTATTATGGGGCATGGAATTAACTCTGAATAGCTGGTTTAAAGTAATTAAGGAGGAAGAGAACTGCGGGAGAAGAGGCTGAAAAAGAGGGCTGAGAAGGGATCCTGAAGGATCTATATATTATGCTGGATAAACAAAAAGTAGTAATTGAACAGTTTTAAAGATAATCCTGGTAATAACTGATGAGGGCCAGAAAAAAAGGTAGCAACAGTTAGGCTCAACAAACAAACATACAAAGAAAAAGAGAGATAATCTAGAAAATATTTAGCAAATACAATGAGGAAGACCTGAAAAATGATTCAAATCTGAATAAACAAAGATAGGAGCCTAAATTAGCAAACTTCTTGACTTCTAGCTTGAGTGACATGGGGAATGGTGTTGTAATTCTCTATGTAAGGAAGGCAAGAAGAGGAAATAAACCATGAGTGGTATTAAGGATGAGTTCAGTTTGGTACATTTCCATTTGAGAGCCTGCTAGGTCATCTAATTCATAAGGAAGGGATTGTATTTAGAGGAGCTTAAACAAATACATAATATGAAACCAAAGGAGTCTTTTGAACTGAAGAGTTATGTGATGAAATTTCTGATATAGAATGAAAAAGTTAGCATAAATAGTGTAGGATTATCATCAGAAAGTCTCATTGCGCCGAGGCAATGCATTATTGAAAGTACAGGAGAAAGTTAAAACATATATGTAGCTAGAGCTCAGGTCTTCTTTATCAAATTCTGCGTGTTCTCCCAGTACTGACTCCAGTCAGGCAGGTTCTCTTTCTTTTATTATTGTCATTGTATCCCGAGCACAGTTTGCTGTTCTGTTTAGAATGCTCTCTTCTTCCTTATACTTTATGCAGATTTTATTTATTTATGAGCTCAACTCAGGTCTTATCATAACTACGATAGCTCATTATTTATTTACATTGTCATGTAATGGCTTTATGTATTTAAATATCATTTTACCAACTAAGATTTTAAGCAAAAGGGACTTTCTTAAATATCTTTGTGTCCTCTTTAATGACTTCATAGGTATAACCGTCTAGTAAGTCCCAGTAAATACTTGCTGATTAAAAGAAATATTGGACTGTTTGCCTAGAAATAAAAACTTAATAATAAACTTAAAATAAAAAATAAATATAGAGGAAGGAGATCTCTCCCAAGATGAACAACTTTATCTCACAAATTTGATTATAACTTG
The DNA here is from genome assembly GCF_963455315.2 of Globicephala melas. Classification (NCBI taxonomy): domain Eukaryota; kingdom Metazoa; phylum Chordata; class Mammalia; order Artiodactyla; family Delphinidae; genus Globicephala; species Globicephala melas. Next base: position 50,982,166 of record NC_083317.1, on the reverse strand, counting down.
GGAGTACATGCAAATCTTTATGAAAGGATGCAAGGTACTTTGCTAATCATTTAGAAAATTGTTGCTTAACTTTAAATTGTTTTCTATAGACATGAGAGAATCAATGCAGCTCTCAGAGAGGCTGACAAGGTAGTAATGAGAACAAGAATACACAGGACACCTCAGGTATTTTTTGTATTCCAAAAGATACTCTCCTTCCAGAGTAGCACTAAAGGAGATATGCAAAATGGAAGGTCCAGTGACATGCTCCTGAGAAGAGTGATTGTCCACCTTTTATAAATTTGTCTCATTTCACTCAGTATTTTATGAGTCAGGCTAGGAAGGGAGATACAGTTTCCTTTCTTTACATGAGAAGATGAATCTTGCTGTGTTTTGCCCAAAGTCACAAACCATTGGAAAAAATCTCAAAAGTGCTGTTGTCTCCAATAAATGACATATTTGTGCTTCAAATGGAGGTATATATAGTAATACAAGAATAAAAAGCATACCTGTTGTAATTAAATAATACAAATGATTAGCAACACCAAAAAAACTGGCTTCTTTTTAAAAATAAATGTGTTTCTAAAGCTAGAATCATTTTTGCCTAGATTGTGCCTGAAGAGCATTTTTCATAATCCAAATTATGAAGTAGTAAAAACTAAGAGAATATAATGGAAATGAAGACAGACCTTTAAAGTAAATGGTACAGTTTTCAAGACTATGTCACTAGTTAAAGAGTTAAAGAGTAACCAAAGGTCTCTTAAAATGGGTGAATATATTGATAATCAGTATTTAATAATTTATACATATGAATACTAAACTGGAAGACATAACTAGAGTAAAATGATTGAAAAATCAGATGAACTTGGATTTTAATACACAGTGCAAATAACTAGTCATATATGATATTTTACGTTGCTGGTTTCTTTTATTATAATTATTGTTTCTTGTATCATCCTAAAGCAAAACATATGCATTTACTCTTTCAGTACTTTTCTTTGAATCAGCCATAACCATAACAGATTGGAAGGATTACACAAACCTGTTAAAGAGAAGACAGAATTACCTAAGGGGGAAAGTATTTTCCAAAATGCTATTTGAACAAAAGTATAATGAAAACCAATGATAGATGTAATTGTTAATTTTTTATCACATAGAAACTTTATCTTTGACACTGCATTTCCTTTGGACTCAATAAATAAATAATCAAAACATAATGAAGCAATGAGAAAGTAGTCATTTCTTAAAAGACCACATTTTAAGATATTTATATCTGCTATAGATTTAATGTGTAATCAGAGAAAACCATGATGATTATAGCAAATGGTGATTAAATTATATTGAATGAAAAAATCAGCAATGAAGGTTTGTGGAAGATCAGATTTTATTAGCAGTGATTTCCATATGAACTGAGATATGACAGGATTATTACATGAAGCTTGCTTTTTAAAATCTTCATTTCACATGATTTTACTGATGATCTAATTTATATCCCAATTAGTCAATTTTTCAAATACCGTAAGTTAAGACATGCCAGGAGAGTCCATTTTATATACCCATCCCTCATACACTCTTAATTTTATTCCATTTAACATTTACCAATTTGTTCTGAATTTGTTCATCAAGTTAGAGATCTACTAAGATATCAAAATGCTGTGGTAGCATCAAAACAATGTAAAAATTTTAAGTGGTCAAAAGATAATGTGGAAGGGTAAAGTGTTCTCCATAAGGAAGAGTAGGCTATGATGCTAAACACTTTTGTAAACATAAACTATTCAACATCATAACAATATATGTTTATAATAACTTCTTTAGTGAGAAAATGTTTGCAAAGTAAACAATGAAACACTTTATGTTTCTTAATTACCATAGGCAGAGTCCATCATTTTTAAAAAATGTTTTGTTATTGATAAATGTTGGAAATCTTAATATTTGTTTTGGGTAGATTATAATTTGGGGAGGATAAATTTTTTTTAAATTCTAAATTGTCTTTTATGTCTGGTTCAATGTTTCATAAAAGTATTTGGTGATGGTTGCTGAGATTAAAAGAAATATATTAGAGTACTTCTAAATTCACTCAAATTAACTCACACTGAAATTATCAAAAATATTTATAGAATTAATTAATATTTATAAATATTATTTTCATATGATAATTGCAGTGAGGGATACAAGTAGTTGGGATCTTAATGCTCCAGTTTCAGATATGACAGTTATATAAATATTATATAGTATATTTTTGGGGATTAGGGCAGGCTACCTCAAAATATGACACAATGGCATATTGATTATTTTGATTTGAGGTTGTTTGAGAAGCAGCCAATGCAAGAAAGAAACTGACTGTACTTTCCCCCTGAAAGCAGGAAATAAATCTGCCATGTGAAAGGTGCCCTCCCTGCATCTGGAGGTGGAAAGACACCCTACTTGGCAGAGATAGGGAATTCAGGGCCAAGAAGCCTACATAAACAAATCTTGTTACTACTTTAACTTACCACCCCAAGCCTAAACTCTGTTTAGATTCTTCACTGATTAAGCACCCAAAGCCTAAGTTTCTTTGTCCTGTCAATTCCTCAGAAATTTATTGTTTGTCTAAAAAGTATGAAAGCTGTCAGCTTTGGCCACTTTTTAGGTCCCATTTCTATGTGTCTGCCCTGTACATGAATTAAATGTGTTTTTCTCCTGTTAATCTGTCCTGTGTCAATTTTATTATTACTCCAGCCACAAGAACTCAAGACTGGTAGAGGGAAATACTTCCCACTCCATGACAATATAGTTTGGAGCTGTCTCTAAAATGTCAGAGAAAATTTGGATACTAGGAGTACAGAGAACATATTTGACAGGGATACTAGTAAAAGGAAGGCAATGCAATTTTAAAAATGCATACACAACAAAGGAATGGAAAGATATATTTGGCTAACAGTGAGCATAAAATGTGTCTGGAACAGATCATTCACATAGGAGATCCATCAGAAGTAAGGTGGTTTGTGGCCAGATTATTGTGATCCATGAAGGCTAAAAATTGTGTATCTTTGACTTTATCCAGAAGGGTTTGGGAACCATGGAAAGTGAGGTCTAATGTAGGTTGGTATATCTGGTGGTTAGCACAATATTGTTTACTTTGCGAGAACAGTTTAAACGGTATAAGAGAAGCTAAGGAATTAAGGACAATGTGGTATAAGTGCCTGACATTAAGCTTTTGATTTCGGAAGCATCAATTTCAAAGATATACATATCCTAATAAATGTATTGCCAACTGTATGACACAGCTACAAACAAAACAACCAGAGGAGAAATCAGACCATCCCCCACCCATAAAGTTTCCTCTTTATGTAAGCCCTGGGTAACCTAGATAACTGACTGCTTGAGTAACCTGGCAACTCTCTTCTCATGCTCTAATTCCCATGTTTATACTTTGAAATAGCCAATAAGAGTGAATCTGAAACCCTAGACACCCCACCCTCAACCCTAATAAAAGCAGAGCTCCAGATCTGAGGGAAGTGTCTGTAGCTATTCCCCAGGAGTAACACCGACTAGGCCAGGGGAGTGCCTCAGGCATTCCTAGTATCATTATCAAAAGCCTGGGACCTACAGGACATGTAGACACGTAGGCTGTGATTAGGTAAGTGCAATCATTGTATTCTACTGCTTCCAAAGTTTAGAAATGAAATGCAAGAGAAGGTAGTTAGAGGCACAATGACAGCAAGGCAAATGTTGTGACTGCTTACATTAACATTTTAATGTAGGGGTGTGACCCCTAAACTATCCTTTTAATGATCAAAAGGAAATAAACAATGTCAGGTGCAGATTGGTTCACTCTATCATTTAATATCTAAGGAAGATAAACTCAAACCCAATACCATGTCTTGTATAAAATACAAGGTAAATTCTCCAATTTATGTTCTCATGTCACCTCTGGCAGACTTCCTGCTTCCATTGGTTAAGTGTATGGAGATCTCATTATCTTGCAACTGCTGCTTCTATTCTTGGACCTTTTCTTGCTTACAAAAGACAAAGTGCTTATTTATGGCCTTTGTGCACTTAGAACACTGTCAGCCCATTTTGAAACCTATGGCTTGCGGCAACACAAATACCTTAAATTTGAATATTTCATATCCCAACTTTTAAAAAGACAAAATTTGGTCTCCTGTCTCTTCATACTTCTCCATCATCTGCCCCACTACTTTTTTCTCTTCTTCCTATATTATGATAATTCCTATATTATCAGATGAAAAACAAACCAAAAAGAGAACATGAATAAATTCCCAACATTTTCTGTTTAAACAGGCAGAAACTTAAGCCTTCTTGTAGTTTTGGTGTCTCCTATGAAGTTCTAGTCTTTGAAGCCTATCTACGTTTTCATACACAAATACGTTTGTTTTATAAACAAAGATAATTCTTTCTAAGAGGAATCTGATACCAGGGCAAATATCAACTACCAAATTCCTAGAATGATTCTCTTTACCCCTAATTTTAGCCATCCCTTGATGTTAAATTATTATCCTCTCTCTTGGATTTTCAAGTGTCAGATCTCACAAACAGAGGCATTCAGTTGGTCAAGTGATCCCTAATTCCCTTGTCCTCAAAGCAATTCTTACTTTTCACATTTAAGTGCAATTATTTGTTTAAATGTTTTATTCCCTGACCAGACTGAAAACTACTTAAGTTCAGGAATCCAGTAATATTCAGCCATTAATGTAATGAGCATCAAAGGATCAACAGTTCAATGAATGGGTACACAAAGCATATCATGAAAGGGAAGGAAAGGCAGGAGTGATGTCGTGACCCCATAACCATCCTCTCTTTAGAAAGTGGATTTAATGTGCCTTTCTCTTTCTATATATTACATGTCATGTATTATAGGAAGTGATTTACATAAATCCCTGCCTCGTCTCTTGAATCTGAGTAATTTTACAACTTCCTGATTCAGCAGTTTCATCCCTCTCTCTGGCTCTAATATTCTGTTAGAACTCTAAGCAGTCTCCCGCTCTTCCCTTATTTGATTCCCTAATTTGTAATTGGTCTTTTAAGATATAGATTGTAATATGGTGTTGTAATACACGCAGCAGGATTTTGGAGAAAAAGGACACCACGATTAGAAGCAGGTAGGTAATGTGAATTCAACTCGATACTCTTGAAAAAGAGAAAGAAAAAAGAATGTGTATATAGTGTCATAGACCCTGTGTGACTCTTCATTAAGTGAATTTATGCCCCACTGAATGATGAGATGGATCTCTGGCTCTCCTACTTTATCAGTTGTCCTAGTCACCTTCCACCTCCCTGATAGCAGTGTTTCTCCAAATTAAGTGTAATTATGTTGTTAATCTAATGTTTAAGAAAAGCTCTTTTCTCTAGGGCATGTAACCAGTGAATCACAGGGTACAGAGCAGATGGGCATTTATTATATTGGTTGTTAAAAGTTTGTATTTATTATGCATGAAGTGTTGAATAATTTAAAATGGATTTTAGATAAGTATGTAGATATAAGGCAACTATCACATGGCATTGCCAAATAAAGAAACAGTAATTAGATACAACAATAAGAAAAAAACTGCCTGTGTTGGTATCAGACATGGCTTTCCTGAAGGATTTTCAAGTATGATTCAAACTAAACACAATTTTTTGCTCTGTGTACTGAATTTCTCACAGAATGTCTAGGGTAAGTATACTCTTCAGTGTAACACTTTATATTCCTCAAAGATTTTCTAAAGTCAATCACTTTGTAGCCCTATGATAAAATATAGTTATATATATTGTGTGTGTGCCCACTTAGGGATGGAGATGGATTTAATAAGTATTTAACTTTTTAAAACAAAAACCATTGTGAGTCAAAATCCCAAACATCTAAAACAAAAAATAGCTAGAGCAAGATTATCTTCCTACGTGTGTGTGTGTGTGTGTGTGTGTGTGTGTGTATTTGTATGTTTCCCCTAATAGTGATTCGATATCCATGCCTGTGAAGCACACTGACTTAGGGAATGCTTCTGATATTGGTGGCAAAATGTGAGAGAGGGGAGGGATTACTGAATTCTATTAAAAATAAAACCATGTTTTAAAGGAACACCAAGCTGTTTGGAGTATAATAGATCTGAAACCTACAACTGTTTATGAAGAGAAAGGAAGCAGTAGCTAGGTACAGCAGCTACCTCATTACCTTACTCTAGCCTGCTGTAATATAATTATAGGGCAAGTGGTGTTTTTAGTGAGTTAAGTAAATTTTAAGAGTGCCTGAAAGTACTTAGCACATGTTTGATGTCCAATAATGAAAAAACAATGTGGTTTAAATGGAAGATAAGGATAATGGACAAGTAGACAGAGTTTGAATTTGCCTGGAGGTTATGGAAAGGAAGAGAGGCTTAATCCTTCTTTATTGATAGCACCACTGTTCTGTCTCAGACATGATGTTAGTTTAATTTTAATGCACTGTCAAATCTTAACATTGAAATTGAAAACTGAATTTGTCATGTTTCCCATAAGATATCATTATTCCTGGATATTGCCCTTCTCCTGTCTCACTGGTATGATCCTTCTCTAGTTGCCCAAAGCTCAAAACTAAAACCTCTTATTCTCCTTGTCCTCGTCCTTATCGACATCTGAGTTATTAGTAAGTCCCCAAAATTCTGTCCCTTTTAAAATTTGGCCTGCCTTTTCCATGTCCTAAATAACTGCCAATCTTAGTTAAATTCCAAAGTAATATGTGTAGATTTTTCTGTTTACTTATAGTACAGAGACTTTCCATAGATTTCCCTCCAATTCATTTCTCAACTTATACTTGATGTACTATTCTCACCTAGTATTTTTCATGTTGTTCTGCTCTTTAAAACTTACAATGATTCTTAATTATTTTATGTCAAATTTTCTTTCAAGATCCTTTTAAGTGTGAGTTTACCATCCTAATCTTCTATCTCTACTATGTGTGGAGTTACCTGTCACAGGTCAGTTTCCTAACCTGCAATATAACATGTGCAGCACCCCAAATTTACCTTTAGGCAAATGAACTTGAGGAAAAGTTCATGGAATAGACCCTTCAAAATTTTATTATATTGAGAAAGAGTGAAAAAGAGAATGTTTACTATAACCATGCCCTTCACAACTTTTTTTAGAATATAAGCAATATTAGTTTTTACTTTCCTAACCTAAAAACATTACTCATTTTATTCAAACTTAACATTATTTCCAAAATGTTTCAATATTAAAATTTTAGAAGTTTCAAGCTATTTATAACCAGCTATATATTGATCACTGTAATGTGCCAGGTATTTTACCAGTAATTTTTTTAAACATGGGCAATGCAGACAGAAAAGCTTATGTTCTAGAACAAGACAAAAGTAGGTAAGCAAATAATCAAGATCATTTCAATAGAAATAGGTCCTAAGAGAGAGTAAAAGCGAGGCTTAGAATAAAGGGCAATAACGGTGGAGAAAAAGAAGTGAAAGTCTTCAATAGAGTAGTCTAATTTCTCCTAATTAGAGGAGACTGAGCTAGTATCTGACTATTCAAAAGGATCCAACCTTGTGACGAACTGAGGAAAGTCCATACCTGACAAAGACAGTAAACACAAATACCGTGATGTGAAGTTGGAGACACAGTCAGGGCATGACCATAAGCCTTATAAGAAATGTGTAAGGTGTTTATATTGTAGTCCAGGTTAAGTACAAAATTATTAGAGATTTTGAATAAGAAAATGATCATTCTAGTTTCTATGTAAATAAAAAATTATAAAAGACATCATTTCAAGCTTGACTTTCATGAACGTGTTATTCTACCTCACTGGCCTTCTCTCTGTTTCTGAACATGATATAGAGATAAAAAGGAATTCCAGGGCAGAGTCTTGAGACATAGCAATATTTAGAATTTGACCATAAGCAAGAAGGAAAAAAAAAATGGGGCATGAGGAGAACTTTGAGATAGGAAGAAAATCAGAGTATTATGTTGTTATGGTAACCATGATCGAAAAATGGCTCAAGAAAATAGCAAGTGGTCAACTATGTCTTATGCTGCTTAGAGGTGGGATTAGTTACAAGTCAAAAATGAGCATTGGATATTACAACATGAAAGTCTCTGATGACTGTGACAAAGAGCAGTTTCATTGAATTGGAGAAGATGAAGTGGGAAGGTGAGAAAGCTGAGACATTGACTGCATACAGCTTGATTGGATGTTTTGCTCATGAGGGGATGAAACAATTTTCAAAGTAAGAATATGATCAAGAGAGATCTTTTTAGTTCATTAGCTTATAAATATACAAGACCTAAAAATAAAATATATTGTATGCTGGTGGGCATGACTCCAAAGACTGAAAACTCGATGATACAGAAAAGAAACAGTGTCATCACCATAACCAAGATATTGAGTGTTCTAGAGGAATTGGAATACAGAAATTAAATAAATGAAAATTTGGAGCAAAGGCACAGTAGCAAAGGAAAAATTTTTTAGATACAGATGTGGGTTTTTAACTGATTTGATTGTGAGAAGATAAGAACTTTCTTCAATTCCCTTTTTTTTTTTTAATGAAATGAAAGGCAAAATCTTTAGCTGAGAGAATTGACAGAGGATTGAGAAATGATTTGGTAAGGAATAGGTAGTTTGAAATAGCCTTCTCAGCAGTTGGGAAGGAAAGCCCACTAGGCAAATATATATGTGAGCTGCTGACAGTGTTGAGTGCTCATATAAGAGTCAAAATTATGAATTTCAAGTGAGACCAGTGAGCACTGTTGTGTCATTTTTTAAAGAAATATTGACCTACAAATGGGGATGTGTAGAGAGTTGAGATTTAAGACCTAGATAACAGAAGAGAGTTATTTTTCTTGAAATATGGTGTCCTGATGAATATAAAATATTCCCAGTTCCAGAACCCCACATTGGCTCTACTTTGCATTTCAGTTCCAGTGGTCTTCCTCATATAGATGCACTTTTAACTCAAACAAACATCATCTAAAAAGGGATCTGATAAATTCCACACGTAATTATTTAGGTAAGTCATTCAAAACATTTATGCACCAAGAAACAATTTAAAGAAGCAAAAATTCTTTCAGAAGACCCCAATATTAAAAAGGCTTCATTCACTATAAAATTATTTTATTTCTAAGTTTTAGTAATTCAATTTCATATGAATTAATATGACTTTACATTATATAAAATTTTATATGCATTCATATTCAATGCATACTTTAATCACCAATATAAACAACATATAATCAAAGTCTAATAAAGTTTGTCTTGTCATATTTGTAATGTTACGTATTAAATGGTTAGCATATAGAATAATATGTAAGTATATAAGGGTTGTCCTTGTATATACTACAGCTTCCACCCCTATCAGATGAACAAGCTACTACATTATTATACATGATTCCATCACATCAAGACAACAAAAAGAAATAAAATAAACAAAACAGAAAGAAACATGTTTTTTAATGTGTAGTCTTGTCAAAGATAACTTTTTTCCCATTAGATTTTTTAAACTGTATTTTAGAAAATTTGAAATAGAACATATTTCTGAAGCTACTGTTCCCAAATATAATGAATTTTGTAAAGTCTAAGTAAGAATTATGGTCTTATGTGGAATACACCATACTATGACATTACCTTAGATAGTTTTCTAATATCGCTGTCTTGAAGTTTTGCTTATCTTGATCATTCCCAAAGCTGCAATTTTTTCTTCCCATTCAGACCATTGAAATTAGAATATTACTACCTTCCTATTGGTAAATAGGAGTTGTATTACAACTCTAGTTTTTTAGAGATCAGTACTACTGTTTGAGCTGTGATGTCATCTCTGTATTTTTATATTTTGAATGACTTATTTTGAACTTTGTTTTAGCACCGTGTATAAAGAAGTGTTTATATTAAGGGGATGTGCTCTGTTGGTATGCATTTAGACCCAGCCATGAATATCCTTTTTAATATAAACATTTGATAATCCTCATCCTTACTGTATTTGATTAGCAGGCTCTCTGGTACGTCTAACTATAAATCTGCATTCAACACATTCTAGATCAGACTTGAGTTTAATTACTTTATGACAAGGGTTGGGTAATATTTTAGTGGTGATCAGCCAAACATCAGAGTCCTTATACGATTAATTTTGTTTCTTTAACTTTATATTTAAATGTTTGCCTAAAATTACAGGCTTTTGAGGAAGTTAGTAATATTAGGTCACCTTGTCAGATATGCTTGGATATCCCAATTGAAGATTGATCTGAAATATGTTGAAAGCTTTCTCACTCAGGACTATTTTCAATGATCAGTCAATAGCTTGTCAATGCCAAATCAATGAGACTGTTACATGCAAAATCTAGAAGGCGGAATATTTCCTCTTGCAAGACAGTGGTTAATGGATTCCTGATCTCTCTCTCTCTCTCTCTCTCTCTCTCTCTCTCTCTCTTTTTAATTGTCAAAGTCTGCTCTGAAAATATTTCTTCATTTTTGGTTTCAGCATTTATATATGGTTTATAAGATTGCCTAATAATGTCTCATCAATTTTTATATTTGATGTGCCAGTGACACCACCAAGAGACAAATTCTGTGACTGAACATTCTCACCACAAACTCCAACTGCTCTTGACAAATAAAATAAAGTAAAATAAAACTAGTGTTCAGGTGTAACCATTTTCATTCACATAGTAGGAAGATTTTCTGCTATTGGTAATGCTATGCCTTGTAAATCTTTTTTTTTTTTTTTTTTTTTTTTCTGTGGTACGCGGGCCTCTCTCTGTTGTGGCCTCTCCCGTTGCGGAGCACAGGCTCCGGACGCGCAGGCTCAGCGGCCATGGCTCAGGGGCCCAGCCGCTCCGCGGCATGTGGGATCTTCCCAGACCGGGGCACGAACTCTTGTTCCCTGCATCGGCAGGCGGACTCTCAACCACTGCGCCACCAGGGAAGCCCGCCTTGTAAATCTTTTGACTATGATGTATGCAAACTTATAATACCTTTCTTCAAGTTGCTATTTCCTTTCATTTAGTGACAAAATTATCTGTTCCTCATTGGAATACTTATGGGAAATCTCAGTTTACCATAGAAGGTGATTAGAAAGCTTAGATGATTTTGTTTTACAATAGGAAATGACAAAAATGTAGTGATAGAGATAAATAACAATAAATCCCATTTTTAGATAGTCATTTTGGCAACTCCTAATTGTATTTTTTCATTGCTTGTGTGAAATCAGAATATTTAGAGGTTAATTCATCCTAACTTTTGCAAATAACCATAATTCAACACAAAAGAAGCAGTGATCATTTTAAATTTTACAAATGTAAACAAATGCAAATGACATATATATGTATTTACTAAAATGCACTGACACAGTTCTTAAAATGTATGCACATAATTTAAAAACATAGCAATTATAAAAATATGGAACTCTGTAAAAATCACAATTAACCGTTCTTTTCAAATGTATGAAGAAAATTATTCAAACTTCTATTAATAATTTTCTCTCTACATTTACCAGATTGTCAGAGGACTATTTAATACATCACTAGGAACCTCAGTGACTTGTAGAACACTCTGAGAAATATTGTTATTAGCATATTGCAGTGTTTCTCAAATTTTAAGAATCACTTGTGCTGCTTATTACAATGTCATCCTGCAGAGATCTGGATTCTTCAGTAGTTCTAAAGTGGGACCCAGAAATCTACTATGTATTTATTTACTAGCAGGTCTGTAGGTGATTTTGATACAAATTGTTTAAATTCCATATTTGGATAAATATCAACAAAGCAGTTAAAAAGCACAGATTTTGGGATCAGACAAATCTGGATACATATTTCTACTGTATGGATTTTATTTATTCTTACGGCTGTGAGTCTCCTTGTCTGTACAATGGGAGTAATAATCTTTGTGTTTATTCTTCATACCTTTGTGAGATAGTTAAAATAATGGATTTCAAAAATTTTGCTCAATGCCTAACACTCAGGAATTGCTTAATAATTGTAAAGCAATCACAGTTTTTGTAATTTTTATCAGTCTAAACCAGGATCTAATGATCCAGTATAGGTCAATGAGTGATTAGTAGAGTCCACACTACTTCTTAAAAACTTTTCTTTGTTTTGATTTTTCTTTGAACTCTATGCCTTCTCCTTTGCAGATTTCTTTGTAGGCTTGTTTTATTGACCCATCCCATTATGTTGTTTTTTCATCACTCTTCGTTATAACATATTTGCCTTCTAAGCATTCTCCTTGCGTGATCTCATTTCAGTGACTACAAAATCTTCAGCTCGGGCCTTCACCTCTTTCCTCTATCTATGCCTGGCTACTTACTATCTTTAGTTAGTAGTTCTCAAATCAATTCAAAACAATTATGTACAATTACTTCATCAATTTCTCTCCCCCAATTAATCTTCCTCTTCTTTTCGATGAGTGTCCCCTAACATCCTCCTGCTTGTGAAAATTTGATGTAAAAGCATCCACCTTTGGCATTTTTCTCTTCCTTTTCTTCTGCATCTCACCTACTGCCAAAATATCTACGAAATATTTCTACTTATCTACCACTCACAGTGGTATTACATGAATTCAAGCAATCAACCACTGAGCTTAATTCCACTTTACCCATTCTGTGCAATACAGAAGAATCATCTTATTAAAACAGATCTAATGATGTCACTTTTTGCTTTACAAAGTTTTGTTTCTACATTTTCTTTTATCTTCAAATTCCCTGAAATGTGTACTAAGGTGTTCTGACCAAAGCTTAGCTTTAACTATGAACATAACTCCCTTTAAACTTAAAACAGCATTCATAGTATACTCCTCCTCTTTACCTTTCAAAATGGTGGTAGCCAGAGGAAATGCTTAGCTGAATGGACCTTTCTATATAATCTTCAATAATGATTTAAACTATTAAGGCCATTGTGCTTTCATTTCTAGTTTAATAGTACTAATTTACAGAGAATGAAAATCCTAAAGCATTCCTTAGATTGAATTAAAACCTTATAATCTTTTATAAGTTCAGTAGAGCTTCTCAAATCATGTGCCATAGCATGCTTGTGTGCTGAGTGAAATAATGAAGTATTTATTACTACAGTCCTTGGGATAATGGGGTGGAGTGTGAGGTAGCTGGAACCCTTGGGTCTTTCTTCTCACCGTGAACTATCTCACTTCTTTCCCCACATGTGCCATGTGGGGAAACAGATTGATAAGCATACTGCTTATCAATTGATTGATAAGCATACTGCTACTATGATTACTCCTTCAATTTCATGTCTTTCACTATGAAAACAGCACACAAAGAATTGGATATTACTTTATAAGCAGCTTTAACTTAAAAATTCTGAGGACTGGATTCTAAATCTGGTTCTTCTATTAACTTGGATAAGCATGAAAATTTCACAAATCCATGAACCTGCTTCTCTTCATTAGAAGACAAAATGGATGGACTAGAGATGCTAAGACCAGTTAAAGTTCTAAAAGTGTATGATTATATTCCTTACAATTGCATGGAAGGCCTTACAATTTTATTTATGTATTACAAAATATTACATGAAAATGACAAAATTATGAGCATTATTATTGCATATTAACTTTATAGAAATGGTAAACTATCCAGGAAAGGAAAGGAGAAAATAATGCATGTCAAGTATTAATAATCATAATATAGAAAAGAAAGCCTTGTATTCCATGAAGATTATACAGATGTAATATAGCAAATCAGATGTCTTCTATGAAACTGAGAAAAACAGAAGAGCAAAATCATAGGTGGTACCTTAAAGAGGCAAGGGCCTAGTAATATTCTTAGTGGTTTTGTACATGTTGCAACCTTTTTCTACCCACATTTTCTGATCCTCCCTCATTCCAGGAAAATGTCTGTGGATCTTAAGTATGTATAGCTAATTGACTAGTTATAAAAGGCAAGTGAAAAAGTTCTAAAAGGAGCTGTATATATTTTCCAGGGGAGTTAGCCTTTAATTCAAAGCTTTAATTTCCATTCTGCAATGGACTTCATCATATGGGAGCCTGTTGAGGTAATTTAATATTTCCCTACCATGAATTTCATGAGAGAAACTGCAAAATAAAGATTATAAGATAAATCAACAATAATTTAAAAATAAAATAATTATGATACAAGAGAGCAATAGTGTTTTATAAATTGAGTTTAGGAATAAAAATTTTAAATAAATAGCTATAGAAGGAACAAATTATTATCATCACACACTTTTAAACTTGTGATGCAAAAAAAAAAAAATCCCAAGTAAAACAGTATTTAGACTGGAATAAAACAAATATCACATATTAAATGGATAAAATATATGCCTCATGAATTATAACCCTTCTGCTGCTGTAGTTTATCGTTTCCAAAACTACATTTTGAATGAGCTTGAAGAATAGTTTCTAAGTACATAAATGAATTCTCGGCACTGTTTGCTAATTTTCTCCTGTGTTATGGAGGAGAGTATCTTAGATACTTGATTTTGAAAACCAGAAGAGTTTGCCAGCTTGTCTCCCAAAATGAATTCAACTAAACAAACCTTAAGAGCACGATTTCTATCTGAAGATGGGTTTTTATATATTCTTTATGTTTATCTTTTATTGATTGATTTAATCTGTATAAATTAACTCTTTACCTAAGGGCTCCAAAGCTCATGCACACAGTGGAAATTCAACATTCAACAGAAGTCAATTCTCAATTATTCAGTGGCTGGTTCCCCAGTGCAGTGCAAGGATAATTCATGCCTCTGGCTGCTTCTCCTTCCTCTGAGTGCTTGCATTTCGACTGCTTTGCTTATTGTGATGTTTCTCCCTCAGGATCAACAGTGATGGAATACCAGGTACATTACTTTGACAACCTCACCTTCCAATTTTAAGTTTCCAGCTTCTACCAAATCAGTATTTTGGTTGAAGATTTTACCTTTGATGTCACAAGCTTTCTCTGTCTCAGTTATTCCCAATTTATAGCTTCATGCAAATCAGCCACATGCCATGATGCAAGAACCAGACTGCTGCATTTAAAACTTCTGTGCTTGCTTTAGAATGAGTATTGTAGATTCTTAACAATTCATTTCTTCTAGAAACTGCCACTTCTGATGAATATTTTAGGATTGTTCTTTATGAGTCTTCTTATATATTATTAGTTATTTTGCCAGCATCTGCTGATAATTTGGTAGATGTTATAAAGAAGTAGAGAAATAAGAAATTAAGTCTTATATCATCCCAATTTGCTATTAGTAAATATTTATTTATTGGATGTTTTTGAAATTCATGAAAATCGTATTTCATAGTAGATATTAAACATGTTATTTCCTACCTTCAAAGAGATATATTATTTTTTAAGAAGTTGAATTTTTAAAAGATCTCTTGAAATCTAATAAGATGTCAAGCTCTGAAAGAATGAAGAAACCTATCGAAAATCTGTGAATCAAGCTTTTCTCAATCATTTTTATCATCTTGACTCTGATTTACCATTTTCTTCAATCTAAAATTGTTTTTTCCATTCTACCTCATGTTGCTATATCCTGCATTTCTATCAAGCTTCACAACACACATAGTGTGTGACAACTTACCATTTTAATAGATTAAAAAATTTAGATCCAGATTCTGTTCATATAATGGATAAAGGCCAAAGAATTTTATTTTATTTCAAGAGAGACTTGACTTGGGTCAGTATTCTTTCCTGACCTTGAAATTTAATTATTGGTAATTAATAGGCATAATATCAAAACAACCACATCAAGCTTCCGTTCAGACAAATTTATAACCATGTACATGTTATATACTTGGTATTTTCAAGACCATGGCTACTTATTGTTTATTATTTTTCAGATGAATTTATAGGCTTAGTATTATGCGTTCAACTCAAAGAGAGTTCCTAATTAAAAAAAAAAAAAAAATCATGCCAGACCCATCCATCCCTCCCCAAGGAGGAAGACTACATGCTTCCCTCATGCTTTATAAAGATGCTCATGGTTCTATTGTTCAGTGTTTCAACCCCTACTCTTTTCCAGTGGAGAAATCATAATGATTATTCCTTGTAAGTATGTTTGTTATTGTATCTCTTGTTATGCAGGTTCTTTAAGTAATCTATGTACCTTTAATGACAGCTACTACTAAACAAATATGGTAATTTTTTGTTGTTGTATGCTTAGCCCTATTACTTAAAGGCACAGCGTCAAAGGTAATTGAAGAACTGGCATGAATAAAGAGAAATATAGATGCGCTCAGATTTAAGAAAAAAATCATCAGAAGAAGGCACCTGACAGAGGAAAAATGAAACTCAGTCGACTTAGTTAAACCAAAGAAGCTTCATCAAAATGCATTAACACTTCAACAATTTTTCCTACTTTGCTGATTAAATAATTTTTTAACCTCTTAGTTTTTAAAAATTTGGGTTGACTATCACTAAATTGCTTACACAGAGAACATTCTAATTGATTTATTGAACAACGCATTACAGTGAATTGTCCAGACCAATATGAAAACTATTAATACCTAAGGAATGCAATAAAAATTCATAGTAACATGAATGATAGGATTATATATAAAAATTTCTGTCATATTTAATCTATGGATTTAAAGTGAGGAAAAAGAATTAATTTCAAAGACCAATTTAATTTCATCTACTGAAAGGACTGGTTTTATTTGAGCTTTTACATATTACTCATCTTGTAAAAAGAAAGGTGTAAATTTTTTATGATAAAACACTCTACAGGAGATTGGGTAAAAGTAGGTTTCAGGTTCTACTAGATTCTAAAGGATATTAAATTGGGTTAATGCTATTTGGTTTCTGTAAAAGGCCTATAGGATTATAAGAAAGAAATTTCATGGAAATCCTAAATTGAAAACATTATCATAAATCATACATTCTAAACCTTATTTGATGGGTTACAATACATTATTTTTACCTATAAATGAAGTATAAGGCAAAAATTATAACCCAGAATCTGCCTTTTAATCAGTCTTTTTAAAGTTTATTTTTTATTGAATGAAATATTCTTTAAATTCTATAGTGCTTTACAATTTTCAAAAGTTTCACAAAGATGATTTCATATAATCCCATAATAACCCTTTTTTCCCTACCCCTATATTGCCCCTCCCCCCTTCCCTCTCAACACTAGTAACCACTAGTTTGTTCTCTATATCTGTGAGTCTGCTTCATTTTGGTTTATATACTACTTGGTTGTAGTGTTTAGATTTCACATGTAAGTGATACCATTTAGTATTTGTCTTTCTCTATCTGACTTATTTCATTTAGCATAATGCCCTTCATGTTGCTTCAATGGCAAAATTCCATTCTTTATGGCTTAGTAGTATTCTATTATGTGTATATGTATATGTGTATATATATATATATATATATATATATATATATATATATGTATACCACCTCTTCTTTATCCATTCATATGGTGAAGGACAGTTAGATTGATTCCTTACCTCAGCAACTGTAAATAATGCTGCTATGACCATTGGGGTGCATGTATCTTTTCAAAGTAGTGCTTTTGTGTTTTTTGTTTTTTGGGTTTTTTTTGGATATTTACCCAGGAATAGAATTGCTGGGTCATATGGTAGTTCTATTTTTGTTTTTTTTTTTTTTTGAGAAACTTCCATATTGTTTTCCACAGTGGCTGCACCAATTTACATTCCCACCAACAGTGTACAAGGGTTCCCTTTTTTCCACATCATCACCAACATTTGTTATTTGTAGACTTTTTGATGATAACCATTCTGACAGGTATGAGGTGTTATATCATTGTGGTTTTGGTTTGCATTTCCTTGATGATTAGCAATGTTGAGCATCTTTTCATGGGCCTGTTGGCTATCTGCATTTCCTCTTTGGAAAAATGTCTATTCAGTTCTTCTAATCATTTTTTTTTTTTTTTTTTTTTTTTGCGGTACGCGGGCCTCTCACTGTTGTGGCCTCTCCCGTTGCGGAGCACAGGCTCCGGACGCGCAGGCTCAGCGGCCATGGCTCACGGGCCCAGCCGCTCCGCGGCATGTGGGATCCTCCCAGACCGGGGCACGAACCCGTGTCCCCTGCATCGGCAGGCGGACTCTCAACCACTGCGCCACCAGGGAAGCCCCAGTTCTTCTAATCATTTTTTAAATCAGGTTGTTTATTTCTTTGATGTTGACCTATTTGAGCTGTTTATATATGTTAGATATTAACTCCTTATTGGTTATATCATTGGGAAATACTTTCTCCCATTCAATAGGTTGTCTTTTCATTTTGTCAATGGTTTCCTTTTCTGTGCAAAATCTTTTAAGTTTAATTAGGTCCCATTTGTTTAATTTTGCTTTTGTTTCCTTTGCTTTAGGAGATGGGTACAAAAACTACTGCTGCAATTTATGTCAAAGAGTGTTCTCTGCCTATGTTTTCCTCTAGGAGTTGTATAGTGTCCAGTCTTACATTTATGTCTTTAATCAATTTTAGTTTTATTTTTGTATATGACATTGAGAATGTTCTAATTTCATTCTTTTACAAGTAGCTGTACAGTTTCCCCAGCAACACTAATTGAAGACACTATCTTTCTCCATTTTATATTGTCTCCTCCATTGTCACAGATTTATTGACCATAAGTGCCTGCGTTTATTTCTGGGCTCTCTATTCTGTTCCATTGATCTGTGTGTGTGTGTGTGTGTGTGTGTGTGTGTGTGTGTTTGTGCCAGCACCATACTGTTTTGATTACAGTAGCTTTGTAATATAGTCTGAAGTTAGGGAGCATGATTCCTCCAGCTCTGTTTTTTCTTTCTCCAGATTGTTTTGGCTATTCAGTCTTTTGTGTTTACATACAAATATTAAAATTATTTGTTCTAGTTCTGTGAAAAATGCCATTGTTATTTTGAAAGGAATTGCACTGAATGTGTAGATTCCTTTGGGTAGTATGGTCATTTTAACAAAATTAATTCTTCCAGTCCAAGAACATGATATATCTTTCTATCTGTTGGTGTCATCTTCAATTTCTTTCATTTGTGTCCTACAGTTTTCCAAGTACAGGTCTTTTACCTCCTTAGGTAAGTTTATTCCTAGGTGTTTTATTCTTTTTGATGTGATGGTAGATGCAGTTGTTTCCTTAATTTCTCTTTCTGATAGTTCATTGTTAGTGTATAGAAATGCAACAGATTCCTGTATGTTAATTTTGTATTCAGCAACTTTACTGAATTCACTGATGGGCTCTAGTAGTTTTCTGGTGGTGTCTTTAGGATTTCCTGTGTATAGTATCATGTCATCTTACTTCTTCCTTTCCAATTTGGATTCCTTTTATTTCTTTTTCTTCTCTGATTTCTGTGGCTAGGACTTCTGAAGCTATGTCAAATAAAAGTGATGAGAGTGGGCATCCATGTCTTTTTCCTGATCTCCGAGGAAATGCTCTCAGCTTTTCACCATTGAGAATGATATTTGCTGTGGGTTTGTCATATATGGCCTTTAATATGCTGAGGTATGTTCCCTCTATGCCCACTTTATGGAGAGTTTTTATAATAAGTGGATGTTGAACTTTATCAAAAGCTTTTTCTACATCTATTGTGATGATCATATGGTTTTTATTCTTCAATTTGTTAATGTATTGTTTTAAAATTTTTATTGGAGTATAGCTGATTTACAATGTTGTGTTAGTTTCAGGTGTACAGCAAAGTGAATCAGATATATATATACATACACACACACACATATATATATCTCCACTCTTTTTGTAGATTATTTTCCCATATAGGCCATTACAGAATATTTAGTAAAGTTCCCTGTGCTTTACAGTAGGTCCTTACTAGTTATCTATTTTATATATAGTACTGTGTATATGTCAATCCCAATCTTCTAATTTATTCCTCCCTCTTCCTTACACCCTGGTAACCATAAGTTTGTTTTCTACATCTTTAACTCTACTTCTCCTTTGTAGATAAGTTCATTTGTACCCTTTTTTTAGATTCCACATATAAGCAATATCATATATTTGCTTTCTCTGTCTGACTTACTTCACTCAGTATGACAATCTCTAGATCCTTACATGTTGCTGCAAATGGCATCATTTCATTCTTTTTTATGGCTGAGCAATATTCCACTGTATATATGTACTGCATCTTCTTTATCCATTCCTCTGTTGATGGACATTTAGGTTAATTCCATGCCCTGGCTATTGTAAATAGTGCTGCAATGAACATTGGGTGCGTGTATATTTTCAGATTATGGTTTTCTCCAGATGTATGCCCAGGAGTGGGATTGCAGGATCATATGGTAGCTTTATTTTTAGTTTTTAAAGGAACCTCCATACTGTTCTCCATTGTGGCTCTTCCAGTTTACATTCCCACCATCAGTGTAGGAGAGTTCCCTTTTCTCCAGCATTTATTGTTTGTAGATTTTTTGATGATGGCCATTCTGACGGTGTGAGGTGATACCTCATTGCAGTTTTGATATTCATTTCTCTAATAATTAGTGATGTTGAGTATATTTTCATGTGCCTTTTGGCCATCTGTATGTCTTCTTTGGAGAAATGTCTATTTAGATCTTCAACCCATTTTTTGATTGAGTTGTTTGTTTTTTACATATTGAGCTCTGTGAGCTGTTTGTATATTTTAGAGATTAACCCCTTGTCAGTTGCTTCATTTGCAAATATTTTCTCCCATTCTGTGGGTTGTCTCTTCATTTTTGTTTATGGTTTCCTTTGCTGTGCAATAGCTTTTGAGTTTAATTAGGTCCCATTTGTTTATTTTTGTTTTTATTTTCATTACTCTAGGACATAGTTCGAAAAAGATCTTTCTGCAGTTTATGTCAAAGAGTGTTCTGCCTATGCTTTCCTCTAAGAGTTTTATAGTTTCTGGCCTTACATTGAGTTCCTCAATCCATTTTGAGTTTATTTTTGTGTATGGTGGTAGGAAGTGTTCTAATTTCATTCTTTTACATATAGCTGTTCAGTTTTCTCAGCACCACTTATGGAAGAGACTGTCTTTTCTCTATTGTATATTCTTGCCTCCTCTGTCATAGATTAGGTGGCCGTAGGTGCATGTATTTATCTCTGAACTTTCTGTCTGGTTCCAATGAGGTATATTTCTGTTTTTGTGCCAGTACCATACTGTCCTGATGACTGTAGCTTTGTATCAATTAAGTATATTCTGAAGTCAGGGAGCCTGATTCCCCCAGTTCCGTTTTTCTTTCTCAAGATTGCTTTGGCTATTTGTGGTCTTTTGTATTTCCATACAAATTGTAAAATATTTTGTTCTAGTTCTGTAAAATATGCTATTGGTAATTTGATAGGGATTGCATTGAATCTGTAGATTGCTTTGGGTAGTAGAGTCATTTTCGCAATATTGATTCTTCCAACCCAAGAACATGGTATATCTCTTCCTCTATTTGTGTAATCTGTTATTTCTTTCATCACTGTCATGTAGTTTTCTGAGTATAGGTCTTTTGTCTCCTTGGGTAGGTTTATTCCTAGGTATTTTATTCTTTTTGATGAGATGGTAAATGGGATTTTTTCCCTTGATTTCTTTTTCTGATCTTTCGTTGTTAGTGCATAGGGATGTTTCCTTTATTTCTCTTTCTGATCTTTCATTGTTAGTGCATGGGGATGCAAAAGATTTCTGTGTATTAATTCTGCATCCTGCAACTTTACCAAATTCATTGATGAGCTCTAGTAGTTTTCTGGTAGCATCTGTAGGATTTTCTATGTATGGTATCATGTCTTCTGCAAACAGTGACAGTTTTACTTCTTTTTCTTCCAATTTGGCTTTCTTTTATTTCTCTTCCTTCTCTGATTGCCATGGCTAGGACTTCCAAAACTATGTTAAATAACAGTGGTGAGAGTGGACATCCTTTTCTTGTTCCTGATCTTAGAGGAAATGGTTTCAGTTTTGCACCATTGAGAATGATGTTTGCTGTCAGTTGTTGTATATGGCCTTTATTATGTTGAGGTAGGTTCCCTCTATACTTACTTTCTGGAGATTTTTTATAATAAATGGATGTTGAACTTTATCAAAAGCTTTTTCTGCATCTATTGAGATGATCATATGGTTTTTGCTCTTCTATTTGTTAATGTAGTGTATCACATTGATTTATGAATATTGAAAACACTTTGCATCCATGGGATAAATCCCACTTGATCATGATGTATCATCCTTTTAATGTATTGTTGGATTCAGTTTGTTAATATTTTGTTGAGGATTTTAGTATCTGTGTTCATCAATGATATTGGCTTGTAATTTTCTTTTTTTGTGTGATATCTTTGTCTGGTATGGGTATCAGGGTGATGGTGGCCTTTTATATTGAGTTCAGTAGTGTTCCTACCTCTGCAATTTTTTGGAATTATTTCAGAAGGATAGGTAACAACTCTTCTCTAAATGTTTGGTAGAATTCACCTGTGAAGCCATTTGGTCCTGGACTTTTGTTTGGTGGGAGTTTTTAAATTACTGCTTCAATTTCATTACTGGTATGTGATCTGTTCATATTTTCTATTTTTTCCTCGTTCTGTCTTGGGAGATTGTACCTTTGTAAGGATTTGTCCATTTTTTCTAAGTAGTCCATTTTATTGGCACACAGTTTTTTGTAGTAGTCTCTTATTATCCTTTGTATTTCTGTTGTGTGGTTGTAACTTCTCCGTTTTCATTTCTGATTTTATTGATTTTGGGCCCTCTCCCTTTTTCTTTTTTTTTTGATGAGTCTGGCTGAATGTTCATCAAAATTATAAGCAAAAATCTGCCTTTTATTCAAAGTACTAATGGAGTATTGAAGAGGGCTCAAAATAGCATTTCTTATGAGATTAAATTTCCTAAGGATGGCATCATCTATATATGGCATTAAAACATTTTTAAATATTGGAAGTGGCTGACAAATGCTTCTGTTTCTCAAAGGATTCAGCTTCATTTTGAACAATCTTCCCAAGCATTGAGCCTTACATTTGTAACATTTTGATTAATTTCATTATCAGCCCTTAATTTGACTCCCAATTAATTGTGAACTCACATTGTCAAGAGGCAATAAAAAATTATAATGAATGATTTATTGCAGAACTGGGAATTTCTCCATGAAGAAGGTTGATACAAATAGGTAAGATAGGGAATAATGAATAGATTAAGATTGATTGGATCCTTCAGTGGGAAGGAATATGAGGATACTCAGCTCAGTGAATAAATGAACACCACAAACTATTATTTCAACAATAATTTAACATAAATAATGGCATAATGCCTATTGAGAGAAGTTAAACACTTTTTTCAATTTCTAGTAATGAATCTTTTTCTATAAATGTGAAATCATAAAACTGTATATATTGTTAACTAGGGAGGTTGTAAACTCTATGTGTATGAAAATTAAATCCAGGGAGTATCTGTGATTTATTGACTCTATGTTTGAGTTAGAATTAAGTAATCATCCATTATGTTCAATGTTTATTTATCATTATGTAAGAAGTTTAGGAATATAACTTTTTTTTTTTTTTTTTTTTTTGCGGTATGCGGGCCTCTCACTGTTGTGGCCTCTCCCGTTGCGGAGCACAGGCTCCGGATGCGCAGGCTCAGTGGCCAGGCTCATGGGCCTAGCCACTCCGCGGCATGTGGGATCTTCCCGGACCGGGGCACGAACCCGTGTCCCCTGCATCGGCAGGTGGACTGTCAATCACTGCGCCACCAGGGAAGCCCCTAAAATTTTTAAAACTATTATTTCTAGTCCAGAAGATGAGGGGGAAAAAAGATCAATTAAACGTTAGATTTATTTATTTAGCTGAACCACACAGCTTGCGGGATCTCAGGTCCCCGACGTGGGATTGAACCTGGGCCCTCAACACTGAGAGCACAGAGTTATAACCACTGGACCGCCAGGGAATTGGCTAAATGTTAGTTTTAATCATGATTATAATTAGTTACAATGGATTATCCTATGGCATGAAATCATAGTGTGAGTTGTTGATCCTAAGGAGAACTGATGAGGAATGGATTCATTTTTCATTATTACTGAAAACATTTTGGGTAGAAATAATTATTTATAAAACAGAACATAAATATCTGCTGAATGAATATTGCAGAATTTATAACCCTACTATGGTGCCCCTGAATCCCTTGTGAAGTTTTTATTTTCTGTTTTTTCTGTTTTTTTTTTTTTATTTTTAAATCAAGAAACAGTATTCTCTAAGCAAATATTTTAAAGATTATTTGGTAGTTTTGTTTCATTTTGTTTTTTGATTTTCTAATACATCCCGAAAATCAATTTATTAATTTACTGAATACTGATTTACTAAGTTACTAACACTAAATGTTTATAATTAAGGTAATACTGTTCTGGGAGATGTATATAGTGAAAAAAGATTCTCTTTTCATTTTATTTTAATTTATTTTGTTTTTCTTGGGTTTAATAAATTTAAGAGACTAAAAACTGTATTTATTGATTGATTAATACAGTACAAAACCTGGAGAGTTGTCTAGTAAAAAATCATTTTAACTTTTTTCAGTTCATTATTTTCCAAATTGATATTAGCACAAAAATTTTTTGTTGAAGTACCACAAATGACCATACTTTTAGACACACCATTTTAACAGTAAATAAAGCAGTAAGTTGTGCATCATGCAGTAGAATCGCATTGTTCATGATACAGAAATGATAGAGAAGTTCCTGGCAAAGGTTGGCATGCATCTTAAGAGTCAAGGGAAAAAAAATCTCACATACACAAGATCATAAGAGTTAGTAAGATGTTATGAATGCAGATGAGACATTAAAACCCTACCGAACCCTAGTGAAGCAACCGCCTTCTAAAAATGAGAAGAAATTATCAGGAAATAAGGCAAATTCAATTCACTTTATCAAATATATTGAGCATCTTCTATGTACAAAATATTCTGCAATTTGCTTCTGGCATTCAAAAATGAATTTCTAAAGACATACTTCTCAGCTTAAAAAAAAATTGAACCTAATGTAATAGAATAGTATAGAAGATAATACATAAATAAAGAATAAAACATTTGGTATAGTGTGAGGGTCACAAGAATTAAAAAAAAAAATTATTTGAGGATCCAAGCAATGAAAGAGACTATATGAGCATTGAATTCATGGTAACTTGGTAGAGGAGAATATATTTTAATAACTGAAGGTGTTTTAGATCAATTTTACAAACACTGTTGGGTAGTACACAAGACTGGAATAGAAGATTTTCATTATTTTTCAAAAGAAATAAATAGGAAGAAGCCATGTAATTTAATTATTACTGGACATAGTAACAGAGAAAAAATAAAGTGTAATCCTTGACCAATGGTTCTCAATTGTTAGCAGTCAAATGCTTGCTAAAAATTCAAATACTAGATTCTCTTCTTTAGAGAACGTGATTCAGTAGGCCTAGGATCAGTCTGGAACTTTTAATAATCACTAAAGATATTTTTATTTAGGCGATCCACGCACCAAACATTTAAAACAATATTCTAGTTTTTAGGAATGCAACTGACACAATATTTATGTTTAAAAATTCAGTAAGTAAAAGTATTTTTTTGATTAGTGATTTCAAAAGAGAAGAGGTTTAAGAGTTACGGTAACCTCTAAAATACAGTTCAGACAATGAAAAGGTAAATTAGCTCAGTGGGTTTGAATCTAATGCAATCATTAGGCCTGCATATGGAGTTAACTGATTATCTCTGATTTTAGAAGATCATATATTAAGATAGTTAATACAAATAAATGACATACACCCTAGAAACTGACATCTATAAGAGGAATAAGGGTAAAGACAATAAAAGGAGAAGAGTCTCAGCAATGAGATTCTAAGAAAAACAGAAAGGAAAATTGGTTAGTTGGGGGAAATGGTGTAATAATAAAAACATCTCTTATGGAGAAAGTACAACTTCATCCTGAATAAGAGTGAAATAAATCCCAATATATTTGAAGAGGTCATGAAACATCAGAATTGTTTGCTAAGAGTTAGTCTTCCAACTCATACAAATGACATATAGAAACTGGCAGGGCATAGGAAACTAATTGAACTAGAGCAATCATTGTTCAGAACCTTTGCAGTTATGAACTGCAGTGGTGCCACATGACTGGTTTTTAGCAAATTCTCTACAATTAAAAAAAAGTAGTTTGGAAACTACATAATACCTGGCATTATGTTTGAAACTTGTTGGCAAACTCAAATAATTATCCTTAAATTTTTATGAACACTAAGTAAAAAAATATAAAAGTGGGTAAAAGGAAAACAGGTATCATTAGGAGTTAACATAATCAACAGGATTACCTATAAGAGTAATTCTGAAACATATTTCAAAAAACACTAATTTTGCCTCAAATATTAATAAATAAATATTTTCATAAAAATAATTCCTTGGTCAAAAACGTTTATAAAATTCAGCCGTGTGTGTGTGTGTGTGTGTGTGTATTTACATGAGCATTTTTTCATACTAACATAAAAAGGCTCAGAGAATGCATGAAGTTTATAAAACTCATCTCTTTATCATTTTATTGCCCAGAATATCCCAAATTTACTTAACCATAGAGACAAAATTTTGAGTAACTTTTCATTGGATATTAGAATACATTGTATCAAAAATACACAATTGCTATAGTATGTGCAAGTTATACTACACTAGCATTATTTCCTTTTTGTGTGTATGTGCCATACAATTATTGGTAGAGCAAAATGAACTTTCAGATATGTTGTGTATTGAATATATAAAGAGTCCCTGATAAAAATATTTTATGAGATCCTTGATGTGGGCTAGCAGAGGCACCAGTTAATCAATTCATATTTTCCTTATGGCTTTGATGCCAAAGGCTAATTAAAATTGACATCTAACTAGGAGAAGGATTTATTTTTAATGACATTTAATGGATCTTTGTTTTTGCCCTTTTCATATATTTTTAAATGAATTGGAGAAGGGCAAAGAAGGTAATCCTATTAAATTTTTGGATTAAAATATATGACAGAAATAACTATAATTTGGGAATAAAATCTAAAATAAGTGGGATAGAATAATGGATTTAATTCCAGAAATTAAAAGTTAAAGATGAGTCCTTTTTCCATATGTTGGTGTAAGTCTGTTGCATACTAATGAATTTGTCAGGGCTCTTAAACAAAAGCAGGCAGATTGTAAAGGGGTTTCAAAACTTGGAAATACGATCCATACAAAAGTGATGTTACCAGGTTATATTTTTTCCCCTTTCCTCTCTTAGATCTGCCCAGAGTATAGGCACTGTCACAGAGCTGCCTTCTAGGACAGCATTGCAAGAGATAAAAATGTAATGTATTAGTTTCTTAGGGATTCCATAACACAGAACCAAAGACTGGGTGGCTGAAGACAACAGAAATTTGTCTCACATTTCTGGATGCATGAAGTCCAATATCAAGGTGTCAGCAGGTCCCTCTGAAACCTGGAGGGAAGAATCCTTCCACGTCTCTTCTAGCTTCTGGTGTTTACAGCACTCCTTGGTGTTCCTCGGCTTGTAGAGATATCACTCCAATTTCTACCTGCATTATCACATGGCCATTTTCTCCCTGGTGCCTCTGTCTTCAGAAATATGGTGTTCTTATCTCTGTATGTGTCTATCTTTGTGTCTCTTCTCCTCCTCTAAGGACACCAGTCATATTAGATTAAGGGCCCATCTTATTCCAGTAGGACATCATCTAAATTAAATCTTTACTACATTTTCAGAGACTCTATTCACAAGTGCCTGTGGCTAGGTCTTTAACATATTTGGAGGGAGGGACACAATTCAACCCACAATACTCAGGAACCCCATATTTCTGAAGAAAAGAAACAGTAAATGGGGCCTATATAGGTTGAAGACTGCAGAGGGAATCCTGGAGAGGAAAGAGTTAGAGAAGGTGGGTACCGTAATTCTATGTGTGAATCAACACAGGTTTGGGCTCACTCACAGGAGTGAGTGCTCACACACAGGACAGAAAGAAAGCAACACAGCACAGTCTTTGAGAGCTTCCCATGTATTTAGACATGGCCCAGTTCTTAGATTAATCTCTGAGTAGTACATGCGTGAGACAAATTCAAAGAGGCATAAGCTTTGAAAAGTGAACTGAAAATTGTACTGTCAGAACATTCTCTGAACCTAACTCAGTTGGCTGCCCAGAAAAATAAAACAAAACAAAAAATCAGTGTTCTCCTGAGGATTCTTAAAGGAAAGAGAGTCTGCCCAACATAATATTGAAAATATCCAGGGTCCAGTCCAAAGTTACTCAACATAAAAAGAGCTAGAGATATTTGACCAGTTCTTAAGGGAAAAGACAATCAGATGCTGAACCTGGGAAAACCTAGATAGTATAATTATCAGACAAATATTTTAAAGTAACTACTGCAAAAATGTTTCATTAAATTAATGGAAAGATAGAATTTCTCAGTGTAGAAATAGAAACTAAAACAAAATGGAATTTAAAAAAAAAGAAAAATCACTGGCTGGACTCAAATAACAGAATGCAGATGAAAGAGGAAAGAATTACTGAGCTTGAGGATAGATCAATAATGTGCATTCAGTCTGAAGAAGAGAATGAGAAAAGGTTGAAAAAAAAAAGAATAGAGCCTCAGGGATCTATGTGACAACATCAAAAGAAGTACCATTCGTGCTGTTGAAGTCCCAGAAACAGAAGAGAAAGATATTAGGGCAGAAAAAAAATTTTGAAGCAATAATGGCCAGAATTGCCCAAATTTCCTGAAAGACATACACTTAGATATTCAAGAAATTCAGTGAACTCCAAAGAAAAAACTAAAAAACAAAACACACACACCAGACATACCAAAATGAAATTGCTGAATACCACAACTTAAGAAAAATGCCTTCAAAGCAGCTAGAGAAAATGACACGTAATATACAGGACAGGGCTTCCCTGGTGGCGCAGTGGTTGAGAATCTGCCTGCTAATGCAGGGGACGCGGGTTCAAGCCCTGGTCTGGGAAGATCCCACATGCTGCGGAGCAACTGGGCCCGTGAGCCACAATTACTGAGCCTGCGCGTCTGGAGCCTGTGCTCCGCAACAGGAGAGGCCGTGATAGTGAGAGGCCCGCACGACGCGATGAAGAGTGGTCCCCGCTTGCCACAACTAGAGAAAGCCCTCACACAGAAACAAAGACCCAACACAGCCAAAAATAAAAATATACAGGACAATGATAATTCAAATGACTTCAAATCACTCATCAAAAACATGGAAACCAAAAGACAGTGGCATGACATCTTTAAAGTTTTGAAAGAAAAACCTTCCAACCTAGAATTCTATATCTTGAGAAAATATCTTTCAGGAATGAAAACAAAGTAAAGACCTTCCCAAAGGATGAAACAGTGAAAGAATTCCAGAACAGCAAACCTGCTCTACAGGTACTTCTAAAGGAAGCTCTTTGGCCTACAAGGAAATAATACCAGAGTAACATGGATTTATAGGAAATAGGGAATAAGAAGAAAAATACTAAACAGTTGGATAAATATAAAAGATTGACTTTTCTATTTAAGTGAGGTAAGGTTTACAATGTGTGGTTATGTAAGAGACATCATAACTATAACATAAAGGCCCAAGGAGGAGAAAAGATTCTATATGGTTGAAAGCCTTTTATATTTTAATAGAAATAGTACAATCTGCACAGTAAGCAGACTGACACTTTTCTTGTAATCCCCAGAGCAACTATAGCCCATAAACCAATATATAATTTAACATTTTACAAATAATCCAGGAGATGGGAGAAAAGATGAAACTGAAAAATAAGAGAGAAGAATCAGAAAACAAATGATAAATTTAGTAGACCTAAGTTCAACCACATCACTAATTACATTAAATAGTAACTGTCTAAATACTGCAATTAAAAAGCAACATAACATTCAAAATGTCCAAGGTGGAATTCAACATACATACTGCAGCACAGATTGAATGGAAATTACTATATGATAAAAGACACAACTTAAAATATCAACACAAAGATTAATTAAAAAGAATAGAAAAAGATGTAGCATGCCAACAAAACACATAACAAGTCTGGAATTACTCTTAAAGAACAGATAAATACAACTTCCAAAGAATTTTACCAGAGTAGAGATAAGGAGAGACATATCAGAGTGATGCAAGGAAAAATACATTAGGAAGACTTAAAAATTGAAAATGTATATGCATCTAATAATAGAAGCTTACATGAAGCAATATTGACAACATAAGAGGAGAAATAAAAATCCTGCAGTTATAGTAGAAGATTATAACATGTTGTGGAGCTACAGAGAAAACATTTTTATGTTTTATGTTTCTGCACAGTTAGGGCTCTGTGAGCAAACTCTACTGTAATTTGGAGCTTTATCCAAAAGAATAAGGCTTAGGATAGACTAATCAGATGGTGAGAGAACTCCAGAGGGATTTACCTTTCTAGATGTAAGTGTTTAAATTTCAAGTGGGGTTAAAATCTGGGACCATAGGGAACCCCCCTGAGCCATAAAGCCTGAATTTGTACTGTTCTTCTAAATGCATGATTTTGTACTTGTCTTAGAATAAATGTGCTTATTAACAAAGAGACCCTTACTTTCTCTGCTTAAAATGACCGCTAAAAATAAAAATATCTTTATCTTCTCCTATTTGCAATAAATAGTTTAGCCTAACTTCAGAAGTAATGTAACAGATCAATTCTTATGGCAAACAAATAAGGTTGATGATTATCAATGAAGTATGAGATGCTAAAATATGCACAAAAGATTTTATTACAACACAAGTATTTAATAACAAAAAATTGTTTTGAAGAGGGATCACATGGCATTTTCTGGCTCATTTAGTAATTTTAAAATGCATATGCTTGATTTACATACATTTGACTATTTGCTTATGAACAGAGAATATTTCCTCTGGCCACTAAGACAATGCTGCACAAATGGGTCTAAGTTATATGAGTATCAAAATGGAAGTCTGAGTAGCTGGGGTTTACAAGGACTAGTGTAAGAATGGGAGATGTTTATAGGAGGCTTGACATCTAGAGATATTTAGAACACTCTCCAAAAAGATCTAAGAAATCTGTATCAACTTGTATACTCACTTCATGCCTGATAGACTTAGTCTGCATATTTTATTGCATACTAAATACAAATTTTCTATTGCAGAATTAGATTTCTTGCAAAGTTGGCCATTTAAAATATGCCATAGGGCTTCCCTGGTGGCACAGTGGTTGAGAGTATGCCTGCCGATGCAGGGGACACGGGTGCGTGCCCCGGTCCGGGAGGATCCCACATGCCGCGGAGCGGCTGGGCCTGTGGGCCATGACCACTGAGCCTGCGCGTCCGGATCCTGTGCCCCACAACGGGAAAGGCCACAACAGTGAGAGGCCTGTGTACCGCAAAAAAAAAAAAAAAAAAAAAAGCCATAAATTCAGTAATAAGCAAAAAAAAAAAAAAACCTTTTAGAAGTCATGATAATGAAATATACAAGCATTGCTACTTTAAACCATAGGAGAAATTTTAAAAAAACTAAACCAAAGAGATCAAATCTAGGAATTGGAAGAAATACACAACCAGGCAAATACGTTTTGCAGTCAGATGACATTTATAATTAGTATAAACAGATCTATTACCCAAAAAAAAATCCCTGAGGATATTAGAAAATTTATATTCTGAACAAGAACTCTGAATCAATAAGAGAGAATTCAAGAATATTCACTGTGCTATGTTTAAACATAAGTGATGAGGGAGTTTATTTTTTTCTTTAATTTTTTTTAAACACATTTAAAACATTTATTTATTTATTTTTGGCTGCATAGGGTCTTCATTGCTGCGCGCAGACTTTAGTTAACTAGCAGAGAACGGGGGCTGCTCTTCATTGCGGTGTGTGCATTTCTCATTGTGGTGGCTTCTTTTGTTGTGGAGTACAGGCCCTAGAGCATGAGAGCTTCAGTAGTTGTGCCACGTGGGCTCAGTAGTTGTGGCTCACGGGCTCTAGAGTGCAGGCTCAGTAGTTGTGGCACACGGGCTTAGTTGCTCCGTGACATGTGGGGTCTTCAGAGGTAAGGAACTCCCTACCTTATGAGTCAGCCCATGCAAATTTTATATGGCTAAATTGTTAAGAAATACATTCTTATGGACAGAAGAAATCTGCCTTCTTATAACTTATACTGTAGTTTTGTCCTCTTAGAACACAGAAAGAAAGTCTAAGCCTTTTCAACATGATGGTTTTTCATTATTGGAAGACGACTGAAGGGATGTCTCCATTCTCTGTTCCTCAGCTAGAGATTTCCAGTTCCTTAATACTTGGTAGAGTTTTAGGTCCTTCTGTCTTCCAAACCACTCTGCTCTGGGCAACTCGGTGTTGAGCCCCACTCTGTGTTCTTCTGTGTACAATGTAAGAGAGGTGGGGTTGACTGTCAAATCTTTTCTGCCTCCTTCAGTTCCCTTAGACAAAAATGAGAGAAGGACAGTGTCGGCCAAACATTGAAGGTCTTTGATTTGTCCATGGTCTAACTTGTACATAGTTGGCAATAGTGTAACACAATAACACTTTTGAAGATAAATTTTGTTACCAACAAGAAACTACTTTGCACTGAGGCAGGACGTGAAGTTCCATAAGAGATTGTTTCTTTTTATGTATCTCTTTTGTCAAAATTTAGCCATTTCACAGTCATTTCACAGTGATTGTGAGTCAATCACTGCTAAGAATGGGCCTACCACATTTGACTGTCAGATTTTTACTCTTAAGTCATAATAATGAACAAAATCTAATTCTACCAAAAAGAAAGAAGCAAGTATTTGTTATTATTTAGGTAAGTAATAAAAGCCTGCTATGTTTTCAGAATATGAACCAATGTATAAAAGTTTCTCAAAGCACAACCATGATTGACATTTTATCGTGAAGTGAGACTCAGAATTGTGGCCAAAAAAAATCATAACAAATTTTGGAATGAAAATGTGGTCAAGGTCAAAGAATAATTAAATAATTCTAGATGACTAGAAATTTGGAAATCTCAAAGAGCTATCAAGGTAATAAGAGGATTGGAACCATAAAGAGTATTTGGCATTTATTTTTTAATTTACACATTAATTTACCCATTGTTTACATTATTTAAAAACTGTTTCCTTGAGCATCTACTTTATGAGCAATACTTATCTGTAGCATTAGGTAGTCAATGATCAATAGACATGTACTGTCTCTGCCTCATTTTTTGTGTAGTAGGAATAGAATTTAAGATAAAGAAACAAACACAAAATTATAAAATATAATAAACAATACATAGTACTGCAATATGCAGATGAAGAGACACTTTAAGTAATAATGACATTGAGACCCTCTCATAGAATGTAGCATACATGGTACCAGCTATTCAAAAACCAGTTGGAAGAATGTCAGAAGAGAAAATATATTCAAGGACTTTAAGGAATAGGAAACTCACAGAAGCAAAGAGCTGAATGAATTTAGTGGCTACAACATAGTGATCAAGAAGAATAGTGATCAGTGAAGAAATTAAAAAGATTGTAGAATCTAAATCATTAAAGACATAGATCATGAAAAGGAGTTTGGGTAGTACTGTAACCCAATGGGAAGCTGGAAAATGATATAAATTTAAGCTGGCAAACAGGAAAGCAAACAGGATTCCAAAAGATAGGATAACTTAGCACCTTAGTTAATACCTATGCAAATTAAAGTTATTTTCTTCTCTTCTGTTCCTTCTTCTCTTCCTCCTAAACTTTCTCCTTTCCTCCTCCCTCCTCCTACTCTGTCTCCTTCTCTTCTCCTTTACCACTGTCTCCTTTCCTCTTTCTCTTTACCCCTCTTCTTCTTCCACTGCCCCTCCTCCTCATTTTGTTTTTCTTCTTTAGCAGGAGCAAACTTAGGAACTTTATCAACCTGTGTACAAACCCTTGTTAGTTAATCACATCTTATTTGATTATGGAAGTTGAGACTGTGTGAGCAGCATAATTGAAGACCATTGATGTATAGGGAAAACTCATTCAGGGCGTCTTTTACCTTATGAGAATGCATCTTTGAGTGGCCACTGTACAATTTATGCACAAACTCTTCTCTACCAATGCTAACTTCTTACAAGTATGAATACTTGTAAGAATATCTAGTAATGAGTTTGGGGATTTAATCCAACACTAAGGTGTGGAAAACCTAGTAGCATTCACTAATTCATCCAACTAAAAGTGTGTGTTTACTGCTCAGGTCCTAGAGCTCATACATACAGTGTCTACCACTGAATTTGTTACTTAATTACCCACTGTCTGGAATCCCCCCTTATGGCATTGTGTACAGCTTATCTACTAAGGAGACCACTAACTCTCTGAGAGCATTTATTTTGTAGCTTTTACTACCTTAAATAACACCATAGAACATAAAAGAGTATTTTGTTCTGAATAAGTACTCAACAATTATTTTGGAATTGAATCAATACTGATCATTTATTCTCTATTATAAATTCAATATAGGTAGGGACTAGGTCACATCCATCTTTGTATAAAATATATACTAGCTTATTACCAAGAGAAGATTAGGCACTCCATGTGTTTGTTGAGTAAATGAACAAATTTATCAAGCTTTAAGATTTACCTTTCAGGAAAAACTAAGGAAAACACCTTGTCATAATCATCAAATTATATAGTGAATCTATGGCCACCATTTTTTTTTTTTTTTTTGGTACTCATTCTTTATTTACTTTTTTTTTCAATTTTCTTTTATTTTTTTTTAAATACAGCAGGTTCTTATTAGTTATCTATTTTATACATATTAGTGTATATATGTCAATCCAAATCTCCCAGTTCATCCTACCACCACCACCTCCCACCTGCCACTTTCCCCTCTTGGTGTCCATATGTTTATTATCTACACCTGTGTCTCATTTCTGCCTTGCACACTGGTTCATCCATACCATGTTTCTACATTCCACATATATACGTTAATATATGACGTTTGTTCTTCTCTTTTTGACTTACTCCACTCTGTATGACAGTCTCTAGGTCCATATACATCTCTACAAATGACCCAATTTTGTTCCTTTTTATGGATGAGTAATATTCCATTGTATATATGTATCACATCTTCTTTATCCACTCACCTGTCGATGGGCATTTAGGTTGCTTCCATTACCTGGCTATTGTATATAGTGCTGCAATGAACATTGGGGTGCATTTATCTTTTTGAATTATGGTAATCTCTGGATGTATGCCCAGTAGTGGGATTGCTGGGTCATATGATAGTTCTATTTTTAGTTTTTCAAGGAACATCCATACTGTTCTCCATAGTGGCTGTATCAATTTACATTCCCACCAATGGTGCAAGAGGGTTCCCTTTTCTCCACACCCTCTCCAGTATTTATTGTTTGTAGATTTTTTGATGATGGCCATTCTGACTGGTGTGAGGCGATACCTCATTGTAGTTTTTATTTGCATTTCTCTAATAATTAATGATGTTGAGCAGCTTTTCATGTGCTTCTTGGCCATCTATATGTCTTCTTTGGAGAAATGCGTATTTAGGTCTTCTGCCCATTTTTTTTTTTTTGGCTTAATTAACAGAAATGTATTTCTCACAGTTCTGCCCATTTTTTGAGTGGGTTGTTTGTTTTATTAATATTGAGCCACATGAGCTGTTTATATATTTTGGAGATTAATCCTTTGTCCGTTGATTCATTTGCAAATATTTCCTCCCATTCTGAGGGTTGTCTTTTGGTCTTGTTTATGGTTTCCTTTGCTGTGCAAAAGCTTTGAAGTTTCATTAGGTCCCATTTGTTTATTTTTGCTTTTATCTCCATTACTCTAGGAGGTGGGTCAAAAAAGATCTTGCTGTGACTTATGTCAAAGAGTGTTCTTCTTATGTTTTCCTCTAAGAGTTTTATAGTATCCGGTCTTACATTTAGGTCTTTAATCCATTTTGAGTTTATTTTTGTGTATGGTGTTAGGGAGTGTTCTAATTTCATTCTTTTACATGTAGCTGTCTAATTTTCCCAGCACCACTTATTGAACACTTTTCTCCATTGTATATCCTTGCCTCCTTCATCATAGATTAGTTGACCATGGGGGTGTGGGTTTATCTCTGGGCCTTCTATCCTGTTCCATTGATCTATAATTCTGTTTTTGTGCCAGTACCATATTGCCTTGATTACTGGAGGTTTGTAGTATCGTCCGATGTCAGGGAGTCTGATTCCTCCAGCGCTGTTTTTTTTTCCCTCAAGAGTGCTTTGGCTATTCGGAGTCTTTTGTGTGTCCGTACATATTTTAAGATTTTTTGTTCTAGTTCTGTAAAAAATGTCATTGGTAATTTGATAGGGATTGCATTGAATCTGTAGATTGCTTTGGGTAGTAGAGTCATTTTCACAATATTGATTCTTCCAATCCAGTAATTGGAAGAATCTGTTCGTGTCATCTTTGATTTCTTTCTGTGCCTTATAGTTTTCTGCATACAGGTCTTTTGTCTCCTTAGGTAGGTGTATTCCTTGGTATTTTAGTCTTTTTGTTGCAGTGATGAATGGGATTGTTTCCTTAATTTCTCTTTCTGATTTTTCATTGTTAGTGTATAGAAGTGCAAGAGATTTCTGTGCATTAATTTTGTATCCCACAACTTTACAAAATTCATTGATTAGCTCTAGTAGTTTTTGGGGGGCATCTTTAGAATTCTCTATGTATAGTATCATGTCATCTGCAAACAGTGACAGTTTTACTTCTTTTACAATTTGTATTCCTTTTATTTCTTTTTCTTCTCTGATTGCTGTGGCTAGGACTTCCAAAACTACATTGAATAGTAGGGGCAAGAGTGGACCTCCTTGTCTTTTTCCTGATCTTAGAGGAAATGCTTTCATTTTTTCACCATTGAGAATGATGTATGCTGTGGGTTTGTCATATATGGGCTTTATTAGGTTGAGGTAGATTCCCTCTATTCCCAATTTCTGGAGAGTTTTTACCATAAATTTTGTTGAAATTTGTCAAAAGCTTTTTCTGCATCTATTGAGATGATCATATGGTTTTTGTTCTTTAATTTGTTAATATGGTGTATCACATTGACTGATTTGTGTATATTGAAGAATCCTGCATCCCTAGGATAAATCCCACTGAATCATGGTGTATGGTCCTTTTAATGTGTTGCTGGATTCTGTTTGCTAGTATTTGGTTGATGATTTTTGCATCTATATTCATCATGGATATTGGTCTGTAATTTTCTTTTTTTGTAGTATCGTTGTCTGGTTCTGGTATCAGGATGAGCCACAGCTGCCCCCCACCTCTTCAGGAGACCCTCCAACACTAGCAGGTATGTCTGGGTCCATCTCCTATGGGGTCATTGCTCCTTCCTCCTGGGTCCTGATTTGTATACTACCTTGTGTGTGCCCTCCAAAAGTGGAGTCTCTGTTTCCCGCAGTCCTGTCAAAGTCCTGTAGTGAAATCCCACTAGCCTTCAAAGTCTGATTCTCTGGGAATTCCTCCTCCCATTGCCAGACGCCCAGGTTGGGAAGCCTGATGTCGGGCAGAATCTTCACTCCAGTGGATGGATGTCTGTGGTATAATTATTCTCCAGTTTGTGAGTCACCCACCCAGAGGTTATGGGATTTGATTTTATTGTGATTGTGCCCCTCCTACAATCTCATTACGGCTTATCCTTTGTCTTTGGATCTTTTTTGGTGAGTTCCAGTGTCTTCCTGTCAGTGATTGTTCAGCAGTTAGCTGTGATTCCAGTGCTCTCTCTTTTTTTTTTTTTTTTTGCATTTTTCTTTCCTCAATTTTTATGACTCCGAAGAGTCAAACAAAAGTGAAATATTTGATTGAATTTTTAATTTTGCCTTAGAAATGTGTCTGAGAATGAGAAGCTTGTCATCACAGATTTTCAAAAGTATAATCAGGATATCCAGAGGAAGACAAAATTCCAATTGATGTTTATCAGTAGCATATAGGCAGTGGTAAGCATTCTTCCTCACCATTCCCAAGTTAAAGAGCTAAGATAAAGTGTGTGAAGAGTAGTAAGGGGGCCTCCCTGCATTACATCAGAAGTTCGCAGAAATTTATAAATAGTCTTACATAAGTCATTCAAATTGTTTGTTAAAGTTTGCATGGACTAACTTTTGTCTGTTTTAAAATGTGTGATTAATTCTCAATTTAGCATAGGTGCCTGATAATACAATTAGAATTACAGTTTCATTATTTTCATCTTACATTTTAATATGAAAATTAAATAATATATTACTGTCAGTGAATTAAGTTATGGTAGGCAATTTGTCAGTAATAACTCTGGATAACATATCCAAAAGAGAATTCAATTTTACAATTCCCTTTGGAGTGCAATTAAGCCCATAATGAACCATTTAATTCACTTGATCTGTTTTATTTAGCATCCAAACCTAAACTAAGCTATATAAAATTTATTGAGTTACCCATATTATAATACATAAATATTTAAGTGATCAATCAGATGATCCTGCACTAATTTTCAAAACATTTAATTCATACATTCAAGACATACATATCAAAAGCTGACTGTGTGTCAGGCTGTGGGCTATAATGAGTGCTAAATCAAGTCTCACAAATATTTTAGAATTCAGAATGCAATACATTAGGGAAATTTCCTGGGAGTGGAATTTCATGTTCAGTGTCTGGGTAGGGTGAGAATTGGGAGAAGTTGTCACCATATCAGTCTTCATTAAACCAATTTTTTCAAAGTTGATAAACATGGCTACCAAAATTTTTCAGTAGATCTGCTATTTCTAGGACTGCTAACCTCTTTTCTTCTTATGAAGCAGGCAAATATATATTCCTAGCTATAAGCCTGCCATCACTGTTTTGAATGTAACTGCCTTTATAGGTACTTTCTGAGACTGGAAGCTGGTAAATAAGGTCAGGAAAAAGAAATTGTAAGAGAAAACCTTCAGTAAGCATAAAGTGGATGCTTTAATCAAATGGATATGTTTTAATATTCAGTTATTTTGCTGCATACTATCCAAAGTAAAGAGTGTTCCGTCATTATAAAGCATCTTTTGTAGTTTAAAACATACTGTATGGTGTTAGAAATTCTGATAATATCTGCATTATTCTTTTTTTAATTTAATTCTCAATGTACACACACATATATGGAAAAATATGTTAGAGATATCACACTAGCTTCTAATCTCCATCACCAGTTACCTCTTAAGCGTTGGTGTTGACTACTGTAGACCAAGAATTTGTAGATCATAGATTCTGCTTTCCTGGTCAAGATCCTCTGCTGCATGTCCCATCTCACTCTTTACCCACACCATCTGCTCTAAGACGTCTGTTTCCCCTTTTAGTGGTTGTAATTATGGTCCCAGAGAAGTATTAAAATTGGCTTGTTAATCCCTGGGATGGCTGCATAATGTTGCATCTTGCTTTCTTCTAACTGAAGCACACAGTGTCTGTGCTTTCTGCTATTTGTATTCTCTACCTAGAATCAGGATTGCTTTTTAAATCATGGCATGAGGGTGAGCTTAAATCCCCTTCCATAGCAGAAATATATTTCTGTCAAATTTCTACCTTAAATTTTTTTTTCCTGAACTAAGACACTTCCTATATACTATTACAAAAACTATCTACACATAACAGTGGCTTGGGGCATTGCCCTTGAATTGTTTTCCTTCCAAAGTCCTTATAAAGAAAGCTGACCATATCGTTATATTTTTAGAAAGAAAGCAACCATATGAGCAAAAGCTCACAGCACATTTGGAAAACTTATTGAAACCTTTGACAAGATGAAAATTAAAGAGAGTCGTTAGCATCATCCGACATCTCTCTCAAAGATTAAAGGTGTGCTGGTATGGAACAAGGTAAAATCTTAACAATAAGCCACAACCTGAAATTATGTATTAACCATAATTCTAATGGAGCCCATTTTTCCTTTCTATACCTAAACTATATTGAATTCAGAGTATAAAATGAGAACACCATAAAGTATAGAATTATAAGAAAAATATATTTCCCCTAGCAAGGGAAAATATTAATTCATTCTCTACATCTGTGGGCGGGTGTGCTGTTTTCAATGGTTTCTGCTCTCTGTTCTTATCAATACAAGTTCTCTATCACATATTTCAAATAACTTGAAGTAATGAATTATTTTATATGATTTAAAATTTGTATTAGAATATATGTCAGAAGGTTCTGTTTTTTGGTTTGCAAGCAAACAAAACATCCTTTAAATAGTTTCTAGAGGAAATGAATGGATCAATTGCTATTATGGAGCCAACAGAATCTTAAGAAATGCCTGAGTATCAGGCTGTAATGACTCATAGTCAGGAGCATCAAGAAAATGATACTACAAGACTTTTCCAGTGGAAATGTACTGACCCCAGCCAGTTCCAGGCACAGACCCTGCAGCTTGCTGTACATGCTTGCACATGCTGCCACCAGGCACAACAGCTAGAATTACTGCCAAGCTGACCCTGAAAGAGGAACATTGTTGCAGCCACCCATAACATGATAACAAATTCTATGTGTTGCTTGCTTCTCCACATGACCAGTTTCTAGATTAAAGCTTCATACATTGATTTTGATTTGTGGAGCCTAGGGCAAATCTATGCACTCTGGCAGGAAAGGCAAATTTCTGTATTTTCCTTTGGGAGAATTTTCAAATATACTAAAAGTATTCAGTCATTACATATGGCTTAAAAGAATGACAAATGTCTTTTACACAGAGACAATGCAGTTTGTATATTTAATTACTCCATTCAAGCTGAGATTTAATGTGAAACAGGAGAACAAAGTAGAATAATCAATCATTCTCATGTAGCTTAAAGAGACGAGAAAGAGGAGTTGCAATTAGTGTTCGCCACAGGTGCAGCAGGTTGGAAGCATATTCTTGGAAAGGAAAGGAAGGGAAAGGAGATAGATATATCAGTATCTAAATAGATATAGATGTCTATTTATATAAAAATAGACATCCCTATATATCTATAGGGATGTCTATATATAGATATATACATTTTTTTCTAAATAACATAGTAATTCATTAATATTCAGCTATCTCACTTGCCTTAGTTCCTAGAGTATAAATATTTTAATTAAGGATGGAAAAGGTATATAAAAATGTTATTCTTTCTAAAGATTCCTCTAAGAATGTAGTTATAAAAGTGG
Source organism: Globicephala melas (assembly GCF_963455315.2). NCBI lineage: Eukaryota > Metazoa > Chordata > Mammalia > Artiodactyla > Delphinidae > Globicephala > Globicephala melas. The sequence goes on along the minus strand of NC_083317.1, from coordinate 50,941,293 downwards.
GAGTAATTAATTGTCCCGACTCACAGAACTCTATTATATATGTCGTTGTTAAATATATATCCTGTTTTGTATTTTTATTCATTTGGAGTCAAAGTTGTACTGAACTGTACTGTTAAGGAAGGGAAGGCAGGCAAAGGGACAGAGTGGGTAAATCAGATAAAGTATGCTAAGTACAAAAGGCACACAAATCTTCATTCTCTTCTATCTCTGTTACTCTGTGAGACATCATCCAGCATCTGACTGAGGTAGGCTTGATTTATAAGAATGGGTATGGATACGTTTCTATTTCTTTTCAAGAGTGATTTTGCTAGTTTGAACAAGACCTCAGATAAGATTTCAGTTGCATTTTTTTCTGTGACAGTTGCTCTTCCTACTTTCTTTGTGTGCATTAAAGTGTGTGTTTAATATGTACTATAATGAATTCACTTGCCTAAGTTTTATTTCAAGGCTTATTTTAATTTTTTTAATAAATTCATTTTTCACCAAAAGGGTTATGGTTACATAATTGGTAAAGTAGTTAGGAAAGCATATTCCAATCAAAGTAAAAAAAGATACAATTCAAGGAGTCAAGGAGTCCACTAAAATGTCAAAATGACATGTTACATGTTGAATGAGATGGTATAAAAATCCCGAGAGAACAGTTTGTGCAAGTTATGTATTTATGTTTAATTTTTGTTCTTCAAGACAATGTTATTACCATGAAGATATTTTCTCTTTAGTAATCTAAATCAAATTATCATATTCCCTATGCTAAGGGCTAGTTTATAATACCTCCTTACATCCCTTCCAACACAAAAGTATGTGCCAGTGACTGCATGCACACATACATTTAACCATGGTTTTTGGCAAATTATTTTCCTTAATCATCTGATGCAGTGCTACATAATATACCTGCATAATGGCCTGTTTAAGCTTAGTATGATTTCAACACGACTTTGTATTTCATTCATAGGTATTCTAGATGTATGCTTCTAAAAAGCCTTTTCTGTTACGATGTACTTGATGAATGATATTTACCTGAGTGGCAGATCCACACGGGCTTATTCTAGATGTTGTGGAAGTCATACTTCTTTACTTGCCGTAGTTCTTTACTGCTGTCCTATTTGGAATTTAAAACCATCTTGGGAATTTTGTTGTGATCATTTGTTTTGTTTTGTTTTGACTCTCCAAGACAAAAGAAATAAAATATCTTTATGCTTTGCTCATGCAATAAATTTTCCATGATTTGTTCTTCCTTCTCTCTTCTTTTCTAGATAATATAAACTTTGATGATCATCTACTGTCTCTAATTCCACCACATAATTTATCTGTCCACTTCTAGTGCTTTGTCCATAGGCCAGTTTTGTAGTATACCATTTCATTCACATTACTTCTTTATTTGTGTATCTCCCTTTGGTATTTTTATCTCCCAGAGAGTCATGTACAATAATTCATCTTTATTCTTCTTGTTATAATATCAATATGTAATTAATAGAAAGCATTCAGTATTTGTTAGCTGAATTGAAATAAAATACAAAAGTGAAAACTATTATATTAACCATTTTAATAATATGTAAACAAACTTAAGGGGAAGAAAATGTTATAATGGTTAATTTTGGCTCAGTCTTTTAGAAAGTACGTATATATGTATGTATCCATATGTACATGAATGTATATACCTTCTAATTTATAAAACCAATGGCAGAGGTAAGTCAGAACCAGAAAAATTCAAATAAAATATCTAAACCCATGTATTGGTTTTAAAAAACAACTTACAGTACAGTAAGAAGCTCTTCTATGTTCCTTTATAATATTCTTTATAAACATATAGCTTATATTTTGACTCTGAATATAATTACCTATAGGAAAAGCAGGATATTGCCTAAGATTGGATGTAGAACCCTCTTTTTCATTAGTATTGTGGCAAGTCTTTAATAGTGGTTGAATGTAAAAATGAAAAAAATATTGGAAATATCGGTAAAACTTTATCTCTTTTACTTAATCTTATGGAAAGGAAGTAAAAAGGATTAAACAGGAAACAGAAGAGATTTCTACAAAATTTTAATTAGTATTTTCAGATAATGAGAGGTTATTGTATCTACACAGAAGAAATAGAAGGCTATGAAATAAATAGCATACGTATTTCTGGTAGTGGTATTCCTTTCTCTAATTTTAAAGTTTTCCTGATTATAGTACCACAATTAATAGCATTATTTCTATGAATTCAGTCTACACTGGAAGTGTAGAATGTCATTATTAAACTAACTCAGACAGATCTGACATTGACTTCTTTGCTTTTAATTTTTAAAAAATTTAAAAAAAGAAATCAGTTTGCAAATGAAAAAGATAGGTTTAAGCTACTTAAGTTCTATGAAATAAAAATGTCACATAAATCTTGTTTTCTACATGAAACATCCAATTTAGATGTTTTTAAAAACTGAAATTTCTAATTCAGCATGGCCTCCATTGTGACTGTCTGAAATGTCATTGCAGTCTAATAACTAATACAATTTTGTCCTTAATTTATTCACAGTTACGGGGTTTTAGTTTGGTGCAAATGTAGACACTGAAATATAGCCCTCACTGTCACCCCTGGACCTTTTTCTCACAAGCTTTGCTTTTCTTTACTTGTCTATAGATGTTTTGTGTATTTATCCCTTCACTTATTTTACCAAGGTCAGGAGGACATTCATTCTGTGTTTCATAGGCTTATGATGTTGGATACAAAATGGAGTGAATTTCATTTCTAAACATGGAGTTACGGAGAATGTAAAGATGGAGAGCACTTAAATATTAATACATACTGTCTTCTCAATTTTAATGCAGAGAAAGTAGTGGTTACGTGTAAGGGAAAGAGAGAAGGTAACAAATGGAGTGAGCTTTGAGAGATGGCAAGATGGGATAAGAGTCAGGAATGTGATGGGGAGGAATGGATTAGAAAGGAATAAGATGTAGAAAGAACACCAATTCTATGCTTTAGTAAGAAAGCAAAAAAGTAGGGGTAAGTTCACCTGTATATCTGTAGGTGGAAGTTGTTCAAATTCTCATCTCATTGCTTACCTCTTTCTATGAACATTATGCAAAAACATCTGCTGAAAATTAAATCTGATGGATAGTACGTGGAAAATGTTTTTATAAGAATGGAAACATTTGAAATATCTACTGTGTAAATGGGGAAAAATAAACATCATAGGATGGCCAGGATCCAATTTATGTTGAAGACCATGGCTGTGTTGAAGCACCGATCTGTGAGCGTTGGTAGATTTCTCTCTGGATAGTGTTTAGGTTCAGAGAAGATAAAAAGATTTATCTGGGGTTGGTATTTTCCCTGGTCATGCTGAAAAGACAATCAATATGATCAATAAGAAAACTGATACAGAAAAACCTAACATGGAAGGATGGAAATGGTTTAGGATTAACGACAAAAGAGTAACTAATACTTTGAATAGCTTTATGAGGTCAAAAAGCAGTGATGTTGTGAGTAACTATATGAGGAAGCTAGAGACAGAAACTTGTCATGGGGTTGGGCTACCTGAATGTATCATTGCAAAGGTACGTTGTTTCAGATGATTTAAAAATGCCCCAGGTATGTCCTCAGCAATGATTGGTTGAAGTTGTTTTGAGAGTTTTAGTCAGCCACAAGCCTCAGATTACATTTTGTACACCTATTACTCATCTAGTCAATGTTTCTAATCCAGTTTGCCTAAATATCCTCTTTCCTTCTAATAAAACTAGATGTTCAGCATTAGAACCAACCCCAACTGTTAAGAAATTTTAGAGACATTAGTCCTGTGTGACTTATCAGTCAACTATTGATTACTATCACTACATTTCCTACAAAGAAACACATTTCCAGATTCAGATATCACAAGCCTTAATAGCTAAATGAACACAAACAGATGGTTACACACCAAGCATGACTAACCAGTTTAGATGTAAGAGTTATGTGCCACATAAAGAACCATGCTTCCTTTACACTGAAGATCTTCTGACTTGTGTGTGTTAACAAAACAGACAAGCACTCACTAGTAGCACATGAGTCAGGGTAAATCACTGATTAAATAGTGAGTATCTCTGCTGTGATAAACTTTTCCATTAACCCTTAAAAAAAGAAAGATGTATAAGATCTATGGTAAAGAGGAGAAAAGACATTCTATATAAGGAAAACAGTCTCTATCCTACTGTCCAATTCCACAAATCTTTAACTTTATATGCAGATTTATGCTCACAGCAAATCCTCTAGGCTTCTGTGTCCCTGATATCATGACAAAGACATATGTCCTCTAGCGTCTGCTGTGCTCTTTCCCTTCTGTACTTACCACTGCTGTCTTTTTGCTTTGCATTGTATTCTAAGATTTTAAACTCTTAGCCTTCATCTATAGAAAAAATAAGAGGTACTGTTCCACTAATTCCTGTTTATCTTTCTTTGAGGATGACTTAATTTCCTTGTTTCCACTGTAATAACTCAAGTCAGGGTATCAGTTCATCATCAACAGTGTCTATATTTTGTTGAAATCTGTCTGAAAGCTACTGTAATATAAACTGTGCACTATTCTCACAAGGTGGAAACAAAAGTGTTCCCTTAAACAAATGCTGACTTATTGCTTATGGACCAAAGAGAAATCTTTTTCTCTAAGGACATAGGGTGGTCAAATATGACTAGTGTAGGAGAAATCCCTGAGACTAGAAGTTCTGAAAAATTGTACAGTGTTTCAAAGTCCATCTGGGTGTGGAAAGAGAAACTGAACTATATATTTAAATATATTTTCGTTTAAGATTTACTGTATTTTAAATGAAAGCATTATCATGTTTGGAGAGGGGTCATAGTTATGAATTGGGATCCTGTTTGAGGCAGGACAAACTTCAACTCCTTGCTGCAGAGTTGAGTGAAAAAGCAACCTTTTTTTTCCCCCTGTTTCTGAGCTAACTTAGACAGTTGCAATGTTGTTTTCATGTATCTTCAGCTTCAGTTGAACTGGAAGAAACCGTAAACATGGAATTCACTTTGCAGACTTCCTTGGTTCAAGGAAGAGAAATTCCTTTTGGAATTTTTGAAGGCATACATGCCTTAATTCTAGAGTACAAATACCCACCAAGTAGCTTTAGATGTGTGCAGCCGCAGGAGACCACCCATCACTCTTGTCCTCTCACATTTCTCAGGAAATGAACTCCTAATCCTCCTAAAGCATGAAAATAATCACACTGTAAGGCACAAAACATTGCAGATTGGCTGTAGGCTGTGATGTAAGTATGAACAATATTACCCAAATTTTACAGATGAGGAAACTGCAACTCAGAGAGTATGTTTCAGTAACTAATATAATAGAATTGGGGTAAAATTCAGACATCCATCTTTCTTGAAATTGTAGTTTTTATGATTTTCCTTACATCATTGGTTTTCAATTGGGGCCTTTTTTGCCCCCAGAGGACATTTACAGTGTCTGGAGACATTCTTTGTCACAACTGGAAATGCTTCTGGCATCTAGTGAGTAGATGCTAGAAATGCTGCCAAAAATCCTGCAATGCACAGCATAGCACCCTGCCCCCCAACCCAACGAATAACTGTCTCATCCTAAAAGTCCATATGCCAAGTTGAAAAACTGTGCCTTAAATATTATTGATATATTTTGGCATACGGAAAGAACCTATACTTACTGGGGTACCATAGGAAAAGAATGTCTTTCATCCTTGCATTTACACATAAGCTTTGCTAAAAAAGCAAACCTACTGGTTGAGTTTCCTAGAGCAAATAAGCTGTCTTCATAGTGCTTCCCAGAATATGTAGCCATATCTCAAGGACACCAGTGTTACCCTTAACAGGTCACTAATCAAGTGGGAGAAACCAAAGCTATGGGCTGTAGCTAGGTTATTTTTCCCAACAAACTAATTAAGTTTTATGCATTGTGTTCACATTCTATGAGAAAAAAAAAAAGTTATTTATTGGAGCATAGGCCTTTTCTGGTGTCTGCAGTATTAAAGAGTCCTCAGTAGAGACCAGTATAAGCAAAGAAAGGAATACAAGTGTAAACGAATACAAATGAAAAGTAGATTGCACATTTGGATAACACTCCTCTTGTAGAGCTGTAAATCAATATGCCCAAATAGAGGAAACTGAAAATTCTGAGCGATATTTGTTGCTCACCAATCAAATGGTCTCAAACACAGAACTGTTGTTCTAGACAAAATCAGTCATCTATTAGTGGTTGCTGAAATAAAGTATTCATAATCAAGAACTTTCTTTCTTCTTTAACACACCCCATGACTGACATATATAGTGTTATTTTATGAAGGTACTCTCTGTGGTGCATTACATAAAGAAAAAAATAATCAATGTATCTATCACCAGTGTGTTTAAGTAGCATAAAATGACTATAGCTCACCTTTTCTTCTGACACTACACTTTTGTTATTTAAAAAGAAAATTTGCCAGTCTCTTGGGTAAGGGTTAATAGCTAACATTTTTATTAACATTTTCTTTATTTCTAATTATGTTAAGCATCTTTCCTATGTGTATTGTCAGTTGATATGTTTCCTCCATGGATTGTCTATTTACATTTTTTCCAATTTGCTACTTTTTTTTTCATTATTAAGAAATTTGAATACTGTTTTCTTAATGATACACATTGGGAATGTGTAATTTCTCATAATACCATGGGCTGGCAAGATGAGAGCTACAGAGCTCTTTATACTCCTGAAGGGTACAAATATTTTGAAAAACAATTTCTCAATGTTTTGTGAAGTTGATGATGTGTATATAATACTATCCAGCAACTTGACTTGTGTCTCTCTAGTGTTACCACTATACTTATACAAGTAATCATGTTGTAGAAAGATGTTCAAACTAGCATTTTTTACGGTAAACTATGTATTTATAATTTTCTATAGTTCAAACATTTAGATGGTTCTATATTCTACCTTTTAATCTTACAGAATCTACTGAGAGGTAGACTATTTTTAAAGACTTTTAAGAGTCGTATTAGGTTAACAACAAAATTATGTGGAAAATATAGAGATTTCTCTCATCCCCCATCCCCAAACACACAGAGTCTGCTCCACTATTGATAACCCCCAACAGAGTGGTATATTTATTATAATCTATGCACCTACATGGACACATTATCACCCAGAGGGTCATAGTTCACATTAGGGTTCAATCTTGCTGTTGTTTGTTCTATTCATTTTGACAAATGTATAATGCATTTATCATCCATTATAATATAACAGATAATAGTTTCCCTGTGCTGAAAATCCTCTGTGCTCTACCAGTTCAACCCTTCTCCCGCCAACCCCTGACAATCACTGATCATTTTACTGTCTCCATAGTTTCACTTTTTCCAAAACATCATCACAGAGTTGGAATAGTACAGTATGTAATCTCTTCAGTTTGGTATCTTTTATTTGTAATATGCATTTAAGGTGTCTTCATGTCTTTTTATGGCTTGATAACTCAGTTTTTAGAGCTGAATAATATTCTGTTGTCTGGATGTACCACAGATTATTTATCCATTCATGTACTAAAGGACACCTTGGTTGCTCCCAAGTTTTAATGATTATGAATAAAGCTGTAATAAATATCCTGTGCAGGTATTTGTGTGTACAAAAATTTTTGCCTCATTTGGTTAAATAACAGAGTGCATTTGCTGGATCATCTGATAAGAGCAAATTTAGTTTCATAGGAAACTGCCAAACTATCTTCCACAGTGACTGTACTACTTTGCATTCCCACTACCAATGAATGAGAGATCCTGTTACTCTACATCCCCACAAGCAGTTGGTGGTATCACTGTTCCAGATTATGGCTATTCTAATAGGTGTTAGTGGTATCTCATTGGTGTTTTACCTGCAATTCCTTAATGACATACGATGTTGAGCATCTTTTCCTATGTTTATTTGCTATCTTTATATCATCTTTGGTGCTGTGTCTGTTCAGGTAGTATGACCACTTTTTAATTTTCTTTTTTTTTAATTGTTGAGTTTTAAGAATACTTTGTATATTTTGGATAACAATCATTTATCAGATATATCTTTTGCAAATGTTTTGTCCCAGTCTATGACTTATCTTCTAATTCTCTTGTTGTTTTCCACAGAAGTTTTTAATTTTAATGAAGTTCCACTTATCAATTATTTCTTTCATGGATCATGCCTTTGACATATCTAAAATTTCATCACCATACCTAAGGTCATCTAGATTTTCTTTTTTTTTTTTTTTTTTTTTGCGGTACGTGGGCCTCTCACTGTTGTGGCCTCTCCCGTTGTGGAGCACAGGCTCTGGACAAGCACGCTCAGCGGCCATGGCTCACGGGCCCAGCCGCTCCATGGCATGTGTGATTTTCCTGGACCAGGGCACGAACCCGTGTCCCCTGCATCGGCAGGCGGACTTTCAACCACTGTGCCACCAGGAAAGCCCTAGATTTTCTTGTAAATTAACATCTAGGAGATTTATAATTTTGCTTTCTACCTTTAGGTCTATAATCCATATTGAGTTAATTTTTGTGATGGCTGTACAGTCTTTGTCTAGATTCATTTTCTTACATGTAAGTGTCCAGTTGGTGTGACAACATTTATTGAAAAGACTTTTCTTTGCTCCATTGTATTGCCTTTGCTCCTCTAGCAAAGATTAGTTGCTTATATTTATGTGAGTCTATTTAACCTTTCTATTCTGTTTTATTGATCTACTTGTTCTTTCACCAATACCAAACTGTATTGGTTACTGTAGCCTTACAGTAAGTTTCAAAATTAGGTAGTGTTGGGTCTCCAATTTGTTCTTCTTCAATATTAAGTTCGCTCTTCTGGGTATTTTGCTTCACCAACTTTAAAATCATTTTGTCAATATCCACAAAACCTGCTGGGATTTTGATTGGAATTGCATTGAATCTATAGATAAATTTGGGAAGAACTGACATCCTGACGATATTGAGTTTTTCTATACTCATGAACATGGAATATTTCTTCATTTGTTTGATTCTTCTTTAATTTTTTGTAAGAGTTTTCCTCATGTAGATCTTGTATATATTTTTTTATATTTACACTTAAGTATTTAATTTTTTGGATGCTAATATAAATGCTTTTGCACTTTTAATTTCAAATTCCACTCACTCATTGCTTGTATATAGGAAAGCAATTGACTTTTGTATATTAACATTGTATCCTGAAAACTTCTTATAACCATTTAATAATTTCAGGAGTTTTTTGGTTGATTTTTTTCATATATTCTACATAGATAATCATGTAAAATGCAGATAAATACAGTTTTGTTTTTTTCCTTCCCAACCTGGTATACTTTTCATTTCTTTTTCTTGTCTTACTGCATTACCTAGGACTTCCAGTATGATTTTGAAATGCAGTGGTGAGAGAGGACAACCTTGCCTTTTTCCTGATATTTCTGGGAAAGTTTCTAGTTCCCCCTTAAGTATCATGTTAATTGTGGGTTTTTTTGTAGATGTTCTTTATCAAGTGATGAAGTTTTCCTCTAGTCTTAGTATTCTGAGCGGTTTTCTTTTTTTAGTCATGAATAAATGTTGGGTATCTTTCAAATGCCTTTTCTGCACTATTGATATGATCAGGTTTTAACCTGTTGATGAGATACATACATTAATTGATTTTTGAATATTGAAACAGCATTGCAAACCTAAGATACATCCTGCTTGGTCATGGGGTTAATTTCTTTAAACATTGTTAGATTCCATTTGCTAGTATTTTGTGGAAAGGAAGCAAAGCAATCCATTGAGTAGGAGACATGTAGAAAACAAGAACTGGTGTAAAGCTTGAAATTGTTGGAAATTGGCATAAATATTTAAGGTTGCACATTGATATGTTCAACTTTATACTGATTTCTCATCTTTTCCATTCATTTCACATATTGAACAGTACAGATAGAGCACTCAAACTGCTGACACTAAGGTCAAAATTATGAATATATTTTAAAATTGTTCCTTTTAGAGGATGAAGTATTAACAATATGGACATTGGGCTTCACTGATGTTCTGCACTAGTTGCGGAATAAAATGAGGAAATTTTAATGATAGGACAGTGTGGGAAAAAAACCAAGATTAGAAGTCCAGGAAATTTGCCATGGAAACTGTCAAACATTGAATTATTCTCCTACAATTATATCCCTGCAAGGCATGTGGACCATTAGACATTCTGTGATAGAAAAGACAATGAAGGTCATCTTCTCCTTGTATTTTATAGAACAGATAGTTACACCATTATGAATTAAGATGAAAGATTACAGTCATAACTAAGTGACAAACTCATAACCATCACAGTCCTGATCAGAATGATGATGATCATGATGATGATTAATATAAGATTAGTAATCTTATAGCTATCTCTGGGCCTGTGTTAAGCATTGTGTCTAGCCATTTATTACAGTTGGTTATACCATAATACTAATGGAGCTACATTTGTGGTTATGTCAGCTCTTTAAAGCATACATTTCTTGGTTTTAGAGTCAGGGACTGAAATCTTGACCTGCCAGCTTTCTTGCAGTTGAACACAAGGTGCGTCTACATAAAATGTGTGCGTGATTCAGTGCAGTCAGTCAGCACTACAACAAACTACAGGAAAATAGATAATTTTTTGTCAAAAAGTTCAATGAAATTATGTCTAGGAAATGACAGCTCAGTATTTTTAGGATTCTCATAGTCTTATGACTACATCTGGCACATTCCAATTTTTAATAATGAAATTATGTACATTAATAGATACTTAAACATTATCAGAATAAATTTCAAGTATGAGGTTCCTTGATCCTGTACTTAGCTCAAAATTTCTGTCAATGATATGAATAAAATAATAAAATTCATGTTCATAATATGTATGGATAAATCTTGCAGGGCAAATTGTGTGATCCATTACAAACATAACGTTAACAAATTTTTCATTGGTCTGAAAATCAGGTAAAATAAACTAGAGCAATTTGTATGAAATCCAAGGTAAACAATTCCATTTAGTCTAAAAATTCTACATAATTATGAATAGAAGCTACCCATAATACAGAAAAAGATGAAATTAAAAAAGCCTGCATACATGGATAGTAAGAAATGCTCAAACTTAGCACGAGCTCCTAAAAAATTAGGATGTCTGCAGAGAATTGTATCTTGAAACTAAGCCATACAATGAAGAAAAATTGTGACTATATAGATCAGGAGAAGACCTTGATAAGTTGTGGCAGATGTTTGTATGGCTCTCATTTGGGAAAGATATTTTGTAAATTCTAAAACAAGTGAGTGGGAATTATAAAGAAATTATTTTACTTCAGCATAAGAACTTACTATACATAAAAATATGTAAACTTTTGTTTATTCCAAATATTACTGGGCTTCCCTGTGATGTGATCTTCCCATCCCTGAATGAACATATATCCATTTTGCAAGTACTGGTTGCTATGCACTATGTTGTCTCTGAATAATTTATCAGTGGACATGAAACTTACATGTTAGTGGGACAGCTACTCATGAATAGTTGCAGTGGAGAGTCCTCTGCAGTGGGTAGGGAGAATTCTGTGATTGACAATGAAAGCTTATGGAATGTTTCTCTGTTTTTCTGGAGTTTTCTTGTTTTTTTTGTTTTGTTTTGTTTTTTTTGCTTTGTTTTCCTTCTGAAGTTATAAAAGAAAAGAAATGCTCTGAACATAGTGGATGAAAGTGGAATGACAGCTCAAATAGCACCAAGATTCTTGATGCTTTGCTTTGTGTATTTGTTCGTACTGCTTTTTTCAGAGAAGAAAGGTGAATGAGAAGATTCAACTCCTCAGACTACATCTAACTCCAAGTTTCTAGGAGTCAGATTATACAAACACCACAGGAAATAATATTTTTTAAAAATAACATTTTGAACCAAATATTGTTAAAACTTCTTGCCTTGAAGAGGCATGTTACACTTATTTGCTACCTGGAGTGGAATTGTGTCTATTCATATACGAAGTAAATAAACATAATTGAATTTATATGCTAGGAAATATGTTTTATTGTTCTATGTAGAATGATTTTGTCTGTGGTGAAACAGTTGACATCTCCCAGATAGAGCTATGGTTTTCCTGATAAAATGTTTTTGTAAAAACTGTGTTTTGAAAAGCTAAAATACATTCTGAAACATTTTCTTTAAGTAAGCCGGACTTTGTCAGTTGGGGTGGTTTTTATTTCTTTATTTTGGCATGTCTACACAACATGGAAGGAAAAGTAGTGAAAATCTTTGCCAAATGACACACTGCCATCCATCCATAGGGAGCAGCTCTTGGATTATCATCCCCACAGCAATCCTAAAACAAGTCATTTGGAGTGGAAGAGAGCACAAGTGAGACTTTTGCTTTCTATAACTCTTTGCACCTCCCATAATCTCTAAGCATCCTTCAAGGGGATGATTTTGGAGGAGATGGAGATATTTGCCTGTGATCTGTGGGGCTTCCTGTGATTACTGCACTTTTTAAAACAGGGAAAGCTTGAATGCCTTGCTCCTTAATGTGTGGTCCCAGGACCAAAAGCATCAGCATTACCAAGAATCTTGTTAGAAATGAAGAAACTCAGACCCACCCCAGTCAAAATGGATTAGAAGCTGCATTTTTAATGAGATCCCACATTAAAGTTTAAAAGTAGTGTTCTAATCTGTGCCTTTTGTCAAGGGAAAATGAAGATCATATAGTTTAAAGGAAAGTCTGAGAAACTTGTGTGTGTACGTGAATTTTATTAACTTGCATTTATTGTTTTCAATGGCTAGGTAATGTTCTAAATGCATTACAAACATGATCTTCTTTAATCCTCCCCATACGCTTTGAGTTGAAAACTATTATGTTCGTTTCACCGATGAAGTAACTAACACTTAAAAAGTTCAGGTATATTGCCCAAGACCACAGAGCTAATGAGAATCAGAATCTGTCCCCAAACTTCCTTGCTAGTTCCAATTCTCAAAATACAGAGTCTTGGGCTTCCCTGGTGGCGCAGTGGTTGAGAGTCCGCCTGCCGATGCAGGGGACACCGGTTCGTGCCCCGGTCCGGGAAGATCCCACATGCCGCGGAGCCGCTGGGCCCGTGAGCCATGGCCGCTGAGCCTGCGCGTCCGAAGCCTGTGCTCCGCAACGGGAGAGGCCACAACAGTGAGAGGCCCGCGTACCGCCAAAAAAATATATAGAGAGAGTCTTAAACTGATAATTTGCCTCTTTGTTCCTCACTTTCCTATATGCCTTTCGATGTAGAACCTATACAGTCAGGGGAAAACAGGGTCATATTAGAATGTAGCAGATTGGTAAATACTGTTTATCTCAGTAGGTTAATCTTCACACTAGTAGAATATTGATATGAATTAAATTCTGATAAAAGTAAATTATTGGAAATATTACCAACGATGTCAAGCTCTAGTTAGTCTTAATATTTATGATGACACTCTCAAAAATAACGTTATTAAAATTTTTTTGTGTCTGAATTTTTTTCACACAATAAATACTAGCTACAATTCAACACAGACATTTTGTAGGCAATTAATTAAACTATGATATAGTTAATGAACTTTGAATGACATATCATTAAGATTTGAACAGGCGCTATTTGGAAAATAACTTTCCCCCTTTCTAAAAATTTAAACTCTTGCTAACTGTGCTAAATATGAGTAAACAATGCTTAATTATAATAAAATATAGGATCATGGATTTCTGTTGTTTGCTCTCCCTGAGCTTTTCCTTTCTGGTGAGCACAGCATATGTTTTACTACTAAGATTCATCACACAAAAAATAAAATAGAAAAAATATATTTGTCCTCCAAATGAAATGTAAAGAGACCATGTGATCCAAACACAAACATATTAAACAACCAAATCCATTAACCAAATTTGCAAAATTCTATATTCTTGCTGACCTCGGTGTGGTGCTTGCCTCACATACTAAGAATTTAGGGCAATGACACTACTAAATGCTTCATAGCAAACACCCCATTATATTATTTATACATGTTGATTTTTCCCCTCAGTAGTATTTCTCTAGGTAAATAAAAATACGAAAGGGTAGCAAATCTAATCAATTAGGTATAGAATTCAAAACCAGTATCTCTTGTGCCTTCAGTGCATTCAAGCATGTTATTTATTTTCAATATTGAATCTAAAATGTGCAGAATATGCTCTAATTAAAGGCTCCTGAAGACAAGGTCCCTCAGTCATTGTACAGACTCTGTTTCCTAATTTGATTGCTCTTAAGCTTTCCTTCAAAATGTTTCATTCCTCTCAGGATTATACACGCACACACACACACACACACAATTGTGATCTCATTCTCCCTCATCTTAATTTTTCTCAGTTATTTGCAGTTTTTGAAATGTAAAAAAGAAACATGATATTATCCGTTAGTTACTGAGCATGTACATTTTTACAGACACTGTATGAGTGGTTTTACTATGCATATGTCCTATTGAATATGTGAAACAACTGCATAATTCTATTTCTATTACTCCCTTTTATCAAAGTCAAAAATTGAGACCCAAAGAGGTTTTAAATAACTAACTCAAAGTCACACAGCTAAAAAATCAGAGCACACTGGTATTTCAACATTTTCCTTTTAAAAAGTTTCAATATCTATATTAAAATTTCTACAATGAGTTTAACAAGAATTTCAAGTCTTATGCTACTTTTAGAATGATTTTAGTGTGAATATGATGCAGTGAGCCTCATAAAATTTGTCATAAAGCGCTATAATGGGAATCTAATCCATTTCTTAAATGCACTAGGGATCTCTGGATGCTTAAGGAGATCAGTAAACTACACAGTGTTTTCTGAAGAGGGAATATGTACATAAACAAGTGGAATTGACATAATAGAAAATAAGAAAAATGGTAACATATTTTTGGTATTTTTATAATGAAATTATTGCAGAATTGTTCATGAAATTTACTTTTATATAATTTGATCGTTAAACAAAACCTACTAAGATAAGTTGATAAATTGGAGAAAAAAGAAAAATGAGTCACAAAATAGTATAATTTAATCTAAAAAAATTGTGCTGACATTTATTGCCCTACATCTCAGGAAATATTCAGTCTTTCAGAGGCACCATCATATAATCCTGGAATGCTTTACTTGCATAGACTTACGTTTAATTTCCATAATTTTATAGCCACAGTAATTAAGAGATAGAGAAGTAAATTATTTCCCAATAAAATTAAGCTAATTAGAGTTATGTCGTTACAAAAACCTAACCCCACTCTGTCTGCAACATTCTTCTATTCTTGTTTGGTGGGAAATGATTTTTATTGGTTTTATAATTTGATAATGAATTGTGTGGCAGTTTGACTCATGCAGGATTCCTCACAGCCACAGATTATAGGCAACACCATGAACTCTAAAGATATACTAAAACCTTACTAAATAAGCAGTTATTTTACTGTCTTATTTATGATTAATAGTATGAATTTGGAAAAACCCAAATTCAGTGTTGGTGGTGCAGTATGTGACCATTGAATAGAATTAACCTCACAGCATGCATAAAAATTCAATCCATACACTGCACTTTGAAAAAAGCCTTCTAGATTGTAGTACTATAAAGATTTTAAAAAAATTAAAATAGTAATTTGTTTTTATTAAATATTAATATTAATAAGTACATTAATAATTAATGTATAAAATAAAATTTCTAGGGCTTGTCAAGGAAAAATATTTCTCAGTGACCAGCTTAACTTTAGAATATTACTAGTCCTGTACAGTACTTTTGCAAATTATTTCCTGACTCTATACTTCTCACTCCTCCTCAGCAGGTACACATACTTTGAAATTTTGGTCTCTTATTTATTTGTTGTTTTTTACTACTTTATCTCACATACTTTTACTTCAATCATTTGTTGTTTATTTTATGACCTGTTGAATTTTAGCCAAGAGGAATTAACCAATGCATATTCCTGTGTAAAATAGTTTAACTCAACCCTTGAGTGATAAGAGATACATGCATCAAAACATACATAAAAATACATACATACCTATATACATCAAAAGGGCAAGTTATGTTGGGTGAAAAAGCAGGCCTTACTGGGAAAAATAGCATGCAGATTATTGGGAGAGAATTCTCCATGTGTCTCTTAGGTTTATGCATATCTTGTGAAGAGAGAACTGACTGCCCTTTCTTTTGGAATATAATTTCAAAGACGTTTGTTTAGTGTACAATCTTAGAAGACAGAGATAGAATCTCTCTGGAGCAAAGGGAAGGTTTGGAAGATAGAGATGGTGTCACTTTCCAAACAAAAGTGCAGCCCTGTTTACTGTTCAGTTTAATCAAGGTAATATTTGCATCTGGTAAAAAGTGTAGGGCTTCCCTGGTGGCGCAGTGGTTGGGAGTCCACCTGCCGATGCAGGGGGCACGGGTTCGTGTCCCGGTCTGGTAAGATCCCACATGCCGCGAAGCGGCTGGGCCTGTGAGCCATGGCCGCTGGGCCTGCGTGTCCGGAGCCTGTGCTCCGCGGCGGGAGAGGCCACAGCACTGAGAGGCCCGCGTACCGCAAAAAAAAAAAAAAAAAAAAAGTGTAGGTACACTTGCTGCCCACTGTAGAACATTCAGGTTTTGTAAGCCCAGGGTTTCTCTTCTATAACACAATTACTATGCGTAATGTGTCATCTGGATCTATTTGCATTCCTCTATGGGAATCATGGTTTATAAATTGGTTAAAATGCCATTACTCCGGTTCCTATTACTGTTTTGAGTAATAAATTTGTGTCTGATCCAAGGACACATATCTTCTACCAACTTTCATGCAATCTACAGAAATTTTATTTAAGAAAAAAATTACTTAAGCTCAAAGGACAGTGAGACTTACAAAAGTTAACTTGGCCTACCTCATTCCTCTCCCCTGCTCTGTGGTGGTCTTAAAAAACATCAGACTTACAATTTATGGTAATGATGAAGACCAGCAATCTTGCAGGTATTGGAAGAGATAGGCCAAATTTGGAGCACCTTATAAATCCCTGCTCCCAGGCATTGTCACCATTTGTTCTATCTGTGGCCCTATAGAAAAGCCCTATTCTAATGGTATTGTCAATTTGTGACTTGACTTGGAACACCCTTCGTAGAAAAGGCCCTTTTCCCAGGGTATTTTTCAAAAAGAATCAGCTGCAACTGATTAACACCAAAGCTGCCAAAGACTGTGGTACTAGTTGAAGCAAACAAAAGCCTAGACAAAGTTTAAAAGTAAGGTTTGGGAAGTAGATGTCCATAGGGTACTTTGAAACGCACTGACAGATTGCTGAGGATTTAGAAGGATGTGTGCATATGCAGCACTGTGTGCATGCCCAGGCAAGATATGAGACATCTCCAGTTACTTACCTCTGGCTGACTTTAGGCCCTGTGCAAGCAAGAAGCAATCGTTAATGCAGACTTGTAAACTGCCTGAGCATTGAAAGTATATCCCAACACACACACACATACACACACACACACACGCACGCGCACACACACGGCCACTTGGCTAAGGTAGAAGATATATATATATTAGCTAACCTATAAACTAATCAAGCAGTTGCTTCAGTGGCTGCATATGACAAGGAACACAAATTTTACAGAGTCCAGGGAAGTCACTCAACAAACAAATAGCAATAAAAACAACAAACAACAAAGATCAAAAACAAACTCCGGAGACAGGAGAAGAATCTCATTTCCAGAGTTTCCACATGACATTTTTATATTGTTCAGTTTCAAACAAAAATGTTAAGACATACAAAGGAATAGGAAAATATGGCTTATAAGTTAGAAAAGAAAAATCAGTCAATAGAAATTGTCCTAGAGGGGGCCCAGAAGTTGGAAAATTATAATATGTTGAGTACTTTAGATTCAAAAAACCAAATAATTTGAAAGTAAAATGATGAAATATATGCAAACATAACCTAGAAAGAGAGTGGCTATGCTAACCTCAAAAAAAGAATAGTCATTAAGATAGTAATTACTACTAAAGACAATGAGGGACAGTGCATAATGATAAAAAATTAGAGATAACAATTATAAGTATATATGCACCTAACAAGAGAACATCAAATTATGTGAAACTAAAGCTGATAACAGTAGACAGAAATAATTTAACAATAAGTTCATGACTTCAATATTTTATTCTCAATAATTGATAGAACTAGTTGTTATTAAAAATTAGAAATTAACGGTAATTTGTTATTAGAAAATAACAATATTTAGAAAACTTGTGTAGAGCAATCAACCAACTTGATCTAAGAGACATCTACAGAACACTAAAAGCCAAAACAGCAGAGTATACTTTCTTTTGACGTGCTCATGGAACATTCTCCAAGGTAGTCTGTATGGTATGCCATAGACCAGTTTTAACACATTTAAAAGAATAAAAGTCATACAAAATACGAATTACGTACAAAATAATGCTAAAATATAAATTAAAAATTGAAAGAAATTTGGTAAATCAACATATATTAAAGTTGACATAAAATCTTAGGTAAATATATTATTTTCTTTTTGTCCTTCGGCCCCTACTAATCATTACAAAAGATATATATGTATCCATATTTAAAAAGTGTTTTTGGCAACTGGTCTGTTAAATCTTATGTGTTTATATTAAAACTATCAACAATGAGGACAAAATAAAAGAAACTACAAAGAAGCTGTAGTACAAAGATGCTAAAATTGAGGGCAAAACAAATAAAATTCAGTTTTTATTCTTGTTTTCCAGTTGAAATCGAGGTGAAAACTCTATCTCATTTTGTTAGCTTCATGTTCTGGCTATAATTTGGGCAACAGAGATACATGAGACTTGCCTAGTGAAGAGCTGGCAGTCCATTAGTAAATCCTTCAGGGAATCTTAAAACCAGGGAGAGAGATCCTTACAAATTAACAGTAAAATGAGATAAGAACCATTCCTCTTGGAAGAAAAAACTTCGAGAAGTGCACCACAAATACAAGATATGTTAACCTTGGACTGAAGTTTAAGTGGCTTGATACAAATTAGTTCAGTCTTTTTTTCTGGGTCTCACTGCAGATTTAACCTGATGAGTTGATACAATGCAATTACTTAAAACATCATTATTCTAAGTTCTATGTGAAGTCATGCTATTCTGTCCCTATTTAAGAAAGATAATATATACATCATAATATGGTATTCCATAGAAACAATGAAATAAAAAGAGGATATCTTTTCCAATAAAGTGGCATTGCTTGGCTGAATACGAAAATTGCCTCTTCTGAGAATATCTGTGTAATTTAATCACTCATTTGGCAAATACAACTTTTTATAAAGCACTGTATTTAAAAACACACGTGAGAGTAAATCCCTTATAAGAGATACACACATTGGTTTAACTTCATACATAAGACATGAGGAAATTCTGAATAAGAAAACACTCTCAGAGGTGCAATATTAATGATGTAAGGCAACAAAACAAATGGGAATGACTGTTTATTAGTTTCTGAAAATCTTCACACATATATAAGACTCTGTTACTGTGTCTTGGCTCATTTTTATTTTTTCATTGTTATGTTTTTAACCTTTTTCAAAAAATGTTTTTCCTCTCTGTCCTTACTCCTAAACACACGGGTGTACACACACACACATCCCAATACTCACATACAAGGATTCCATTAATTTATAATACAGAAAAGAAAAATCCAACCAACCTATGTCTTAAGTAAATTTCGACTTATTATTTTCTCATTTAACAGGAAAAACAGATATAGTCATTTTAGGACTGAACTAATTTCTTCATAATGACATCAATGATTCAGTTGCCTTATAAATTTCTACTCTGTCATTTTTTTTTTTTTTTTTTTTGCGGTACGTGGGCCTCTCACTTTTGTGGCCTCTCCCGTTGCGGAGCACAGGCTCCGGACACGCAGGCTCAGCGGCCCAGCCGCTCTGCGGCATGTGGGATCTTCCCGGACCAGGGCACGAACCCATGTCCCCTGCATCGGCAGGCGGACTCTCAACCACTGCACCACCAGGGAAGCCCTCTACTCTGTCATTTTTAGTTTATGGGCTTCATCCTCATATTTATCACCTCAGAGTCCCAAGAAATCTTCTTCACTTCCATTATATATCTGTATTTCCAGCAGGGAAAAAGAATAGGAAGATGGATAAAATAATATTAATCACCCAAATTTGTTCTTTTTCAAGGATATTTACTGGGAGCCTTATCCAATATCATCTACTAACATCTCTTTTGTCAGAATTATTGTGTCAGATACTTTTTTCTTGGTTATGAATAATGATGAGAAATGTAGTTAGTTTAAAGCTGAGCACATTGCCCCCAAACTAAATATAAGTTCTGTTAGTTAGCAAGAAAAGGAGGGTGAATATTGAATTGGAATTTGTCAGTGTGTGTGCACATACACACAGGTTTGAGTCGAATATACTCCACTAAGCTCTCCTGTTTTGTTTTTTTCTTCTGGCTCTCTGCCACTTATATAGTATAAGTAACAATTTTTTTTTTTTTTTTTTTTTGTGGTACGCGGGCCTCACTGTTGTGGCTTCTCCCATTGCGGAGCACAGGCTCCAGACGCGCAGGCTCAGCGACCATGGCTCACGGGCCCAGCTGCTCCGCGGCATGTGGGATCTTCCCGGACCGGGGCACGAACCCGTGTCCCCTGCATCAGCAGGCAGACTCTCAACCACTGCGCCACCAGGGAAGCCCTAAGTAACAATTTTTAATACTCTCTATTCTTCACTGTGCATCCCTTTACCTAACACATTGCCTAGGAAATGGGGACATTTAAGAAATATATGTTAATTTGTGCTTATATATCTGTGTGTATGTGTATATACATGAGTAAACACATCAGATTAGGTTTGAAACTGGTAAGCTTATGATGCCAGCAGCCTGGTGCCGTCCAGAATTCATTGATGGTGACTGCCAACTAGAAACTGTTAAATAAGACTGCAGAAGTTCTATTGAGAACACAGAAGGAAAAAAGGAAAATCCTTGTATTTTTTTTAGCAAATTTATATAACCTTATTTTGTACTCCTTATCAGAAAAGCAATATATGTGAAAGTTGATTCTCACTGTCTGACTTTTTCTGTTTGTTTTTTTTTTGTTGTTAAATTCAGTAAAAAAAAAAAAAAAAAGAATGTTAAGAATGAGTCAACTCATATGAAAGCCATGTGAACAGGTAGCAGCTTCCCAGGATAGTGCATCAGAGTACAAGATAAATGAGTATAAACGAAGAATTCATTTCAGGGAATTAGATGTTGATGTATGTTTTGTGCCTTATGGGCTTGTTTCACTGAATGAATTTGAAAAATAATAAACTTTCTTATAAGCTGATTGGAAAAAATTGAGAAAGCTTTTAAAAAATTTGTTTATAAGTAGTTCACATGATTATAAAGGCAAAAAGAAATAATAACTATGAAGTTTGTGTGTGCGTCTTTGTGTGTGTGTGTATATGTGGTAACTCTGATAATAGAAGTCATTTATTTAATTCAACAAACCAATAAGCAGCTATTAGTATCTTGATTTTATAGATTTAAAAAACTGATGGGCTTCCCTGGTGGCGCAGTTGTTGAGAGTCTGCCTGCCGATGCAGGGGACACGGGTTCGTGCCCCGGTCAGGGAAGATCCCACATGCCTCGGAGCGGCTGGGCCCATGAGCCATGGCTGCTGAGCCTGCACGTCCGGAGTCTGTGCTCCACAACGGGAGAGGCCACAACAGTGAGAGGCCCGCGTACCACAAAAGCAAAACAAAACAAAACAAAACTGATAATCGGAGTTTAGTAATGTCCTCAAGTATAAGAGCTGGTTAATGGAACATCTAGGATGTCCCTCTCTTCAGAGTCCTTTTGCGATATATGGCGCATTCAACCCACAATTTTCTTAAAAATAGATATTCTGAGGAATTTGTTGTAGAATATAATTGCCTTTATATAATTCCCTGCTTTGGTTACCCATTGGGCAGGCATATTCTTTAATAAGATTGTCTACTTATTAAAATGTGACTTTTAAAAAGTTTTCCAAATTACTCACATACAAGTTTTATCTTAGAATTTTAAGATTCGTTGTTTATCTGTATATCTCTGTTTAACTCAGCCATCACCTCAGTGGTTTAACAGCCTTCTTCTTTTGTGCTGTCACTTGGTCTTAGACCCTTCGTACTGAAGAGTCATATTATTTTCTGTCTCTTCTTATACAGCAGCTCTTTTCATCTTATCTATCTATCTATCTATATCTATATCAATATCATCTATATCTATATCTATGTAGGTTTATGTGTGTACGTGTGTTTCTCATTGATCTTTCCCTGCATATTATTTTATTTTAACTTTCTGAAGGTGCACATTTAGAGTTACATACAGCATGCCATAATTTTAATATTATTTTATTTAAGAAAATTGAGCACTTGATTTTAATAAGGTACTATACCAGACCTCTTAATATTTTCTCTTTTGTTTCTGTTTGTCTCCATCATGCCAATATATTCTTTTAAGCTATAGCAGCACATTAGGAACAACTTATTGGCTCATTTACATGGTCATATGTTTGGGCAAGACACTTTTTCATTAAAAAGTTATTTTGGGAGGGGCAATGTCCTTGGCATTGTGAATTCTATGTATCAAATATTTTAATAAAAATGCCTTCCAAATAAAAAACCCATATTTTCCAATTAACTTTTAGATATGAAACTGAATAAAACAAATATCTACTTAAAGTAATTTATTAATTTTATATGTGTAAATAC
This sequence comes from Globicephala melas, assembly GCF_963455315.2. NCBI lineage: Eukaryota > Metazoa > Chordata > Mammalia > Artiodactyla > Delphinidae > Globicephala > Globicephala melas. The sequence continues at coordinate 50,918,671 of NC_083317.1, read as the reverse complement.
ATGTCATCTTTGTAAAATGTATTAATTCTTGTATATTGTTTACATATATGATAAAATTAAATTTTACATCTACTTTAAGCATCTTTTTCTCTGCAATAAATATAAAAAAAAATTCAGATGCTGTGCTGGCATCTTTTATGACAATTTTTGATTTATTAACACACTATTCCAGAGAATATTGGGGTTTTTTTTGTTTGTTTGTTTTGCGGTACGCGGGCCTCTCACTGTTGTGGCCTCTCCCGCTGCAGAGCACAGGCTCCGGACGCACAGGCCCAGCAGCCATGGCTCACGGACCCAGCCGCTCCGCGGCATGTGGGATCTTCCCGGACCGGGGCACGAACCTGTGTCCCCTGCATCGGCAGGCGGACTCTCAGCCACTGCGCCACCAGGGAAGCCCGAGTATATCGTTTTTACTTCCTTTTAAGCCATTTAATATGGATTATTTTTCCTTGTGTGAATTTCGTTTTTAGTTCATGTAGTACGATACCTGAAGAATCCATTCACACATCATTGGACTGCTGTTTTTATGTTTGTATTTTGTCTTTTTATGATTACCATATTTTAGTTACTTGCTTCTGGTGACTTAAAATGTTTATTTGCAATTACATCAAATAATTGCAATTGTGAAGTTGCATCTTTGAGTTTAAATGGCACATCTGTGTTGTTTGTTTGTTTATCCCCATGATTTTATTTAACAATTTTAAAACAAATTTCTTTAAGTATGCAAATTGATATTGATTGAAAATGTTTCTGGTTATTCTATATTCCCTGAACCATATTTAGGGCTCAAAATACAGCATTATATTTTATCCATTTTAAGACGTTTATTTTCATGTTTTAACAACTTTGAAATTAGGATGTCTCTTATAGTCAGTGATAGGTCATAGTTTAATTGCAATCATTTTTTCCCTTTTTAGTAATATATAAAATAATGTGCCTCTTCCAATGAATGGCATTTTAAATTTGATGAACTAGAGCAATTGAGTACTTTGTAACAACCGATATATTTAATGAATCCCTCTTTTCTGGGGAATAATTATGTACATCCAAGTTTGTACATTTGGGAACAGATGGAACATGGTTTCTAACTTAAAGCTCTCATGGAGGAGAATAATTACACTGCAGTTAGTAATGTCTATAATAGAAGTATAAAGAAAGCTCTGCTGGAGTCCACTGAAGGGCTGAACAGAGTGTCTCACTGTAGAGAGTCAGAAAAGACTTTAAAGAGTAGATGACTTTGAGGTGAAATTTGTAAAATTAGGCTTTTATTAGGTGGAAAATGTGAAGAGGAAAATTTGAACAGAGGAGGAAGCCTGTGAATAAATATGAAGACCAATGAAACAATGACATGATCTAGATGCCCAATTATTCTGACTGGATTATAGGGTGTGGGACAAAATTGTGAAAATAATCTGAAAAATTATACAGGAGCACTTAAATAAAAGTCTGTGGCCTTAATAAAGAAAATGGACTTTTTCTTGTAGGTAAAAGAGCACCATGGAACAGCTATTATTATCCACTATATGATTTAGAATGATCAGTATGAGGGCAATGTGCAGATCAAGACGAAAAGGCTGGAAGTAGGAAGATATAACAGGTTGATGAAGAGAGGACCTTAAAAGAGAAACAGTATAGCACAAGAAGAGTGATTTTATCTAGAGATTATCTAAGAGAAATTATCTGGCATATGTGATAATGTTACTGAACCAAACGTGGATCCATTGTCCTGTGGGCAGTAAAGTCAATGTACTGACACCAGGTGGTGGTGAAGGAAAGTACAGCGTTTATTGCAGGGCACCAAGCAAGAAGAAACAGGCAACTCATGCTCAAAAGACCTGAACTCCAAGTTTCAAGGAAGCAGTTTTAAAGGGAGTGTGAGGGAGGGGGCTGCAGGGTACTTGATCACCTAGTGCACAAATGTCGGATTGGTTGGCATGAGGTGAAGTTTCAAGCATCATCAACCTTCTGGTTTCAACCAGTCTAGGGTCTATGTTCTTGCAGTCCATAGTTTTCATCTGGTGGAGGTCTGCTTCCTGTAAAAACAACTTAGGAGTGTGTGTCAGGAGTTTATCTATATCTTTCAAGGAACTGTGTGTTTGGTGATTCTGCTATGTGACAGATTTATAGTCTAAATTTTACCAGTTTCCCAGCCCAACAGCTAATTTTTGTTTCTACACCTTTACATTTCCTCATCATTAACTCTTGAGTCGGCCTTTAGAGACTCAAGGGAGGCCTGGGAGACTAAAGCAAAAGCCTGTTACTTCAAAGGACAGGGACACAAAGGCTTGTATATGGTTTCAGTAGTAGACTACATGAAAAAAGAAAGAACTTGAACATGAGCATTTAGGATTTGGGGAACATTAGCTGAGATAATATGTAAAGGAGTAGCTTTGGTGAGAATGTATGTGTTGTTCTAGGTATGGAGATGTCCAGTAGATAGAAATAGTATAAAGTCAGATATCTTAACTTGTAGTAGGCCTCAGAAAAGTAATCATTATAACTATGGAGGATTTTATGTCATAAATAATACCACACAGCTCTTACTTAAAGCTTAAATGTTGCTTAAGTTAATTGTTCCTGGACTGTTTGGGGGAAGCACTAGAGAGCACAGGGTTATTTTAAGAGTTTCTTGGATGGTGGGGGTTGTGGGATTTGATAAAAGTAAGTAAAATTTTAGTTTCTTCATCACACTTCACCAAGAGGAGCTCTGCTGATATTTAATTTATTTGTCTATGTTCCTTGGTATGATTTCATTGGAAGAGAGACAGAGACAGACAGACAGACAAACAGGACAGAGATTTCCCATGTACCCACTGCCCTCACTACACATGCACAGCCTTTCTTATTACCAATATCCTCCACCAGAGCTGTACATTTGTTACAATTGGTAACTAATAGATTAACCTCAATTTACACATTATTATCACCCAAAGTCCATAGTTTACATTGGGGTTGACTCTTGGTATTGCACATTATATGGATTTGGACTAATATATAATTACATATATTCACCAGGTAATTATAGTATCATACATAGTGTTGCTACTGGTCTAAAAACCTTCTGTGCTTTGCCTTTTCATCCCATTCTCCCCCCGTCCCTTGGCAACTGCTGATATTTTTACTGTCTACATAGTTTTGCCTTTTCCAGAATGTCATGTAGTTAGAAACGTACAGCATGTAGATATTTCAGAATGCCTTACTTCATTCTCCATGTCTTTTCATGGCTAGATAGCTCATTTCTTTTGAGCAAAATATTATTCCATTGTCTGGGTATAATTCAATGTATTTATCCATTCATCTACTAAAGGACATCTTGACTGCTTCCAAGTTTTAGTGATTATGAATAAAGCTGGTATAAATATCCCTGTGCAGGTTTGTATGTGGATATAAGTTTTCACTTCATTTGGGTAAATACCAAAGAGCACAATTTCTGGATCGTATAAGAGTATGTTTAGTTTTACAAGAAACTGCCAAACTGTCCTCCAAAGTAACTGTACCATTTTGCGTTCCCACCAGAAATAATGAGAGTTTTGGTTATTCCATACTCTCTACAGTATTTGGTGTTGTCAGTATTCTGAATTTTGCCAAAGGTGTGTAGTGTTAATAGGTGTGTAATGGTATCTCGTTGTTTTAATTTACATTTCCATGATGACAAATAATATGAAGTACCTTTTTCTAAGTTTATTTGCCATTTGTATAACTTTATTTTGAAGTGTCTGTTAAGGTCATTGACCCACTTTTTAATTGCTTTTTTATTGTTGAGTTATGAGTTACTTTTATATTTTGGATAACAGTCATTTATCAGATACATCTTTTGCAAATATTTTCTCCCAGTTTGTGGTTTATCTTTTAATTCTATTGTCCTTCACAGAGAAGAAAATTTAATTTTAATAAAGTCCAACTTAATTATTTCTTCCATTGATTGTGTGTTTGGTGTTGTATCTCAAAAATCATCATCAAACCCAAGGTCACCTAGACTTTCTCTTATGTTATCCTCTCGGAGTTTTATAGCTTAATGTTTTACATTCGTGTTTGTAATCTATTCTTAGTTAATTTTTTGTGAAGGGTGTAAGGTCTTTGTCTAGGTTCAATTTTTTTGCATGTTGATGTCCAGTTGAAAAGACTATCTTTGTTCCATTGTATTGCTTTTGCTCCATTGTCAAAGATAAGTTGACTATATTTATATATTCTATTTCTGGTCTTTCTGTTATGTTCCATTGATCTAGCCATCTACATTTTTGTCAATACTAAGCTGTCTTGATTATTGTAGCTTTATAATAAGTCAATATCTGGAAGTATCAGTCCTCCAACTTTGTTTTTCTCCTTCCATTTGCTATTCTGGGTCTTTTAGCTCTGCATATAAATTTTAGAATAAAATTGTCAATATTCACAAAGTAACTTGCTGGAGTTTTGATTGGGATTGCAATGAATCTATACATCAAGTTGGGAAGAACTGCCATCTTGACAATATTGAGACTTCTTATTCACAAGCATTAAAGATCTCTCCATTTGCTTAGTTCTTTGATTTCTTTCATCAGAGTTCTGTAGTTTTGCTCATATAGTTCTTAAACATATTTTGTTAGATTTATATTGCTAATGTAAATGGTATTGTGTTTTAAATTTTAAATTACACTTGTTTATTGCTGATATATAGGAAAGTGATTGACTTTTATATATTAATGTTGTATCCTATAACTGTCCTATAATTGCTCATTAGTTCCTGAGGTTTATTTTTTCTGTTCTTTCAGATTTTCAACTTTTCAATCATGTCGTCTGAAAGCAAAAACAGTTTTATTTCTTCCTTCTCAGTGCCATTTACTTTATTTTCTTGTCTTACTGCATTACCTAGGACTTCCAGTACAGGGTTGAAAAGCAGTGGTGAGAGTGGACATTCTTGTCTTGTTTTTAATCTCTGTGAGAAAGCTTCAAGTTTTTCATCATTAGTATGCTATTAGCTAAACGTTTCTTTAATAGATATTCTTTATCAAATTGAGGAAGTTCCCTTCTACTCCTAGTTTACTTAGAGCTTTCATCATATATTAGTGTTGGAATTTTGTCAAATATTGAATACTTTTTCTACATCTATTGATATCATGCGACTTTTTGTTTTGTTTTGTTTTTTTGCCTTTTGATGTGATGGATTATATTAACTGCCTTTTGGAATGTGAACTAGCCTTGCATACCTGGAATAAATCCTACTTGGTCATGGTGTATAATTCATTTTATACATTGTTGGATTCAATTTGGGAACATTTTGTTGACAATTTTTGCACCTATGTTCCTGAGAGGTATTGGTTTGTAGCTTTCTTGTAATATCTTTGTCTCGTCTTGGTATTCAGGTAGTGCTGGCCTTCAGCTTCTGTCTTTTGAAAGAGATTATAGAGAAGTGGTGTAATTTCTTTCTTTAAGTGGAATTCACTTTTTATCTGAGCCTAGTGCTTTCTGTTTTGGAAGGTTATTAATTATTGATTCATTTTTATATTTGATAAAGTCTTATTCAGATTATTCTTGTATAAGTTTTGGCAGGTGTGTCTTTCAAGAAATTGTTTAATTTCATCTATGTTATCAAATTTTAGGGCATAGAGTTTTTTATAGTATTCCTTGATTATCCTTTTTCTGCCCTTGGGATCTGTTGTGATGTCCCCTATTTCATTTTTGATATCAGTAATACATGCCCTCTCATTTGTCTTAGTTATTCTGGTTAGAAACTTATTGATTTTATTGTTTAGAAAAATTTTAAATAGAATGGTAAAGAAAATCTCACCAGGAAGTTGGCATTTAAAAACAAACAATCAAGCAAAAAGTTTGTAGGAAGAAAAGTGTGAATCATGTGTATATTTGGGGAAAGTATAAATGTGAAAATGTGTTTCAGGCAGAGAAAACAGCAAGAGGAAATCCTTGAATTTTAAGCTTGTCTGGTGTGCTCCAGGAATAGGAATGGTGCCAAAATAGCTAGAATTAAATGAGCATGATTGGGGAGATAGTATAAAAAGAGATCAGACATGCTATGAGAAAGTGCTTAGATTTTATAGGTTATTTTATGCAATGTAAATATTGGGATATTTATTTCAAGTAAGATGGAATTTTATTGGAAATGGGTGAGCCTTTACATTAAAAAAATCACTTTACCTTTTGATAAAGATGGGGTAGACAATACTAGAAGCATTTATCAGATAGAAAACATTTTGTGATTATCCAAGTGAGAGATAATGGTGGCTTGGACCAGAGTCTTAGCAATGGAGGCTCTGAAAAATTGCTGTGTCATAACCACTAGGATTTGATCATTTGTTTTTTAAAAGCCCCAAGTAAATTACAATTGCCAAGTTTATACATACATACATACATACATATGTGTGTGTGTGTGTGTATAAAGAGAGAGAGAGAGAGCGCTTCTGTATACAAGAAAAGTGATGGGAGTAATACGAAAATAATAACTAACAGTTATTGAATGCTTAGTAGCTTAGTATATGTCAGGCCCTGTTCTGTGTGTTTGAGATATATTTACTCAGTTAATCGTGATAATAACCCTTTAAGGTAAGTAAGTACTATATATATATGACTATTATAAAGAAAATAAACTTTCTGTATATGGTGCTATCCAAAGTCCCCAAGTTAATAAATGTAATAGAAACTAAAACCTAAACAATTTAATCTAGAACCTACACACCTCACCATTGTTGTATATTGCTTCCCTCCTGAATATAAATGTGAAGGTAGAAGAATGAGCAAGTATGTGTGCTGAATTTTCAGCTTTTTTATGGAAAGGCATAGGAGGTTTTCAACATTTAATGAATCAAGTACACAATTTAATTCACATTATACAATTGTACAATTATAGAAGTAATCATCAGAAGCACTAAAACCAGAAATGTTTAATAGAAACTCCCTCTTGGGAATGATTCTCTAAAACAGGGAAGATAAGGGCAGAAGCCGTTACCTTAAAACCGAACTTCCATGATCACCCCAGTCAGTGCCCACTTTACATGTTTACTAGGCTCACCCACTTTATGGGAAACATTTTCACTGTTAGATGTAAGATGATTTTTTTAAGCGCTAAAAGTTATATTCTGCTTTATTATCAGTAGAAGGATTTTATGAAAGTCAATGAAATTGTAACCTCATAAACATTAGGATTTTATGGAAGATAGTGCTAATCTCTAATGTAACTCCAGCTCCTTAGCTATTTGAGAGACTTTTGAATAAATAGACTTGGTCTAGTGTTTGTCCAGCTTTTTGAATTTTGATATTAGCTGTAGTATTACTGAGTTACAGATATTTGTCCACATAATTTGTGTGAGAAAAACATAGGAGGTACTCAGTAGAGGGCCAAGAGAAGATCAAGAGTGCCAGTTAGTAGCCACTCAGAGTCCCCTGCCAGGAACTTTTTCATTTGTATTCAGAGGTTTGGAAAAGATGGTTATCCACGCCCAGAAGAATTCAATGTGAACTCTTGGGTGACATATAAAAGAGAAAAGTTTCATTTCCAGAGAGTAGTGGAAACACAACTAATCTTATGTCCACAATTCTTCCTTCCAAATTTATGAGAAAATATGTATAGAATTTTTTAATTTTTATTTTAATATTATAATGTAGATGAAAGTCTGAAATTTAAAAAGAAAAAACAACTCATGAAAAGAAATAGTGTATTCATTTCTTTAATTTATAACCTTTGTTTTTTTCAAACAAATGACCCAGGGCTTCAAAATTACTTATGTCTTTTGTAATTTAGGATTGTTTTCTTCTTCTTTCTGAAACACTTCCTTATATACTTATTTTCTATGCCCTGTGCCTACAACCTATCCTTTTAGAACCTGATTAAAGGAAGACAGAGGGTCAAATAACTTTTGAAGCTCAATAATTTATTAATATAGCTCCAGTCAAAAACATTGACCTGAATACTGTCTTCCTTTTTAACTGAGATGTTAAATGCTATTTTAGGGATTCTTTTTTCCATTTAATTATGCTTATACTTAATTAAATCTACATAATTCAGCTGATTTCCATCATTATAAAGTATTGTTGTAGGCATGCAGAGAATAAATAGATTTGTTTCTATCAGGAAGAAAGAGCAAAAGCTGAGAGTTGCTGATTCTTTAAAATATAATTTCTACTTAGTAAAGAAATTAACTCCAAAAAATACTTATGTCCTTGCTTTTTCTCAGGATCACACTCAAGTAATGAGCAATTGGGTAATCTCCAGAGCCTATCCTAGGTTTAATGATAATTTTCCCCTTATCTTTCCCTTTACTTTCTTTACTCTTTTTTCTTCTTGGTCTACAGTCCTCTGCATGCCCCAAATTCTAAAGCTTTCCCCTGATTTCCCAGAGATTCTTCTGTGACACATGTGATTCTCCACCCTGAATTCAAACTAATCTATAATTTCTTAGCTAGTGTCTTGTCCTCTTGATCTCGTCATCCTTTCCCTACCTCAACTGTCAACAATTCAATATGATAACTCATATGAGACTCATCTGTGCCCATTTAGTATTTCCTCATAGGAGTAATTCTCTAACTAGATATTTAGGGCTGCTGGGGAAACATATTTTCAGAGTGTAGTGAGTTCTGTACAAGAATCTATGAAAACCTTTTATTTGTATTTCAAAGATCATCTATTATAAGCATATTTTACGTACTTATTATTGGGATAAGTATTGAATCATTTGGTATCTAAAGGAATTATTCAGTGGATGATTATCATCATTTTTGCAGCATGCATAGATCCAAAGACCCTCCATGAAACTGTAGTTAGTTCAATAGTTCAAATAGAGAAAAACAGTGGAAAAATTAAGCCATTATATCATGTCTAGGAAAAAACGCATGTAGGGGAGAAAAAAATTTCCTTAACTCCCTTAGGATCCCTGGCTGAGCCTGAAAATTCGACTGACAAAGACAAATCAACAGGAGAAACACATAAAAATGTATTTAATTAATAGAAGTTTTATGTGATATGGGGACCTTCATAAGGAAATGAAGACTTAGAAGAAATGATTAAGTCTGATGATTTTATACTGTGTTTGATGAAAAGTGGAGAGCTGTGGGAAAACATGATAGCACAAAGGGTATGAGCCAAGGGTAGTAAACTGGGGAAAACTTAGCAAGGCCTGTTCATTCAGATTCCTCTTAGTGTCTTTCCATCTTTGCAGATAAAAATGTTACTTTCCTCTGGATATGAAGTCTCCTCTTACATGAAGGTCCTATGATCTGCTTCAGGGGAGAAAGGGGAGTTTAGAGATCCCTTCACCTGCTGTTGCTAGTATTCCTTAAAATCTTCAATATGCCAAAGCACCATATTTCAGGAGCAATGCATCCTGAACCCCAATAGGTATATCAAATTTAAAGAAATCAATTCTATCACCATCAATGCTCAATTTACATGACTAGCAAAAGTAATATGTCAGTCATATCTCTTTAATACTAACTTGCTAAAATTCATTGGCAATAAGAATCCTGGTCAGTGTAAAATGAGTAAATGCTATGTCCCTGATTCTATCAGTATAGATTGTATATCCATTTTTGGTAAAGCCAGAGAGCTAAATTTAAATTTCAGGTGAGTGAGACAGTTTTTAGAGATACCTTGTTAAAATAAGCCTTTGAAAGTCATTCCCAGGAAGTCGTTCCCATATTATTTTGGCTAAATGTAAATTGGAATTATCCTGAGTTAGCAAGTATATTTTCAAGTTATTAGACTGTTTTGCACAGTATACTTAAGTATACTTATGTTACATTTTACTAAAGTCAAAATGAAGAATCAGAATAAATCTAGACCTGAACCTGATGCTACTGTTTGTATTTTTAAACTTCACTTTAGAAGTTGGTCAACTGGTTTTAGGAAAAACAAGGTCTGTCACATTAAACTATGTATGCTATTGAATTTTATTGTTTTTTAAGAATCATTTGTATCTAGCTTATAATTTTATTGTTAAAATTTAATAATGTTTGTATCTATTGTTATATTTATTTGTTTTTAAATAGCATCAAAAGAAATATAAAATACATTGACACAGAGCCAAGTAAAATTGTTGCATTACTTTTCACTTGGATATCACTGAAGTTTGAAGAAAAATGCCTCATAGCTTCTGCAGATAAAGGGATTGTTAGTCTCTAAGTTAAATGTTTCAATTAGAAGAACTGATTTGTTTTAACCTTTTGCTAATATTAGCATTTAAATGAAGAAAAGTACATTTATGAGGAAAATTTTTATTCTATGGCTAGTCAGCTAAGACATGCCTTTTTTTTTTTTTTTTTGTCTCACCGTTGTGGCCTCTCCCGTTGCAGAGCACAGGCTTCGGACGCGCAGGCTCATCGGCCATGGCCCACGGGCCTAGCTGCTCCGCGGCATGTGGGATTTTCCCCGACCGGGGCATGAACCTGTGTCCCCTGCATCGGCAGGTGAACTCTCAACCACTGCGCCACCAGGGAATCCCTAAGACATGCCTTTTGCACAGCTAAAAAACACACACAAAATATTTTTACCCATAACTTTCAAGTCATATCTTGACAGTTATCTATTTTCTTACAAATTATGCCATCCTCCAAACTGAAGTTAGTTCTCCATCGTCTCAAAAATGTTACATTTTGATTACTTTAAAGGTGAACACTTTATAAAGACAAGTCCTTCAAAATATCTCATTTATTTTGATGCCTGCAAATTGTTTTGCTTTCTTTGCTGTCACATCAGTGATCAGTTTTCTTCACAACACAAGGTACTAGGAGGAATGGGAACTCTACCAGGTTTAATGTTACTAATAGAAAATTTTAATTTTTTTTTCCATAGGATCCTAGGTTTTAATCATATATACTTTAAAAAAGCAATTATTTTAATATGGAATAGTACAAACACATATAGATTTTATAATCACTGGCATTCAGAGTGTCTCATCTTCCTGGACATCTGCTTTTACTTACATGGGAATGCATGTGTGTAACTGTACGTAATATTTTACTTTTTTAAATTTTTTATTTTTTAAAACCTTTATTGGAGTATAATTGCTTTACAATGGTGTGTTAGTTTCTGCTTTATAACAAAATGAATCAGCTAAACATATACAAATATCCCCATATCTCCTCCCTCTGGCATCTCCCTCCCACCCTCCCTATGCCACCCCTCTAGGTGGACACAAGGCACGAAGCTGATCACCCTGTGCTATGTGGCTGCTTCCCACTAGCTATCTATTTTACATTTGGTAGTGTATATATGTAAATGTTACTCTCTCACTTTGTCCCAGCTTACCCTTCCCCCTCCCCTTGTCCTCAAATCCATTCTCTACATCTGCGTCTTTATTCCTGTCCTGACCCTAGGTTCATCAGAACCATTTCTTTTTTATAGATTCCATATATATGTGTTAGCATACAGTATTCGATTTTCTCTTTCTGACTTACTTCACTCTGTATGACAGACAATAGGTCCATCCACCTCACTACAAATAACTCAATTTTGTTTCTTTTCATGGCTGAGTAGTATTCCATTGTGTATATGTGCTATGTCTTCTTTATCCATTCATCTGTTGATGGACACTTAGGTTGCTTCCATATCCTGGCTATTGTTAATAGAGCTGCAATAAACATTGTGTTAAATGACTCTTTGTGAATTATGGTTTTCTCAGGGTATATGCCCAGTAGTGGGATTGCTGGGTCATACGGTAGTTCTATTTTTTAGTTTTTTAAGGAACCTCCATACTGTTCTCTGTAGTGGCTATATACAATATACAATTGTGGTTATATACAATTTACATTCCCACCAAGAGTGCAAGAGGGTTCCCTTTTCTCCACACCCTCTACAGCATTTATTGTTTGTAAATTTTTGATGATGGCCATTCTGACCAGTGTGAGGTGATACCTCATTGTAGTTTTGATTTGCATTACTCTAATGATTAGTGTTGTTGAGCATCCTTTCACGTATTTGCTGGCAATCTGTATATCTTCTTTGGAGAATTGTCTATTTAGGTCTTCTGCCCATTTTTGGATTGGGTTGTTGGTTTTTTTGGTATTGAGCTGCATGAGCTGCTTGTATATTTTGGAGATTAATCCTTTGTCAGTTGCTTCGTTTCCAAATATTTTCTCCCATTCTGAGGGTTTTCTTTTCGTCTAGTCTGTGGTTTCCTTTGCTGTGCAAAAGCTTTAAAGTTTCATTGGGTCCCGTTTGTTTACTTTTGTTTTTATTTCCATTTCTCTGCGAGGGGGGTCAAAAAGGATCTTGCTGTGATTTATATCGTAGAGTGTTCTGCCTATATTTTACTCTAAGAGATTTATATGCTCTGGCCTTACATTTAGGTCTTTAATCCATTTTGAGTTTATTTTTGTGTATGGTGTTAGGGAGTGTTCTAATTTCATTGTTTTACATGTAGCTGTCCAGTTTTCCCAGCACCACTTATTGAAGAGGCTGTCGTTTGTCTATTGTATAGTCTTTTATTAAAAATAAGGAGTCCATATGTGTGTGAGTTTATCTCTGGGCTTCCTATGCTGTTCCATTGATGTATATTTCTGGTTTTGTGCCAGTACCATACTGTCTTGATTACTGTAGCTTTGTAGTGTAGTCTGAAGTCAGGGAGTCTGATTTCTCCAGCTCCATTTTTCCTTCTCAAGATTCTTTTTGTTATTCGGGGTCTTTTGTGTTTCCATACAAATTGTGAATTTTTTTGTTCTAGTTCTGTGAAAAATGCCATTGGTAGTTTGGTAGAGATTGCATTGAATCTGTAGATTGCTTTGGGTCTTATAGTTATTTTCACAATGTTGATTCTTCCAATCCAAGAACATGGTATCTCTCCATCTGTTTATATCATCTTTAATTTCTTTCATCAGTGTCTTATAGTTTTCTGCCTACAGGTCTTTTTTCTCCATAGGTAGGTTTATTCCTAGGCATTTTATTATTTTTGTTGCAATGGTAAATGGAAGTGTTTCCTTAATATCTCATTCAGATTTTTCATCGTTAGTTTATAGGAATGCAAGAGATTTCTCTGAATTAATTTTGTATCCTGCTACTTTACCAAACTCATTGATTAGCTGTAGTAGTTTTCTGGTAGCATCTTTCGGATTCTCTATGTATAGTATCATGTCATCTGCAAACAGTGACAGTTTTACTTATTCTTTTCTGAGTTGGATTCCTTTTACTTCTTTTTCTTCTCCGATTGCTGTGACTAAAACTTTCAAATCTATGTTGAATAAGTGGTGAGAGTGGGCAACCTTGTCTTCTTCCTGATCTTAGTGGAAATGGTTTCAATTTTTCACCATTGAGAATGATGTTGGCTGTGGGTTTGTCATATATGGCCTTTATTATGTTAGGTAAGATCCCTCTATGCCAATTTTCTGGAGGGTTTTTATCATAAATGGGTGTTGAATTTTGTCGAAAGCTTTTTCTGCATCTATTGAGATGATCATATGGTTTTTCTCCTTCAGTTTGTTAATATGGTGTATCACATTGATTGATTTGCGTATATTGAAGAATCCTTGCATTCCTGGGATAAAACCCACTTGATCATGATGTATGATCTTTTAATGTGCTGTAGGATTCTGTTTGCTAGTATTTGGTTGAGGATTTTGGTATCTATGTTCATCAGCGATATTGGCCTGTAATTTTCTTTTTTTGTAGTATATTTCTCTGGTTTTGATATCAGGGTGATGGTGGCCTTGTAGACCTCTGAGCTGAATGCTGTTTTTCTCCTTAATAGGAATAATGATTAATGTATCTTACCCTGATCGCTTGTGAGATTGTATTAGTTTTCCACAACTATCCACTCCCCTTTCTCTTTAATACCTTGAGAGGACTACATTTCCCCCTTCCTCACATTTCCTTAACTTTGTGTTTGGCCAAGTAACTTGCTTCAGCCAAGGACATGTGGGAAGACATGAAAATACATGAGTTCCAAGTTTCTATGAGCTTTCTTGCCCTCCTGCAGTCTACCATAAGAAGATTGTGACTGCTTCATGTAGTTACTGCTCTTTGCCTTGTTCCCCAAAAAGCAAATCTATACAGTGGACTTAAACCCAAGTCTAGTCAAGCTCAGTTGAGCCAAGTAGTATGCCATACAACCTACTGACCCATGAGTGAAAAATACATGTCTGTTTTAAGCTAATAAATTTTTTGATCTGTTGTTTATGTAGAATTCTTGCAGCAAAATATAAGATATTTCTTGCAGAGCTGTGATCTTCAAATAGGTTCCCATATACAAATATGATTTATAAATGTTATAGTATAAAAATATCTTACAGCCCTTATACTGCAAATAAATCAAAGACTAAAAATACACACTGTATAATTGTACTTTTGTGAAGTTGTAGAATAGGCAAAACAAGTCCATGGTGATAGTAATTGCCTCAGGGGTGAGGCTGAAGGACCTTGGCAATAATTTAATAGTATGAGCATTAAGGAACTATTTGTAGTAGTGAAAAGTTTCTAAAATTTGTTATCCATGTTGAATACAGAGATATGTACAACTGTCAAAGCTCAAATAGCTTAAAAATTATGCACCATATTATAACACAGTAACACAAAACCCATTCAATATTGCTGACTCATCCCTGAACTTGACTTTTACATCCAAGTACACACTCAGCATTTTCACTTGAACATTCATAGGCAATTCCCACTCAGTATTCTCACAATCAAACTCCTAATTCTACCCACCCCTTAAGAAAATTTCTCTGGCAACAGTATGCCTTATCCAAGAAGAGAAAACAGCTCCATTTCCCTAGTTCTTCAGGCCAAAAATTTTTTAAAAACATTGATTCCTATCTCTCAAATAGTGCATCCAACTCATTGTCCACTCCTCACTACTTCCTCTGCAAATATCCTGGTCCAAGCTGTAGTCATTTGTAAGGCTCCCAACTTTTATCCTTGACATTCTGCTGCTCAGATAGCTAGAGTGTGCATAGTTGATACTCAATTGATATTTACTAAAGTGATGAGTGAATGAAAATGACTTTGCATCCTAGCTTTTTCTATTTAATTTCATCCAGAAGAATCGTGATCTCCCAGGAGTTATTATGGCTCAAACACCAGCTCTGCAAGCACTTACTGCTTGTTCAATCTAATTAGCATTACTTACAAAGGAAATGTAGAACAGCCCAATGCAAGTGTAAAGAAAGCATTAATCAACCTGAGTGCAAAGCTTAAAAGCAAGATAGTAAGATAAACTACTTCCCTGCTCCTTTAATTATTCTGGCAGCCACAAACAAAACAGTATGAAGAGAGAGGATGAAGGCACTAAAAACACTGCCATGATTTTATCCTAAGGAAGTCATCCTTTCTCCCATTTTCTTCCAGGTTTCTGGCACCTCCATCCTAAACAGTTCTAAATCTTTACAAAGTGAATTCAATCACCCTAGAATTCATGCCTGAATTCTAAAATTTACAAGCCTGCCTTATATCGGTTAAGTAAAAACAAAATCTTCACAGAGAGAAGAGAGCATCAGTGAGCCCAAAACAATATGATAATGACAACCCAAGTATCTGAACACATGTTAAGACCAACTTTCCCTCTTTAACTTTGTACATTCTGGTTCTTCCAGTCATTAATTCACTTAATAATAGCAGTAAAGCATAATTTTCAAAAAGAATAAATTTATGATTCACACACAAATATAAATGAACACTTGTAAAATATTTCAGTCAACTCAATAATTAATGAGTGAGCCAATAGACATTACAACCAGTTCAAATGAGATTTTAATTACAGAGATTTTTATTCTCTACAGGACAAAATTCATTTCCATCACCATGAACAAGAATCATCTGCATTGCTGTAAGCATTACTGTTTTCTACAAGTTAACTTCTATTTACAGAGTTGTTCAGTTGTTGATTGAAGACATAGCTAGCTACACACCCCTATGGAATCCAGTATCTCCAGTAAGTCTGTTAAACAGTGCAAGCATGCCACTCAAAAGACACTTGAATTCTATTTTGCCCATTTCCAAGTCATTGTCAATTTTTCCTGGCAACAAGAAAAGGAATTACCTTACTGAACTATTATATAATAACTTTTCAAAACAAGTTCTACTGAAAAGTTTCCTAAACAGTGGAATAGTTTAAACATCTTTATTATATCAAAAAAACAGTATGTACATGTTTTCTTCTCAATTCTTCTTCGACTCATGGCTTAAAAGTTTACTCTCTAGAGGACTGACTTTTAAAAAAACAATTGCACTCCATTGCTGCAGTGAAACTATCATTTGTCATGAGTGTGTGACTGCAAAAACGGTGACAAAGCAACAAGCAAAATGTTACAGAAATGCTTCATTTAAATTTATTGTTTTCCATTTTTCGTTTTCATGTGTCTGTAGTCTGAGTGCTCCTGCTGGCAAGAGAAAAGCTCTTTACTCTGTGGCAAAAAGTGAAATCAATGAACAATGCCACATACATTGTACAATACTGTTCTCACAGTTTCACTAAGACACATAAACATAAATACCTCCATTCTATAAGAAATTGCTCTTTCAATTTTATACACAGAATTGCCAGTAAGCATTTGGATTTTAAAGTTCATCATGCTCTCAAATTAAAAAAAAATATATATATATATAATTTTACATATACTTTAAAGTCTTCTCATCCCAATGGCTTAGAGAATGTCTTCATTTTAAATACATACATACATACATAGTATAAAAATGTAAATCATTTCAAAAATCTGAAATTGATTAGTCACCACCACCACTGCCAACAACAACCAAATAACATGAAATTTATTTTAATAAGTTTGCCAGTTTTATATTATTTCTAAGCAATTTTTTTTACTGAATATCAAATCTTGGAAAAGGTTTGAAAAATCATTACCATTTGCTAAACACACTCTTATTATCCTGTTTCACCCTTCTAAATTCAACTACCTTCTTTCTGTTTTGTATTCTCTCAGGGACAAATTCACATCTTCTATTGCCCCATGTGGAATTTTCCTTTGGGTAACATCTCCATGATTTTTCCACATTTGGATAAAATGAAAAAAATATTATGGTTCACATAAACCTACATCCAAATCATCTATACTAGCATAAAAAGCCATTTTTTTGATGGTAACATCAGTTCTTTTTTATTTTTTACAAATGTAACATCTTACTCATTTTATTTTGTTTTTAGTTTTTCAATTGTGTGCTTGTTATTTAGTTGTCTTGTGACAAAATTATTATTAAATTTAATCCCAACAGATGTTTTTTATATAATTCAATAAATATTGCATGCATCATTTATTATTTCTTGATATGCAAAGAATCCATGATGATATTACATATTTAAATATGCTACGGTATATTTAAAATGTTATGGGAGAGACCTTCAAAATGGCGGAGGAGTAAGACGTGGAGATCACCTTCCTCCCCACAAATACATCAGAAATACAACTACATGGGGAACAACTCCTACAGAACACCTTGCCTTTTGGGCAAGAAACTCCCCACATACCTGGGCAGGGCAAAGAAAAAAGAAAAAACAGAGACAAAAGAACAGGGATGGGACCTGCACCTGTGGGAGGGAGCTGTGAAGGAGGAAAGGTTTCCACACACTAGGAAGCCCCTTCACTGGCAGAGATGGGGGGTGCGTGGGCAGGAAGCTTCAGAGCCACGGAGGAGAGCGCAGCCACAGGGGTGTAGAGGGCAAAGCGGAGAGATTCCTGCACAGAGGATCGGTGCCGACCAGCACTCACCAGCCCGAGTGGCTTGTCTGCTCACCCGCTGGGGCGGGTGGGGCTGGGAGCTGAGGCTCGGGCTTCGGAGGTCGGATCCCAAGGAGAGGACTGGGGTTGGCTGCCTGTGCGAGGAGAGGGGTTTCAGAGCACCACCTAAACCAACTCCAGAACCGCGGCCATCAGTGTGGACACCAGAGACGGGCATGAAACGCTAAGGCTGCTGCTGCAGTCACCAAGAAACCTGTGTGCGAGCACATGTCTCACGTATAAAAAGTGATAAAGTAAATGGAATGCTTCTTTAGAGGATATGAAGACATAGCACAAGGTAAAACAGATTTTTTTAAAACTCTATGAAACATCTGGAAAACACTATAGACCAAAATTTAGTGTAGTGTAGACCATCTTGGAAGCCATTTATGTCAATTTAGTCTCTAAATTATTATGCCTAACACAGGGTCTTGGTCAACAAAAGTGCATTTTTGCCTTTATGAAGTGTTTTTCTTGAAGTGGCTCCAGTGGCATAAATCCCAAGGATTTCTATAAAATAAAGCACAGGGTACAGTCCAAACTCAACTTATTTTCATGTTGATTTACATATATGATAATTTATGTGATGGATATCTTATTTAGGCATCTACAGGAAGATTTCATTTTTTCTGTTGTTACAGATTTATTTCTATTTGAAGAAGGAATAATTGCTTTTCATAATTCGATTGACGGTTTATTTGAGATGCCTTTTATTTGAGAATCACTAAGTTAGCTGACAGAGATGCAGAGGTAGAAAATTCATGTAGCTTGGAGTTCAGCATAAAAGTAAAATGAATGAACAATTATAACAGAGTTTGTTAAAAGTGTTATGATGTAGTTATGCCCAAAGGCCTGCGGGGTTACAGTGAAAGGGTTCAAACTGAGATTGAAAGATCAATGTTTGAAGGATGAATAGGAGTTAGATATAACTAAAGTTAAAGAGAATGAAGAGAGAAGAACATTCTTAACACGGGAAACAGACTGCATGGATGAATAAGAGGTGTGCTGAGAATTTCAAGTAGTTCAACATGACTGAATTGAAAAATGAATATGATGCAATGGCAGAATATAAAGGATCCCACAGTACTTGAACTTTCCTTTTTTCACTTTGCCTATGTTCCTTCCCCATAAATTCCCTGTCTCAGAAGCTCCAGTGTCTCCCAGGATCTTCTTATTCACCCAGAAAATAAAGAGTTAGTTGAAATCACAAACTAGTAAAGCTGGAAGGAATCTTAAAGGTGATATATTAAACCCTTCATTTTTCAGATAAATATCTTTAAGTACATAAAATTTAATTTTCAATTTGTAAATAGGAATTCAAATATGACTATAAACTAAGACTTCCTGCTTTAATTTCAAATATTTTACTAAAGAACTTGTTGATAGTCTCCTATTTTTCAATCAGATTTTCAACCAGCTGAACATCTTGCTTTATTCAAGCTTAAAAGCCAGCTACTGGATGAAACTTATTTTTAGAGTAAAATGTTAAACCCCCAGCTTTGTTCCACCCAGTTTCAATTATTTTGTCAGAGGTCCTTTTTAATTCTAAACACATTCACTAGGCAGAGTTGATGGACACTACTGAGGCCTAATTATTCTTGAATAACATACCACACATATCTAAATCATTCCCTTATGATTGGGATGACTTATAGCCTGGCTTTCCCAGGAGATGCTCACTTTACTACTGTTGTCCTAAATGTAATTACTCATAGCTCTTATTTTGTTCTCTAATAGCACCCAAGTTTGGACAATAAATGATATGGTCACCTTTCTAGTCAGTCAGATGAGTCCCTTTTACAATTAGCATAATTGTCCTGCAAAATTTCACCCAATACCATTTTAAGTTATAATTCAGCTATTCCATAATCAAGATAAATGAACAATATGATATAAGCACTCATCAAATTGTCAAGGAACAGGTAAGTCCCTAAACTTATAGATACCAGGAACATGTACTCTTAGCACATTTATTCTAGAACAGGATCAGGGGAGTTATGACCATGAGTTGTGTCTGGGATACTTCTAATGGGACATTCTGAAAGTGGATGTGGTCTTTGAGCTTTCCAAGGGACTTTTAAAGAACTGACTGATTTTGTATGCCTTTAATTGTGAGAAATGTATATCTTCTTTTATACCTCAGCTAAAATATCTCTTCCTGCCATTTCGTACACAGTGTGAGAAGGAACTTAGCAGAGAGTGAAGATCCCTAGATAGCAACCTACTGCCAGTCTAACAGCCCCCACATAACAGTTATTTTTGCTTTGCCCATGGAACTGCTCTGTGTTTAATGCCTCCCTGATTGAGGAACCAAATTTTTAACCTCCTCAGAGCCATGAGAAAAGTCCTGTGAGCCTGTGTCATTTCTAAGTGCCCTTATCCAGGTACAAAAGCTATTGAGCTGTTTTAAAGCACCATTTCTTCTTTCCAGAAATGTGATTACCCCTGCTGTAGAAAAGGGAAATAAAACCCTCTCTGACAGAGAACAGCCAGCTATACTTTCATGTGTATGTTTAACAAAGTGGGGATGAAGAAAAATATAAGAAGCAAATGGAAACTCACATCCTTCATATCATAGAAAAGGTCTAGGCACCCTTCCAAGAACTTTTCAGCTTAGGTTAAAACTGTCTGGAGTGAGGCACCATTAAACTCAGTAATACTCCAGACATATTTGTTTAACAATAAATAATTCCACAGTAAATGATTCTGGAAATGGAGTTGTGGTAAAGATATTCATGTATTTAGATACTTTAAAGTAAGTATTTTTTTTTAAATGATAAATTACATACCCTTGTAAGGATTAGTACAGTGACTTAACTGATGATGCATATTTGCCTAAAGTTGTCCTAGTGGGTTTTCTATACATAAAAGAGAAAATTCAGTTACACTTAGCGACAACTCTTTTATTCCTGAAATCCAGCTGCTCAAGTTCTTAAAAATTGTTTTCCATTGAAGTATACTGAACATGATTATCTATATACATATTTTAACAAACTTTTCCCCAAAAGGTATGTGAAGATAAATCACAGTCCAATGTGTGAGAATCATTTTGCTGAAAACTGTTAATTCTGATCAATATAAATCATTTTATTCAACTAATGTCTGTCTAGTCTATATTTAAATGTGTTCAACAATAAGAAATCAATGCTACTTGATTATTATTGTAGAACTTTAAAAAATTTTCTTTAAAGGAAACAAAAGTATGACATGTTCCCACCAGTGTCAGACTTCATAGGCTAGCTAGATCATTTGTCAATGATATTCTACTGTTCACAGTTTTGTTCTTAACACCAGCTCCCCCTACTACTCCCAAGCACACATTGGCTCTACTAACTTGGCCTAGTGACCTGACCAGTCAGACTTGTCTGTGATGCTTACATAGTCATGTAATAATTACATAGGTATTGGCACTCCAAGACACCTGCCAGCAAATCAGGGGAGAATAACATCTAAGTGGGTTGTCACCAAGAGAGCTGAGTTAACCCCATGATGATCAAACTGTCAGAGAAAGGCTAGTAAACATCAACCAGTGTGCTTCAGTGCACAGGGACTTGTAGAGAGGAGTCAACAGTACATGGCTTCTGGGCCTCTGGGCCTCTCGTGGAAAAACAAGCATCTGCCAGGCCGTACCTGGAAGCCTCATGACTTTGTATAAACTGAGGAGATACCTTGCCCTTGACACTCTCTCTTTCTATAAGATGTTTTTCCTTTTATAGGCTATCTAAAGAGAATGGAAGCATTTTGATCACACAACGCTTTTACTAGAAAATTCACAGAATCTCCAAATCGTATAATTGTTTCTCTCCCACTCTCTTTCTCTCCCTGTGTTTATCTGTCTGTCTCTCCTTCTCTCGTTTTCTCTTCACACACACACACACACACACACACATACACATACACATTGCATTCCACTTCATTATAGAGCATAGTATGTCTGACAATGCAAAAAGAACCAGCAACTTTGAGAGAGTTCTTTATCTTTTCATTTCAGAAAGAATCCAACAATTAAAAATAAACATAATAGTTAAAATAATAAAACAATATGTGATATACAATCAATATTGTGATTTATAATCATTGTAATCTTTATTTTACAGTCCACATAATATTACTTTTGTAAATACAGCTTTTGGACAACAAATATCAACCAGATTTCCACCTTTACGATCATCCTAATAAGACAAAGAGGACACTCTTGAACTTGTAACAGTGTCGAAGAAATGCCTAGGGAAAAGAAATAGGCAAACTCCATAAGAAACTACTAAAAGGAGAAAAGAAAAAAAATCAATCAAGATATTTCAGCTGATGAAAATTCCTTTCCTCCCAAAGCTACCCACAAAGCAGAATAAAATGAAAACACAACTTTTCAACTAAATTCAATATACTTAAATGAGCATTTAGACCTATAAAAACATTGTAAAACAAAAATCCAAAAACTCTGAAAAGAAATAGAGAAGAAATACACTGAGAGCTGATCAAACTAAGAAAGTCTGGAGTGGATGGTGGGTGAAATGAGAGTAGAAGGTCAAAAGGTACAAACTTCCACTTTTAAGATACGTAAGTCCTGGGAGTGTAATATACAGCATGGTGACTATAGTAATAATGCTGTATTCCATATTTGAAAGTTGCTAAGAGAGTAGATCTCAAAAATTCTCATCACAAGAAAAAAAATGTAACTAAGGGTGCTGATGGATGTTAACTAGACCTTATTGTGGTGATCATTTCATGATATATACATATATTGAGCCATTAGAATCATTGTGTTGTTCACCTGAAACTAATATAATGGTTTATGTCAATTATATTTAAATTAAAAAAATAGGAAAAAAAAAAACCTCAGAAGTAAAGCATAAACTGTAAGGTGCCCAAAATAGAAATTAAAAATAAATTATAGCAGATAATTTTATATTGCTCTACAGAAATATTCTTTAAAATTTATATGATATAAATTCATAGAAGGATAAAACTGACAAAACTGGCCACAGTAGAGATAAGCACACACACACATAAATACATACATACACAGCCCCAGATGGTTTTACTAACCAATACAACCAACCTTTAGATACACAGTAGTGTCAATAAATAAATTGCTTTAGAAAAAAGAAAATGAAAGAAACTTGCCACATGATTTTGTTAAGTAAGTATAAAATTCATGGTTAAAGATGATAAAGACTGCACAAAAAAGAATATTATGCATGAATATTGATGGAAAAAATCTGAATAAAATATTAGCAAACAGGATCTAATTTAACATTTAAAAAATGATATAACATGGCCAAGTGGGTTTGTATGAGAAATGTAAAGGGAATTCAATAGTGAGTCATTTTAATATAATGTACTAATAGGTATAAGGAGAAAAATGATACCTTTATAGAGGCTGAAAATCCTTTTAGACTTAGCTGATCACATATTACTAATTAAAATCTTGGGAAAATAGGAATGGGTGGATACTTCCTTAATATGATAAAATATATATGTATATGTGTATATATCTCAATTTTAAACTCAGCATTCTATTTAACAAAAAAGTAATGAAGGCATTCTGGCTGTGATCAGGAAAAAGGCAAGGATGCTCAACATCTCCAGTAATATTTAATATTGTATTGTAGATATTAACTACTCAATAAAATTTGATAAGAGTAAGCAAATTGAGAAATAATAATTTAAAAAATATAATTTATTTGAAGATGGCAAAATAACATTCCTGGAAAAACGTATAAGACTAATAAAACTAATTCAAACAATAAGATAATTCAGCCAATTAGTATAATATAAAACTAACATACAAAATATTCATGTAATAACCATTTAAAAGATATAGTGAAAGAGAGGACCCTACTCAATATAGCACACAAAAAATAAAATTCTTAGGAATAAACTTAAAACTTTTTGAAACTTGCAAAAAACTAAAATATTCCTAAAAACACAGAAGTTGACTTGAAGAAATGTAAATATAACCCTGTTCTTAGGATGTTTGAGTTCTCTAAGTTGCTCTATAAATTTAATAAGATCACAGTAAATTTTCATTAAGATTTTATTCTGGAACTAAGAGTTGATTCTAAATCTCATAGGGAAAAGTAAGCACACAAGAATAGATACTGAGAAGGAAGAGTTATGGAGGTTGATGAGCCCTGCCAAAGCTTAAATATCTATTACAAAGCCTCTATACTTAAAACAGAAAAAGAATATAGAAATAGAATACACAACAACGACAGTATTATGGGTTAATTCTGTCCTCCAAAATTCCTATGTCAAAGCTCTAAGCCTGGTACTTCAGAATGTGATGGTATTTGGAGATTGGGCTTTCAAAGAAGTGATTAAGTTAAAATGAGGCCCTTAGGGTGTGCCCTAATCCAATCTCATTTGTGTCCTTATAAGAAGAGGATATTAAGACATATAAAGAGGCAAGGAGAAAAGACCTGTGAACACGGTGAGAAGGTGGCCTTTTGTAAGCTAAGCTGAGAGTCTTCAGAAGAAAGCAAACCTGCTGACACCTTGATCTTGGACTGCCAGCCTCCACAACTGTGAGAAAATTAATTTACCTTATTCAAGTCACCTAGTCTGTTATATTTTGTTATGAACCTAGCAAATATACACAGATAGTATCTCAAATTCTTGGAAAAGATAGACTTTGAACTAAATGGTGCTTGAACCACTGGCAGCTTTATGAGTGTAAAATTAAATTAGATACATTTCTCACTGTGCACAAGAATAATTTCCATTTAGGTATACAGATCTAAATTTAAGAAAAAAAATCGAGTATTAAAAGACAATATGTGTTAATTCTTATACAAGCTCAGTCATCAAAAAAGTCTCTCTAAATATGACTAAAAATTCAGATACAATGAAAGAAAAGAGTGATAAATTTGATTATGAAATATAAAATATTTTTGCATGACAAAAGAAAAACAACATAAGAAACTCAAAAGACAACAACTGGGATAAAATATTTGCACTATATATAATAAATAGAGGGCCAATATTAGACTAAAAGAACATTTTAAAATTGAGGGTAATAAAGAACTATATTCCTACAGAAAATTTTGTAGAAAACATCAATAGAAAATTAACAGAAGGGAAATAAAGAATGACCTTTAAAAATATGAAAAGATATTCAACTTCATATATACTAGAGTAAATGAGGATTAAAACTGTGTTGACATACTATTTCTTACCCATCAGATTAGTAAAAATTGAACAACCTATATCTATTGGTGAGGCTGTGAGTAAAAAGGCACTCTTTTACATTGCTGGCCATAATGCAAAATGGCACAAATTTTACAAAGGAATTTAGCAATAAAATGACATGATATATATACAACCTAACCCCAAATAGGTCAGAATTTTGTTGAACTTTGTGTGTGTATGTGTAACAGAGAGAGAGACAGACTGATGAAGAAATTAATCTGATTGAAGGGCATATAAAAGTGTCTCTGAATTAGTTTTGTAACTTTTCTATAATTTTAAAATAAAAATAAAATAATTTATAAAGAATGTAGGGAAGAGCATTTTTATGACATTGAGTTGGGTAAATTTGGGTTAGGAAAATATTTCTTAAGCAAGTAACAAAAAGCACACCTTCCCCCAAAATTTTTGCAATCTAGGAGAAGATAAGTAGAATGCATATAATTAACTGAGGATTAATATTCATAATAAATAAACAAATAATATTCACAGTTATAATTTCTAATAGAAAAATAGGCTAATCATGAAAACTTAATTCAGAGAATAAGAATGCTAAACATTTGATAAAATGTAAAAACATTCTAAAAATCTATACTAACCAAATTAATTTTAAAAACAGCCTTAGAATATTTAACATAGATTTTAAATAATATTATATAATAGTCTTTGATGTTACACCAAGAACTCTCAAACTTTGCTGAAAGTATTACAGTACTTTGGAACACAGTTTGAGAATATCTAAAAAAATGGAAAATCTATGTACCCTATATTCAGTAATTCTGTTCCTATGTGCATCCAAGAGAAAATTCCCTTCATGTTAAAAAGAAAGATCTATGCAACAATATTACTTTATTATGATATAAAACAATAAAAGGAACAACCTCAGCTTTATCAATTAATAGGATAAATAGTGGTGTATTCATGTAATTGAAAACTAAAGAACAATTAAAGAGAATGGATTATATCTATATGTATATATCTTTCTATTTGTATACATGAACCTCAAAAACATAATTTGAGGGGAAAAGTATATTTAGAATTATATGTAGAGTAGTATATAAGTTACATAAAATTTAAGAACTCAAGAACAATACATGTTTAATATATTCAGATACATGTAGAAAAAGCATAACAAAGAGAAGTATTATATAGACAACTCATGAGAGTGTTTTTATCTCTGATTCCATTCAGAACATGGAATGTGGAAGAGGTAGAGAGTTTCTCTTGAAAGGATTTTCAATATTTATTCTGAAATCAACTTGTTAAATATGGATGATTGGATTATGGTTGATTCCTATATTACATATACATTTTTCTAAGCATTTTAAATACTTCTAATACAAAAGTATATTTATAAATAAAATGTAACTGTAGTTGATGTATTTGCTTTTATCCTGTTAAACAGTGAGCCTGTCTCTGATTTGTAATTTTCCTGTTCTCCTTCCTCCCTTCCTTGTCCATACTTGTCTCCTCTTCCTTTTCTAAAATGCTTAGGATCTACATCATAATACCACATAAAATAAGAGCAAAGTGTTAAGAATTAGATGGGAAGGCTCTAAATCCTGGTGTCACTTCTTACTAGCTGAATAAGCTTACTGAGATACTAAAATTTGCATAATTTTCCTAATCTTTTGTGAGCTACTGCTAGTAACCAGCTACAACTAGCTATATCAAACTAACTAGCTGCTATGTACTACCTCAAAATATATGCCTTAGATGAATCTCAAAAGCATAATTTGAGGGAAAAAAGCATATTTCAAAATACATACAAGTCTCTTTCTATCATACCAACATGGAGATTTTGGAGATATTTGACTAAATTTAGAGTCTATTTAGTAGACAGAATCTCCTTTTTCCACTTTACTCTTTTCATACATCCCTTCCTTCCCTTCTTCCCACCCTCCCTCCCTCTCTCCCTTCCTTCCCTCCTTCCCTCCTCCCTTCCTTCCCTCCTTCCCTCCTCCCTTCCTTCCTTCCTTCCTTCCTTCCTTCCTTCCTGCCTTCCTTTACATTTTCTCTCTTTTTAGCTAAATGTCATTTCTTTTGCTCAGAGTCAGGCAAAATATCTCTGCTGAAATGGCATCAGTGGTGGCCTAGTGGACTGTCAACATTTTTTAACCACTATGCAAGTATACTATCCACCCTCACCAAAATGTCAGTGAAGAACATGCGGGAAGCTGCTCCCAACCCTGCCCAATAATAAGGAGGTTTCCTTCAGGTGTCAACAGATGTTGACTGGTAAACATGAACTTCTACCTCCACCTGAAAGTACCAAGGCAACCCCCCTTCCATGATGGAGCAGTGTCAGAAAAAGCCACCAAAATTAGAAAGTTTAAATAAGATTTTGTATCTCATAATATAATATGAAAGTGTCTAGGTTTCAAACAAAAATCACTCATCATATCAAGACACAGGAAGATCTCAAACTGAATTTTAAAAAATCAATTGCTGCTAATACTGAGATGACAGAGATATTAGACTTAGGACTTTCAAACAGCCATTATGAAAATGTTTCAATAACCATATACAAGAAGTAATTAAAAATAGAAGGGTAGGGACTTCCCTGGTGGCCCAGTGGTTAAGACTCCATGCTTCCACTGCAGGGGGTGCGGGTCAATCCCTGGTCAGGGAACTAAGATCCCACAGGCTGCATGGGCAGCCAATAAAAATAAATAAATAATAGAAAGGAAAAGCAAAAAATAGAAATTCTCAACAAAGTAATAGATTATATAAATAATCAAATGGAAATTATTAAACTTAAAAATATAATAACCAATATAAAAAGCTCAGTGGATGTGCTCAACAACAGACTGGATATAGCAGAGTAAGGGAACAGTGAGCTGGAAGACAGAACAAAATAAATTGCTCATACGAACAAGAGAGATAAAATAGGTTAAACAACAGCAAAACAAAACAAAAAATGTGATCAGAACCTCATGAACCTGTGGGACTATAACATAGATCTAATAGCTGAAAGCTTCACAAATGTGCTAAGAGCCAGATACCTACAGATTCAAGAAGTGGAGCAAAACCCAAATTGGATAAATGCAAAGGAATGTGTGGCAAGACATATCACAATTACACTTTTGAAAAGTAATGAAAGAAAAAATCTTGAAAGCAGCTAGAGAAAAGAAACACCTTACCTATGAAGGGAAAATAATTCAAATGATAAATACTGCTTATCAGAGACAAAGGAGGCCAGAAGGAAGTGGCACAATGTTTTTAAATACTGGAAGAAAAGAATTATCAACCATGGAATCTGTATCTGGCAAAGCTGTGCTTTAAGAATGAAGGAGAAATCGAGACATTCTCAGCTGAAGGAAAACCAAGAAAATCTGTTGTGAGACGTACCCTAAAACAATGGTTAAAAGATGTTATCTAAACACAAAAAGAAATAATAAAAGAAAAATCATTAGAGCATCAAGAGTAAAAAAAAAACATGATAAGCAAAAATGTGAGAAAATAAAATAGGCTTTCCTTCACCTGTTGGATTTTCTAAGTTATGTATCATGGTTGAAACAAAGATTATAACATTGTCTAGTGTGATTCTAAATGTGTATACAAGAAATATTTAAGACTGGACACACATTGGCCAAATAAACAACAAAAACCCTCAGCTAAGTCTCACACCTTATACAAAATTAATTCAAAATGGATCAGAGACTTAAATGTCAAATAGAACACTACAACTTTTTAGAAAAGAAATGTAGGTAAAAATTTTTAGTATCTAGGACTAATCGAAGAGCTTTTAGACTTGGTGCCAAATGCACAACCCACACAGGTATAAATTAACAAATTGGACTTTATAAAAATTAAGAACTTCTGCACTGCAAAAGGTTATGTGAAGAGGATGAAAGGACAAATTACAGACCAAACAAAAATATTTGTAAACCACATGTCCAAAAAGTGTTTAGTATCCAGAATAAATAATGTACTCTAATCTTAATAGAAACCAACCAAATCCAATAGAAAATGGGCAAAAGACATGAAGAGACATTTAACTGAAGAAGATATACAGATGGCAAATAAGCACATGAAATGATTTTTAACATCATTAACCTTTAGGGAAATGCAAATTAAAACCATAAAGAATAAACAAGACGAAAAGACAACCCTCAGAATGGGAGAAAATATTTGCAAATTAAGCAACTGACAAAGGATTAATCTCCAAAATTTACAAGCAGCTCATGCAGCTCAATATTAAAAAAATAAACAACCTAATCCAAAAATGGGCAGAAGACCTAAATAGACATTTCTCCAAAGAAGATACACAGATTGCCAACAAACACATGAAAGAATGCTCAGCACCACTAATTATTAGAGAAATGCAAATCAAAACTACAATGAGGTATCACCTCACACTGGTCAGAATGGCCATCATCAAAAAATCTACAAACTATAAATACTGGAGATGGTGTGAAGAAAAGAGAACCCTCTTGCACTCTTGGTGGGAATGTAAATTGATACAGCCACTATGGAGAACAGTATGGAGGTTTCTTAAAAAACTAAAAATAGAACTATCATATGACCCAGCAATCCCACTACTGGGCATATACCCTGAGAAAACCTTAATTCAAAATAGTCATGTACCACAATGTTCATTGCAGCTCTATTTACAACAGCCAGGACATGGAAGCAACCTAAGTGTCCATCAACAGATGAATGGATAAAGAAGATATGGCATATATATACACAATGGAATATTACTCAGCCATAAACAGAAATGAAATTGAGTTATTTGTAGTGAGGTGGATGGACTTAGAGTCAGTCATACAGAGTGAAGTAAGTCAGAAAGAGAAAAACAAATACCATATGCTAACACATATATATGGAATCTAAAAAAAAAAATGGTTCTGAAGAACCTAGGGTCAGGACAGGAATAAAGATGCAGACATAGAGCATGGACTTGAGAACATGGGGAGGGGGAAGGGGAAGCTGGGACGAAGTGAGAGAGTAGCATGGACTTATATATACTACCAAATGTAAAAATAAATAGCTAGTGGGAAGCAGCTGCGTAGCACAGTGAGATCAGCTTAGTGCTTTGTGACCACCTAGAGGGGTAGGATAGGGAGGGTGGGAGGAGATGCAAGAGGGAGGAGATATGGGTATATATGTATAGCTGATTCACTTTGTTAAAAAACAGAAACTAACACACCATTGTAAAGCAATTATACTCCAGTAAAGATGTTAAAAAAAAAACACACAAAAAGAGATAACTACATACTTATAAGAATGGTTAAAAATGATTGACAATACAAAACGCTGATGAGGATGTAGACTAGATCACTCATATATTGCTGGTAGGAATGAGAAATGGTACAATGACCCTGGGAAACAGTTGGACAGTCTCCTAAACAATCTAAACATGCACCTATCACATGACCCAGCAATTTGTACTCCGGGGTATTTATCCCAGAGAAATGATGGGTTTAGGTCACACGAAAAACTGTACACAAAGAGTTTTAGAAGTTTTATCCATAACAGCTCCAAACTGGAAAAACTAAATGTGTTTTTCAGTGGGTGAATAGTTAAACAAATAATATACACCCGTATCGTGACATACTACTCAGCAATAAAAATGAATGAACTACTGATACACATGAAGCAACCTGGATAAATCTCTAGAGAATTATGAGTGAACAGAGCCAATCCCCAAAGTTTACATGATATATGATTGCATATACGTAACATTCTTGAAATGACAAATTTATAGAAATGAGAACAGATTAGGAGTTGACAGTTTATAAGGAGTAGATGGGGTGTAAGCAACCTGAGATGGCTATACAAGGGCAATTTGAAGGATTCTTGTGGTGATGGAAACATTCTGTATCTGCCTGTAGCAGTGTCAATATTGTGGTTGTGATATTTTACTATAGAGTTGAAGATGCTACCATTAAGAGAAATTAGGTAAAGGATACATAGGATCTTTCTGTATTATTTCTTGTAACTGTATGTAAATTTATAATAATTCCAAAATAAAAAGGTTTATCAAAAAAACAAGAATTTTTAAAATTTTCACATTGGAATGCCTGGGAACATTGGCACAGAGGGCCAATCTAAAGCAATTAGATAGAACAATGGTAGGAATAAATAAAAGACATAAATATATGACCAATTCGATTAATCCTGAAGAACTTGCCCTAAGATTAAGGAAAATGGTATCACATTCAGAAATTTACATGTGGTTTTGTTTACATTTTCACTTTAATATCAGACTATAGTATTTTACAAAAGTCTACATCATTATAAAATAACAAAAGTAAAGGCTGCCATTACTTGAGCACTGTGTAGATTTTCAGCACTGTACTGCTCTGTGGGTAGCTTTACAATCATTGATACACTAGATCCTCTCAAATCTCGTTGAGACTAGAACCATAATTATTTTGAAATGCTTGAGACAAACAGAGGTGAAGTTAATTATGTAAGACCAAATAGTTAATAAATACTGGATTGAACTCAAGTATTTGTGACCTGATAATAATACTGGATTGAACTCAAGTATTTGTGAACTGAGAACCCGAAGTTTTTAAACCCTATACATCCACCAAACAGATTACCAGAGATTTTAATTTTTGGTCCCTCTCTTTCCCTCTCCTTCCTCACCTCTGATTCTTAGTCACACCCCCGCCCTCCTTTCTCCCTCCCTGCCCAACCCCCCACCCCCGTCCCTAGCATTTAATTCCAGCCACTTTATGTCTGGCACTGAACTAGATGGTAAAAATAAAAGATTATATGTACTGATAATTCAGGTCAGTAAGATATAGTCTTCATCTTTGAAATAATGCTCTGTTTCTCTTTAAACAAAAGACAGTATTTTGAAAGAGCAAGTTGACAGTTTACTCCTGCCCCCTCATAAACTGTTCTGATCCTTCTTGTATCAGAAAAATAAGAAAGTTTGATTTTATATATATAAAAATTGCTAGTATTTTGCTGCCTTTTGCCCCATGACCACTATTAAGAACTTGTTCTGGCTGGCAGGGCTTTTCCCTCTCCAAAGTGCTAGGAGGATGATGAGCTGGAAATCAGGAGTTCAGGATTTATTCTTATGAAACCATCATTCTTCTAAATTCAGGAGAAAAAGGAAAACATCTACTGACTTCCTTCAGAGTCCAAAATATATTCCATAATATTGGGGATACATCCATTTCTGTCAAGATCAAAATGTATAGATATGAACATTTGAATAATGAACTTTAAAATGGTTTTAGAAAAAAATTTAGGTTATCTCCCCCAAATTTCTGCCATATAGGAGGCTATATTATTTTGGTAAGTTAATATGTTAGTTACTGATTTTTGAGCACAAAAATGTAATACCTGATGCTTTTAATAATGAACATGTCATGGTTTTTTCTCTCTACCTTAAAAAAATTATCTATTTATCAATAACTTGCAATCCTGGATTTTTTACTCTATTTTCTTTAAAATTATATAATTATATATCTCTTGACTTTATGAGCTACCTCAAATTTACCACTTGAAAATTTGTGAAAATGAAAGCAAACATTCCTTTCTCAAAATGCATGTTTTTTTTTTACTTCTTATTTACTATTTCTATTTAGAAAAATTGTTTTTATTTTTATTTGCATATTTATGCACAGTGAAGCCACAGAAGGAGAGAATAAAGGTTTTCTTCTCAGAAGGGGACATCTATAGATACCCTAAGCTCACGGGTAGCTTCAGGGTAGGATTTAGTTAGATGAGAAAGGGAAAGAAATCAACTATAAGGAAGTCATTCATGAATATCACTTTATTGCCACATAGCTGGTATCCTGTTCAGAATTCTATAACTTGGCAGACATTGGGAGCATACTGCCTGATAACTGAGTATCACTATATTTCTTGAATAGGATTCCAATGAGACACATATCCATGGGGATCTTTCATAGTGAAATAGAAAACTCAATTTTTCTCCAATAAACTGTGATGTAACACTGTTTTTCAGAATAAATGAAAAGGAAGATAGCAGAGGAAAGAATCATCATGTGCCCCCATGCACATTCTGCCCATTGGTTCTGAATTATTCAGCTAGTATGTGAAAACCTGGGCATAAGTCCTGACCTATCGTGCCAGTTACACCAGAGCCATCTGATGGTTTGTTGACATTCGGATTTTTAGTCCCCCAAACAGAGTTCCCCACTGAAACAGAATCTGCTTCATTCTTACTCATTCTACAGGGAGAGAATTGCTTCTCTAAACATCTACAATCTCCTGGGTAGTTAGCATCTTGAATCACAAGATGTAGTCAAATGACTACATAGCTGGTCCATAAGGCATCAACAGCAGATGTCCTGCCCTGTGTGCAGAGGAAGCTCTTTCCAATACCTAAATCTAGGACTAAGAAGTGTGTTTCTTTCATTTCTTATGCTGTTATTTCATGGTTCCAGGAACAGTGTTTTAGTCAGCAGATGGAGAGCTAGATCACGCCTGCCTTCTTATTTATTATCAATAGTTTGCTGTATCCTTAGAGGAATGAACAACTATTGCACTGCTTAGAACAAAAAGAAAATTATAAAATTAGTGTTAAAATCAAGCATCTGTTCCTCTCGTTCCCCTTTAGGGGGTGTCCAATAAATGATTTATAGGCACTTATATAATGTACTTTATGACTGTTTATAGAATTGGCTATTCAAAGCATAATTCTTCTGGTCATATATTTTACATCATAGAGTTTAATTAAAAGTGTATCTGCTTCACTATGTCGTAAATGTTGCATGCACCTTACTCCACAGTACATACATATTTCATGTTATAATTATGCATTTCACAATCTAAAGTATGCGTTTAATTATACAAAAAAAGTTTTACAATTTACAAACGTGGTAGATGATAAACACCATTTTTTTAGGAAGGAATGAGGGGAATGTGAAAACAGGGGTTCTCTTAAAGAATTCATACTCGAAAATTTAACCTCTCTAATATCAATTGCTTTTATCTTTAGAACCATATATTTTAATCCAATATATCATATATATCTTATAGAATGTTTTAGCTGAGGGCCAAGCTGAGGATGATGATACTGAGAATCATAATTCTTGTTTTTACAAACCCAAAAACATTTTCTGTGAAAAGGCAAATATTTTAAGTTTGTGAAATTTGACATAAATACTCTTAGATGTGTCTTTTGTTAGCCATTCTCTTTTGGGCCTTCTTAGACTTTCAGTTAGTACTGCTGCCATCACTCTTTTAAAACCTGATCTCTGGAATGAAGCTGAAACTTGCTATTTACAAAGAATTTGCTCTGAAATTGACCCTACCTCTCCCAGGGTTAGGCTTATTTAAGTGTCACCTCTATGTGAGCACATCTTGCTGAACAAGCCACTGTTAACATTTTCCTAGAAAAGTACCTGCTTCTTTTTTCATACCTAAGTTGTGTAGATTGGCCTCTAGTCTATTTGTTGCATCACTGTAGTTGACTTTTTCTTTCTGTTGCTGCTTTTAATGTTTCCTAAGTTTTAGTTTCATCAGTTTCGCCTAAAAGAAAACTACTTTAATACAAAGACACAGATAGATTAAATGCACAATTATGGATAAAGATATCCTATGACAATGCAGCTAAAAAAAGTTGGAATGACTATATCTCAAACAGAAGGCAAAATATTACCAGACATATAGAGGATCAATTCATAATTATGAAAAAGACAATTCATGAAGGACATAACAATTCTAAACCTTTATGCATTGAATAATGTACCTTAAAAACACATGAAGCAAAAACTACTAGTACTGCAAGGAGAAAGACAAATCCATAATTATTATCAGAGATTTCAGAAACCTGAATTCAATAATTAATTAAAAATATGGGAGAAAATCGGTAAAGACATCGAAGACTTGAAGAATACTACCAACCAATCAGACCTAACTGACATTTATAAAACAGTTCACCCAACAATGAAGAATATATATTGTTTACAAGTGCTACTGTATTTACCAAGAATGATTTATTTTTGGCCATATAACAAGTCTCAGTATATTTTAAGTACTCTAATTACATAAAGTATTAATATATTCTTTGACCACAATTGATTTAAAATATACATACCAACAGCAAAAAGATATATAGATGATCCCCAAATATTTGCAGACTAAATAATACATTTGTAAATAATGCAGGGGACAATGAAGAAATACAATTGAAATTTGAAATAATTTTAAACCAAATAGCAATGAAAAGATGGCACATAAAAATTTGTAGCATGCTGCTAATGCAGTAAAGAGGGAAATTTACATCACCAACTGCCTAAATTAGAAATTATGAAAGATATCAAATCACTGACCTCAGCTTCCGCCTTCAAAATTTAGAAAAGAATTAGTGCAAAAACCAGAAGATAGGAAATGGATATCAATGAAAGAGTAAAGAGTCAAAAAATGTAGAAAAATTGATGAAACCAAAAGGTAGTTCGCTGAGAAGAGAAATAAATATAACAATCATCCAGCCAGACTAATCACAAAATAAAGTCATAAACTACAGGAAATAGGAATGAGAAAGATAACATTGCTAAAGATTCTACAGATATTTAGAATACATTAAGGAAATAACATGAAAAACTTTAAAGCAATTCAATTGACAACTTGGATAAAATGAAAAAAATTCTTTAAAGAGAAAAATTATCAAAGTTTGCTTAGGAAGAAACATATAACCTAAATGACTCTAATCCACATATAAGCTAAATGACTAATCCATTAAAGAAATTTAAAAAAATTTAAAACCTTTCTCACAAAGAAAACTTCAGGCCCACATGGCATTACTGAGAAATTCAATATAACATTTAAGAAAGAGATAATACCAATTCTACATGATTCTTCCAGAAAATTGCATAAGAAACACTTTCAAATTCATTCTATGAAGCTAGAATTAGTATGAAACCATACCAGACAAAAAAGATATTACAAGAAAAGAAATCTACAGAACAATGTCTCTCATAAATATAGATGCAAAAAAACTTTTCAAAATTATAGCAAGTTATATTCAATGATATTTAAAAAGGACAGTATAACTTTGCAAAATAGTGTTTATCTGAAGAGTGCAGTGTAGGTTTAACATTTGAGAATGAAATCATGTTATTCATCATAGAAATAAACTAAAAGATAAAAGCTATGCTATCATCTCAATAGACACTAAAAGAACCACTGACAAAATTCAACATCCATTCTTCGTACAAACTTCCTCAGCACACTAAGACTATAACCAAACTTTCTCAATCGCATGAAGGGCATGTACAAAAAACCTTACAGCTTACACCATATTTAATAATGAAAGACTGAATGCTATAATGTTAAGATCAGGAAGAAAACAAAGATATGCACTCTCACTATGGCTATTCAACGTTTGACTGAGAGTTCTGGCCAGTACAAGTAAATAAAGTATAATTGATTTTTTTTTTAAAGACTTAAAATAATACGTGAACGTACCTGTACTTGCTGATGAAAGGACTGTTCATGTAAAAAAAAAGTGATAAAATTTTAAAAAGAGCTACTATAACTGCATTGACACCAGATCAATATGCAAAAATCAACTTTAATTCTATATTCTAGCACAAATTTAATTCTATATTACAGTAATAATCAGAAATTGAAATAAAAAGAATCATAAGATTTACAATAGCAAGATCTAAGTCTGTCTGAAGATGTGCATATCCTGAACATTAAAAACTGTAAAACATTGCTGAAAAGAATTAAAGAAGACCTAAATAAATGTAGACATATAGGTATTTAATATATATAATAAAATTTATTTATATACATTTAATTATATTCATATATTTACATATTATATGTATATATTTTATTTATATATATTTAATATATTTATTAAGTGTATGTATATAAATTACTGTTATGTATAGTATAGTATTTATATACCAGAAAACCGATTATAGTTAAAATGCTAATTCTACTCCCAAATTAATATATATATTTAATGTAATCTCAATCAAAATCCCAGCAGCCTTTTGTAGAAACTGATGATTCTTAACTTCATATAGATATATGAATTATCAAATCATTTTGAAAAAGAACAAAGCTAGATAACTTATCCTATCTGACATTAAGACTTATTATGAAGCTATGTTATTGAGAGAGTGTGGTACTAACATCACAGCAGACAAAAATCAATGGCATAAAATAGATAATCAAGAAATAAACCTACACGTAAAAGCAAAATAATTTTGGAGAAAGATCTAAAGGCAAATCAATTGAGAAATGTTAGTCTTTTTTTTTTTTTTTTTGGCGGTACGCGGGCCTCTCACTGCTGTGTCCTCTCCCGCTGCGGAGCACAGGCTCCGGACGCGCAGACCCAGTGGCCATGGCTCCCGGGCCCAGCGGCTCCGTGGCATGTGGGATCCTCCCGGACCGGGGCACGAACCCGTGTCCCCTGCATCGGCAGGCGGACTCTCAACCACTGCGCCACCCGGGAAGCCCGAGAAATGTTAGTCTTTTCAATAAATTGCTCTTAAACTAAAATTAAATTAAATTTAATTTAATTTAAATTGCTCTTAAATTAAACCTTAATTTATACCTTATACCTAAGAAAATTAGTGTATAATAACTTATATCCAAAATATGTAAATGAACTTTGACACATATGTCACACCTGCAAAGATTAATACAAAATGGTTCATCACCCCAAATGTAAAATGTAAAACTTCAAAAATTCTAAAAGTAAACATAGAAGAAAAAATGGTGACCTTGGGTTAAACAAATGTTTCTTATTTATGATGCCAAAACTATGATCCATAAAGAAATAGGACTTTATCAAAATTAAGAACTGGTTTTTGTAGAACACTATTAGAGCAACGAAAAATAAATAAATAAACTGGGAGAAATTCCTTGAAACCATATACCTGATAAAGAACTTGCAACCATAATACATGAAACATCTCAAAACTCAATAACAAGTAAACAATAAAATTAGGCAAAAATTCGAATAGACATTTGACCAAAGAAAATATGGATGTTCAGTTAGCATAGAAATGATATACAACGTTATCAGTCATTAGGGAAATGCAAAATGCAATGAGATGTCTCTCTATATTATCTATTAGAATGGATAAAGTTAAGAAGACTGATCATGCCAAATACTAGAGAGGATGCAGAGGAACCATAACTCATGTCCTGGTGGTGAGAATGTTAATTGCAAAATGTCTTTGCAAAACAGTTTGGCTGTTTCTAAAAAGCAAAATATATATTTTATTCTTGTATCAACCATCCCATCTACTCTTAGGTATTAACCCAAGAGAAATTAAAACAATTGTCCATACAAATACTTGTATACCAATGTTCATAATAGCTTTATTGTAATAGCTAAAAGTTGGCAACAAACCAAACGTTCATTTGGCGCCAAATGGGTAAGCATATTTTGTCATATCAACATAATGGAACACTATTCAGCATTAAAAATGAACTTACTATTGATACACACAAAAACATGAATGAATCTCAAAATAATTATGCTGAGTTAAAGAAGCCAGACAGAAAGATTAATACTGTATGATTTAATTTATATAAAATTCCAGAAAATAATCTATAGTAACAGAAAGTGGTTCAGTGGTTTCCTGAGGAAAGGGATTGGGCAAGGAAAAAGGGTCAAAAAGGGAACTGGTTGTGTAGCTATATTTAGGCAGCGATGTATATGGTCGCTATCTTGATTGTGATCATGATTTCACGCATATATGCATACAACACAACTGGAACACTTTAAAGATGTGAAGTTTATTATATGTCAATTATACCATTATAAATTTGTTTAAGAATTTAAAAGTAATAAAATATGCAAAATGACAGTAGCTAGAGAAATGTGTTTGTGTATCAATGAGAATGAGCCAGTAGAGAATCAGATATTGATTATGAGGCATGGGGTTTAATTTAAGGAGAAGAATATTAAAGAAGGCAAAATAAAATTGAATTCAGAGAAAAGAAGGATTATAATCAAAATAAAAATATATTTTATTGTAACTAAAAGGATGACAGAGATACATAGTATAAGTGGACTAAACATTTACGGGTGGCAAATGAGAACATTCCACTTCGCAGTGAAATCAAAAACTTGTGAAGAAAGAAAAATTTGAGAGAAGAGGAAAGCTATACATAGTTTCCTTAGAGAGCTGGAAGGAAAATTACTGTACACTAATTGCAGTGTTAATAGAGATGTATACATCATGGTGTGGAAGGAGAATGCTGGAGGAAATGCAAAAGATTTCAGGATAGAAGAGATATATATTCTATAATGTAAAAAGGGTTCTGAAGCTACCAGCATATAACAAAGACCATATTTCTTTAAATATTATTTAAAATGCAGTATTAGTATGACTAAGATTAGACTGTTTTTTTCTTTCCTTTATAGTATTGGGTAGAAGTAGATGAACAGAAATGAATATGCTGATTCATGAAATGGAGCTCATTAAGCTTTATTTTCATCTTTTTTTTTTTTTTTTTTTTTTTTTTTTTGCGGTACGCGGGCCTCTCACTGTTGTGGCCTCTCCCGTTGCGGAGCACAGGCTCCGGACGCGCAGGCCCAGCGGCTATGGCTCACAGGCCCAGCCGCTCCGCGGCATGTGGGATCTTCCCGGATCGGGGCACTAACCCGTGTCCCCTGCATCGGCAGGCGGACTCTCAACCACTGCGCCACCAGGGAAACCCTCATCAATATTTTTAATAAGTAAGACATTATTATGCCAGTACCAAGTCAGCTGTCAAACGTAGACTGAAATAAGATGGACAGGTGTGTATGACATTTCTATGAATGGTTAGGGCTACACATTTTAAGTGTGCATAGTGTAACAGGAGTCAATATTCATAACAGATGCCATATGTAGCATGGCAATACAATCATAACATTAATGGTTATCCTAAGGCTATGACTGCTACAAGAAAGAAAACACTATAATCCACAAACCAGAGTTTCTTTTTAGAGAATAATGGAAAAAAATAAGAAAAATGAACCAGAAATAACCCAAGCTTGTCAGACTGCTAATTATCTACCAGTATCCATTCTCTTCTTTCTTAGTCATAGAGTTTGGGTAGGCATGTGACCACTCAGCTAAATACTAATTTCTTTTTTCTTCTTCTTGGTAGATGTGGTCATGTAAATCAATTTTGCCCAATCTGATGTGTATGATAGAGTGGTTGCCTATTCTAAGAATGGTTCATAAAAGGGTTAGATATTTCCTACTTTAGTCCTTTCTCACATCCATTTGCAAAAAGATGACAGAAACAGAATAGCACAGTTGACACAGAGAATGGCAAGAATGTCTGAACAGCCAAAACAGCCCTAATATGCCTACCTTTCTACAGTTACTTACTTCAACCTTGTTTC
The DNA here is from genome assembly GCF_963455315.2 of Globicephala melas. Lineage (NCBI taxonomy): Eukaryota > Metazoa > Chordata > Mammalia > Artiodactyla > Delphinidae > Globicephala > Globicephala melas. Next base: position 50,878,533 of record NC_083317.1, on the reverse strand, counting down.
AGCCATTATCTTTTGTGGTCTTCTTATTTGAGCAATTTATCAAAATCTTCCCAGAGAACTACCAAGTATGCGTTAACCATAATGGCTACTGTTTATCAAGAGCTTACAATAAGCCAGTATTTTCTTATACTATTTATATCCTAAACAACCCTATAGGCTATAGAGAGAACAATGAGACTGGGAGAAAATAAGCAGCATTCACAAGTTCAGACATTTAACAGGTTGTAGATATGGAATGGAATTTGAACCCCGATCTTGGGGGGGCACTAAAGTTCTTCTTCCTTCCATTATGTTACAGAATCTTTTCAAAAGCCAAGAAAAAACTTCATAGAAGCAGCAAACACCCAATCTGAAAGATGTAAAAATGAATCTGAGGTCATGGCTTACCCATTTTTGCATTTCTAGAATTTCTAAGACATTTAAGAAATGCTTTAAGCTGCTTTAAGTTATTCATTAGAAAGAAATTGTACCTTCTCTTTCTGTGTTAGACAAGAAAAGTAGCTGAGTGACCTTGTAGGACTTTTCCATGATAACATCAAAAACCAATTCAAAGATATGGGTGGCATACAATCAAAACAATATGCCTCTTTTCAAAACAGAAATAGCAGAATCAGGATGGAAGTCTCTTTCTTGCAGGGCTTGTTGCTGTTGTTGTTTATTTAATAAAGTTTACTGATAATTTATAATCATTAACAACTACTGAATCAATAGTGTAACACAATTATAAAGTGCCTCAGAAGTATGTGCCTTTAAGGGAGTGTGAGATGGCAGAGTGGATAGTATAATCCGTGACAGTCTTTATTTAACACAGCCAGCTAAGGCAGCCACATAGGATTTAGTAGTTAAGAGGCCATGTAGCAACAGCAGCATATCCAGCCAGTTCTCAGAGAAGGAGCGTGGCCTCCTCAGTGTTGAAATCGGTGTGGCTCACCCAGAGCTATTTAGGAACATTGGATATAGCAGGACCTCTAAGGGTCCACAGCCACAGGAGAAGTGGCACACAGATGAGAAAACTCCATTTGTCAGGTTATTGCTTGTGACCAAATGGTAGCTTACCAACTGCTGCCGGGGCTCGGGAGAGTGACCCAGCAGCTGCTTCTGTATGGGAGAGCATACTTCATGAAAGGACAGATTCAGTGTTGCAAAATAAGCCAATTCCCAGGATGCCTGTGAAACTCTGATAAGCCCAGCTTCTTTCCTTATAGCCTAAGGACACAAAGTGGAACAAACTTAGGTAGACTTTCTTTTTAAATTTTATTTCATTTTATTTTTGTTTTGTTTTGTTTTTGCCAAGAGTATGTGGGATAAAAAAAAAAAACACTGACTGAACCAAATAATGACTTAAGATGAAATTTCAGAATAAGTTGTAGAAACCAGGCTTAATTATTGTGTTAAAATACTGTTTCTAGAAAAAAAAAACGAATGTTAAAATGTTCCACTATTGCATTTGCTTCATAGTAATATAATTTACTTCTCAGCTAGTTGTCAATTCCTATAAGCTACATCTTCCATTTACCATCTAAAAATAGCTTTTCCTACATACACTTGATGCTATCTCATGCCAGAAATTATAATCATCAAAACCACTGAAGGAAAGAATAGCAATTGTTAAAAAGTAATGAGAGGCATGTGTGGTCATCGGGTGGTAATAGGAATCAGAATATTGCAGCAGAATCCCCCATGACTCCCCTTTCCCACATACACAATACACTCATACCTATCTTCTCCTAGCATATTGCCTCAGTCAACTAAACCGGGAATCACAACTCATTGCTAGACCATGTTAAGGATGGCACCTGCCCTTTGAGCAAGAAAAATAGAGGCCTCAAGAATTTGGTTCTTTGTCCACACGTGCACTACCCCATTTGTGATATTCTCTCAAGTATTTTTTTAATATGTATAGCTTTAAATATGTGCATTTATATAAACTCACAAGAGAGAAAAAGAGCCTGCAAAATACAAATGCTGCCGAAGTTTGCCCATATTTTCAAAAGATTTTATGGACATCAACAAAGTTCAGCAACTGTCTTCTGAGCAACCTCTTAGGTGGTTAGCAAGGCAGACACGATCTCCTTTACTAGGACTTAGAGTCTTGCAAAAAGACACACCTTAATCAAATATTTAGCAGGACATAAGCTTTTTTTTTTTTTTGCAGTACACCGGTCTCTCACTGTTGTGGCCTCTCCTGTTGCGGAGCACAGGCTCCAGATGCGCAGGCTCAGTGGCCATGGCTCACGGGCCCAGCCTCTCCGCGGCATATGGGATCTTCCCAGACAGGGGCATGAACCCGTGTCCCCTGCATTGGCAGGTGGAATCTCAACCACTGCACCACCAGGGAAGTCCCAGGACATAAGCTATTTGAGTTCAGAGATGGTTTTGTGTTCTATATATGTAACAACCTAGAGCAGAACTGGGCATATATTAAAGACTCAGTAAATACTTGTGAATGACTCCTAAGTAAAGTTCTATGAAGAGCTTTAGTTCAACATAACCTAATCTACATGGTCAGGAAAGAATTCCCTGCAGAAAGAATATTGAAATTCTAATCTAAAGGTTATGAAGATGTTAGCTGGGTGAAGAAAGATAATGAGACCATCTAAGCAGAGGAACATATGGGAATGTTTCTAAGATGTTAGCACAATGTTGTGTTCATATAAATGGAAGAATTCTAACAGGGGATTGGAAAGTAAAGAATGGGTATAAGAAGACAGGTAGAAAATGTATAAGACAAAAAGTCTTAAAGGGCACCATATAGACTGGGTATTTTTTGCTAAGAACAATAGAAAGTCATTGGAGCAATCAATACATTTTGTCTATTTATTATGTTTTCATTCATTCAATCATTTATTATTTAATTAATTTAATTTATCAAAGCTGTTTCAATATTAGGAGATATTATATTGACTCAGATCAAATCTTCCATACCTAGTTCTGTAATCTTAGAGGAATCACTTAACTTTTTCTTGTCTTAGTTTTAATCATTCATAAAATATTTTTAAAATGTAAATAGGTAATCACCAACCTTCCCTTGTCTAAAAGCTTATACTTTGTAACAGTTGCAAGTATTTTTTAATAGACCCTTAATTTAATGTTTGGCCAGCAATGGGTACCTTCCCTTAGTGAGCAGGATAATCAGAGAGGAAGAAGAAATGCCTACTTCCTGACATTGTGCCTATTTACATATACTGTTGCTTTAGTTTCAGTTCTCTCAAAAGCAAAATCTATGTATCAATACAGGTAGAGGGAGGATGTGGACAGAGCTGATTTGGATGAGGGGATCAGGAGGATAGGATAGGATGAAGAAGGAAGAAAAGTCAAAAGGACCATTGTTGAGGTCCTTACTGCAGTGGACAACTGAGGCTCCATCCTACTTGGAACCCTCTGAGGATTTGTGTAAAATGCACCTTAAAATTGCACCTCCAGATTACAGGGATATAGACCAAATTTCTACACCCTCTTGCTCTCATTAATTGAAGGCTAGTTCTGAGAACATTAACTCTTCGTACTTCTAAGCTGTACCAACGCACGGGCTTAAGGAGACTTCTGTCACTCAAGAGACATCTCTGGAGTAGAAATGCAAAAAAAAAAAAAAAAAAAAAAATGCCCCAATTAGTTCCTGAGGGGAACCAAAGGTCTACCAAGTTGGCAATGTGAGGATACAAGGAATCAGTAAAGGTATAGAGAGTGATTCTAGGGAATCTGAGTATCATTCCATTGGAAAGAGTAGTCATTAAAGGGGTCTATGGCGATAAGTGATGGCCCTATCTGTATTTTAGACTGAAAAGTTTGGATGCAATGTGGAAGTCAGTTTAAAACTGAGAAACTCCCACTCGAATACCTCTTTAATTCTTACTTAAAAAAGTCCAGGGCTTCCCTGGTGGCGCAGTGGTTGAGAGTCTGCCTGCCGATGCAGGGGACACAGGTTCGTGCCCCAGTCCGGGAAGATCCCACATGCCGCGGCGCGGCTAGGCCCGTGAGCCATGGCCGCTGAGCCTGCGCGTCTGGAGCCTGTGCTCTGCAACGTGAGAAGCCACAACAGTGAGAGGCCCACGTACCACACACACACAAAAAAGTCCACACTCAATATTCTGTGTATTCTACTCAATTAATGTAGGGAGGCTATAAAAGTGATACAAATAATAGATTCATAAGATGATAGAATGAATGAAATGGTGGGGAAAGAACTGTGAAACATTTTGGAAATTAAATCGATTTTATTTGTGGACTGAGTATGGTGAAGGGAGGATTATCTAGACTGATTCTCAAGTCTCTGGCATGAGTGACTGAGAGTAAATTAATAACATCAACTAATGCTGGGAATACAGATAAGAAAATATTTGTTGTGTTTTGTGTTTTTTATAGTTATGTCTTGAAAATAGGAAGTTGAATTCACTTTTGAATGATGAGTCTAAGGTTCTAACTTGAACTAGCACTAGTGATTTGGAAGTCATTCAAACACCATTATATTTCCTGCTCAATCAGGACTTGTTAGAGAAATGTTTGATTCCAACTCTGAGACATTAAATATACAGTATAAACCTGGAACACATTGTCACTTAAGAGAGCAAAAACTAGCAAAGTCCATGTGGGTCATGTTAAAAGAACTTAGGAGCCAACTAGAAATGGTACCAAAGGCCAAAAATTGAACTTTTTTAATCATTAATTTAAAAAATTGCAATTGATGAAGCATATCAGATATTTAAATTTCTGAGGTCATAATGGGACAAAAAATCTAATTTGCTATAATTGGAGGATATGAGGGAACAGCCTACTGTTTTGAAAACTAGTAATTAATGAGAAAATAATAACATTTATTCCTGCTATTCCTATGCAAATTTTATCACTGTATAACTAAATAGTAAACAAAAGATGTTTTTATTATACAAATACACAGGTAAGCAAATGTGAAAGGAACAATAAGATTAAAGAACATTGTTTTATAACTCCAATAAATCAATGGAGCAAGGCATTGATTATTGACAGTTGTTAATAGAATAAAGAGTCAAGCAGGACTTTCGAAGATGGAGTAGGAGGACTGGAGTTCATCTCTCCCCACAAACACATCAAGAATACATGTACAAATGGAGCATTTCTCACAGAACATCTGCTGAACACTAGCAGAGGACCTTGGACACCTAAAAGGACAAGAAAGATCCCCATGTAACCGTGTAGGATGAAAGAAAGAAGAAGGGAAAAGAAAGAGGAGAGGAAGCAGGACGGGACCTGCACCCCTGGCAGGGAACTGAAGGTGAGGAGAGGTTCCCACATCTGGGGAAGCCCCCTCACCAATGGGGAGATCTGGGACAGAAGGGGAGCTTCGGGGGCTTGGAGGAGAGCTCAGCAACCGGTCTGTGGCAGGCAAGACAGAGTGAAACCTACACAGATGGCCTATGCCACAGCCCTGCACAGCCCAGCCTGAGATGAGTGTCCGCTGGTGCACACAGGGGCTGGGGGCTGGAACGTGGGGTTTGCAGAGCAGACCCAGGGAGGGGACTGCTGTTGGCTGTGAGGGGACAGCCTGAAAGGATGGGAGTGAGGAGCTCTGCAACTGGGAATGCTCGTGGAGGAAGTCTGGACCGCCACAGAAGCGAAGCGCCATTGTTGAGTGACCCGCAAAGGGTGGGGACACCATTGTAGCCTCTCTCCTCATGTACTGGCCCCTGCCTCCACTGGCACTAGGGAGGGCTCCTGCCGGAGCCAGCTCTGGTGCCCGAGCCCTTGCCTCCTCCATTTTCTCCCCCCTGCCTGGGCAATCCGCTTGCCCAGATCTCCACCTGATAGGTGCACTTTCCAATCGCTACCCCAGCACCCTCCTTCCTGGGTGGCCTGCTCGCCCTGATGGCTGCCTTGGCTCCTTCCTGTCTGACGGGCTCGTGGGCTCTGGCAACCTCTAAAGCAGACTCCAGAAGGAGGAACACACACAGAAGTGGGGCTGAAATCACAGCTGAGCCCCAGGGTGTGACTAAGGCAGAAGAGCTGAAATCTTTCCTCCTGGCTGTGTGAACCACAGAGTTACAACTCCAGTGATGGCTTCCTAAATCCAGCGCCTGCAAAACATCCCAAAGGACAAGTGCTCCTGCAACTGGGAAGGGTATAGCTTTAGCAGCTGTGGGATTTATGGGCATGTACATGCAGGGGTTAGGCCAGGCCAGAGTCTGAGCTGCCTCCATATCTCCCAAATGGGGCCAGATGCACAACTACTGCAGCACCTGACCTCAGTGGATCTATTCCAGTGACCTGATGAAAACAATGCCTGATAGTCACCAGGGTCAGTGGCTGGTATACCCACAGTTAAAGTGGGACCGAGAGCAGTGCCAACAACAGTGTACTTTGAGAGCCTGCACGGTGGGTGAAAGGGGACAAAACAGTGCATATTCACAGGTGAACAGCTCCAGAGCAGGAATACTCAGTGGCTTCTCTCCCAGTGGGAGTGCTCCAATCCCACCTACCTTGCACCACAAATCAGAAACACAGCTCAGAAACAAATCTGGGAGCCTCTACTCCAACAACTAGGGAGCAGACCATGTCCCTGATAGGGCAGTGACAACCACACAGCAAAGGGGAGGAACCATTCAATATCCAGGGCAGGGTCTGATCACCACAACACCAATCAAACCCCCTATTAAGAGGATAACGGCACAAACCTCTGGACCAACCTCACCCACCAGGGGGCAGACACCAGAAGCAAGAGGAACCATGATCCTGCAACCTGTGGAGAGGAGACCACAAACACAGTAACTTAGACAAAATGAGATGACAAAGAAATATGTTGCAGACAAAGGAGCAAGATGAAAACCTAGCCACGACATTCAGAGAAGAACGAGAAATAAAAGAAATCCAAATTAGAAAAGAAGAAGTAAAACTCACTGTTTGCAGATGACATGATACTATACATAGAAAATCCTAAAGATGCTACCAGAAAACTACACAAGCTCATCAATGAATTTGGTAAAGTTGTTAATACACAAAAATCTCTTGCATTGTTACGCACTAACAACAAAAAATCAGAAGACAAAATCAAGGAAAAATCCCATTTACCTTTGCATCAAGAAGAATAAAATACCTAGGAATAAACCTACCTAAGGAGACAAAAGACCTTTATCTGAAAACTATAAGATACTGATGAAAGAAATAAAATATTACATAAATAGAGGGAGATATATACCATGTTCTTAGGTTGGAAGAATCAATATTGTGAAAATGACATACTACACAATGCAGTCTATAGATTCAATGCAATACCTATCAAATTACCAATGGCATTTTTTTCACAGAATTAGAACAAAATTTTTTACAATTTGTATGGAAACACAAAAGACCCGAATAGCCAAAGCAATCTTGAGAAAGAAAAATGGAGCTGGAGGAATCAGGATCTGTGTCTTTAGACTATACTACAAAACGACAGTCATCAAAACAGTATGGTACTGGCACAAAAACAGAAATATAAATCAATGGAGCAGGATAGAAGGTCCAGAGGTAAAGCCACACACCTATGGTACCCTAATCTATGACAAAGGAGGCAAGAATATCCAATGGAGAAAAGACAGTCCTTCAATAAGTGGTGCTGGGGAAACTGGACAGCTACATGTAAACGAATGAAATTAGAACACTCCCTAACACCATACACAGAAATAGACTCAAAATGGATTAAAGACCTAAATGTAAGACCGGACACTATATAACTCTTAGAGGAAAACATAGGCAGAACACCCTTTGACAAAAATCACAGCACAATCTTTTTTGAACCACCTCCTAGAGTAATGAAAATAAGAACAAGAATAAACAAAAGGGACCTAATTAAACTCAAGAGCTTTTACACACCAAAGGAAACCATAAACAAAATGAAAAGACAGGCCTCAGAATGGGAGAAAATATTTGCCAATGAAGCAACTGACAAGGGATTAATCTCCAAAATATACAAACAGCTCATGGAGCTCAATATCAAAAAAGAACAAGCAACCCAATCAAAAAATGGGTGGAAGATCTAACTAGACATTTTTCCAAAGAAGACATACAAATGGCTAAAAAGCACATGAAAAGATGCTCAACATCACTAATTATTAGAGAAATGCAAATCAAAACTACAATGAGGTATCACCTCAAACCTGTCAGAATGGCTGTCATCAAAAAATCTACAAACAATAAATGCTGGAGAGGGTGTGGAGAAAAGGGAACACTCCTACACTGTTGGTGGGAATGTAAATTGGTACAGCCACGTTGGAGAATGGTTTGGAAGTTCCTTAAAAAGCTAAAAATAGCACTACCATATGATCCAGCAATCCCAGTCCTGAGCATATATCCAGAGAAAACCATAATTCGAAAAGATACATGCACTCCAATGTTCATTGCAGCACTACTTACAATAGCCAGGACATGCAAACAACCTAAATGTCCATCAACAGAGGAATGGATAATGAAGATGTGGTACATATATACAATGGAATATTACTCAGCCATAAAAAAGAATGAAATAATGCCATTTGCAGCAACATGGATAGACCTAGAGATTGTCATACTGAGTGCCATAAGTCAGACAGAAAAAGGCAAATATCATATGGTATTGCTTACAAGTGGAATCTTAAAAATGTGTACAAATGAACTTATCTACAGAACAGAAATAGAGTTACAGATGTTGAAAAGAAACTTATGGTTACCAGGCAGTAAAGTGGAGAGGGGGGATAAATTGGGAGATTGGGATTGACATATATACACTACTATATATATATATAATAGACAACTAATAAGGACTTACTGTATACCAAAGGGAACTCTACTCAATACTCAGTAACGGCCATATACTGGGAAAAAAATCTAAAAAAGAGTGGATATATGTATATGTATAACTGATTCACTTTTCTGTACACCTGAAAATAATACAACATTGTAAATCAACTATACTCCAATAAAAATTTTTAAAAACTAAAATAATTTCAGTTTACTAAATAAAATTTTAAAAAAAGAGTCAAGCAGACGTGTTTAATGGTAGAAGAACATAATATGACCTATACTTTCTTAAAAGAATTGAAACCAGAATCTATCAAGCCTCTATATATAATGCCAACTTACAGAAAATAGAGCCAAAAAGTACACTTAAACTACAACATAAGGAAAAAATCAGCAAAATCCTAACAAATTCTATAGAAAAAGTGATCTAGTTTCCTCAACAATTTAATTTCTAGGAAAAAAGAAAACATAGAAGATGAACCTATAGATTAAAAGAAAGTTAAAAAAAATATCCAAACATAATGTGTGGAATGTCTTTGGATTCTGAGGCAACATAATTGTAAAAGTAGACATTTATGAGACAGTTGAGAATTCGTCCACTGACTGAATATTTGAAATCATTATATTATTGTTATATTATTAACTTGCTAATATATTATAATTTTGTTTAAAATATATATTTAGTTTTTTAGACATATATACTGAATTATTTATGAGTAAAATGATATATCTAAAGTTTGCTTCAATATAATCTAGGAGTAGCAAAGGAGGCTGTGGTTATGATTTGATAGTTGTTGAGGTTGGATGAAATTAGATGGAAGTTCATTATACTGTTTATCTTTCTTTGGTGTATGTTTGAAATCTCCTTTTTTAAAAAAACAAAAAATAATCATTAGAATACAGAAAAAAGCATACCAGAAGAGTTATAAAGTTAGTAGGTCAAGTATAAGGAAAAGAACAGTAATATTTAAGAAGTGCTAAAATTGGGAGACTTGTTAACATGAATAAGTCTCAGTTTTTATATCTATACATGAAATAGGTATATAAAACACCTATAAGCAAAGAGGACCTTGAAGAGTGTCGGTTCTCTTCCTAAAAAATGTGAATGAAAATCCTGCTTGTATGTATGTCTACATATTTGTCTCCTGCAATCAAGGAAATGACACTGAGCATTAGAAGCTATAGTGATTATATAAAAATATAAAAGTGAGCATATAGGAATAAGAAATTAAGAAAAGTAACAATGTGAAAATCAGCCCCATTCTGAAAATCAGACAGAAATACTTTAAACCCTCTGTTGCTTTATGCCTCCTTGCTGTGAAGAACATCATCATAGTAGCTGAGTACTACTCCTCTCCCACAATTTATAGTTGTTTTTAAACCCATTTTAAGCTGCCTCTCCAAACCATAAAAGTGGAAATCCTTTGGCTTTTGACAAAGCCTGGAGGGAGAAGGAGGAGGAGGAGATGATGGGGAAGTGATATAAGTAACTGTAAAAATGAAAAGGGCATTGACTTAGAATCAATGGTTAATATGAAAGGCAAATGGAATAATTAATACCAATACCTCAAACCTCTACCATCTTTGAGGAATTGATACTTTGGCTTATCACCATAATAGGCACAAGCACATTTTGTCATAAACTCTAAAATGCAAATCAATATATTTTTTCTCTTTTACCAAATCCCTGTCTAACACCACCTTTATTAAAGATGTTTAAGGCTAGTGAGGTTAGTAAATGCAACTGATACCAAGAAGATAATAAACCTGACCCAGTAATCTCACTGGGTGATTATTGCCTCTCAGGTATGCAATATTCTTATATTTACTCGTCCACAATTATAAACAGCAACTGAAATTTCCCTCAGAGGGAAAAGCCTTGCAGCAAGAGACTGTAAAATAGTCTTGCTTGTTTTTAAAGTGTAAATTTCTATAACAAAACATAATTGAAAAAGAATGATTTAAAAACAAAGAAAATGAATGAATATGTATGAGACATTGGCTATCTCATATGGATATGTATGAGAAATTTAGCAGCTGTGTGTCTCACACACATAGACACACACACACACGTCAAATTTTAAGTTGGTCTTTATCCTGTGAACTGGATTCAAGTCCACCTCTATTCTGTAATTGTCAAATAAAACCCTTAAAATCAGAACTTGCTTCCTAAATCCTCAAGTTTCTGTAAATAATATAAGCCTCCACCTATATTTTTAACATTAGTCTGAGTTGTTTCAGCAAAACCTAAGATTGACTAGTGGTATGTGTCAGACAACTGTTTTATAGCCAAATGCCAACAGAACCGAGAGATAGAATGGTATACTTACAGTAGCAGAGCATCCATGGATCACTCATGAACTGGAACAGGTTACTGTGGAAATGGCCTTTAATATGGTTAGTCAATAACTATACACTCATAATGCAAAAGGGTGATATGTAGTGTACAGCAAAAATCATGATATTCAGCTGCTTGACATTTTGAAGATATAATCAGATTACTAATGTGACATTTCAAAACCAGAAATGGTTATCATAAAAAGTAAATTATCAGATGGGGAGATGGGTAACTCAAAAAGTGTTGATGCCTATTAGAATGCAGAGAAAATGGCTGTATATACCATATGAATTTGCTGCAAATGACTTGTGTGATAAAGAACAGTGTGACCTCTAAAACAGGAAAAGAAAATCTACTAGTAGCCATATTTTCAGACTTCATTATTTTCTTTTTTTATCCTGAAAACAAATTTCAATTGCTGTTTATAACTGTGGATAAGTAAATATAAGAATATTATATATCTGAATGGCAGTAACCACTCAGTGAGATTACTGGGTAAGGTTTATTATCTTGCTAGTATCACTTACATTTACCAATAATAGTTTGGAAGTTTCCCCACGGTATAAAAATTAGGTCAGATGGATCATCAACAGTGTATCATATGGATTAAGATATCTGGAACTTTCTATAATACCTGATAGGAACCATGGGTTTCCAATTTATTCTGTCAAAGAAGAATTATAGATATTAATCTTCAGCTGGAAGATATGCACAAAAGAAGTATAAACTCTCAATTTACAAGGATGTATTTCTCTTCCCCTTGTATTTATAGGTGCTATGCCATCATAATGCTGGGAACTGTCGTATTTATATGTTTTCTGCAAAGGGATCACTTACCGTAAGAGTATTATACTGACTGAAGAACAGTCACTAAAATTGAGGCAATCAGGAGATCCCCTCCTATATTACTAAATTTTTATGTGGTGAGAAAATTTCTTTGGGCTATTTAATATTAGTGTGGATTAATTAGTACAATGGAGCAGGAAATCAGGAGCATTATTTTCCTAAAGATGTGATCTGTGCATGTTTACCTGAGAAATTATCTGACCTCCTACCTTTCTGACACTTTTACTCAGGACAGTATCTTACAGAATTGCCTGAACATATTGATACTCATGATATCAAATGTGGGTCTGCTCTATTCTTCCTGCTTGTAAATATCTCCCTGTAAATGTTTGTTTTTCCATGCGTGCAATAAACTATATGGAACACATTACAATTCTGAGTGATGCTTGCAACAGGAAACAGCAGTTTTGAATTGCAGAAATGAATAAAAAAATAATCCACTTGTGTAGGAAATCAGATTTTAATGAAATTGTCATTAATATTTATGTTAAATGCCATCTAAATCTAAAGAGACATGTTAACATCAGTGTCTGAATACATTAGGATTGCTTGAAACTACATTTCCAAGGAAATATTTTGTTTTTATTCAAAAGCTCTCTGATTTCTGCTCAAATGTTTATTGTTTTATTTGAAAATGCTTTCTCATTTTTGTTCCAGATGTTCACAGAGCAAACACAGAACATGGTAGATAAATGAGAGTTTACAGCTGTAAGCCTAAATTGACTGTTTCATTCACTAACAAGTTACTCTGATAAGGTCTTCTGATGATTGAATAGCAAAATATTCTTTCCACATGGCTCTTATGGCTCACAGTATTATGTACTTGCTATGCAACATTTCACTTAAAATTTCTTCTTCTTATCCAATAACCACAGGCTGTATCTTTTTGCTCGTAAGAGGTCATTTTGATATTCACTATCTACTGTTTTATGAAATTATGTTTCAGGAAAATATTATTAAAGCTTAAATTACAGTGTTTGGAGAGTTAGAACAAAATTATTAAAGTATGTAATCTTTCAGAAATGAAGGGAAATGATAAAATGCTTATAATGAATTGTGATCAACATATCAAATGCAGTACAATATTCACAATATTTGGGTATAATTATACTCATCTATCATATATAATTGACCACATGCTTTTATACTAATAATCTCTTTCCCTAAAATGATACTTCATTTGCATATTCTCAGTGTAATCAAAGAAATGTTTACTTTTTTGTTTTTTTTTTCCTAGTTCCCTAGACTTACAATGTACTTTTCATCAGAGATGTCAGTAATCCTTTGGGTTCTTAGGAGTGCCATTAGGGAAACTTTCCCAGAATGCTTAGAGGTGTTTGCTTTATCAAACACTTTTATTTATATGGAGTATAAAAAAAAAGGAAAGTGGCCTATTTATAAATTGACAGAAGAGAACCCACAAAATTGTTTTTTGACAATTTCAGAGCCTATGCTTTGACTTTCAGAGCCTGTGCATTTATTTTAATAGTAAAGTTATTGCTCAAATAATCTTAAAACTCCTTTTAGTAACTATCTTCAAAATAAGGCTACCAGCCTCTTAGAGAAGCAGTTGCATCTTCTATATTCACCATTCTTTCACCCAGTCTCTCCTAATAGATCATTTAAGAATTTTAAGGAACCTAAGCTTTGTAGTGATTTTTTTTTAAAGCACTCATAAAGAGTTGTTCTTTCAATGATCTACTATCGTAGGGAAACATGTGTAGCAGGGTAGGTGCAGGGAATCCACTTTCAGCAATCCCCCAGGTGGCTGATACTCTAAATGTGTCCTCAGCACCATGAAGTATGGAACACAAGTCTTATGCCAAGAATAGTTTATATGCTCTATAGACTTCTCAAAAATAGCTTTGGACTAGTAGTAAGAAGATGTGTGTTCCCATTACCTTTCCAATCTAAAAATGTAAGAAATATACCTAGTTCACTCTATTTCACAGGGAGATTAAAAATAAATATATAAACTCATGTCAGTCAGGCCTTAGTAACTGTTGTATAATAGACAGGTTAATTTTTTTTGGAAGTACTCCTGTTTTCTATCACACAGCTTCCTCCCCACCTCACCATAAGGCAACACGGTGTTGTCATTCTGTACAAGCTTTTATCTCAAAATGAGCAAAACATAACATGCCACTGACATTTTTGTCTGATTTTAAAATTACCTTTAATTGTTGGAAACACTCTGAGAGTTCTGACATCTTGGAAACTAGATCAGGAAATTATTTTAGAATAGATTGACTTCCATGTAATATGTCTTCAAAATGACAGTGATAACTATCACATTTACCTTGTGTTCTGTCCTCCAGAAAGAGGATCATTTACATTTTAGTTAAAGTGATAGGAACTGAAGTTGTGGAAAGAATACAAAAAATGATTTGTTCTATTTCATAAGGCAAGGAGGATGGCTTACTATGCAAATTCTTTTTCCTTTCATCCTTTTTCTCTTTCTTCCTTCTTCTCCCCCTACTTTTTTTTTTTTCCTTTTTTTCTTTCTAAGGTTTTAGATGAGTGAATTTTCACTTTTAGATATCCACTCCTGGAAATGATATGAAAGTAATTAAGAATAAGCTGTAACCTTAATTGATAAATCTTTTCTTTGAGCTGAATATAGGTGTGTCTGTGGAAAAAAATATCTAAGATAGACTGGGGAAATAAAAAAGAGTTTTTACTTACATTAAACATGAATTTATGTAGAGGAAGGACATTTATCTTCCCCTTTTTAAAGGAGAATTAATCCTATTATTCTTTTATGAATACCCTAAAGACAAAGTTACTATCTTAATATATAAAGATATTAGATATATACATAGATATATACATATATGTATGTTTGTGGATCTATCTATCTATCATCTCTTTATCATCTGCCCAAGAGAGTGACCTTTATACATTTATATTGATGCCATGTATTCAAACACAATATTTATAGATTTAAGGAAACTCTATTTGAAGTAGCATTTTAAAAAGTGCTTTTGTGAAGTGTGGAGCTTCAAATTACATATGTAAATCCAATGATAAATAATGGATGGATCAACCCCATTTTTTTTTATCTTAAATGCATAAGTGTGCTATTTAGTTTTCTAAAGAGAAAACTGGTTTGATCCCTAATAGGTTTATAATGTCTAATAGGATTATAAGCAAATCTTTTAGATGCATTTTGGTTTTCTCAAATTTGGTCTTCTATCTGAAAATCTCTTCTAGTTAAGAGTTGTGAAATGATTCTTCTTTTGCTTAACTTTTACAAGCAAAACTAACAGAAGTTTTTATTCTATATGTCTGAAAAACATGGTAGATAGGATTGTATATCTGATCACAGTTTTAGATAATCCACACAGCACATTTTCTCATCCTCCTACCTATGTTTATTTGACTCACCAGAATAATTGCAGTGTTTACAATTAAGGCCTATCAACCATACATAGACCAGTCTTTAGGAGTAAAGATATTGATAATACTAAGGAGAAAGGGAAAGCCTCAATAAAAAAGAAGACAAAGGGGAAGAGGAGAAGTGTAGGAGGTGGAGGAGGGGAGAAAAGGAAGGAGAAAGGATCAAAGGAAGGGAGGAAGAAAGGAAGGGAATGAAGGAAAGGCAACATCTGCTGTTAGAGAGAAAGTTCATTTCAGTCTTTGGTAGAAAGACTACAAGAAAAATTCTTCCCTCTTCTATTAGATTTATTTGATGATGTCATCATTACTCTGAAACAGAAGTTACCAATGTAGTGAGTATACAAAATTATAAAATGGTGACATCCCTTCCTCCAAAAAAAGTATCATTTTTATTTTAAAAAATCATCCAGTAGGCCAAAAGGAATAATTTGAGTGTTTCTTCAATTGTCATTAGATCAAAATGCTGTGAATCATTTTAAGTTCCTTATTTACGTTTAATACTTTCCTACGCAAATGCCTATCATCTTAAATAAAATTGTAAATGAATTTGATTTTGTGCGCCTCAAAACACTAAAAAAGGAACAAATTTCTTACTACCTTTAATTCTAATAAATATATTCAGTACATGATCAAACTATCAAAATGCTTTTTTTTTTTTTTGGACATGTGGATCAAAACCCAAGTTTCCTCAGGGAAATCCTCTGACTTCAAATAGAATCACAAACAGAAGCTCCTAACAGTATGAGCCTCATTAACCAGATATATTGCAATACTTTAGAAGAGGGGTTAAAGAGCTAGAGTGAAATGGCAATGGCTTGCAGTGCCTAATCCTTAGAAGTAGATACACTTCTCATATATAACAGGCTTTTTGTTATGCAGATACCATATAAACCACTACAGTTGGCACATCAGAGACATTTTTTTTTTGTTTTTTTTTTTTTTGCTTTTTTGGCCCACATTATTAATGAAATGAAGATGAAAAACCAATATTTTATAAATCATTAATTTTAGCCACATAATCAGAAGAGAGTTAACTATCATAGTTGTTTTTAGAAATTTGATGCATAAGAATATGGTAGAATAGTTTGTCATTGAAGAAGATCCAAGGTTTCTTTTTATCTGAAGCAGGAAAAGGGTGAAGTTCAGTAATTACCCTTAGAATTATGAATCATTCATAAAAGTTGGAATTTTAATGACTGCAGATACAACATTCATCATTCTGGTTGAAAATATTTTATTATTCAATTATTAAACATGTTATGCAGTGTTGCATTCAAAATGAGAAATTTTCCTGTATAAACTATTATGCAAGGATATTAGTCCATATATGTTTATTTATGCTAGATTATGCAGTCTTGCACTTTATTTTCTAATATATAAAAATTAATAAAAAATGTTTCACATAATTTCAAATGTTTCACATAATGAAATTCCTGCTGATTATCCAACATATTGAGTTTTTTCAATATATCCACTTATAAGGATTACAATTCAATAATAACAAATTTTTTTAACTTAAAGAACTGCCTGTCGTTTCAGATTCATATGCTGTATAATGTTGATTACTACATGGAATGAGATATAATACCAAATTCTGGCTGAGTCAAAAAAGAAGACCAACTTTTAAAAATTGAAGTATAGTTGATTTACAATGTTGTGATAGTTTCTGGTGTATAGCAAAGTGATTCAGTTTATATATATATATATATATATATATATATATATATATATGTATGTATATATATATTCTTTCTCATATTCTTTTCCATTATGTTTTTTTACAGGGTATTGAATATAGTTCCCTGTGCTATACAGTAGGACCTCGTTGTTTATCTATTTTATATATAGTAGAGATGTACTTTTAAGTCATGAAATATTGCATAGAGTTGACTCAGTGGAGACCCAGCCTTGAATTTATATTTTGAAATGTGAGATTTTATTATCTATTTACCCACGTGGTAGACAGGACAGTGCCCCCTCAAAGATGTCCAGAAACCTGTGAATATGTTACTTTAAGTGGCAAAATAGACTTTACAGGTGTGATTAATTTGTGAATCTTGAGATGGGAAGACTACCTTGAATAATACAGATGGGCCCAATGTAATCACAAGGATCCTCATAAAAGAGAGGCAGGAGGGTTAAAGTCAAAGAAGGAGGTGTGACGACAGAAGCTGAAATCGGAGTGATGCCGTTTCTGGAAGGGGCCATGAGCCCAGAAATGCAGACAATCTCTAGGAGCTAGAAAAGCCGAGGAATGGAATCCTCCCTAGAGCATCTAGAAGCAACACGGCCCAGCCAGTATCTTGACTTATAGCAAGTAGAATACATTTCTGATCACCGTAGGTATAGGATAATATATTTGTATTGTTGAAGCCACTAAGTTTGTGGTAATTAGTTATAGAAGCAATAGACAATGAATATACACAGATACCATAGATAATTTTCTCTCTTCCTATTTTCAAATTAAAGATAGTTCTTAATAATTAAAAACATCCATAGTTCTGTCATCCAGAAAAGAAAGAAAATACAAGTGCATCAGCAGTACAGTAACTGTGCACATGGCATTCAGTGTTACACTTCCACATTCTAAGATTTTATGCATAAGAAAGAATACTTACTGGTTGAGCTTTCTTCTATAGCTCCACTATGATTTTGCTTCCTTAACTATTGAAGTTTTATAATATTATTTATGTCTTTTCAGTTACTTAAGAATTCATAAAAATAACATTGGTTCAGGCAAATAACTAGTAATAAGGACAATTTTTTCAAATTTTATATCACCCCCTGTCGTGAGTGCTCTCCATTGCGAAGGGACAAGAGTCAGTGTAGAAGTGATTAAACACAGGTTTCATTTCTTCCTCCATCCATCAGCAACTCTGCAAAAGTTGACAAAACCTTTTCCTTTATATTTTGACTTTTAATTTTCATGTAATTTTAGATAGACATGCACTTGTAAGAAGTAATACAAAGTAAGCAGATATAACTATCCCCCAATTGTAACATCTTGCCAGGGAATTGACATTGATGTAGTCCAATCTTAGTCTTACTAAGATTTCACTTGTTTTACATTTACTCATGTGTGTGTATACGTGTGTCTGCCTATGCGTGTGTATTTACTTCTGCATAATTTTATCACATTTGTAGACTTGTGTGGTCACCACCACAGACAAGATTCAGAAAAGTTCTATTATAAGGATCTTTCTTGCTACACTTTTATAGCCACTGCCACCTTCCTCCTCTCCACCCTATAGAGGTCTGACAACTACTATCTCTTCTCCACGTCTATAATTCTGTCATTTCAAGAACGTTATATAAATAGAATCGTACAGAATATAACATTTTGAGATTACGCTTTTCACTCAGCCTCACACTGAACTTGGGTCCTGCCACTCTGCTGACTTCAGTTATTATTTCTAAGAATGATTTTGTAGATATTTTGGGATTTTTTACATAGACAATCATGCCATCTGTAAGTAGAATTTATTTTTTACAATCTATATTCATTTTACTTATTTGTTTGTTTGTTGCTTTGTTTATTTGGCTAGAACTTCCAGTACTCTGTCGAATAACAAAGATGAGAATGGACATTTAGATTTCAATTTTAGATGGAAAGCATTTAGTCTTTCACCATTAACGTATGATGTTAGTTGTAGGATTTTTGTAAATTCTTTTTATCAAATGAATGAAGCTTTCCTCTATTCCTAGTTTATTGAGATTTTCTATATTGAATGTGTGTTGAATTTTGTCAAATGTTTTTTATGCATCAATTCATAGGAAAATGACTTCTTTTTATCTTGTTATCTTAGGTTACATTAATTGATTTTTCGTATGCCAAACCATTCTTGCATATGTAGAATAAATCCCACTTAGTCATGTTGTGTAATTCTTTTTATTCTTTCCTGGATTTGATTAGCTATATTTCTTTGATGATTTTTTTGGTCTTAGTTCATGAGATAGTAGTTTTTGTTACTGTCTTTGCCTGGTTTTGGTATCAAATGAGTGTCATAAAGTGGGTTGAGAAGTATTCCCTCTCGTACTTTTTGGAAGAGAGTACATAAGATTGGTTTAAATTTTTCTTTAAATACTGGGCAGAATTATTTAGTGAAATCATGTGAGCTTGGATATTTGTTTTTCAGGAGTTGTAATTACAGATCAAATGTCTTTATTGATTATAGAACTATTCAGGTTGTCTGTTTCATCTTGGATGAGTTTTGATAGTTTGTGGGTTTTGAGTACTTGGTCCTTTTAAGTTGTCATATTTATGAACATAAAGTTGTTTTATATTACCTTATAATTTTTATTGGCTTCAAAATCTATGGCATTAGCCTCTGTTTTCATTCCTACTATTGGTGGTTTGTCTCTTATCTCTGTCATTCTTGCTTTTTTATTGAAATTTCAAGAACATTATATAAGTGGAATGATATATAATGAAATTGATTTCTTCTCTTATATAATTTTATTTTTTTCTATTTGGTTTAAGTTTATTTTCCCTTCTAGTTTCTTGAGGTAGTAACTCAGATTATTGAAATGAGACATTTTCTCTTTTTAAGGGCAAAAGGTTAGTATTGTATATTTTCTTCTCTGTGCTACTCTGGCTGGATCTCATATATTTTGGTATGTTGTATTTTCATTCCATTCAGTTCCATATATTTCATAATTTATTTTAAATTATATGAGACCTCTCCTTTGACCTATAGATTATTTAAAAGTGTATTTGTTTAATTTCCAAGCATTTGCATATTTTGCAGCCTTTCTGTTATTGAAACAGAAATGCTAATTCATATGTTAAGCTATTCAATTATCATAGAATATACTCTGACTGATTTCAATTCTTTTAAATTTCTTGAGGTTTATTTTATGCCCCAGGATATTCTCAGTCTTGTAGACTGTTCCATGAGGGCTTGACGAGCATATGTATTCTGCTGTTGCTTGATGTGGTGATGTGTATTTGTCAACTTGGCTGATTGTTTTGTTCAACCATTTCCTTTTCTGCCTTAGTCTCACCAGTCATTTTGTGCTGATTTCTTTCTCCATAAAAATGGAAACAAGTACTTCCCTGTGTTGCAGAATATTTATGAGAATCATATGGAATAATATAGGTAAAATTTATTTGTTATTATTAAAGTACCAAACATATAGATGCCATTATCATATCTCTACAATGAGTGTATCTTTTCCATAAACTGAAGACCTGTCCCTTTAGATGTTTGAAGTAGAATGTTATGAAAGATTTTGGCACAGTGATCAGTTGAGATAAGGATTATAGAAAATAAATAAATATACTTAGCTTCAGGTCATCCGTAAAAAATGGTATTTTTGCCCCATCTACTCTTCATCTTTAATAAGTTCCACATAAACCAAAAAAGAAAAAAAGAAAAAACTGTACTGTGTTTTGAATGAGCTATAAAGATATTCAACAAATATTTAATAATATTTGTTATATTATTTATACCACATTAAAATTTTAACAACTCTTCAGAAATGCCTATTAAGGGAAACCATTTCTATCTGTATTTTAGACGTCATACTTAGATTTGGCTTACCTCCCCCCACCAAAATCTCACATCACATTGTTTACTCTTTCTATTAATATTCTATTTAGAAATAGACTTAAAATATTTAGACTAGCATGTGACATTCCTAAATCAAACCACAATTACAAGGACAGTGCTTCTCAAACTATCTGTAGGGAAAGACCAATATTTCATTTTCTGTTTAATTACCAACATGAGTAGTAATTGCCCATTACCAGTAACTCACACCTCATCTAACTCACCACCCAAGTTTTACAACACCTACACTGCACTGCAACTTGTTTAACAATATGTCAAATATTCCTATAACTTTTCCTATACCTTCGAGTGAGGAACAACAATAAACAGTTAGCAAATGTTTATTTTGCTTCTTTGTTTGTTTGTCTTTGAATAGTCCTAGTACCCATATATTCTCTTATCTAATCTAAGAAACTTCTGTCAAGACCTGTGACAAAGCAACAGCTCAAGATATGTGTTGTAACTAAGGATGTACACATGTTAAACATAAGAACCTTTCCAAACAGCATGGATTTTTTTAACAGAAATTCTAATGTGAATATGTGCATCATCACCGGCATCCCCAAAAGCATTTTCAATTATTCTCTTGGGATCTAAGTTTTATCAAATGTGGTAGGGAGAGTGTCAGTTCAAGATGGCAATGCAGGAAGATCCTGAACTTACCTCTTTCCATAGACATACTGAGTCTAGAGCTACATATGGAACAATTTCCTCTTTAAAAACCTAAAGGTTGACAGTGATAGCTACAGGTCAGGAAATGAGTACGAAAAATAAGCCAGTGGGAGAGGCTGGGCCACATTATTGCCGTGAACCTTACTCCTGGCACAGTGACCCACAACCACGAGGAAACTCAAAACCCAGAGCTGCTCCCAGAGGAATGAAATGTTCTCACCCCACATTGAGCATCCCAAGTTTTAAGACATATACTTGAGATGCGAGCCTTGAAAACTAACTTTGAAAACCAGTGGGGCTTGTTTCCCAATACCCACAAGACTATAGCGATCTGATAAACCACTCTTAAAGGGCTCACGTGCTCAGATTCACCAGCCCCTGGGTCCAGCTCAGAGGCAGCCAATCAAACCAACATTTAAAGTGAAGGAAGCTCACCTGCTTATATTAATGTGTGTGGCTGAGAGGCAGGCATCTAGTCTAACACACACATCTAGGAGCCTCCTGGAACACTCTCAGGGACAGACTGGCAGATGCCCTGTTTGTACTCTCCCTTTGCTGTGCTCCAGAGCACCAGTATCTCCCAGAAGGAAGCTTTTACATGTACCTGGTACTCCAGTTTTTGTGGCTGCTGTGCAGGGGATGCCTCTTGTTCATCTGCATCTGGAGGCCAGGGAAGCCTGTGTTCCTGGTCACATGGGACTGTAATAATCGGTGTCACTCAGAAGGGAGCTCGAACGTACTCTTGTCTGGTGTCCTGATTTTTGCAAGTGCTGCCAGGAGACACCTCTACGATGCCTGGCTCTGGTAGCTAGTGGGGCTTATGCTCATGGGTCGCTCAGGACTGTAACCAACAGAAAAGGTGTTCTTTAACAGCTACCACCCCCAAGAGGCAGCAGACTCAGCAGCTTGATCTTTCTGTAAAGGAGGCCCATTAGCTAATCTTTATGACTGTAGCTTAAGGGGAAGGCTTCTAATGACACATCTAGGGACTGATTGTAATCCTTTCCAGAGACCTCAAGGCAGGAACTTTCTTTGCTCTCACCCTCTGCCACACTCCAGAGTACCAATGTCTCCTGGAGAGAGGCTTTATACATGTCTGGTGCTCTGGTTTTTATATCTGGTGCCTCCATTTTTGCAGCTGCTGCCCAGGGCAGAGCCCTTGATTACCTGGTGGCTAGGGCTTGCATTGGAGAGACAGTTCTTGGCAGACTACAACCCCCAGGGCACAGCATGGACAGCCGACTGAGCCACACCTCCTGGTTTTTCTGTGAGGGAGGCCTCTTCGCTTGTCCTGGAGCTTCAGCCTGTGGGGCAGGCTTCAGGTTTGGCACACATCTAGTGGTATGGAGCTGCTCTCAAGGAACATAGGCTGTGGACAACATCTTGGTTCTCTCCTTCTGCTTTGCTCAGCTTGCCTGTATCACCCAGAAAGGAGCTTATATACTCATCTGATCCCCCGTTTTTGTGACTGCTGCTCAAGAGACACCTCTAGATCACCTGGTTCTGGTAGCCAGAGGAGCTATGCTTGTAGTCCCGCAGAACTGTATATATTTGCATACTTTTAAAAACTTGATTCCTGAGAGTATGACTTCCAGGCAACTTAAATATAAGTGCTGATATCCTCCCCTTTGGGACAGTTATAAGCCTTGGAACACCCGCAAATACTGCGAACTATTACAAATATAATAGTCTGCTTGACAAGCACAAAGGTTTGAGAGACAATTGAGAGCTGAGGCTGTTGTGAATGACTGTGTTCATCTCTTGCATGAGGATACTCCTTCAAGACTGGGAGACATGGTTGCTTCATCTACTTTATAAAACCAACACAGACAGCCACGCAAAATTAAGAAACAGAGGAGTACATTCCAAATGAAAGAGCAAGATAAAACCTCAGGAAAAAAAAAGTAATAAAACAGACAAATAATTTGCCTAATAAAGAAGTCAAAGTAATTGTCATAAAAATGCTCATGAAACTGGGGAGAAGAATGAATGAACACTGTGAGAACTTCACAGGAGATGGAAAATATAAGAAAATACCAAATAGAAGTCATAGAGCTGAAGAATACGATAACTGAACTGAAAAATTCACTAGTTTCAATAACAGGCTAGATGAAACAGAAAAAAAAAGTTTAGTCAACTCAAAAACAAGGCAGTGAAATTCAATCAGAGCAGCAAAAAGAAAAACAAATTAAAAAGTGACTTTTGTCATTGATCAAACAGACTAACATTTGCATCATAGGGCTCCCAGAAGAAGAAGAGAAGAGAAAGGAGTAGAAGTCTTATTTAAAGAAATAACAGCTGAATACTTTCCAAACTTGGAGAAAGAAAAAGACAGCCAGACTCAGGAATCCCAGAGAGTGTTATATATGAGGAACCCAAAGATACCCAGACCAAGACACATTATAATTAAAATGTCAAAAATTAAAGAAAAGGAGAGAATGTTAAAAACAGTAACATTGAGAAATGAGAAAAACAACTTATTATGTACAAGGGAATCTACATAAGACTATCAGCAGATTTTTTAGCAGAAACTTTGCAAGCCAAAAGGTAGTGGCACATTATATATAGTTAAAATGCTGAAAGGGAAAAAAAACAAAAAACAAAACTTCTAACCAAAAACCCTCTACCCAACAAAGTTATCATTCAGAACTGAAAGAGAGGAAAAGACTTTTTAAGCCAAGCAAAATCTAAAGGAGTTCATCATGACTAAACAAGCTAGGCTTATGAGAAATGTTAAAGGGAATTCTTTAAGCTGAAAAGAAAGCATGCTAAACAGTACCAAGAACACATATAAAAGAATAAATATCTCTGGAAATGTAACTATATAGTAAAGGCAGTGAATTAATCACTTATAAAGCTAGTAAAAAGGTTAAAAGAAAAAAGTAGTAAAAATAACTATGATTACAATAATTAGTTAAGGGATACACAAGATAAAAAGATGTATAATATGACACTTAAAAACACAAAACATGGGTGAGGGAGAGTAATAATGTTGACCTTTACAGTAGGATCAGACTTAACCAAAATTTATGGCGTGAAGCAAAATCAGTTCTAAGAGGGAAGTTCATAGCAAGAAATGCCTATTTCAATAAATAAGAAAAGTCTCAAATAAACAATCTAACTTTGCACCTCAAGGAAGCAGTGAAAGAAAAAAAAAGAATAAACAAAGCCCAAAGTCAGTGAAAGGAAGGAACTTAACAAAGATTAGAACAGAAATAAATGAAATAGAGACTAAAAAGACAATAGAAAAGATTAATGAAACTACACACTGGTTCTTTGAAAAGATAAATAAAATTTACAAAACTCTAGCTACACATACTAAGAAAAAAATAGAATCCAAATAAGTAAAATCATAAATAAAAAAGGAGATATGTTATAACCAATACCATAAGAATACAAAGAATTATAAGATATGATATAAGCAACTATATGCCAACAAATTGAACAACTGAGAAGAAATGGATGAATTCCTAGAAACAAACAACTTACCAAGGCTGAATTATGATGAAACAGAAAATCTGAACAGACTGATTATTAGACTGAATAAGAAATCAAAAAACTCTTAACAAACAAAATTCCAGGACCAGATGGCTCTCCTGATGCTACCACACATTCAAAGAAGAATTAATACCAATCCTTCTCAAATGTTTTTAAAAATAGAAGAGGAGAGTACTCTTCCAAACTCACTTTGCAAGGCTAGCATCACCCTGATACAAAAACTAGACAAGGATACCATAAGAAAAGAAAATTACAAACCAATATCCTTGATGAAAATACATGCAAAAATCCTCAACAAAATGTTAGCAAACCTAATTCAACAATACATTAAAAGGATCATACAATATCATCATGTGGGTTTTTTCTCATGAATGGAAGGATGATTCAACATTGGCAAATCAACCAATGTGATGCACCACATTAACAAAAGGAAGGATAAAAATAATATGATCATCTCAAGAGATGCAGAAAAAACATTTGACAAAATTCAACATCCATTTATGATAAAAACTCTCAATAAGGTAAGTATACAGGGAATGCACATCCACATAATAAAAGCCATATATGACAAGACCACAGCTAGCATCATAATCAATGGAGAAAAGCTGAAAACTTCCTGTAAGATCAGGAACAAGATATTGATGCTTCCTGTTGCCATTTTTATTTAATGTGGTATTAGAAGTCCTAGCCAGAGCAATGAGGCAAGAAAAAGAAATAAAAGGCATTCAAATTTGAAAGGAAGAAGTAAAACAGTCACTATTTGCAAATGACATGATATTATATATAGAAAACCCTAAAGATTTCATTAAAAAAAACTGTTAGAAATAATAAACAAATTCAGTAAATTCTCAGGATACCTCACACCTGTCAGATGGCTATCACCAAAAAGAACACAACAAATGTTGGCAAGGATTTGGAGAAAAGGGAACTCTCCTACACTGTTGGTGGGAATGTAAATTGGTGCAGCCACTGTGGAAAACAGTGTGAAGGTTCTCAAAACACTAAAATCAGGACTACCATATGAGCCAGCAATTCCACTCCTAGGTATATATCAAAAACAAAAACACTAATTCAAAAAGACACATGTAACCCAATGTTCACAACAGCATTATTGATAATTGCCAAGATATGGATGCAACCTGAGTGTTCATTGACAGATGAATGGATAAAGAAGATGTGATATGTAAATATATATATATATATATGTATGTATGTATATATGTATACACACACACATACACACACAATGGAATACTACACAGCCATAAAAATGAAAGAGATTTTGTCATTGGCAGCAACATGGATAGACTTGGAGGGCATTATGCTAAGTGAATAGGTCAGACAGAGAAAGACAAATACTGTGTATTACTTATATGTGGAGTCTAAAAAATACAACAAACTAGCAAATATAATGAAAAAGAAGCAGACACATATATAGAGAACAAACTAGTGGTTATCAGTGGGGAGAGAGAAGTGGGGAGGGGTATGATAAGGGTAAGGGTCTAAAGTCACAAACTATTAAGTGTAAAAAAAGCTACAAGGATATATTATATAACATGGGGAATATAGCAAAATGTTATAATAAATATAAATGGAATTAATCTTTAAAAATTGTGAATCACTATGTTGTAACCTGTAAATTATATAATATTGTATATCAACTATACTTCAATTTAAAAAAATCGTTTATATTTCTATACATGAAGAGCAAACTACCATAAAGAGAAATTTTTTAAAAATCCATTTACAGTACATCAAAAAGAATAAAAAACCTAGGAATAAATTTAACCAAGGAGGTGAAAGACTTTGTATATTGAATACAAAAGTAATACAAGGGGGTAGACCTTCAGGATGGTAGAGGTGTAAGACGTGGAGATCACCTTCCTCCCCACAAATACATCTACATGGGGAACAATTCCTACAGAACACCTACTGAATGCTGGCAGAAGACCTCAGACTTTCCAAAAGGCAAGAAACTCCCTACATACCTGAGTAGGGTACAAGAAAAAAGA
Organism: Globicephala melas; assembly: GCF_963455315.2. Classification (NCBI taxonomy): domain Eukaryota; kingdom Metazoa; phylum Chordata; class Mammalia; order Artiodactyla; family Delphinidae; genus Globicephala; species Globicephala melas. The sequence continues at coordinate 50,851,492 of NC_083317.1, read as the reverse complement.
GAAAACAGAGACAAAAGAATAGAAACAGGACCTGCACCTCTGGGAGGGAGCTGTGAAGGAGGAAAAGTTTCCACACACTAGGATGCCCCTTCACTGGCAGAGATGGAGAGTGGTGGGGGTGTGGAGAAGCTTCAGAGCCAAGAGGAGAGTGCAGCAATAGGAGTGCAGAAGGCAAAGTGGAGAGATTCCCGCACAGAGGAACAGTGCCAACCAGCACTCAACAGTCTGAGAGGCTTGTCTGCTCACCCGCTGGGGTGGGTGGGGGCTGGGAGCTGAGGCTCTGGCTTCAGAGGTCAGACCCCCAGGGAGAGGACTGGGATTGGCTGCGTGAACACAGCCTGAAGAGAGCTAGTGCACAACAGTTAGCTGGGAGGGAGTCCGGGAAAAAGTCTGGAATTGCCTAAGAGGCAAGAGACCATTGCTTCAGGGTGCGCAAGGAGAGGGGATTCAGACCACCGCCAAAATGAGCTCCAGAGATGGGTGTGAGCTGCAGCTATCAGCGTGGACACTAGAAAAGGGCATGAAATACTAAGCCTGCTAATGCAGCCGCCAAGAAACCTATGTGCAAGCACAGGTCACTATCCATACCTCCCATCCTGGGAGCATGTGCAGCCTGCCACTGCCAGGGTCCTGTGATCCAGGGACAACTTCCCTGGTAGAACACATGGCATGGCTCACACTGTTGCAATGTCATGCTGGCCTCTGCTGCCGCAGACTTGCCCTGCATTCCGTAACCCTCCTTCCTCCCAGCCTGAGTGAGCCAAAGCCCCATAATCAACTGCTACTTCAACCCCATTCTGTCTGAGTGAAGAACAGATGCCCTCAGGCGACCTACATGCAGAAGCAGGGCCAAATCCAAAGCTGAACCACAGGAGCTGTGTGAACAGGGAAGGTAAAGGGAAATTTCTGCCAACAGCCTCAGGACAAGTGGATTAAATCTCCACAATGAGCTTCATGTACCCTGCATCTCTGGAATACCTGAATAGACAACGAATCATCCCAAAATTGAGGTGGTGGACTTTGGGAGCAACTGTAGACTTGGGGTTTGTTTTCTGCATTTAATCTGTGTCTGGTTTTATGTTTATCTTAGTTTAGTATTTAGAGTTTATTATCCTTAGTAGATTTCTTTATTGATTTGGTTGCTCTCTTCTTTTTTTTATATATAGATACATACATTTTTTTCTTTTTCTCTTTTTGTGTGTATGTGTATGCTTCTTTGTGTGATTTTGTCTGTATAGCTTTGCTTTTGCTATTTCTCCTAGGGTTCTGTCTGTCCATTTTTTTTGTTTTAGTATAGATTTTAGCACTTGCTATCATTGGTAGATTTGTATTTGGTTTGGTTGCTCTCTTCTTTCTTCTTCTTTTTCTTTATTTAAATACATTTTAATTTTTTTATTTTTCATATATTTTTTTTATTTTTTTAATTTGATGACTTTCTTTACTTTTTCTCTTTCTTCCTTTCTTTTTTCTCCCCTTTGTTCTGAGCCGTGTGACTGACAGGTTCTTAGTGCTCCAGCTGTCTATCAGGCCGGTGCCTCTGAGGTGGAAGAGCCGAGTTCAGGACATTTGTCCACCAGAGACCTCCCAGATCCATGTAATATCAAAAGGTGAAAGCTCTCCCAGAAATCTCCATCTCACGCTAATACCCAGCTCCACTCAATGACCAGCAAGTTACAGTGCTGGACACCCTATGCCAAACAACTAGCAAGACAGGAACACAAACCCACCGAGTAGCAGAGACGCTGCCTAAAATCATAAGTTCACAGGCATTGTAAAACACACCAATGGACATGGTCCTGGCCACCAGAAAGACAAGACCCAGCCTCATCCACCAGAACACAAGCACCAGTCCCCTCCACTAGGAAGCCTACAAAACCCATTGAACCAACCTTAGCCATTGGGGGCAGACACCAAAAACAAGGGGAACTATGAACCTGCAGCCTGCGAAAAGGAGACCCCAAACACAGTAAGGTAAGCAAAATGAGAAGACAGAGAAACAAACAGCAGATGAAGGAGCAAGGTAAAAGCCCATCAGACCAAACAAATGAAGACGAAATAGTCAGTCTACCTGAAAAAGAAATCAGAGTAATGTTAAGTAAAAATGATCCAAAATCTTGGAATTGGAATGGAAAAAATACAAGAAACATTTAACAAGGACCTAGAAGAAGTAAGAGCAAACAAACAATGATGAACAACACAATAAAAGAAATTAAAAATTCTCTAGAAGGAATCAATAGCAGAATAACAGAGGCAGAAGAATGGATAAGTGACCTGGGAGATAAAATAGTGGAAATAACTACTGCAGAGCAGAATAAAGAAAAAAGAATGAAAAGAATTGAGGACAGTCTCAGAGACCTGTGGGACAGCATTAAATGCACCAACATTCGAATTATAGGGATCCCAGAAGAAGAGAAAAAGAAAGGGACTGAGAATATATTTGAAGAGATTACAGTAGAATACTTCCCTGATATGGGAAAGGAATTAGTCAGTCAAGTCCAGGAAGTGCAGAGAGTCCAATACAGGATAAATCCAAGGAGAAACACACCACGACACATATTAATCATACTATCAAAAATTAAATAGACAACAAAATGTAAAGCAGCAAGGGAAAAGCAACAAATAACATACAAGGGAATACTCATAAGATTAACAGCTGATCATTCAGCAGAAACTCTGCAAGCCAGAAGGGCATGGCGGGACATATATAAAGTGATGAAAGGGAAAAACCTACAACCAAGATTACTCTACCCAGCCAAGATCTCATTCAGATTCGATGGAGAAATTAAAAACTTTACAGACAAGTAAAAGCTAAGAGAATTCAGCACCACCACCCAGCTTTACAACAAATGCTTAAGGAAATTCTCTAGGCTGCAAACACAAGAAGGAAAAAACCTACAATAACAAACGCAAAACAATTAAGAAAATTGTAATAGGAACATACATTATCGATAACAACCTAAAATATAAATGGATTAAATGCTCCAACCAAAAGATATACACTGGCTGAATTGATACAAAAACAAAGACCCATAGATATGCTGTCTACAAAGGACACACTTCAGATCAAGGGACAAATAAAGACTGAAAGATAGGAGATGGAAAAAGATAGTCCATGCAAATGGAAATCAAAAGAAAGCAATTCTCATATCAGACAAAATAGACTTTAAAATAAAGACCATTACAAGAGACAAAGTAGGACATTACATAATGATCAAGGGTTCAATCCAAGAAGAAGATATAACAATTGTAAATATTTATGCACCCAACATATGAGCACTTCAATACCTAAGGCAAATGCTAACAGTGATAAAAGGAGAAATCGACAGTAACACAATCATACTAGGGGACTTTAACACCCCATTATCACCAATGGGGAGATCATCCAAAATGAAAATAAATAATGAAACAAAAGCATTAAATGATATATTAAACAAGATGGACTTAATTGATATTTATAGGACATTCTGTCGAAAAACAATAGAGTACACTTTCTTCTCAAGTGCTCATGAAACATGCTCCAGGATAGATCATATCTTGGGTCACTAATCAAGCCTTGGTAAATTTAATAAAATTGAAATCATATCAAGTATCTTTTCCAACCACAATGCTATAAGACTACATATCAATTAGAAAAATCTATAAAAAATACAAACACATGGAGGCTAAACAATACACTACATAATAATCAAGAGATCACTGAAGAAATCAAAGAGGAAATAAAAAAATACCTAGAAACAAATGACAATGAAAACACAATGTTCCAAAACCTATGGGATGCAGCACAAGCAGTTCTAAGAGGGAAGATTATAGCAATACAATCCTACCTCAGAAACAAGAAAAATCTCAAATAAACAACCTAACATTACATCTAAAGGAATTAGAGAAAGAAGAGCAAAAGAAGAACCCAAAGTTAGCAGAAGGAAAGAAATCATAAACATCAGATCAGATATAAATGAAAAAGAAATGAAGAAACGATAGCAAAGATCAATAAAACTAAAAGCTGGTTTTTAGAAACACAAATATAGATCAATGGAAAAGGATGGAAAACCCAGAGACAAACGCAGGCACATATGATCACCTATCTTTGATAAAAGAGGCAAGAATATAAAGTGGAGAAAAGACAGCCTCTTCAATAAGTGATGCTGGGAAAACTGAACAGCTACATGTAAAAGAATGAAATTAGAACACTCCTTAACACCATACACAAAAATAAACTTAAAATGGATTAAAAACCTAAATGTAAGGCCAGACACTATCAAACTCTTAGAGGAAAACATGGGCAGAACACTCTATGACATAAATCACAGCAAGATTCTTTTTGATACACCTCCTAGAGAAATGGAAATAAAAAGAAAAATAAACAAATGGAACCTAATGAAACTTAAACACGTTTGAACAGCAAAGGAAACCATAAACAAGACAAAAAGATAACCCTCAGAATTGGGGAAAATATTTGCAAATGAAGCAATTGACAAAGGATTAATCCCCAAAATATACAAGGAGCTCATGCAGCTCAATATCAAAAAAACAACCCAATCCAAAAATGGGCAGAATACCTAAATAGACAGTTCTCCAAAGAAGATATACAGATTGCCAACAAACAAATGAAAGAATACTCAACATCATTAATCATTAGAGAAATGCAAATCAAAACTTCAATGAGATATCATCTCACACTGGTCAGAATGGCCATCATCAAAAAATTTAGAAATAATAAATGCTGGAGAGGGTGTGGAGAAAAGGGAACACTCTTGCACTGTTGGTGGGAATGTATATTGACACAGCCACTATGGAGAACAGTTTGGAGGTTCCTTAAAAAACTAAAAATAGAACTACCATATGACCCAGCAATCCCCCTATTGGGCATATACCCTGAAAAACCGTAATTCAAAAAGAATCATGTACCAAAATGTTAATCACAGCTCTGTTTACAGTAGCCAGGACGTGGAAGCAACCTAAGTGTCCATCAACAGATGAATGGATAAAGATGTTGTACATATATACTATGGAATATTACTCAACCATAAAAAGAAACGAAATTGAGTTATTTTTAGTGAGGTGGATGGACGTAGAGTCTGTAATACAGAATGAAGTAAGTCAGAAAGAGAAAAACAAATACCATATGCTAACATATATATATGGAATCTAAAAAAAAAACAAAAAAAAACAAAAAATGGTCATGAAGAACCTAGGGGCAAGACAGGAATAAAGACACAGACCTACTAGAGAATGGACTTGCGGACACAGGGAAGGGGAAGGGGAAGCTGGGACAAACTGAGAGAGTGGCATGGACGTATATACACTACCAAACGTAAAATAGAGAGCTAGTGGGAAGCAGCCGAATAGCATAGGGAGATGAGCTCGGTGCTTTGTGACCACCTAGAGTTGGGGTATACGGAGGGTGGGAGGGTGGTAGATACAAGAGGTAAGAGATATGGGGACATATGTATATGTATAACTGATTCACTTTGTTATAAAGCAGAAACTGACACACAATTGTAAAGCAATTATACTCCAATAAAGATGTTTTAAAAAAAAAAAAAGCTGGTTCTTTGAGAAGATAAAGAAAACTGATAAACTATTACCCAGATTCATCAAGAAAAAAAGGGAGAAGACTCAAATCAATAGAATTAGTGATGAAAAAGGAGAAGTAATGGGGCTTCCCTGGTGGGGCAGTGGTTGGGAGTCCGTCTGCCGATGCAGGGGATGCGGGTTCGTGCCCCGGTCTGGGAGGATCCCACGTGCTGCAGAGCAGCTGGGCCTGTGAGCCGTGGCCGCTGAGCCTGCACGTCCGGAGCCTGTGCTCCACAGTGGGGGAGGCCACAGCAGTGAGGCCACGAAATACAAAGGATCATGAGAGATTACTACAAGCAACTATATGCCAATAAAATAGACAACCTGGAAGAAATGGACAAATTCTTAGAAAAGCACAACCTTTTGGGACTGAACCTGGAATAAATAGAATATATAAACAAACCAATCACAAGCACTGAAATTGAGACTGTTATTAAAAACCTTCCAATAAACAAAAGCCCAGGACCAGATGGCTTCAGTTGTTGAATTTTATCAAACTTTTAGAGAAGAGTTAATACCCATCCTTCTCAAACTCTTCCACAAAATTTGAGAGGAAGGAACACTCCCAAATGCATTCTAGGAGGCCACCATCCCCCTGATACCAAAACCAGACAAAGATATCACAAAGAAAGATAACTACAGGCCAATATCACTGATGAACATAGATGCAAAAATCGTCAACAAAATACTACCAAACACAATCCTACAGCACATGAAAAGGAGCATACACGATGATCTTGTGGTTTATCCCAGGAATGCAAGGATTCTTCAGTGTATTCAAATCAATCAGTGTGATATACCATATTAACAAATTGAAAGAGAAAAACCATATGATCATCTCAGTAGATGCAGAAAAAGCTTTTGACAAAATTCAACACCTATTTATGGTAAAAATTCTCCAGAAAGTAGGCATAGAGGGAACTTACCTCAACATAATAAAGGCCATATATGACAAACTCACAGCCAGCATTGTTCTCAATTGTGAAAAACTCAAACCATTTCCCCCAAGATTCGGAACAAGACAAGGTTGCCCACTCTCACCACTATTATTTAACATAGTTTTGGAAGTTTTAGCAACAGCATTCAGAGAAGAAAAAGGAATCCAAATTGGAAAAGAAGAGGTAAAACTGTCACTGTTTGCAGATGACATGATACTATACATAGAGAATCCTAAGATGCTACCTGAAAACTTCTAGAGCTAATCAATGAATTTGGTAGAGTAGCAGGATACAAAATTAATGCCCAGAAATCTCTGCCATTCCTATACACTAATGGTGAAAAATCTGAAAGAGAAATTAAGGAAACTCTCCCATTTACCATTGCAACAAAAAGAATAAAATACCTACGAATAAACCTACCTAAGGAGAAAAAAGAACTGTAGCAGAAAACTATAAGACAGGGATAAAAGAAATTAAAGATGGTATAAACAGATGGAGAGATATACCATGTTCTTGTATTGGAAGAATCTACATTTTGAAAACGACTATACTACCCAAAGGAATCTATAGATTCAGTGCAATCCCTATCAAACTACCAATGGCATTTTTCATAGAACCAGAACAAAAAAATTCGCAATTTGTATGGAAACAAAAAAGATCCTGAATAACAAAAACAATCTTGAGAAAGAAAAACGGAGCTGGAGGAATCAGGCTCCCTGACTTCAGACTACACTACAAAGCTACAGTAATCAAGACAGTATGGTACTGGCACAAAAACAGGAATATACATCAATGGAACAGGATAGAAAGCCCAGAGATAAACCCACACACATATGGTCACCTTATCTTTGATAAAGGAGGCAAGAATATACAATGGAGAAAAGACAACCTCTTCAATAAGTGGTGCTGGGAAAACTGGACAGCTACATGTACAAGAATGAAATTAGAACACTCCTTAACACCATACACAAAAATAAACTCAAAATGGATTAAAGATTTAAATGTAAGGTCAGACACTATAAAACTCTTAGAGGAAAACATAGGCAGAACACTCTATGACATAAATCGCAGCAAGATCCTTTTTGACCCACCTCCTAAAGAAATGAAAATAAAAACAAAAATAAACTAATGGAACATAATGAAACTTAAAAGCTTTTGCACAGCAAAGGAAACCATAATCAAGATGAAAAGACATCCCTCAGATTGGGGGAACATATTTGCAAATGAAGCAACTGAAAAAGAGATAATCTCCAAAATATACAAGCAGCTCATGCAGCTCAATACCAAAAATCAAACAACCCAATCCAAAAATGGGCAGAAGAACTAGACATTCCTCCATAGAAGATATGCAGATTGCCAACAAACACATGAAAGGATGCTCAACATCACTAATCATTAATAGAACTGCAAATCAAAACTACAATGAGGTATCACCTCACACCAGTCAGAATGGCCATCATTAAAATGTGTACAAACAGTAAATGCTGGAGAGGGTGTGGAGAAAAGGTGACCCTCTTGAACTGTTGGTGAGAATGTAAATTGATACAGCCACTATGGAGAACAGTGTGGAGATTCCTTAAAAAACTAAAAATAGAACTACCATATGACCCAACAATCCCACTACTGGGCATATACCTGGAGAAAACCATAATTCAAAAAAGTCATGTACCACAATGTTCATTTCTGCTCTATTTACAATAGCCAGGACACGGAAGCAACTTAAGTGTCCATCAACAGATGAATGGATAAAGAAGATGTGACACATATATACAATGGAATATTATGAAATGAAATTGAGTTATTTGTAGTTAGGTGGATGGACCTACAGTCTGTCATACAGAGTGAAGTAAGTCAGAAAGGGAAAAACAAATACTGTATGCTAACACATATATATGGAATCTAAAAAAAAGAAGAAAATGGTTCTGAAGAACATAGGGGCAGGACAGGAATAAAGACGCAGATGTAGAGAATGGACTTGCGGACACAGGGAGGGGGAAGGGTAAGCTGGGACGAAGTGAGAGAGTGGCATGGACATATGTACACTACGAAATGTAAAATAGATAGCTAGTAGGAAGCAGCCACATAGCACAGGGAGATCAGCTCGATGCTTTGTGTTCAACTAGAGGGGTGGGATAGGGAGGGTGGGAGTGAGACACAAGAGGGAGGGGACATGGCGATATATGTATACTTATAGCTGTTTCACTTTGTTATAAAGCAGAAGCTAACACACCATTGTAAAGCAGTTATACTCCAATAAAGATGTTAACATGAAATGATGCTCAATATCACTAATCATCAGGGAAATCCAAATCCAACTTACAAAAGTGATATCACCTCACAACTCTTATAATAGATATTATCAAAAAAAAAAAAAAACTAGAAATAACAATTTGAAGAAAAGGAAACCCCTGTGCACTGCTGGTGGGAATGTAAACTAGTGTAGCCATATGGTAAAGTATGAAATGTTCTTCAAAATATTATAAATAAAACTATCATATGATCCAGCAGTCCCACTTCTCGATGTATATACAAAGGAAATGAAAACAGGATACCAAAAACACAGCTGCACTCCCCTGTTTTTTGTAGCATTTTTCACAATAGCCAAGATATGGAAAGGAACTAAGTGTCCATTGATGGATGAATGTGGATGAATGGATACAGAAACTGTGATATGCGCATGTGTGCATGCACGTGCGTGCATGCGCACACACACAGACGATGGACTATCATTCAGCCATAAAAAGAATGAAATTTTGCCATTTGTGGCAACATGGATGGATCTCAGGGGCATTATGCTAAGTGAAATAAGTCAGACAGAAAAAGACAAATATGGTATAATCTCACTCATATATGAAATCTAAAATAGAAACAAACAAACAAAAACCCAAACAAACTCATAAATACAGAGAACAGACTGGTGACTGAAAGAGGTGGAGGGTGACGGGTGGGAGAAATGGAAAAACTCTTTTGGTTTTTTTTAGTTTAAATACAGTGAATAATAATAAAAGGTGGTAAGTCTCTAGAAACTTTGGATTATACTGATTTTTCTAGAAATATTGAATTGATTTGGGAAGCCAAGACCATGGAAGGTGTGTGGACTCATACAGTGGGTATAAAATAATTTTCTATGATTGTGGAATAAATGGGTACCTTTGAAATTACATTTTAGAAATCTACAGTTTTGAAGATTTTCTAAATCTGATATGTGAAGAATATCCTAAATCTCTTACATAAGTAAAAACCACGTAATGAATAAATCCCCACTGAGAAAGCTGGCAGAAACTAATTTAAGAATATCCAGATGGACCAGTTGTCCCAGCATATCAGCAGACCTTGGCCATTAGTGACTGCTTCAGTGGTATTCAACTGAGGAATTTAATTCTCAGAGGTTTCCAGTCTATGAAACTCAAAACAACACATCTAGATGGATTAAATCTATTACTGCTCCTTGAGTTTCTCAGGCTTTCTGTTGTATTGCAGAAGATTAAATTGCTAAAAATGATTTATTTTTACAAAAATGGTGTTGTTTTACTTCTTTCTAATTTTCTTGTCATAGAAACTTACATGGAATTATTTTTTGTCTTTTTTTAAAATAAAAACTATATAGGTTATGAGTAACTACTATTATGATTTTGGAAGTGTAGGTACCCGTTGTCATTTCCAACGATGATCTCAGAATAGAGACAAAAATAAAAATGAGTCTTACACATTCCTCAAATATGATGCTTAATGCAATAACAAATATAAACACTGTAACATAACAGTTAAATTGTTACTTATCACCCCCTGCAGGGGACAAAATCCCATAGCAGATAAACAGAGGAATTTAATGTTAAGAGATTGTGGGCATAAACTGCACGTATCTGATTATATTACCTGGAGGCATTTGATAATATTACATTTAGGAAAATTATGTTGATGGACACTTTTGATGCCATCCTCACATCTCTAGATATTTAAAAATGTATATGTGTGTATATAAATGTGGGACTTGCTTTAGCCACAGAATTCTTTGAAGCTATTTATTAGCTTTTTATATGTATCTTAACTAATTAATTCACCAGAATCTGATGAATTGTAACTTTATATTTTAACAGTAATAAATCAAGAAATCTTTAAATAGAAGAAAACTGCATAAGATTGTCATTATTTTAATACTACTTTTCCAGTCCACATTTTATCAAAATAGTGATTATTTAGAACTTATCAATTTTCCATCTGCTACCAGGTAAATTTAATGATATGACATACACATACATATATATATATATATATATATATAATAGTTGTAAACCTAATTTTTACTTTTATTCGTATTTTTTCATGTTCTTTCGTGTGTGATCTTAAAGATGTACAGTAAAATGAAGGTGAAATATGCAAGATTATAGAAATTTTAGTGTTCTTTTCCAGATAACTAATTTTTTATTATATATTTATAGATTAATTTATTTCTAACTGTATTAAGAAATTTTTAAACATATATTTTCTTACTTATTTTTACATCCTTTCATCTATGTGACTTTGCAATATTCTTTTTCTTCTTTTATAGTTGAAGCTTTTGATAAACAGCTTTCATTTATTGAGTAGTGAACTTTCTCATTAACCCATAAGGGTGTTTTCTTGACTTGTTATCCCCTTCAAGTAATATGCTGAAGATATTTTAGACCTGTCTGTCTTTACTATCTACCAAATTAAAACAATTCCTGACTTCTACAATATGACATGTATTAATTCTCTATCCAAATCCTAAATGTTAGTAGGCATTTTAATTTCAAATCATCTAAATATTATCTTAAATTCTAGTTATGAAGGCAATATCTATAGTACTGTGAAACACAGATTAGGAAAGATTTTAAAAGTGTGTGTGGAGAGCAGAGAATTCTTCTCCACTCCCAGAAAGTATTTAAAATAGGGATCAATTTAAAGACAAAAACAAGGAAGTGCTCAAATACACTGGAAAGTTTAACAGAATAGGAGTAATAGAATAGAACATTTAATTCAGTGTATACAGCTATTTTAGTTGCACCCATTAGAGGAGACTAATTCTTAAGAGGATTTTTTAAATTATTATTACTTTCAAAACAGTTGATTATTCCTATTTGATACAGGTATAATAACAGATATACAACACAACCTTATTTTAGTTATTTGTATAGTAAAATTGATCACAAAAAATTACAAAATACTCCTATTACTACTGATGAGCTGGGTATTTTAACTGACTGATTTTACAAAGTCTGTTTTAATCATATTCAATTTGGGAGTTTATCCTTTTCATTCCTTCAGATTTCATTGTATGCTCTATTTAGCTCATATTTAAAACTTCCACATCTCAGAAGCACATTTTTTACTTATTTTACATGTGCCTAAATTGACCCTAATTATAAATATATAATAAAAACACTTCTGCAAATAAATAGATTATAAGATTTTTTATCATCTCTGATAACACATCTAGTTCACAGAAGAGTTCAAACATGCCATCAAATACAGGAAAAAAAATTAGTGTTATATACGTAATATTTTGCAAAGAAAATAAAGAGCTTGTGGTTTTTAATGAGACTAAGGAGCCCGTCAGAATTAGGTTCCTATAGTGTTTCTCAGTGGAGGTACCCTTAACATTTTGGTCAGGACAAGCTTTTATTTTGTCAGTCTATACTCTATATGGGGAGGGTGTTCAACACTTCCTGTTCCAGAAAACAAATGTCAATAGCATACCCCAGTCAAAAGAGAACTGTAAGTTGCCCTTGCATGTTTTCGAATTTATCTGGGGGCTTGGGATTGTGACTCCTGATTGAAAACCACTGGATATAGAGGGACCCATGTATCTTCTACTTCCCAAAATTTCAAAGATGAATACTTCTCCTGCTCTGCCCTATCTCACTCATTTCTTCCTAATGAAGACGTGTTTGAAGAAGGAACTGATTGTATGCTACTCAGTCTCTTCTGATTTCTTTCTTTAGGAGTACCTTGTCCTCACTGTGCCAACTCTTCCACTTCTTTCAGCAGTAAACCTATAGAGGTAGGCTCAGGGCCAGCAAAACTCTACAGTTTTCTAGATCCATCCAAGACGGGGAGAATAAAGTAAATTCTGGGGACAAATTGAAACATATTTATGTTATTTTAATCTTCATCTCTCTGGTTGTTTTTCCTCATTTGGTATCAAATTTGGGAGGACAAGAGAAGTGAATCTCAGCTAGGCTGAGAACAGAGATCCCGCTCTCCCTAAGTGAATATGAGGTTATGCCAACTCTCTAGCTATACTTTAAGCATATAGGACACAGATACCAACTTTATCCTAGGACCCACAGATTTCTTCATTCCCAATCTCTTCTTTGGCTCTTAAATTCCTAAGTGCATTTATTGTTTCTTGGCATCAAATGTCTGGAAGTGTGAATTCTGAATAAATGAAGTATTTTCTGGTAACAGTAAATTCATAATTATGTGAAATGGATGGAGGTTAACTATAGTTAAGAAATAGTATTAAAAACGTATCTGAGGACAATAGTGAGAGGCCTGTATACCGCAAAAAAAAAAAAAAAAAAAAAGACAAGGTAAATTTTGTAAATTTTCTAAGAAATCAAGAAAAACTTACAAGTTGTCTATGCTTTACTGTAACTGTAGTATAGTTTGTGCTTTCCTCTCAGTGTCTTCTTGCATTTATTTATACATAGTTCACACAATCTGGCCATCTGGCTTCACGCTCTTTGTTCAAGCTTTTATCATATCCAATCTGAGGAATCTGCATTTAAACTCTCCCTTCTTTTTTTTTTTTTTTTTTTGCTGTACGCGGGCCTCTCACTGTTGTGGCCTCTACCATTGCGGAGCACAGGCTCCAGACGCGCAGGCTCAGCGGCCATGGCTCATGGACCCAGCCGCTCCACGGCATGTGGGATCTTCCCGGACAGGGGCACGAACCCGTGTCCCCTGCATTGGCAGGTGGACTCCCAACCACTGTGCCACCAGGGAAGCCCATAAACTCTCCCTTCTTCATTCCACCATGTGTACTTTCCCTTGTGTTATTTTCTAAAATATAAAGCTAATAATGTCACTCCATGTTTAGAAAAGGTTCAAGCTCCTCATCACCTCAAGTAATATTAAACCTCTCTAGTTTGTTTATGACTTTGAGCCATTATCATCTGTGGAACCTATTCTTTCCTTATTTCACAACTGCTATCTTCAGTTCTGGCAATTCAGAACTGATTATAGTCATTGAATGCCTCCCCCTTTTGCCCCATTGCACATGTTGTTTGGTATACAAGGACTATCTGTGCTTTCTGGACTGCCTGGGAAAATCTTAAACATGATACTGCTTAAACATTCTATCTCTGTGAAGCATTTCCTGGCCTTCCTGAAATGAGTTTGAACATCCCAGTGCTCTACTTCTGCTCCTTGTTGTAGGTTCTATACCATATTTTAATTGCATACACAAACATGAACTTTTTGAAGTCACATCATTTTAATAATTTTGCATGTCACAAAGTTGCTAAGAGAAGGAACAAAAGACAGGAAGAAGATAAAACCAAGAAATTCTGCATAATTAGAATAATAAATGAGCATCTTCTTGTAGAAAGTAAACTGGGATTTTTAAGGAAAGAAGCATCATCTCATGTTCTTCATACCTTCCCGTTTATTCACTTCATTCACTCATTTATTTCTTTTTTCAAAAATAGTACCATTCACAGAAAAAGAGGTGTTGAAAGATATAGAACTATGTTACTATTCTCTATGGAGAGAACTATTGTTGGTGACACAACTTTATACACAGAGTGATTTAACTATGACTATGACCAGAATCTATAATTGGACAGATTGATTTCATTTCTTGTGTGGTGTTTTAGGAATGACTTAGGAATATATCCTATAAACAATATAAAGCAATACTTGATATCCTGAAAAGATGTACTGAACATTCAAAGACCACAAAATTTTAAAAGTAATGAGTATATTCTAAGTGTGAGGGTTGTACAAATCAGGACAAGTCATGGTTTATGACCACAAAAATACTTTGCACTTTAGGTAAACTGGTAAAGGAAACTTTAAAGCATAAAATGAGAGCAAAATGAGATAGGTATAGGGAGTGCTTTGTGGGCCTATGTTTGTCTTTACAAGAACTGGCATAATAAGACTTCTGTTTTAGAAAGCTAGATCTGCTAGTAATATGGAGAATAGAGATCCAAAACACAAGGCTGAAGAGCTGGAAGCTCATCACACTTACGCAACATAACCAGTATTTTGTTGATTTATGCAGGAATAAATGTTGAGCCAAGCTTTGCAATCTCATTTATGGATCAAAAGACTTTAAATCCTTGTGGCTTTTTTATCTCTTCTTTGGTTGATATTTTCAGAAAGGAAAAAGCATAAGTGGTGTGTTAGATGATATCATAAATAAGATTGGATTCTATGGATTTTGCTATCAAAAAAAAGTGAGCTTCTAGGAAAATATGGATTGTGTAGTGAGAAGATTAGAAACATATATTTGAAGAGAAATGTGAGACATACCCAGATGAAAAAACTTTAATGGATACTACAGATGCATGCCATAGAAGAAGTGCAATAGTTTTTAGTTTTGAAAAACAAAGAAGGGAGGCCAGGAATATTAAGTGTGAGTTAAAAAGAGAAGTGCAAATTTTAAAATGAGGTGAGTAGAATTTTATAGATGTCACCAAGATCTAGGGTAATGATGTTTGTGACTAGAAAGCAAAAGTGAAGAATACCTTGTTCAAAGAGACAAATCTGGGGCTTCCCTGGTGGCGCAGTGGTTGAGAGTTCACCTGCCGATGCAGGGGACACGGGTTCGTTCCCCGGTCTGGGAAGACCCCACGTGCCGTGGAGCGGCTGGGCCCGTGAGCCATGGCCGCTGAGCCTGCACGTCCAGAGCCTGTGCTCCGCAACAGGAGAGGCCACAACAGTGAGAGGCCCGCGTACCGCCAAAAAAAAAAAAGACAAATCTATTGAATATGACATGTTTAATATGGATGCATTGTGGAGAGCATATGGATTAGTATAAAATTAAGATTTAGTAGAATTATTTTGAGAGAGTACTACAGCACCTGTTCTGAGATAATAGTCCAGATTCGATTTCAAGGAACATTCTAGAAAAATACAGTAAGAGAAGCCAAGAGAACACCTTTATGCTTGAAAGGAAATTTGAAAAACCTAGGAGCCTAAATGGGTAAACACAAGAATATATAACTGGTAGTTGTATTTGATTTGTGGCTCAAATAGTGATTTGATTAACATGATACTTTGCCAAAATCCAAGATTAAATAGTGGCTCTATTCTATTGATAGTATATCTAATGAGTTAATCGTATCCTACTTTGTAAATATACTAAAAGCCAGTTATATTGATAAGAAATATATTATAAATGACCCACAAAAATAGTTTTTTACTTTTGTACTGCAATTTTCAAAGTGGTGAGTAAGAATAAGATGTCATGCAAATATTTGGACACAAGGAAAATAATTCCAGGGGCTTAATAAAAACAAACAAAAAGGATTATGTACAAATAGTTTGAAATTTATAAAAAATAAAATATATTCCCAAGACTATGTAAAAAATGTAAATTAGTAGACAGAATATAATTTGAAAGTCTGTATATATCTCTATTAGTCTATTAGACTACATAAAGGAAGGTCCTAATTTATTTAAGAAAAGTTTTAAAAAGTAGTCTGTAGGAATAGACAATGTGTACATATGTGCTAAAGGGTAAACTTTGGGTATTTCCTTCCTTATTGGAAAAGCCACTTATGTTACCAATGTTTATATACTGTCTCTCTCTTTAGGATATAATTCAAATCATTTATCATAAGCAGTCTTTCTCAAAGTTTATGAATGTAAACTAATTTGAAAACTCTCCCAAGTTTTATTTTTCTCTCCTTATATTTTAAAATGAAATCCAATAAAGACTTACATTAAAAAAACTAAAAGAAAACAGAAGAGAAAATTTAATAACATTGACTACTCGAGAAGATTGAAAAAACTCATAGGCAGGAGAAAATTAAAATGAAATAAAAGGGAAATGACAAGAAATACAAATATGTCACAGAATCTCAAATGAAGAGTCAATTGAGGGAAATATGAGTAAAATAAGATAAAGAAATTAGAAAAAGCTTTAAAAAACATAAAAAGGAAAATATGTAGCTTGAAAAATGAAAAACAAATGCATATAGAAAGAACATAAAACATAACATTTGATAACACTTTTTGAATTTATATAGAAATTCCACTCAACTTTCCCTTTATTTCCCTGCAGCACAATCCTATTAACTTTTCTCCTACTGGGAGAAACCATTACCATCAATAGAGTTATCTCTTTGATCTATGTTTGATACATTTTTCTGTACAGGATATATATGTAAAATTTATAAAATATTATACTTTAAAATTTACAAAAATGATAACAAATTAAATGCATTGTACTTCAATGTCATTTTCTTACTCAACATTGAAATTTAAAAATGTATTTTCTTTGATAAATAAAAACGCTATTTAAATATAGTAAAATAACTTTAACTCATGTCATAAATATTTTGTCCTATCAATAGACATACTTAGTTTTATATTCTAAGATCGTTTCTGACATTAACACACATGTATATGTTTCCTGTGTGCATATGAAAATGTCTTCGTAGAAGTAGAATTGCTGGGTAAGTATATTTTAAATGTTTTCCAAATTTGGTAAAAGTGTTTTCCAAAATATATTTTTAAAAATTTCTACTACTACTAGAAGTATATGCAAGGTCCATTTTCCTCCAATCTCCCTAGAAAATTTCTATGAGAAGTTTAATTTTTGCCTTTCTTTTTGGATTGCATTAATAACTTACTGTTTTAATCTGCATTTCTTTGATTATTAATCAACTCAAACATATTTTCATATATGCATTGGCCCCAAATAGGCCTTCTTCAATGAAATATTTGTTTTCTCTTTTACTCTTGATTTCTTGACACTATTTACATATTCTAGATCTTCCATTTTCTTTATTTTATGGTTACAAATATCTTCTACTCTACTATTTGCCTTTTCATTATGTTGATAAAGGTTTGGAAAATTTTTGGTCTTAAATGTATCTGGCTTGGACTCTTCCACTCAAAGCATACAGGTTTTAAATTCTTACCCTAGAAACTCTGTAGATTTACGGCTTTAGTCTCCATTTTCTGTATTAGGTTTGAATTTCATTTTGGTCCACATAGGTATTCATTTTGCTTTTAAATGTTACTGTATTTATTTTTATATCTTTTAAATACACTCTATCATTGTTAAATATTGAGGTGTACTTTGTAATACCTTGTATGTTTGCCTGTAACAGAATTCTGATGAAGACATGACTGAAGTTTTGAAGCAATAAAATCATTCATTCAAAATGTTGAATGTATACTCTGTTTCCTAAGAGAGAAAATACATATTACTTTTGTTCTAGGTAGACTTGTTCCCCAATTTTTTTTCAGAAACAAACCATATTTCAAACATTTGTTCTCGAGAAATCCTTAATACAGTGAAGCAATTCAATTCTTAGATTAAATTATATGAAAATGGCCTTATTTGACCATTGTATTAGTCAAGGTTCTCCAGAGAAGCAGAACCAATAGTAAATACACACACACACACACACACACAAACACAAACATACACACACATACACACACACACAGAGTTGATCCTCAGTATCCTCAGAGAATCGGTTCCAGGACCTACCCATGGCTACAAAAACCCTGGGATTCTCAAGTCTCATAGGCAGCCCTCCATATCTGTAAATTCAACCAACCACTATGGATCACTTACTAAATTTGCAAACCTACAGATACGGAGGGCTGACTGTATAGTTATTGAAAAAATCCACATGTAAGTAGGCCTGTACAGTTCAAACTGGTAATGTTCAAGAATTAGCTATGTATAATAATATAATATATATACTTTTATATATATAAAAAGACATTTGTTGTAAGGAATTGGCTCATGTGATTATGGAGGCTGAGATGTCTCAATATATGCTGTTTGCAAGCTGGAGACCCAGGAAAGCTGATGGTATAATTCCAACCTAAGTCCAAAGGCCTGAGAACAAAGGTAGCACATGGTGTAAGGGCAAGAGAAGACCAGTCTTCCAGCTCAAGCAGGAAGGCAGGAAACAAAAGGGCTGAATTCCCCCTTCCTTCACTTCTTTGTTCTGTTCAGGCCCTTAACGGATTGGATGATACGCAGCACATTGGGAAAAGCAATCTACTTTATTGAGTCCACTGATTCAAATGCTAATCTCATCTGGAAACACCTTCACCCACATACCCAGAAATAATGTTTAATCTATGTATCACTTGGCCCAGTCAAGTTGACCCATAAAATTAACCATCATGCTTACATAAAAGAAAAAAGAAAAAAGTCAGTATCAATTTCATATGATTCGACCTAATAAATGTGGATGCTTCAGATCATGTGGTTAAACATCCTATTTTGGAAATAAACTATACCACTATTTTGATTTAGAGAGTACTTTGACTAAAATGTATTGCTTTATTTTTAATTTTCCACCATCATAATATCTGTGAATGCATGTATATGAGTGTCTGGAGTTTGTGCATTTGGATCAGGAAGTATGTGAAGACTTAATCTTTATTTTGTTATTTACTAGAGGAAAGTCAGTGATATAACAAATATGGCATTATTTGAAATGGAATCATCCCAAATCCCAGGCACATGTTATTTTATTTTTGAATAGTTAGCCATATGTCAGGCTCCTTGGAGGCAGAACACACTATTGGAGATAGGGGAAGGACTTCTCTACTGAAGGAAATAAATTCATTATATCATTCATTCTGAGAGGGTTTAATTGTTGGGCAAGAAATATGATAGGGCTTAGAGGATGAAGTGTATGTAAGGAGCCATTTATTCTTGGAAATTTCTGATGATGCAGATAGTCAGGACTGACCTAAAGAAGTTATTCATGTGGTCTTAGCTGTTACCAAACTTTCACAAAAAATGTCATTGTTACTTACACTTGGGCTTAGCTTACTGTAGGAAATTAACTAAATTATGAAGAGGCTCTTCCATATTTTACAACAGCACATGTAAGAAAAATTTGTAAATGTCTTTGGGAATTAGAAGGGTGGCTATTTCTAATGACTAGTCAAATGGACCTAACTAATTTGATTACAAAATGATGAGTTCTGAAACAAACGTGACAAAATGTTATTTGCTAATTCAAAGTGGTAGTTAGAAGGGTATTTGTTGTCTTGCTCTCTGTATTTTTTCATATGTATGAAAAACTTCATTACTAAAAAGAAGTGTAAGCTTGTTTTACAGTACATATCACTTTGTACTAAAATTATTTACATGGCTTCACATCTGTGACTTCCAATATTTAGCAGAAATAATGACTTTTTCTCTTTGTATTCACATCTTTAATAAAATATGAAATCATGAATAATGACTGCATAAATAAGTAAATGATCAAATTAATGAACAAGATAAATAAATGCAGAGCAGAACGTGTATGACACATTTGTTGAACTATGAGTAGATACATTCATACAAATGAAGTGTTGGTTTAGAGATATAGGAAAAGTATAAATAAGTAGAAACAAGTCTAAATAAGGAATGTCCTGACTGAGACATGTAGACTTCATCACGAGAAAATAACTGTGAGTGCCAGATTTTTTTTTTTTAGATCTAGGATATGGATGAATTATGTGCAAAATAATGACATATGTGTGGCAGTGATGTTTAAGACGAAGGTGAATTGTACAGGAAAGAACATTTTCGTTCCAAGGGATGCAATGAAAAACAATTGGAACAATCAACATATGGGGAGCTGAAAGTCTAGACTAGTTATATACGTAGGAAGAAATGAAAGAAATATATAAATACTTCACAAATATTAAACAAAATGACACCACGAAGTTGGTACTATAATTGCCTTTATTTTAAAGAGGAAGAAACTGAAGCACAGAGAATTTAAATAATTTACTCAGGGTTTTGTAGCCAGGCCTTCTGGCCCTAGAGTCAAGGTCTTTCTTCAGGGATTGAGTAGCATATTATACTTGGTTAAAGAGCAAACTGGTAAAGTAAAACATCACCTTATTGAAAATCACTAAATTGCTATACAAAGAGATGAGTTGGAAACTATCAAATATAATTTAAAGAACAGAGGATAGATCCATAAAACCCAACATGTGACTAAGAGACATTAAAAAATCAGTGAATAAATAAGATGATAGAAGGATACTGTTTGTAGAAATAATGATTGAAAGTTTCCTAGAACTAGTAAAAGGCATGAGTCATAGGTTAAAATCTCAATAAATGGCAAGTAGGATTGAAATAAAATTTACAAATATCTCTACACCTAGATATATCATAGTGTTTTAGAAAACTATGGGTAAAAGAAAAACATCTAAATGAAGAAAAAAATCAGATCTGTGGAAAAAATAATAGTGAAATTGACATTGGATTTATCATCAGCAGCACCAACAATGTCGAAGAAAGAAGAGGGATATCTTAACTATTATGCTTTTAGAAAGTAGCTTTGAGTTTACAATTTTCTACTTGGCCCAAGTATCATTACTGAGAGAAAAAGGAAAATATTTGTCACAATGGTAAACAGAAAAGATATGGAATATCCCTTGCCATTCCACAAACTTGGTGCTGTTAAAAAATATATATATGAAATATGAAAAGAAAGCTCAAGAGTCAGGGGATGTTGAAGATATGCTACGCATGGAATAACCAGCAGCTACCACACCCCTTATGTCCTAGAGTGGAATGTCTGCATTAGAAGGAATTGAGCTTGCTGTGTTTGGTCAAGGCAAGTGGGTGTATAACTGGGCTTCCTGTGCAAAGCCAGGAACAGAACAAGAACAACTATGGCCAGAACTGTTGTAGTTAAGGTAGTGCATGAGTTTTACTCCTTTTAATCACTCACTTATTTTAAAAGTTATCATTTACGCATCACAACATAATTGACATTGTCATAATTACTGGAAAAAAAAATCCTAAGACAAATCCACTGCCACTTAAAGAAGTTAAGTTTAATGGGAAGAATGACATGTAAAGGAGTAATTTTAAGACATTGTTCAATAAATATTTATCCCTGCCAGAAAAGTGGAAACATGGAGCATGATTTCTATTTAGAGCCCTAGCAACCTCAGTTGGGAGTGTATACCTGGGGTTGGGCACAGTGTGGAGCTGGCTAACTCAGAAGTCTGTCCAAGGGTGAAATGGGACTAGGAAAAAACTCTCTATCTGTGAGACCATAGAAAGAGGGAATATCCAAATATAAGAAAGTAAATTGGCATATGGAGATATTTGGAGATAAGATTTAAAGCATAGCCTAAGAAAAATAGCCTGAAGAGATACCTTGAGTCTAAAAGCATATTTATGTTTTTGTTTTGTTTTGGTTTGAATTCTTTGTGTGAAACTCTGAAGTGATTTTTTTTAAATGTCTATTAAATAATCAGTGAAAATAAAACCTACACTGAGTAGGATGTCTGCCATGATGTTCATGACGGGCATCAAAGAGGAAATAGGATACAAACTGTTTTGAGTTTACCAGTAAGGCAGCAGAAGAAAGAACATGCTAACACTTGGAGGCATGATATTGCAGCATGTTTGTGGCAGTGCAAAATGGTGATAAAGCTGAAGCTTAGCCTATGGGAATATATGTGATTTGGGAGAAATAAATAGCAAATTTGGGGTCTGAGGAAACCATGAAACATCTAAGGGAGGTATAATTCATAGACGGTTGAAATGTAAGTCTGAAACTCAGAAAGTAGACTTTCCCATTGGGAAGGCATTAGTATATAAGAAGCTCACAAGTGAATTAAATAAGATCACTCAGGGAGAAAAAAATATATTTATATACAGAGAAAGAGAGAGAGAAAAGAAAATAGTATTTGGTTCCAATTGAGCACTAGATATGTGTCAGTGATATCTCACAACAATACTATGATGTAAGTATTAATGAAATAATTTAATACATGAGGAAACTGAGGATCAAAGAAGTTATGCTTTTCCTAAGACCACATATACTGTTTGAAAAATTAGATTGAAATCAACACTTCATGGCTTAAATACTATTACTGGTCTCCAACTACACGATGATAATTATAGGACTTTTTGAATTCAAAATATGAAAGTAAAGTTGGAGGAAGAGAGGCCTAAGAAACAACCATTAGAGATGTTTCTCTACAGCCCCATTAGCACATTGACATTCCAATTCCCCTTTTCCCGTATTTGTTATCCTCATTCTACCAAAACTAGCTTAGACTTCATTATCCACCATTTCAATAGTCTTCCAAATATCCTGAACTTCTTTGCTTTTCTCATTTTTATTAAAACCACCTGTTAAAACTGCCACCTTGCATGAATGTACCTATCCTTCTTCAACATAACTGCATCAAAGTTGAAATTTTGAAATCTATCTATAAAGTCATGCCCAGCATCGTAACTTGGATTCTCTCAACACTCATTGCTGAAAAAATCCTACTAGTTGTTTTTTGTTTGTTTTTTTGCGGTATGCGGGCCTCTCACTGTTGTGGCCTCTCCCGTTGCGGAGCACAGGCTCCAGATGCGCAGGCTCAGGGGCCATGGCTCACGGGCCCAGCTGCTCCGCGGCATGTGGGATCCTCCAGGACCGGGGCACAAACCAGTGTCCCCTGCATAGGCAGGCGGACTCTCAACCACTGCGCCACCAGGGAAGCCCTACTAGTTTTCTTCAGTCACATATTTCACCTTTTCTTCTGGATAATTATGATTACCATTTGTACACACACACACACACACACACACACACGCTTACTTTTAGAAAACAAGCCTGTCTACTACCTCAAGGAAAACAGAAACCATCAGAGGGTATCTCTGTCAGTGTCACATTACCATGTGCATTAAGAAATGACACATGACCATCTTCTTCTCCTTTACATGGTTATATCAGAAATGATACCTTTCTCTAGGCCCATTCCTTACATTTTCAGAACACAGGGACAGACAAGTCAAAATCAAACTAGAAAGTTGTTAAATAAAATATGTTCTCTCCTTCTTCCTTTGAAAATATAACTTTATGTTTACAACCAGAAAATAATATTTGAATTTAGATTTCTTGCACTCCTCACAATCCCTTCTAAGAACTTAGCGACACAAAGAGTTTCCCTAACACCCTAAGCTGCTCTTAAAGCTGGCCCACCTTCTTTCTCTTCTCACACCCTTTCCCTTACCAAATTTCATCAGTTTCTTTTCTGAAGATCATGTATGTGCAAAAACATCTTTACATCTAAGATTATTTTATATCCTTTGGCTATACCTTGTGTCTCGGGCTGTACATGCTGGGGCACACTTGGCAGTGCTGTTTCTTACAGGGAGGAAGAATATGAAGAAGAAACCCAAGCAGCCTTGGATGTAGGTTTTCATCCAAGTTTGCAGACTATTGCAGGATCTTGGGTATTAGAAGAGCTGAGCATGTGCTCCAGATGGATATGTCTCCTTGGTCCCAAGGACTCCTCACTCTGCTCTGTCAAGCGTGGTCAAAGGAGGGCCGTAGGGAGGCTTTCTAAACATAAATTCCAAAAAAAGTGGGTGGGGAGTCTCCTACTTGGATCCAATTTAAGTTTGCCAGAAAAATGCAGCACGTCTAGTTAAATTTGAATTTCACGTAAGTGACAAAATTTTAGTAAAAGTATGACCCAAATATTATATTTGGACATACTTATAGTAAAAATTTAATTGTTTATCTGAAATTCAATTTAATTGGAAATCATATACTTTTACTTGTTAAATCTGGAACCCTAGTCTAAGGGCCAAAATGTATTCATCCATCTAATGCTCATATTTTATCTTAGGCCATTTATTACAATATATATTATTTTCTAGGAAACCGTACTTTATTGATTATTGTTCTCCTTTATCTTCACCCTTATACTCTACAAAAGCTTTCGTATCATTTAAAAATTCCCCTAAGAACCCACAATTTCTATTATTTAAAATATTTTTTAAAACACAATTTGAAAGTTTTCAAATTCCACTGTCTTTTAAACATTATCATCTTAACTCATTTTCTCCATTACTGCCAAGTTTTCAAGAGGTATTTACGCTGTTTACATTGCTCTTACCAACTCATTCCATTCTGTTACCATCTTTCATCATTCCACAGCATTTTCCATGTTTTGTCAAAGCCTAACTCCAATGGATGTATTTCAACCTTCTGATTTCTCAGTCCACCATACCTTTCCTCTTTAATTATATTTTCTGTGGTTTCCATGACACCGCACATCTCAGGTATTATTCTTACTTTACTGGCCTCTGCTCAGTCTTTATCAGCTCATCATTATTTACCTGGTGTTTACATGTTTGAGTTCTTGAAGATGTCTCAAATTTCTTCTCTTACCACTTTTCACAGTTTGTCTAGAGAAAAATGTTTGTATATATAGTGATTTCCAAAAAGAATATATCCAACCCAAGTTGTCCTTCAAGCTTGAGACAAGTTTATTACATTGGTTTCTTGACATCTGTACTTGGATATATCAAAAACAACTATTTTAAAACATCAGAACTCCAATCTTCCAGCCCTGATCTTTTATTCATTTTTTGATCTTTCAGAAAATTGAATAAACCACCCCACTAACACACTCACAACAAAAGTGGGAATCACTGATACCTAGCGGAGAGTTGATTAATGGGCTCAAAATTAAGTGCATGAAGATTTGAAAAGCAAAATTTTGAAATGATGTGCTTTCACCTAGTTTTCCTGACAATTTTAACCATTGCCAATTCTAGTTTCTTTACTTTTTATGTGACTGATAATCCTGTCCCCTTCTCACTCTTTTTCCAACCCTAAAACTATTCAATAGATATCATTTTTTTAAATCTACTAAATGCATAGAGTCAATCTAGGATCACTGGTTATAAGAAACTGGTATTAGTTACTTATAAATATTAGTTTGTTTATAAGTAACAAATGTCCTCAAGACTACCATAATTATTAAGGAGAATTTGAGAGAATTTTACTGAGATCTAAAGTGTTAATATGATTCTGAAATATTTCCCAGGAGACAAAAACAATAAACAGTAAAGCTACCAGGAGTCAAGGCTCATGTATTTCCTTGATATTTGTCACTCCACATGGTCCCTTTTTTTGGTGGGTGGGGGCACATAGTAAAAAATGGCTGCTTGGCATTATGTTGCCTTTATGTTCATTTGCTCAGCAGGGTCTGAATGCAGTCACTATATGGTCTTTCTGTAGAAAAGAGAATCTCAATATTCTGGCTTGAGACAAGTGAACACCTATAGTTATATCAGCAATGGCCAGAAGGTGGAATCAAGGGCTTCCTTGAGAAGAGTTTTTAGAGCAGACTAAAACGGCATAATCTTGTTCTCTACGAAGGAGATATGGGAGTAGGAAGGAAATGATAAGTAAAGGAAATGATTACTATCTCTCATAGACTAGGTGGAAACATATTTTAAGTACTGTGATTTGGATTCCTTATCAGAACCTAAAGGCACATCAGAAGGAAAGCCATTGACACTATTCCTCAACAAATTTATTTTAGATAATTTCTACCATGTATAATCTATAATGATTCTTACTATAGAGAAGAAAGACAATTATACAAACTGAAGATGGTTCTGTAGAATCTATTTTATTTTCAATCTATAATTCCACTATCTGCTGATGAACCTTCATGGAGAGTGATTAGTAAACAAAATGTGTCTGATATAATATAGACTGTATCATATTTGTTAATGACCAAATTATGCTATATGTTTCTATAAAGTGTTAATCCAAAACAGACTAATTTAATTTTTGAATCTTTACTTACACTTTAGATTAACTAACTACAGAAGTCAATATAAACGTACAAACTGTGGAGACAAAACCTAAAATTGTTCCAAATTTAAAATAAGATAATTATAAATTTGAAAGATATCACTATGTTATTCAGGGGAAAAAAATCATTGCTTGTGAAATAATTCATTTTCCCCATAAAGCAGTACACTGCACAAACTAAAATTTCTTAATAAAATACTACTCAGGTAAAATTATATGTATGCACGTTATTTCTGTGAATGGTATATGTGCCTCTGTGCATGTGTGTGTGTGTGTTTGTTCATCTTGGACAAAGACAATTCTGGAGAATTAAATAGCTATGGTGTTCTCTCTTTTATCTATAAGCAATGCATCATTTGCACATAAATGACCCAAATGATTCTTACTAATAAGGCCAGAATTATTTATGTTTTAGAAAGGTAATCAGTATAATATGTATTCAGTTGTGTTTATTATGAATAATCCGTAGTTCATCATCTTTAACCATATTAATTTTGCATCTTTTTTTCAGGTACTTTAAATAATTATGTGAATTCTGAGAAAAAAACCACATTCACTTAAACTGAATGATATTTGAATATATATTTTACTTCAGTATGTGAAAAGGAAATCTGTGAAATGACCAAGTAGAAGTTACTGATCATTAACAGTAACTAAACTAAACAGTAACTAAAACTAAAACCAGACTTAACAACTTACAATTTGAAATGAAAAGCTCTTCTCTTTAATAATAATTATAATAAATAATAATTATAACCATAATGAGGATAATGATACCTGATTTTATAGAACATTAATATGTATCTTATATGTATTCATTCATTTAACCTTTGTAACTATCTTACCACTTCCATTTTATAGAAACAGAAACTGAGAAACAAAAGCATTAAGTGATGTGTCAAAGCAAATAATTGGTGAAATGAAGATTCTAATCTAGGCAATCTGTACCCAAGTTTTTATTATTTTCAGAAAAACAAAAAAGGATCTTTCACATATTTAAGCTGGGGAATATAAGCTGTTTTATTTATCAGTTCATCTCTAAGCATCACTGAGAATTCATTATTTTGTGTCACTCCTTTGAAACAGCGAGTGAATCACAGAAATATCAATGAATATACCCCGTGATTCTGAAGCCCATTCCACACAAGTCACTGAGTTTGCAAATCCTGCAACTTCCATCCCTTCATTTTGTAATTGTCCTGGAGGTCCAGTCAGTCTCCTTGGGTACCGTTATTGCTCTCCTGCTGTTGCTTTTCTCTGTTGTTCAGGATCCAAAGCTGCTGCTGCTGCTGCTCTATTACCTTTGCAACATCTTTATCTGTTCTTATAATTCCTGATTGTATTGTAGAAGTTCTCAGACTCCCTCTCATTCTTCTCACTCTCAGTTCCCCAGCTGTTAGTTCTGTGTTCATGAGAGAGGAGTTTCTATCCAGAAATGTAATACTCAATTCGTGTGTCTCACCTCAAAGCCATATCACTCCATTAGTTTTCGATCAATCTTGTAAACACTTATTGTTCTTTCTACCACAACCCTTTATAAAATTGTAAAAATTCTCTTCATAGATATTCTGGCAACATTTGCTTGAAACCACCAGTGCTGTATAAAAAACCACTTCTGCATGTTAGAATTAACCAATTTTCCAGGCTATTCAACTTTCTGAAGCTTCTAGTGGCCACCCATAATACTTCCTTAAAGATCTGTGCCTACCTCTATCCTTTACTCTTTTGGAGTTTTAACTCTTAGATCTTCTCAGTATTGCAGACTTTATTTCTCATTCTTCCTAGAAGACCAGCGTGTTCTTTTGTAAATCACATGGCAGAAGAAAGAAATTAACATGTATTGAGTTCTTGTACTTGCTAAGCACTGTGTGCTTATTTTTAAGTGCCCATTACTTCTCAGGTGCTTTACATACATATATGTCATTTCATTCTCACAGTAATACTGTAAGAAAGGTATTATCACTCCAGTTTACAGAGAGGCCTTGAAAATTAAATAACATACTCATTCTTAACTGCACTTAGATAGGAGCACAAACCATTTTTGCCTGACTCCAAAGAATGCATGCCTTCTTTTTTTTCCTACTCACTATAAATATATAGAGACTTGCACACTTACATAGAGCTATAGTTTTCATTCCATGCAGAAAATTCCCAGTAGAAATGACGAGGGCAATATATTCAGGCACAGGTGTTAGCACTATCCACAGTTCAGTAGCAGATGGGAATGCATTCCAGATGCTCACCAAAAGAATAGTTTGACTCAGCTTTCTTGATCTGTGCTAAGAGTGAATTGCAAAATCAGTTCTTATGTCCAATGAAAAGAAACACATGAGGCACAATCGTTGTTGAAACATCGTAATATAAAGTGACATGAATTATTTCTTGGCATAAATAGCAAGGCCATAATTCATAATATGAAACCAAAGAGGTGAAAACCCTCCAAGGAATATACTACTACCTCCTGTAAATATTTTCTTTTTTATTTAATAACTTGTATAGTGTTCTTATGGAAAATAATTGCAAAATGTTTATTAATTACTAAATAATTTGTTCTTTAGAGAATTACCTTAAAAACTTAACTATGTTAAATTGCAACTTATGATGTGAGTAAAATTTAAATAAGTGCAGGTTTTTTATCCATTAAACATTAGGGCCATGAGGATTCTCAGAAGAGAAAGTTTCATTTAGGTGTAAAGAATTATGCAGAGTACTGAAGTTGCTGCCAAATAACCAATACATAAAATATGAACTATTGACACAAGATGGTAAACTAACTTTTTGTTGTTTTTATTAAAAAGCAAGATGGTATTTCTAACATAAATGTAAGTATATTGAGGCTGTAGTAATGCATTCCAAAGAGAATAATAATAATGCTATTGCAGCTGAATTAGATCTTAGCTGGACTGAAACAAATCATTTTTCTTGCCTCAGATAAAAGTCAGCGGGCCACTTTTATTAACAGATCTATGATTTCATAGTATTTCATTTCAATGAAATGATGTGAAATCACCAGATCTGAATACGCAAAGACAAGTAGGATTTTATGGAACTATTTTACTAAGGATGCTTCTTTGCTTTTGTTTCAAAAGAAAGCCTATGAATAATATGAGCTTTATGTAATTTGAAAATGTAATAATTATATCCCATTTAAATTTATACTTCTATTTATATTTTATATTATATTACTTCTAATGAAAATTAGCCTTTTTCCCTTGAAAAACTCTTTTTTAATTTAAAAGTTATCTTATAGAGTGTGAAATGAACAAATACATGCATGTGAGACAATTGGACATACACATGACATTTACATTTCTATAATAATAGTCATGATTCCTAAGAAGCAAATATCATGTATACTTAGATGAAACACTTCAAAGCTCTTAGTTGGGAAATTTCAAATTCAAATACTATGTAAATAAGTTAAAAGCAACACAATGACAATTAGATTTCACAATATTGACACACAATTGTTATATCTTCTATAAGAATAAAGAAATAATTATTGCTGAAATTTAGCCATCCTCCATAACAAAAATAGTCAGATATAGTCTCATGAGTATTACACACGTATTCATGCATTTCTGGTTACCAACTCTGTATTCCCACTTTATTCCAAATTCAAAATCTATGAGAGTATTAGAGAAGAAAGTAAGTTCACATTTTCAGTGGAGGAATAAAATGAGAAATCTTCCTCCACAATTGTGGTTTCCACAGTTTAACAAAAGACAGCAATGCTCTTTTTTGTAAATAAATTCAATTGTAGAATGCTAATATATAAGAAGAAACAATAAAAGTTATGTCCTGCCTGATTCCTCCTTTGCATACCGTCATCTCTTAGAAACCTGAAGTTCTACATAGTGAGTTGAAAACCACTGTTCCAAAAAGTGCTTGCTTTTTTGCTTGTTGTAGTAGAAATTAACTGAGTTATTTTCTGCTTATTCTGAAAACTAAAATGCTCTAAAAATACGTACCGTGTTGTCATAATTAGTCAGGGGAGGTTTATATTTGGTTTTTCTAAAAACGTTATTTCAATTTCCCAAAAAGTTTCCATCTTGCTCATGTCTATCTTCCTTTAAAATTTTTTTCTTTTATTTTCTTTGCAATAACAACTCATATAGAAATAAATTAAAAAGAAATACCTTTGTACCATGACATTAGTCTGAAGTCTAGTGATATTTCAAGGCAGTTTTTTTTTCTTTCATTTGAATCATGTTATTCTGAAAAACTCATGGGAATTTGAGAGATTCTAACATGGGATTGCTTCACCCACAGTCTTCCCTATCTGCACTGATGGCAGATGTATCCTTCCATTACTCAGGTCGAAAATGGGGCGTAATTCTTGACCACTCTTTCTCTCTCACCTCATACCTATTGCATAAGGAAGTTACTTTATCTGTACTATGTCAAGAAACCAACCACTTCTAATCGTCTCTGTTAGTACCTCCTTTTACCAACCTACTGTCATCTTTAGTATCAATTGATACATTGTTCCTCTGTGGTCTATTCTCAGTAAAACAACCATAGTCAAAGATTTATGACTGCTCATAGATCCCATCTTCCTGAGAATAAAAGGCAAAGTCCTTACAATGCCTGTATTAATCAGGGTTCTCCAGAGAAACAGAACCAACAGATTTTACACACACACACACACACACACACATATACATATATACATAGTTTACATCTATATCTTAAGGAATTGGCTTTTGTGATTATGGAGGCTGAGAAGTTCCATAATCTGCCATCTAAAGCTGGAGACCCAGGAAAGGTGGTGGCATAGTTCCAGTCCACATTTGAAGCCTGAGAACCAGAGAGTCACTGATGTAAGTTCCCAGTCTGAAGGCAGAAGAATGATCATCATTCAAATAGCCTAGCAGAGAGAATGTATTTTCTCTTCCTGTGCTTTTATTTCTATTCAGACCCTCAATAAATTAGATGGTGCCCACCCACATTGGGGAGGGCAATCTGCTTTATGCACTTTACTGATTCAAATGCTGATCTCATCTGGAAATACCTTCACAGATATACTCAGAAATAACGTGAACAAAATATCTGGGCACCACATGACCTAGTCAAATTGATGCATAAAATTAACCATCACGATGCCTTACCAGGTTCTTTGCAGACTGGCTGCCATTACCTGAATATCTCATCTCTTGACGTCCTGCTGCTCCAGCTGCACTGGTTTGTTATACTTTAAACACAGAAGATATTCTCTGACTTTAGGATTTTGCATTGGCTATTTCCTTTTATAGAACATTTCTTTCTCATATATCCGCATTGCTAATTCCTTTGCCTATATCAAGTCTGCTCAAAGATACATTACTACTGAGAGTGCTTTGACCACCCCATTTAAAATTACAACTTTCCCCTCTGCCTTGGACCAACTTGAACTCCCAATTCCCCTTTCCCTTCTCTACCTTTTTTTAAACATAACTGTATCAACAGCTAACATACACTATAATTTCCTTATTTTTACTTATTTTGTCTCCTTTCAATAAGAAGTACACTTAAAGGAGAAGAATATTTGTCTAATATGTTTGCTGACGGTTCTAAGAACCAAAAAAAGAAAAAGGAAACTGGTACATTGTAAGTTTTTTTTTTTTTTAACATCTTTATTGGGGTATAATTGCTTTACAATGGTGTGTTAGTTTCTGCGTTATAACAAAGTTAATCAGTTATACATATACATATGTTCCCATATCTCTTACCTCTTGCGTCGCCCTCCCTCCCACCCTCCCTATCCCATCCCTCTAGGTGTTCACAAAGCACCGAGCCGATATCCCTATGCCATGCGGCTGCTTCCCTTAGCTATCTACCTTATGTTTGTTAGTGTGTATATGTCCATGACTCTCTCTCGCCCTGTCACAGCTCACCCTTCCCCCTCCCCATATCCTCAAGTCCATTCTCCAGTAGGTCTGTGTCTTTATTCCTGTCTTACCCCTAGGTTCTTCATGACATTTTTTTTTCTTCTTAAATTCCATATATATGTGTTAGCATATGGTATTTGTCTTTTTCTTTCTGACTTACTTCACTCTGTATGACAGACTCTAAGTCTATCCACCTCATTACAAATAGCTCAATTTCGTTTCTTTTTATGGCTGAGTAATATTCCATTGTATATATGTGCCACATCTTCTTTAGCCATTCATCCCATGATGGGCACTTAGGTTGTTTCCATGTCCTGGCTATTGTAAATAGAGCTGCAATGAACATTTTGGTACATGACTCTTTTTGAATTGTGGTTTTCTCAGGGTATATGCCCAGTAGTGGGATTGCTGGGTCATATGGTAGTTCTATTTGTAGTTTTTTAAGGAACCTCCATACTGTTCTCCATAGAGGCTGAACCAATTCACATTCCCACCAGCAGTGCAAGAGTGTTCCCTTTTCTCCACACCCTCTCCAGCATTTATTGTTTCTAGATTTTTTGATGATGGCCAATCTGACTGGTGTGAGATGATATCTCATTGTAGTTTTGATTTGCATTTCTCTAATGATTAATGATGTTGAGCATTCTTTCATGTGTTTGTTGGCAGTCTGTATATCTTCTTTGGAGAAATGTCTATTTAGGTCTTCTGCCCATTTTTGGATTGGGTTGTTTTCTTGTTATTGAGCTGCATGAGCTGCTTGTAATCTTGGAGATTAATCCTTTGTCAGTTGCTTCATTTGCAAATATTTTCTCCCATTCTGAGGGTTGTCTTTTGGTCTTGTTTATGGTTTCCTTTGCTGTGCAAAAGCTTTGAAGTTTCATTAGGTCCCATTTGTTTATTTTTGTTTTTATTTTCATTTCTTTAGGAGGTGGGTCAAAAAGGATCTTACTCTGATTTATGTCATAGACTGTTCTGCCTATCTTTTCCTCTAAGAGTTTGATAGTGTCTGGCCTTACATTTAGGTCTTTAATCCATTTTGAGTTTATTTTTCTGTATGGTGTTAGGGAGTATTCTAATTTCATTCTTTTACATGTAACTGTCCAGTTTTCCCAGCACCACTTTTTGAAGAGGCTGTCTTTTCTCCATTGTATATTCTTGCCTCCTTTATCAAAAGTAAGGTGACCATATGTGTTTGGGTTTATCTCTGGGCTTTCTATCCTGTTCCATTGATCTATCTTTCTGTTTTTGTGCCAGTACCATACTGTCTTGATTACTGTAGCTTTGTAGTATAGTCTGAAGTGGATGGAGTGTCCTATAAATATCAATTAAGTCCATCTTGTTTAATGTATCATTTAAAGCTTGTGTTTCCTTATTTATTTTCATTTTGGATGATCTGTCCATGGGTGAAAGTGGGGTGTTAAAGTCCCCTGTTATGAATGTGTTACTGTCTATTTACCCTTTTATGGCTCTTAGTATTTGCCTTATGTATTGAGGTGCTCCTATGTTGGGTGCATAAATATTTACAATTGTTATATCTTCTTCTTGGATTGATCCCTTGATCATTATGTAGTGTTCTTCTTTGTCTCTTCTAATAGTCCTTATTTTAAAGACTATTTTGTCTGATATGAGAATCACTACTCCAGCTTTCTTTTGGTTTCCATTTGCATGGAATATCTTTTACCATCCCCTTACTTTCCGTCTGTATGTGCCTCTAGGTCTGAAGTGGGTCTCTTGTAGACAGCATATATAAGGGTCTTGTTTTTGTATCCATTCAGCCAATCTGTGTCTTTTGGTGGGAGCATTTAGTCCATTTACATTTAAGGTAATTATCGATATGTATGTTCCTATTCCCATTTTCTAAATTGTTTTGGGTTCGTTATGATAGGTCTTTTCCTTCTCTTGTGTTTCTTGTCTAGAGAAGTTCCTTTAGCAGTTGTTGTAAAGCTGGTTTGGTGGTGCTGAACTCTCTTAGCTTTTGCTTGTCTGTAAAGGTTTTAATTTCTCTATCAAATCTGAATGATATCCTTGCTGGTTAGAGTAGTTTTGGTTGCAGGTTTTTCTCCTTCATCACTTTCAGTATGTCCTGCCACTCCCTTCTGGCTTGTAGGGTTTCTGCTGAGAGATCAGCTGTTAACCTTATGGGGATTCCCTTGTGTGTTATTTGTTGTTTTTCCCTTGCTGCTTTTAATATGCTTTCTTTGTATTTAATTTTTGACAGTTTGATTAATATGTGTCTTGGTGTATTTCTCCTTGGATTTATCCTGTATGGGACTCTCTGTGCATCCTGGACTTGATTAACTATTTCCTTTCCCATATTAGGGAAGTTTTCAACTATAATCTCTTCAAATATTTTCTCAGTCCCTTTGTTTTTCTCTTCTTCTTCTGGAACCCCTATAATTCAAACGTTGGTGCATTTAATGTTGTTCCAGAGGTCTCTGAGACTGTCCTCAGTTCTTTTCATTCTTTTTTCTTTATTCTGCTCTGCAGTAGTTATTTCCACTATTTTATCTTCCAGGTCACTTATCCATTCTTCTGCCTCATTTATTCTGCTATTGATCCCATCTAGAGTACTTTTAATTTCATTTATTGTGCTGTTCATCGTTGCTTGTTTCATCTTTATTTCTTCTAAGTCCTTGTTAACTGTTTCTTGCATTTTGTCCATTCTATTTCCAGATTTTGGATCATCCTTAGTATCATTATTCTGAATTCTTTTTCAGGTAGACTGCCTATTTCCTCTTCATTTTTTAGGTCTGGTGGGTTTTTATCTTGCTCCTTCATCTGCTGTGTTTTTCTGTCTTCTCATTTTGCTTATCTTACTGTGTATGGGGTCTCCTTTTTGCAGGCTGCAGGTTCCTAGTTCCCGCTGTTTTTGATGTCTGTCTCCAGTGGCTAAGGTTGGTTCAGTGGGTTGTGTAGGCTTCCTGGTGGAGGGGACTAGTGCCTGTGTTGTGGTGGATGAGGCTGGATCTTGTCTCTCTAGTGGGCAGGTTCACATCTGGTGGTGTGTTTTGGGGTGTCTGTGGCCTTATTATGATTTTAGGCAGCCTCTCTGCTAATGGGTGGGGTTGTGTTCCTGTTTTGCTAGTTGTTTGGCATAGGTTGTCCAGCACTGTAGCTTGCTGGTCGTTGAGTGAAGCTGGGTGCTGGTGTTAAGATGGAGGTCTCTTGGAGATTTCCGCCATTTGATATTATGTGGAGCTGGGAGGTCTCTTGTTGACCAGTGTCCTGAAGTTGGCTCTCCCACCTCAGAGGCAGAGCCCTGACTCCTGGTTGGAGCACCAAGAGCCTTTCATCCACACGGCTCAGAATAAAAGGGAGAAAACGTAGAGAGAATTAGTAGAAGTATGAAGAAAGAAAGAAAGAAAGGAGAGAAGGAAGGAAGGAAGGAAGGAAGGAAGGAAGGAAGGAAGGAAGAAAGAAGCAAAGAAGGCAAGAAGGAAAGAAAGGAGGGAGGGAGGGAGGAAGGAAGGAGGGAAGGAAGGAAAAAAGACAGACAGAAAGAAGATACAGTAAAATAACAAAGTATAATAAAGTCATTGAATTAAAAAATAATTATTTAGGAAAAAAAGGGACGGATAGAACCTTAGGACAAATGTTGGAAGCAAAGTTATACAGACAAAATCTTACACAGAAACATACACATACACCCTCACAAAAAGAGGTAAAGGGGAAAAAATCATAAATCTTGCTCTCTGAGACCACCTCCTCAATTTGGGATGATTCGTTGTCTAAAGGAGGGAAGGAAGGAAAGAAAGAAAGAAAGAAAGAAAGAAAGAAAGAAAGAAAGAAAGAAAGAAAGAAAGAAAGAAAGAGAAAGAAAGAAAGAAAGAAAGGTATAATAAAGTTATTAAAATTAATTATTAAGAAAAAAATTTAAAAAAAAACTTTGGATGGATAGAACCCTAGAACAAATGGTGGAAACAAAACTATACAGACAAGATCTCACACAGAAGCATACACATTCACAAAAAGAGGAAAAGGGGAAAAAATCATAGATCTTGCTCTCGAAGCTCACCTCCTCAATTTGGGATGACTCGTCTATTCATGTATTCCACAGATGCAGGGTACATCAAGTTGATTGTGGAGCTTTAATCCGCTGTTTCTGAGGCTGCTGGGAGAGATTTCCCTTTCTCTTCTTTGTTCTCACAGCTCACAGGGGCTCAGCTTTGGATTTGGCCCCGCCTCTGCGTGTAGGTCGCTGGAGGGCGTCTGTTTTTTGCTCAGACAGGACGGGGTTGAATGAGCCACTAATTCGGGGGCACTGGCGCACTCAGGCCAGGGTGGGGGGGCAGGGAGGGGCACTGCGTGCAGGGCGGGCCTGCGGCGGCAGAGGCCGGCGTGACATTGCAGCAGCCTGAGGCCTGCCGTGCGTTCTCCCGGGGAAGTTGTCCCTGGATCCCGGGTACCTGGCAGTGGCGGGCTGCACAGGCTCCGCGGAAGAGGGGTGTGGATAGTGACCTGTGCTCGTACACAGGCCCCTTGGTGGCGGCAGCAGCAGCCTTAGCGTCTCCCGCCCGTCCCTGGGGTCCGCGCTTTTAGCCGTGGCTCGCGCCCGTCTCTGGAGTTCCTTTAAGCAGCGCTCTTAAACCCCTCTCCTCGCGCACCTGGAAACAAAGAGGGAAGCAAAAGTCTCTTGCCTCTTCGGCAGGTGCAGACTTTCTCCCGGACTCCCTCCCCGCTAGCCGTGGTGCACTAACCCCTTCAGGCTATGTTCAAGCCGCCAACCCCAGTCCTCTCCCTGCGCTCTGACCGCCATTGTAAGTTTTTAATGAATATTTATTGACAATAGATGAGGGGATGAATAAATCCATTTGTAGGTGAAAAGATTCATTCTCATCTGTCCCTTGAAACTTCTTTCATGTCTTTCTACATTTTAATCAATCACTTTTGAACCAAAGGCAATGTAATATACTGCAGCAGTTAATTGTTAATTAGTGCCATAGACTGCCATTTACTTCAGCATCATAACAAGACTGAGAGCATGGCCCAATGTACATTTGCATCCTATACAGCTTCTTCAGGACAATGGAATCTATACATGGTCTACTGCTAGCTGAGTAATAAGGCTAAGCACTGGGAATAATGAACAGATTATAAGGAGTGACTTTTTTCCCCATTATGTAGCAAAAGCTGTTTTAATAACCTTGGCTGTAGATAGCAAAAGAAAATAACAGTCACTAAAAATATATATATATTCATTTATTAATCTTTAAAAGAAATATTGAATAGATTTAATGTCTTAATATGTCACAAGTGAATATCAAATCTGAATTGGTCTGAGTTGAACTCATTCCAAAAGTCCCTTAGTATTATGACTGTTATTCAAATGACAATTTTTTCCACTGCCTTTATACCATTCAATGTTTATTCTTCATATCATTTCTAAGTTAATTATTAGTACTATTGAGCTAATTGCATAGTGATCAAATCATGTAAGAAAGATTAAATGATCTATCGAAGGACAAATTGCTGTGCTTCAAGAATAAGATAAATTTTAGAAAATATTTACATCTGTGTGACTATAAGTCCTTCTCTTTATCTCAAATCTCTTAATATTGTACATAGCTTTTTAAACCATGTAAGTATTTACACTGCTCTTCTCTATTTTTTAAACTGCTTTAACATATAAAAGGTGAACTAAAGTTAAAAGATGAGAAAAAATTCAGGATTTGAAAAATGGGAAATAGGCTTTGTTTTTTGTGTTTTAGCATTTTTCACATGGCAACATTATTGCCCAACTGTGAGGTTGTTTGTCATCAAGTTTGAAAAGGTTACTGCATGACCACTCAAAAGAAGTATGAAACACTTAAACCTCTGCTTGCATTTAGAACCAGAAAACTATTCATTATATTTCATATTCTCCCTCTCCACTTGTCTTCAAACACAATAATCTTGATAGATTCAACATCAGTTATATTCTATGAATATTTCTGGAAAGCAAGAGTAGCAATATCAGGCAATTGCTGCTTAAGGATGAGTTCATCTCTCTTCCTATTACTTTTGCTAGTTTTGTGACTTAGGTATTATTTTTATAGCAGATTTCAGTGTAAAATATTATTGCACGGGTACTACAAGCAAAAAGCTCAACATAGCTGTTT
Organism: Globicephala melas; assembly: GCF_963455315.2. NCBI lineage: Eukaryota > Metazoa > Chordata > Mammalia > Artiodactyla > Delphinidae > Globicephala > Globicephala melas. The sequence continues at coordinate 50,813,204 of NC_083317.1, read as the reverse complement.
CATTTTGAGTTTTGCTGTGCAATGCACAAGGCAACTCATGGGTCATAATTTCCTATTTCTTGTTAGCTACAGGAATCACTTAGCATGAGCGCCTACAGACTCTGACATTTGCCTTACACGCTGGTATGATTTCCTTTTTGTTTAATTTTCCTTCAGATTTGATTGATTGTAAATATTCTGATTCTTCACCCTCACACAACAACCCACCACTATTTTTAGTTGATTTAACTGTGTCAATATCTGACTTCAAATTACCAGCAGTCCTCTTTCAGTACTAAATAATCCTTAGCCATTCACTGCATGCTTTTCTTTTTACCTGGCCTTTGGGATGGTTCTGAGCTATATTTAATTGATATTTCTCTTCTTTCATGTGCTTTGGTAATAGTCCCAAAGTTTCCTATCACATAAGGATATACACTATTAGGAAGTATTTGCCAAGTTTTAATATTACCAATATTGAACCTCTTAATTGAAACTCTTAAAATTATTAAATAATTAAGAAAACTTTACTAACTTTATTATTTTTACATAAATAAATTTCCTCTGGAAACATATATAATCAATTTGTCAAAATTAATAACCAAAAGGATAATCCTATAACTAACCTTAATTCTATAATTAAACTTAATCCTTATATTTCAATGACAGTAAAATAAGAAATACGTTGTTATCTTCACTGTAGGGAAACTTATCCTTTTTTAAATCAAATATTTTAAGATAATTTTTACTACAATTTCAACAATTCAATCCCTAAATTAATGAGAATATAAAATTCTAAGGTTGAAAGAGAATTTTTAAAGATGTTACTATAGAAAATATTAATTTAGGAGGAAAAATCATGGTTTCAGTGAGTTAAAAAGATTTGTTCAATGTCATGAATCTAGTTAAGGGCCAGAGATGAAACACGAAATAGTTTATCAAGATTTCAGTTTGGGTATGTTTCTTAAATCATTACCTTAGTCTCCCCTAAAATATTTAAAAATACTGTGTCTTGTTATTAAAATCAACATCAGTGGTTTCAGTCAACCAGTAGATTTATTTATTTATTTATTTAAAAAATCTTATTTAAATCTCATAAAATACTTTCAGTAATGTGCAGGATTCTTAAGTAAACAGCCTAATGTATTTTCACAAACTGAACACACAGATCAAAACAACAGGATCTAGTTAGTATCAGAAGTCCCCTCATGCTTCCTCCAGTCACAATTCCTTCCCACTAACCCCACCAAGAGTAATCCTTATCCTGACTTCTAACTTTATACATTAGTTTTTCCTGTTCTTGTACTTCACATAAATGAAAGTATATGGTTGTGTACCCCTTTATGTTGGCCCCTTTCTGTTTGTAAGATCCATTCGTATGTCCTAATTGCTATATAGTAGTTCATAGTATAAATATATCAAAATTTACTTGCTCATTCAGTTTGTTACACTAATTTTGGGTAGATTATATTTTGGAGATATTATGAATAGTACTACACTAAACAATAATGTGCAGGATTCTTCATAAATATGTATAGGCATTTCTGTTGAGTATCTTTATGGGCTGAATTATTCCCCCCTTCTTCAAAATTCATGTGTTGAAGTTCTAACCTCAGAATGTAACTACTTAGAGATAGGGTCTTTAGAGAGGTGATTAGTTTAAAATTAGGCTATATGGGTGAGTCCTAATCCAATATAACTTGTGTCTTTATAAGAAGAGGCAATTTGGACATAGACACAGACAGAAGGAAAACAAAGTGAAGGCATGGAGAAGACAACCATCTAAAAGCCAAGCTAAGAATCCCAGACAGATTCTTCCTAATGGATCTCAGAAGAAATCAGCTCTACCAAAATGTCAACCTTGGACTTCTAGCCTCTATACTGAGAGAAAAAAATAAAATTTTCTGTCATTTAAGCCTAGTCTGTGATACTTTGTTCAGGGAGCCCTAAAAAGGGAATGGCTCAGCAAAGTGTGTGTATATGTATAACTTGAGCACCAAAGATTTCTAAATTACAGATTTATACTTCTTCTAGCCATGTATAAGCATTCCAGGTGCTCCCAAAACTTCTCTAACACTTTGCATTTTCTTTCATTTGTCTATTCTGGTTGGTATGAAGTAGTATCTCATTGTTGCATTTTGCATTCTCATGATTACTAATGTTGAGCACACTGACACATGTTTATCAGCCATTTGGATGTCATCTTTAATAGGAAGCCTCTCTTCATTACTGTGTACTTATCTCCGTACCTTAAATTTAAGGAACATTGACTCTAGCTTCTTTGCATGTCTAAACTGTAATCTTTTTTTTAAATTTATTTTTGGCTACATTGGGTCTTCTTTGCTGCGTGCGGGCTTTCTTTATTTGCGGCGAGCGGGGGTTACTCTTCATTGTGGTGCACAGGCTTCTCATTGCGGTGGCTACTCTTCAGTAGTTGTGGTGCGTAGTCTCAGTAGATGTGGCTTGCGGGCTCTAGACTGCAGGCTCAGTAGTTGTGGCACACGGGCTTAGCCACTCCACAGTATGTGGGATCTTCCCGGACCAGGGATCAAACCCGTGTCTTCTGCATTGGCAGGCAGATTCTCAACCACTGTGCCACCAGGGAAGTGTCTGTAATCTCTTTATATCCATCCTGTTGTCAGCTGTACAGCCTACTCTTTGTCAAAGTCTCCCATGTAGGAAAGTCAAGAAAGTCTTAGTTAATTATGTTTGATTATGTTTTATCTTTAATATCAGCTCTTCACTGTTATATTTTCTCCGTAAACCAGAGTTACTATTAAAAATGCTTGTATTTTTTACTGATTCTACCATTCTTTATACTGTACATATGTATTTCACTGTCATTAAACTGTTCATAATTCCTTGCATAAAATGTGTTTCTCCCTAGTGTAGCAGTCCATTAAGCCTTTCTTTGAATGATGGTCACTGATCTTCTCTTTCCAGTTACAGAAGATTTGCAGGATATTTTTTTAAATCCTGCTGTATTCAAACTTTTAAAGAATCTAATAATTATGATCTGAGCTAAGTAAAATAAATAGCTTCAAGGTTAGAGATAGCTGTGGTGTGAAACAAATGTTTTTCTTCAAGAGCTATTGGTTTAAATCTTTGTAAATAAGCAAATTTGAAGATTTTGATATGAATATAATGAGTTAAAAATAATGTGAAAAAGCAAAGATTCATCACTCATCATCTATTCAATAATTTATAATTAGTAGTAGTTCTAATTTACCGAGACCAATTTTTTTTTTCATCTCATTGCAAACATTTAAGAAGGGTACTCTTAAGGGCATCCTTTCAAAATCAGACAGCACACTGTAGACACAAAACACCTGGATAAAGCAAGAGGGGTCTAATTTCAAAGCAGTACATGTATTTTTAAAATTACATTTATGTACTCATAACATATAATTTATCATTATTATCCCAGTATTCAAAAACGTACCAGATGGTATCAAAGTACTGCTTGCCCTTTTCTGAACTCTGAAATGCATCCTAGGAGACTATCTAAATAGTTTATAAAATTTTACTTCCTTTTTCCATTTTGCTGTTTCTGCTAAGGAGTGTTTTGATTAACTTTATGATAAAAATTTGCTGCCTTTTATAAAATACCTAACTAACTTTTTTTTTAATGTTATCCTAATTGGAGGAATGTTTAGAAAGGCAGGAAATATATATATTTCTTTTTAATGCACAGATGCTACTTCAAAAACAGAAACTTAAATTTGCTTATGGATATTTTAAAACACAAACAAATAATATTCCATGTATATGTAGCTTCAATTTTCTTGGCATCCTATCATGTCCTCTTAACTATTTCATTGTGTTGGTGACCATGTAACAAAGTTATTTTGATGAGCAAATTTAATGAAAACAAAACGTATGTCATGAGATTTGCAAATGTCCTTTGCAATATTTCTGTCAATATCTAATATTTTATGTAGATGTATAGGAAAAGGAGTTTTATCCGAGACTCCTTCACCCACACAATCTACCCCCTAATTCCTAGCTCTTTCTCATGGATGAGGAAAACCAAAAACTTATTGTCCAAATTCCAGGATCCTGAATAGAAATGCTGGGCTTTGAGGAATCAAAATAGTGTATGGTGGTCTCTCTTATGCTTCTTCCTTCTCTGCTGAAACAGCAGGTAACTTGTCATATGAAGTTCTGTAAAGTCCCTATAAGAACACCTTGAAGTAAATTGACGTTTTCTTTTGCAATTAAACATAATTCTTTAAGAATAGCTCTTGTTTTTCTATTAGGCTTTTGATAGGAACTGGTTGTTAACCATGAAGTAACAAGGATACTTTATTTTCTCTTTATTAACTGGATCATTTCCACAAAGTCATATATTTCAGTGAAAATAGCATTGCCCAGTTTTAAAGGGGAAGTCGTATATTTTATATCAGACCTGAGTGGCTATGAAAACTCAAGTAAATTGCATGAGCAAGTTTCTCATATTTCCACAGCACCTATTTTTGACTCGTTTCCATTCCTCCCTGAATTGATTCTTATATCCTCATGAGAAGTTTGCTATGATGAGTTAGCAAAGGAAAAACAAAAACAAAAAAAACGCTGATATGTTAGTTTCCTATTGCTTAGTGGCATAAAACCACACAAATTTATTATCTTACAGTTCCAGAGGTCAGATGTCCTAAGCGGTTTTCACTGGGCTAGAAATAAAGGCGTCATCAGGGCTGCATTCTTTCTGGAGGATCTAGCCAAGAATACGTTTCTTTGCCTTTTTCAGATGCTAGAGGTCTCCTGCATTACTTGGTATGGTCCCTTGCTCCATCTTCAAAACCAGAAGAGCAGCAAGGCATCTTAAAATCTTTTTCTGACTCTAATCCTCTTGCCTTAATCTTTCTCTTAAAAGGACCCTTGTGATTATATTGGACCTACCTGGACAATCCAGGATACTTTCCTTACCTCAAGGCCAGCTGATTAGCAAACATAATTCTACCTGCAACTTTAATTCTCTCTTGCCATGTAACATAACATATTCCAAGAATCCACATATTGCGTAGTGGACATATTTAACTATATTATATTATTGGGTATTTGAGCTGTTTATTTTTATCTAGTATAAAAATAATGCTGCAGTGGACATTTGTATGTGCAGTTTTTTTTTTCCCATACTGTTTATTAGGCTAGATTTGTAGTGATGGAATTACTAGTTCAAACAACTTAAATTTTAAAATATTATTATGTTTTGATAACAATATTTTTACTTATCAAATAATTTTTGTTTATTTTAGAATATTTGGAAACTATAAAAGAAACACCAAGAAAATAAAAATGATCTAATACTCAAAACAAAAAGGAAGTTAATATTGAACTCAAATACTTCTATTCTGAAGTGAGGGAACTAGTCTGGTAGCTTATATCAGGTTAATTATATTGGATCTGTTAAAACATGGAAAAGGAAACAGGATCTCAGGCCCATCCCAATCTTCTTGTGCCAGTAAGAAGATTGCCAAATGATGTAATCACTTTCAGGAGTGGTCCTTAAACATATTGGGAGAGAGTATCTTCCCAGTCAGCAGAATTTCAAGTGATATATTTGGTTGTCACTTTGTATGGATATAAATATAAATATGACCATATCTATAGCCATAAATATATATAGAGAGACACTGGCTAATAATTTAACCATATGATCAAAGATGTGAAAATTGGAGAATTGTTAACAAGTTGGTCAGAGGAAGAAATATGTGGATGAATCTTTAAAAAGTGGCAGTGAGAGGGCCTCCCTGGTGGCGCAGTGGTTGAGAGTCCGCCTGCTGATGCAGGGGACACGGGTTCGTGCCCCGGTCCGGGAAGATCCCACGTGCTGCGGGGCGGCTGGGCCCGTGAGCCATGGCCACTGAGCCTGTGCGTCCGGAGCCGTGCTGCGCAGCGGGAGAGGCCACAACAGTGAGAGGCCCAAGTACCATAGAAAAAAAAAATGGCAGTGAGAATGCTTGTGACTAAAGCAAATTTATAAATTATTGTATTTTATGCAGAAGATGCCATTATTAATTATATAATCAATCAATCAGCCGTATTTTTTCCAGACATGTCAGTACTTTCTCAATGGACTAATTTACAAAGTGGCCATGGTAGCAGAGTTGGAATTTACGACTTTAACAGCATAGATTATATCTCACCAAGTCTGATTAGTATAATGCATGACTAAATGCCCAACCTATGTACAGTGAAGGCTAATATTGAACTCTGAAATAATTCTATTCTATAGTGAAGGAACTAGTCTGGTAACTTATATCAGGTCGATCTGTTGGATCCTTTAAAACACAAAAAAGACAGCAGAATCTCAGGCTCACCCCTGACCTACTGATCCAACATCTGCATTATAATAAACTCCCAGTGTAATATGTACTTTTAAGTTGGAGAAGCAGTGATCCAGAGGATGGATAATCTCTACTTGTAAGAAAATGAAATAATTGATACTTTTGAGTAAAATGGCATTTTACCATATAAATGATATGCATTATCTACCCTTAGGAACATATTGAGGACGTAAAACAAAAACAAACAAGAACACTTTTAAAAGTACATAAAATGTCTAAGGTACCAATTTGAGGGATTTATATGATGATGATGAAGATGATGATGACAAGGATGATGATCATGTTAATAATGAGATGTTTTCAAAATTCAATACAAATGCAAATCATCTGGAGAGTTTGTTAGAATTTAGAAGGCTGGGATAGGAACTGAAGTTCATAATTTTTAAGAAGCTTCCAAGTAATATTGCCGTTGCTAATCCAAAGACCTTACTTTGAATAGCAAGGATAATGATACAATAAAGATGCTACTGCTGATGATGATTTCACTTATGAAAACATGGAAATCTAACTTTCCATAGTGGATAAAAATTTTTATGCTTTATTAAGATATTTCTTATGATTCAAACAACTGTTTTCTTCTGATTCAAAAAGTAACTCATAATAATATATTTAAAATTGTTATCAAAGATTTTTAAAAACCATTTATGGAAATGTCACTATAATCAGCATACATTAAACTCATGTCAGAAAATCAACATTGTAACTGGGTTTATTCACAGAAACAATGATGAGCTTATCCTCACATTAATTAAGGACAATGGCCTATATAATTCAATATTGACAAGGATTAACCAAGCAAAAATAGGAAAAGGGCAAACCTATAAATTTGGCCTCAAATAAATGCTGTTACAACATTGAACATTTTTAGCTTTGATATTTCACCCCAATGATGTGGAATTTTTATCCTAATTTTCCTGTCTCGTGCTTCTGGAACTGAGGGGCAATAAGTTGTCATATTATTTTGTTTGTTTTACTGTAAATAACTCCTTACTCGGGGTGTCTTCTGTGAAAACAGTCCACTAGTAAGGACCAGAGTATCAGAGGCTGTTTAGAAAATTGTATCTCTGAGTGATGCTTCTTAACTTTTTAAAAGCCTAACTAAAAATATAATGGCCATGACAGTCTGGGCCCTGAATGACAGCAGAGTTTCAATGAACCCATGAATATACCATCTCAATGGGTTTATTCCAAACTAGAGTAAGTAATTCTCAGGCATTATTGCACTACAAAGACAAATATCAGAGAGATATTTCTTCAATCGAGTCACTTAATTAACCAATTAAAAATTAAACAATTTAATGCTAAATCAAAATCCACATATATTTCTATATGTCAAAAATCAGTTGGTTCATAGTATTTATCTAAGAACCAGAAGAGAGCAAAGACTTAAAGAATACTTTCTGATCATTCTTTTTAAAGAGAAGATATACAGAAATAAACAAATAGTGATATCAGTTACTTTTAAACTCACAATGATTGTAAGAATTTGGAGAAATAAGAAACAACTTTGGCCAAAACCATTAGAGAAAGAGATAAAATTCAATTGAGCTATTAAAAAAAATAGATTTTTCTGGGTAAACAATGAGGGTGTGTGTGTGTGTGTGTGTGTGTGTGTGTGTGTGTGTGTGTGTGTGTGTGTATACTTCAAACAACTTCTGGTCAAATATTCAGAAATTGTAGTATTTCTCTTCATTTTATTTGCATTAAAACCTAGTATATTTTGTGTTTGGGGATAAATGCTGGGCATATAATGATTAATAAGTTCTGATCCCAACTACCAGGAATGGACAACTAATTTAGGCACAATCATTTATAATGGATTATGGGAAGAAAAATGTTATAATGGAGGCATGAATAAGATACAGTTAAGTTGAGAGTCAACATGTGTATTAAACGTGAAGGAGTTCAGTTTGGTACATATTAATGTATAAAATTTTGGCTGAAAAGAAATGTTAATACATAAATATTGGGGATAAAGTAGGCAAGATTTGTTGAGAACAGATTCTAGAGGATTTTTTAGAGTTTGTTTTGCTTTTCCTTTTCTCATGCTTCCTTTTTGTTTTATCTCCCCTTTTTGTATAACAAAGGCTATGCAAATTTTTTTAAGGAGGTGGGTTTGGCTTTTTTTTATTGTGGTAAAAAACACATAACATAAAATTTACCATCTTAACCAGTTTTAAGTGTACAGTTTGGTAATGCTTACTATATTCACATTGTTGTGAAACAGATCTCCAGATCTTTTTTGCCTTGTATCACTGAAACTTAATATTTACTGAACAGAAACTCTCCTTTCACTCCTTTCCATAGCCCCTGGCAACCACAGTTTCTACTCTTTGTTTCTATGAGTTTGACTATTTTAGGTATTTCATGTACAGGGAATCATGCAGTGTTTGTTCTTCTGTGACTGACTTATTTGTCTTTAATGTAATATCCTCCAAGTTCATCCATATTGTCACATATGACAGGATGTCCTTTTTTCAAGGCTGAGTAATATTTCATTATATGTATATTCCACATTTTCATTTATTTATTTATTTAAACATATTTATTAGAGTATAATTCCTTTACAGTGTTGTGTTAGTTTCTGCAGTATAACAAAGTGAATCAGCTATATGGATACATATATCCCCATATACCCTCCCTCTAGCATCTTCCCCCCACCCTCCCTAACCTGTCCCTCTAGGTGGTCACAAAGCACCAAGCTGATCTCCCTGTGCTATGTGGCTGCTTCCCACTAGCTATCTGTTTTACATTTGGTAGTGTATATATGTCCATGCCACTCTCTCACTTCATCCCGGTTCACCTTTCCCACTCCCTGTGTCCTCAAGTCCATTCCCCATGTCGGCATCTTTATTCCTGTCCTGCCACTAGGTTCATCAGAACCATTTTTTTTTTTTTAGGATCCATAAATATTTGTTAGCATATGGTATTTGTTTTTCTCTTTCTGACTTACTTCACTTTGTATGACAGACTCTAGGTCCAGCCACCTCACTACAAATAACTCAATTTCATTTCTTTTTATGGCTGAGTAATATTCCATTGTATATATGTGCCACATCTTCTTTATCCATTCATCTATCGATGGACACTTAGGTTGCTTCCATGTCCTGGCTATCGTAAATAGTGCTGCAATGAACATTGCAGTACATGTTTCTTTTGGAACTGTGGTTTTCTCAGGGTATGTGCCCAGTAGTGGGAGTGCTGGGTCATATGGTAGTTCTCTTTTTAGTTTTTTAAGGAACCTCCATACTGTTCTCCATAGTGGCTGTATCAATTTACATTCCCACCAACAGTGCAAGAGGGTTCCCTTTTCTCCACAACCTCTCCAGTATTTATTGTTTGTAGATTTTTTTATGATGGCCATTTAAGCTCACTAATTCTTTCTTTGGCCTTTTAGGGTCTACTGATAAGTCTATCAAAGCCAGTCTTCATTGGTGTGACAATGTCTTTGATTTCTAGGACTTCCTTTTCACACTTACTTAGAGTTTCCATTTCTCTGCTTACATTATTCATTTATTCTTATCTGGTATCTATTTTTTCCATTATACCTCTTTAATATATTTATCACAATTAGTTTTAAGTTTTTTATCTGCTAATTCCAAAATCCATATCATTATCTGAGTCTGACTCTGATGATTGTGTTGTCTCTTCAGACTATGTTTTTCTTGCCTTTTGGCATTACTTTTTTGTTGTTGAATGTCCTGTATGTTACATCTGGTAATAGATACTGAAGTAAACAGGATTTCAGTGCAAGGATTCATTTTAATATGGCTAGGTATTGGTCTGTGTTTAGTGTTATCTATAGCTCTAGGTGCCTGTAGTGTCCTATTCTTGTCTCCCTTCTTGACTTTAGGCTTCCTTAAGAACTCTTCCTTAGAGAGAGTCTGTGTCTTGAAACTATTATAACATGGTACTCTTGTTGGTATGGAAGTAAGGTATAAGTGAGGAGGAAGGTTTTATAATCCTCCAATTAAAATCTCCATCTTTTAGTGGGCCTTTGACCCTTAGAAATGTTTTTCAAGAGATATAGCTGTTTTCCTCCAGTCCCTTACTCTCTCCCCTGGTGGCTGTATTTTCCCATCAAATGCTGATCTCTGCTGGCTGCATTTTTTTCCTTATGTGAGACAGAAAGTTTAGAGGGGGCTGAAGTGGGAGGAATTTTCTTCCCTTAGGATAAGGATCTGGAAAAGCCTTCTGCCCTGGAGAAAAGGCCTTTGTTATGGAGAATGCTGTGGGCATATTTCACAATGAATTCTCTCTTCCTTTCCCCTGCCGAGCCAAGAGGGAATACTTATCACATCTCCATGGAATCTTGGTGGAGTTCCTAGAAGGAAAGTCCATAGAAGTGTGGGGACCCTGCTCAGACTGCAGCTCCCAGGAATTTCTTACTCTATGACTAGTCCACACTCAGCCTCCAGCAGTTCATCAAAATTAGCATTTAAATTCTCCTACAGTTTGTGTCTTCAGAAGTTTCTGTTCCAGTAAGTATATCTTGGCTGTGTCTCTCCGGATGTGCCTATCTCTCCAGATTTCTAGTCAACAGTTTTCCCTGCAACCTCAGTTCTCTGAAGCATCCAAGATTGATGTCTTCCAAGAACTTTTCAGGCTAAAGCCCAAACCAGAAATCCTTACTTTTTCTTTAAAATTTAAGTATAAAAAGATTGGTAATAAAAAAAAAATAATAATGTATTTAAAATTTTTTTCCTGTATTTATCTTTGAGTAGATTTAGAGTATACAGTTTTATACAAACAAACAGAAATCTTGGTAAAATGTTCTAGAAAACACAACATGAACAAATAGTCATGAGATTTCCAAATAAGTCACTCAAATGCACAGAACTACTCCAGAGCTGTTTTTGGAAACTTCTTAAAACTAATCAGCTATACAATCCATATAACCTACCTCAACCTTTAATTAAATAGTGTTTAATACTATCTGCTTCATGTCTGTACTAATTTATAACATCCTTGAAGATGAGATCTGTCAGTACATTTCATGTATCACTTAGGACATCCAAAATATTACTGAACACATCATATGCTCCATAAAATGTTGTCAAAATAGATTCGGAGATAATAAACACAAGTATTGTTTGTTGAGTGTTGGAGAAAGCACGTGTATCCTCTTTATATTGCCTTTGAACCCTTGTCTTAAACATGTAGTTGATTATATTGCAATTATTTGGATGCTGTTCATTAAAACATCACAGTTTTAGCTATATCTAAGAGTCTCAGAGGGGTCTATATATAATACATTTCAGTGATGCTTTTCTTTATAACCATATGCTTGTTGTATATTGACATCATCAGTCATACTTGAATATTGATTTGCTGTATGTTTTCTGTGTAAGAGAGTGTGTCATTCATTAATTTCTTCATTTGATTACGTATATCTTTGAAGGTAATAATTTTATATGCTGAGTTAATGATTGCGATTTATTTGTATTTGTATGCAGAGCTAATTGGTTTGTACAACACAGGCTATAGAATATAAACACAAAAGATCTGCTGACTTGTTAAGTATAATAAAAGACAGTATCTATTATCAGGTACTTGTGACACTTTCAGCTTTGATATTTTCTCTTTTTTTTTTTTTTTTTTTTTTTTTTTGCGGTACGCGGGCCTCTCACTGCTGTGGCCTCTCCCGTTGCGGAGCACAGGCTCCGGACGCGCAGTCTCAGTGGCCACGGCTCACAGGCCCAGCCGCTCCGCAGCATGTGGACCGGGGCACGAACCCATGTCCCCTGCATCGGCAGGTGGACTCTCAACCACTGCGCCCAGGGAAGCCCGATATTTTCTCTTTTGAAAAAGAAGAGAATACATTTAATTTCTTCTTCAAAAATATTTGTTTATTCTGATTACCAAAAGTAACTAATTAATTATGAATATTTGAAATCATTCTTTAAGCTTGGAAAGTGAAAGTATTATCAGTTGCACATTACAGTATACAGATCTATGTCCATGCAAATGGACATTTTTATAAATGAATCATAATAAAACAACATTTGGTATGATTAATGTACAGTTTTTAAAGAAATGAAGAAAGAACTAAAAAGAAGACCATCTGCTAGTTCAATAAATATTTGTTGAGCATTTATTATATACAAGATATTAGATTAGATGCTATGGAAATTTATAGTGATAAACCAGTCATGTACCATACAGCAGGGAAAGAAGAGGGAAGGAAACTAGTCTTGACTGACTACCTAATAAAATAAGAAGTATTCTGTCAAACACTTTACATAAATGATTTGTTTTCTGTTTTTGTTTACATGTAAACAAAATGGTTCAAGTAAATAAACATTCTCATAGTTGGTAGTTGATAAATATTTGCTGACTAAGTGGATTTTAAGGAAGAAAACACTTTTATCAAATACTGGAAATAGAGTTCTAGCTCTGTCTACAGGAGGGAAAATTTGCTTCCAGAAGATGTGTGAATTCTAGGAAAACATAAGAGGGGATCTGACACTTTAAACAAGCCCTAAGTGATAGGTAGGATTTACATGTCTTGATGGAGAGAAAGCCATTCTAGTAATAAGTGGACATGTGATTACTTTATGGTGATTAGTTAGATTTGCCTGAAAGGTAAGGCCCTTGGAACATTGGGTAATATTGATAAACAAGTAAGTTTTTGTCAGGATATTGAAACACTTGATTCAGCCTGAGGATTTCAATTCTAGGTTGTAGGAAAATGAAACCCCTGGAGACTTAGAGATAAGATGAGCCATGAACACATGAACACAAATGTGTTTTTCAGGATATTGAATCTGACAGTATGTAAGAAATGAACTAAGTCAGAAAGTGACTGAAGCTGATGAGATGAGTTAAAAAGCTATTAAAATATCCCAGGTAGGGCTTCCCTGGTGGCGCAGTGGTTGAGAGTCCGCCTGCCGATGCAGGGGACATGGGTTTGTGCCCCGGTCTGGAAAGATCCCACATGCCATGGAGCAGCTGGGCCCGTGAGCCATGACTGCTGAGCCTGCGCATCTGGAGCCTGTGCTCCGCAACGGGAGAGGCCACAACAGTGAGAGGCCTGTGTACCACAAAAAAAAAAAAAAAAATATATATATATATATATATATATATATATATATATATATATATATCCCAGGTAATAGGTAATAATGACCTGAACTCTGATACCAGCATAGGAATGGAGAGGTAGGCCAAGGTAAGATAAATTATCCAACAATATATCTCATACTCCAGTCACATTTCCATCTATCCTGCTAAAATGCATGTCAGCTCTCTTTCACACATCCTTGTGTGAAAGCAAATTTGAAGTTAATAACACCCCAACTTTCTATCACTGTTTCTTTTTTCATTTCATTATGTGGAAATTATCTTCATTTCTCCATTTTCCTACATGTTAGCAGTTGTAAAACATAATTGAATAACATTTTACAGCAACCTAAGTATATGCCACAAGCCAAAGCAAACAGCACAGTTTGTAGTGATAGTGATAAAATGTAGTCTAATTTTAAATCTCCTAATACTGTGGATAGGGGAGCCTAAATTTATCCAAAAGTTTCATGGGAACACCTGTCATTTCTAAATTCATTTTGCTTTATATATTTAATGAGATTTATCAGTACAGCTAATTTACTTTTCTTTCCTAATGTTCTTATTTAAAATATCTGGGGTTAGCATCATAAAACTTCCTTGAAAGATAATACCTTGACTTAAACATGCTAAGGGGTTATCATGAACATATAACACAGACAAAGCAAATGTCAAACTCAATTTGCCAAATAGATAGAGCGCATTACCCAGATACAAGAGGAATATTGTCAGACTGCACCGCTTATTAAAAATTGTCATGAGAAGATGTGTTGACTCTAACTTGATTAATGCCAATGATATATTTGTCCCATCACAGTTTCTGGATTCTTTAAGATTTCCAATACAGGCTCTAAAGGTGACAAAAAAAGAGGAAGGAACTTGAAAAGTGATCTCCCTATGAGTATTTTTGAAGTGATTCAATAATATTTAGAAATATACTAAAATGTGGATGCCAAGCCTCTTCAAGATGTCTCATCTACCCTCATTCAGCTTTTTTAATCCTATACCCTAACTTCTGGTGATGGGTGTAGTGGAGAGGTGTTGGAGAGGAAAAGAGGAATCATAAAGTTCACACATTTTGCATTTTATGTTTCCAATTTTTAAAAATATTTTGCAACATTTTTTAGAAATGTCTCATCTTAAGAGGGTGGTTGAAATGCTTCAGTTGCATTCAGGGATAAAACAGCATAATTTTTTTAAAATATAAGTATATCTTGAATTTTTGAACCACTGAGATAATACTCAGTTGAATAATTCCATGAACAAGAACTGAATTAGGAAGGTTCTGACTCTTTTACTTCTTTATAAAACAACAATATTTTTCAGGCTTCTCATTCTATTTACATAGCCAAGAAAGAAAGTGATGTTTTCTATATGCATGTGTATATTAAAACAAGATATACTGTACAGGAATGTTATTGAAGAGATCTCTACTTCAACCTAAATGGCCTCTGAGCATCTTAATAACTATGACAATAAGTATATAAAAGTACTGTGAAGTAAAGCATTATGCAGAAATATATAAATGTTTTGGTGAATTATATTTTTTCAAAGACAAAGAGGCTGTGTGAGACATATGTCCTGTTAAAACAAAATTTAAAATATCATATTTAAATTACATTAAATATTAAGTGAAATCATCTATCCAAAAGAAGGCCAGATTTTTGGAGTATTTCTTTGCATCTACATGACTGAATTCTTTTGAAAGCTTATAATGACTATATTTACTGCACTTCCTAGAACATGTTTACCAAGCTTTTTGTTTATTTCGTTGAACAGAAACCTCTGTATCTATTCAACAATAATTCAAGGAGATTTTACATTTCATTTTTTTTATTTCCAAATTTTTTCTACCCAGTTAAGCCCCAAAATTAACTCCTGAACTCCTAATAATTTTATTTATAGGTGGAGGTAATAAAGTCAAATGGCTACAAAAGCCAGGTGATAATAAGATGAAGGAGGTAAAGGTATTGTAGAGAAATTAGAGCAGAGACACAAAAAGGATAATTCCTAAACTCATGTCCAATTGACTGTTGCCATATTATAATTCAGGACTAGTGTTACTGGATATACTGTTTGCTTGTTGTTTTCCCCAACAGAATCCAGAAATCCAAATCCTTACAAGTTAAATCTCAAGAGTTTAATTGTTTTTTTAGTCCAAACAAAACCTGTTGTGTCACTGTTGTCTTCTCTTGCATAGGCAGCCAGTTCCCCTAGAATATATAGTGAGTCACTAAAATTGCTGGGTATAAAATTCATGATTAATTAAGTAATAAGTGTTACTAGATATCCAAAATGACAGATACTCCTATTAAAGTGTGGTACCAAGGTGATTTAATTATTATTAGGAAGGCTCCATACTTTAAAAAATCATTATCAATGAGGTTATTAAAGTATTAAATCAGATTTTTCTTATCTGAAGGGTATTAAGGAATTTGGATTAAAAAAAAAAAAGGGACTTCCCTGGTGGCACAGTGGTAAGAATCTGCCTGCCAATGCAGGGGACATGGGAGTGAGCTCTGGTCCAGGAGGATCCCACATGCCACGGAGCAACTAAACCTGTGTGCCACAACTACTGAGCCTGAGCTCTAGAGCTCACAAGTCACAACTACTGAGCCCACGTGCCACAACTACTGAAACCTGCACGCCTAGAGTCTGTCTTGGCAACAAGACAAGCCACCACAGTGAGAAACCCACGCACCGCAACGAAGAGTAACCCCTGCTCACTGCAACTAGAGAAAACCCACACGCAGCAATGAAGACCCAACGCAGCCAAAAATAAAATAAAATAAAATAAATTTAAAAAAAAAAAAAAGCAGAGGAAGAATGTTGTGAGCACAAGGCAAAGCTATAAAGATTCAGTCCTGCCATGGCGGTAATGATGATGTGAGACTTTAGGTACTTGTGGAAAAGGGGAAAGGGAGCAAGGCTTTGCCAGGGCTCTTAGGTGGGGGACAACTGCTGGTGTTTTTATTTTGCTTCACTTTTCCTTATTTGAGTTTCACAAATATCCATCAGCTAAGCATTGTATAGCCATCATGTGTCTGACTAGATGTTAAGGACTAAAACTATAAAAGTGAACTAGCAAGGATATAACTTAGTGTTTTTTAGAGAAGCTAGGCACTAAACAAGTAATTAACACCATGGTAGGTATTGAGAAAAGAGAACTGTTGGGTTCTATCACCCTCCCCACTATGTACTGTGAATTATTATTTGCTTTGTAGTGTGTGGTTCAATATTATTCTTGGAAACCTGTTATATATATATATATATATATATATATATATAACAGTATATATATATATATACTATATATATATACTGTTTTATATATATATATATATATATACTATTTTTATGTGTATGCAAACTTTTCTAGTTAAAATTAAATGAAGTATAGGCATTTCCACTCATAATTCTGAAAATAATACTGCTCAGAAAGACCCAGGAATCATTTAAATTCAGTTCAATGAGACCTGAAGAGAAGTCTTTACAAATTCTGGAAAACTTAATATTGTTGAAAGAGTCATATATGAATCATAAAGTATTCGCTTGGAAGCTAATGAGACTTTTTTCAAGTTATTTGGAGGGAAAGTAAGATAATTCCCTGCCTGGTTCTGTTGTGAGTGTAGTCCTCAGCCTTTAAAACATGTTATCAGATTGCTTCTCCTTTACTTTCATTTATAAGTGCTTGAACAAAAGAGTGCACCACAAGAGTCTTTGGGGAATGTTTGATTTATTTGAGTTAATCTATGCCCCCAAGAAGAGGGTCAGCTAGGGAAGAGGTGGGGCAGGCAGTTAGTTCAGTTTGATTCTCTTTTCTAATACCTTACAGACCTTGCCATGGTCTAAAAGGAGCCACTGCTTCTTAAAAGAGTTCTTTGCTGTTCTAAAATGTTTACTTCCACCAGGAACTTGACGGATGCTTAGAACTTCTGCACATTATATTATTACCTTTGCTCATCCAGTCTAAATCCCTACAACCCAGGCTTGATGATGTTGAGTTGGAGCTTTCTGCTCTCCTTATAAAACGTGAGCAGCTCAGTATGATTTTCCAAAACACTCTGCTGTGCTCTGCTCTTTACTGCTCTGCCTCATTGGAGACTTTGTATCCCAGTTTGAGTTGCTTTAAATGATCACTGCTAAGGATGCCCAAGAAGAAGAATTTGCACATCCTTAGGTCTCTCAGTTTGGAGGCATACATTGTTCTTTAGGGAAACAAACAAACAAACAAATACTGAAGAGATTCCCAACGTGAAGCAAGGAGTGTGTTTTCAGTTACAGTTACTAGTTATCTTGGTCATTATTAGTTACTAGTAATAAGTAACTAATAATTAATGGCATTAATCAAGGAGTGTGTTTGCAGTTACAATTACTAGTTATCTTGGTTAAATTCTCTAATTCATCTGAATCTTACTTTTCTTCAATGTAAAATTAAAACAATAAAATATGTTGGATTGTTGAAGTTGATGCCATTTTAAAATGTGTGAAAATATTTTTACAAAAATACTGAATACATATCAGGGAATATTGAAATATTGCTATGAATTTTCATCACCTCATTTACTATCTGATAATGAGGGCTTTGGCATTGAGCAATTGAAGAGTCCAGCTGAATACATACCCCAATAAAAAAGGTAGTAGGCATTCTAAAAGCAATCACAAGGATACTGGGATTAAATGTAATTTGCTTTCCTACATCACAGATTCAGTCCTGTGTTTACGGGATCTGACACAAGTTAGTTTAGTGTGAAAATTTCGGTGACTTTTCTTCTTTTTTTTTTTTTTTTTTTTTTCTGTACGCGGGCCTCTCACTGCTGTGGCCTCTCCTGTTGCGGAGCACAGGCTCCAGACACACAGGCTCAGCGGCCATGGCTCATGGGCCCAGCCGCTCCGGGGCATGTGGGATCTTCCCGGACCAGGGCACGAACCCATGTCCCCTGCATCAGCAGGCGGACTCTCAACCACTGCGCCACAGGAAAGCCCAGTGACTTTTCTTCTTAACTTTGACTCATAGGGCATTGAGAAGTATAATTCCGATGGCATTTATAAGAAGCCCTATAGACACTATCGTTTAAAATGATAGCATTGCTATTCTGCCTGAATTTTAAAATGTCAACCCACATTTTTTTCCTCAGTATACATTCAAGACCACTTGCTGCTCTTTAAAAAATAGACTGGAGCTAGAAATATTGGCAGATCTGGGTAACATATCCAACAGCAGAGCACCTCTTAGGTAATATACATTCACTTGATTGGCACCTGTTCTCTGATGACATTGTGGAGACCTTCAGGCTTTCAGATCTGCACTGCAGAGAAGTAGTCAGGGCTTCCCCAACATAAAAAACCTCTGTTGTCTCACTGTACCTTGCTTCTTCTTCAGTGCAGACTGAGACCTCACTAGGAAGTGTCTTTACAACTTCAAAGTGCATGATTCCATTCTTACACATAGCTAACCATTTCTGAATTAATTATTGATACTTTGTCAGAGGGATATTTTTCCTCAGTGGTTTATACGGAGCAGTTCTATCCTAAATAGCATAACCATGCTCTGCTATAGACCCCAACAGGGGGGAATGTTAGAAGTATTTCATTTTCTACTGTGGTGTCAAATCTAGCTTTGTCAATTCAACATTTTAGAAAGTGGTACAGCTTCAATTATCAGAGTACAAACAAAAACTAAAAAAAAAAAAAGAAAAGAAAGGGAATCACTATATAATATATGAGAATTGTTTGACTGTTTTGTGGGCTTTTTTGTGAAGTATTCTTTCACTGTTTTATCTGCACCCAGTCCAGGACTCAGTGCTGTGGTAGATCCAAGAAAAAGAGAGAGACAGGAAAAAAAACAGAAAGAAAGCAAGCAAGCAAGCAGATTTTGGCTTAGAAAAAGTTTATCATTTAGTAAAGAATCCACATTGTAAACATATAAAACAACTTGAGAAAAATCTATTAACAGATTCGGATTTTTTTTTCCTGATGTTGATTCTTTTATTTTCCTTTTGCATCACTCAAAACTAGGCTTTTTGAATTATCATTCTTGAGGGTAGAGTAAAAGTAAAACAAGGAACAAAAAAGTGACATCTAGGAAATAATTGTAGAAATAACAGAGATAAGCTAAGTGTAGACAAGTGCTTCTGGTATAAATTTAATACCTTGTTAATGTACTTTTCAAAGACTGAGCTACTGTTATGGTGCAATTATGGTCATTCACTATCTAGGGGTGTGTGTGTGTGTGTTTATGTATGTGTGTGCATATGTGTGTACATTAACCTTCAACAATAAGAAATATCTTCACAGCACTGAGTAATAGTCTTTGAATAACTGGTGTTTTCCTTCCCTTGGATGTGTCCAGCAGTTCAGAATAAATCCAAAATTTCAGCTGCTTGAGTACCCCAAATATGAGTTCTTCAGCAGAGAGTATCTGCATATAGAGCAAGCTCACTGCTCTCTAATTTTCAGTGACCTACACCTCCTCCTTTCTCTTTTATTTCTGATGTAGGATCTGACTAACAAATTTTATTATTGAGAAAAGGAATAAGCAATTAACTAACCATAGAGACAGTTGTCCAAATGCTATGGGAAATGATAATCATCATCTTTTGTGGCACTTAAAAGAGTAATTGTTTGGATAAGTGCAACCCTGAAGTGTGGAGGCTTTGCAGAAGCCAGTGTAAATAACCAGGGCCACAGACCAGACAGGGACCAAGCCTAAATCCATGTTCATTTTGAGTATTTTTAGCTAGGCTGCCCTCGATGAGTGTTCTGAAACTCACCTTCAGTGGCCTTGGGCAACTTCTAGTTATTCAATTGGCTGAATGGAATTTAAATAACTGGCTAAACAAAATAAGGGTTTTTAGTATTTTGAAAGTCTATATGGGGGGACCTTCAAGTTGGCAGAGGAGTAAGACGAGACGTGGAGATCACCTTCCTCCCCACAAATACATCAAAAATACATGTACGTGTGGAACAACTCCTACAGAACGCCTACTGAACGCTGGCAGAAGACCTCAGACTTCCCAAAAGGCAAGAAAATCCCCACGTACCTGGATAGGGCAAAAGAAAAAAAGAAACAACAGAGACAAAAGAATAGGGATGGGACCTGGGCCTCTGGGAGGGAGCTGAGAAGGAGGAAAAGTTTCCACACACTAGGAAGCCGCTTCACTGGCAGAGATGGGGGACTGGCAGAGGGGGGAAACTACTGAGCCACAGAGGAGAGCACAGCAACAAGGGTGCAGAGGGCAAAGCGGAGAGATTCCCGCACAGAGGATCGGTGTCGACCAGCACTCACCAGCCTGAGAGGCTTGTCTGCTCACCTGCCTGGGTGGGTGGGGGCTGGGAACTGAGGTTCGGGCTTCGGAGATCAGATCCCAGGGAGAGGACTGGGGTTGGCTGCGTGAACACAGCCTGAAGGGGGCTAGTGCACCACAGCTAGCTGGGAGGGAGTCTGGGAAAAAGTCTGGAGCTGCAGAAGAGGCAAGAGACCATTGTTTTAGGGTGTGCAAGGAGAGGGGATTCAGAGCTCAGCCTAAACGAGCTCCAGAGATGGGCACAAGCCACGGCTATCAGTGCAGACACCAGAGACGGGCATGAAACGCTAAGGCTGCTGCTGCAGTTACCAAGAAGCCTGTGTGCAAGCACAGGTCACTCTCCACACCTCCCTTCCCAGGATCCTGTGCAGCCCGACACTACCAGTGTCCCGTGATCCAGGGACAACTTCCCTGGAAGGACACATGGCACGCCTCAGGCTGTTGCAATGTCATGTTGGCTTCTGCTGCCACAGGCTTGCCCCGCATCCGTACCCCTCCCTCCCCCCGGCCTGAGTGAGCCAGAGCCCCCTAATCAGCTGTTACTTTTAACCCTGTCCTGTCTGGGCAGGGAACAGATGCCTTCAGGCGACCTACATGCAGATGCGGGTCCAAATCCAAAGCTGAACCCCGGGAGCTGTGCGAACAAAGAAGAGAAAGGGAAATTTCTCCCAGCAGCCTCAGGAGCAGCGGATTAAATCTCTACAGTCAACTTGATGTACCCTGCAACTGTGGAATACCTGAATAGACAACAAATCATCCCAAAATTGAGGCAGTGGACTTTGAGAGCAACTGTAGAATTGGGGTTTGCTTTCTGCAACTAATTTGTTTCTGGTTTTATGTTTATCTTAGTTCAGTATTTAGAGCTTATTAACACTGGTAGATTTGTTTATTGATTTGGTTGCTCTCTTCCATTTCTTTATATATATATATATATTTTTCCTTTTTCACTTTTTGTGAGTGTGTATGTGTATGCTTCTTTGTGTGATTTTGTCTGTATAACTTTGCTTTTACCATTTGTCCTAGGGTTCTGCCTGTCCATTTTTTTTAATATAGTTTTTAGCACTTTTTATCAATGGTGGATTGGTTTTTTGGTTTGGTTATTCTCTTCTTTCTTTCTTTCTTTTTTGTTTTTTTCTTATTTTTATTACTTTTTTATTTTTTAATTTTTAATATTTTTAAATTTTTTTTATTTTAAGAACATTTTAATTTAATTTTTCTTTCTTTCTTTCTTTTTTCTCTTTCTGCCATTTCTTCTGAGCCATGTGACATGACAGGGTCTTGGTACTCTGGCTGGGTTTCAGGCCTGAACCTCTGAGGTGGAAGAGCCAAGATCAGGACATTTGTCCACCAGAGACCTCCCAGCCCCATGTAATATCAAATGGCGAAAGCTCTCCCAGAGATCTCCATCTCAACGCTAAGACCAAGCTCCACCTAACAACCAGCAAGCTACAGTGCTGGACACCCTATGCCAAACAAATGGCAAGACAGGAACACAACCCCACCCATTAGGAGAGAGCCTGCCTGAAATCATAATAAGTTCACAGAGACCCCAAAACACAC
The DNA here is from genome assembly GCF_963455315.2 of Globicephala melas. Classification (NCBI taxonomy): domain Eukaryota; kingdom Metazoa; phylum Chordata; class Mammalia; order Artiodactyla; family Delphinidae; genus Globicephala; species Globicephala melas. The sequence continues at coordinate 50,790,949 of NC_083317.1, read as the reverse complement.
CACTGGACTTCGTCCTGCCCCAAAGAAAGACAAGATCCAGCCTCATCTACCAGAACACAGGAAAAAAGTCCCCTCCACCAGGAAGCCACACAACCCGCTTAACCAATTTTACCCACTGGGGGCAGACACCAAAAACAATGGGAAATGAGAACCTGCAGGCTGCAAAAAGGAGACAGTAAGTTAAGCAAAATGGGGAGACAGAAACATGAAGCAGATGAAGGAGCAAGGTAAAAACACACCAGACCAAACAAATGAAGAGGAAATAGGCACTCTACCTGAAAAAGAATTCAGAGTAATGATGGTAAAGATTATACCAAATCTTGGAAATAGAATGGAGAAAATACAAGAAACATTTAACAAGGACCTAGAAGAACTAAAGAGCAAACAAACAATGATGAAACACACAATAAATGAAATTAAAAATTCTCTAGAGGGAATCAATAGCAGAATAACTGAGGCAGAAGAATAGATAAGTGACCTGGAAGATAAAATAGTGGAAATAACTCTCAAAGAGCAGAATAAAGAAAAAAGAATGAAAGGGATTGAGGACAGTCCCAGAGACCTCTGGGACAACATTAAATGACCCAACATTTGAATTATAAGGGTCTCAGAAGAAGAGTAAAAAAAGGAGCTAAGAAAATATTTGAAGAGATTATAGTTGAAAACTTCCCTATGGGAAAGGAAATAGCCAATCAAGTCCCGAAAGCATAGAGTCCCATACAGGATAAATCCAAGGAGAAATAAGCCAAGAAATATATTAATCCAGCTATCAAAAATTAAATACAAAGCAAAAATATTGAAAGCAGCAAGGGAAAAGTAACAAATAAGATACAAGGGAATCCCCATAAGGTTAACAGCTAATCTTTCAGCAGAAACTCTACAAGCCAAAAGGGAGTGGCAGGATATAGTTACAATGATGAAAGGTAAAAACCTACAACCAAGATTACTCAACCCAGCAAGGATCTCATTCAGACTCGACGTAGAAATTAAAAACTTTACAGACAAGCACAAGCTAGGAGAATTCAGCACCACCAAACCAGCTTTACAACAAATGCTAAAGGAACTTCTCTAAGCAGGAAACACAAGAGAAGGAAAAGACCTACAATAACAAACCCAAAACAATTAAGAAAATGGTAATAGGAACATACATATGGATAATTACCTTAAATGTAAATGAATTAAATGATCCAACCAAAAGACATAGACTGTCTGAATGGATACATAAACAAGACATATATATGCTGTCTACAAGAAACACCGTTCAGACCTAGAGACACATACAGACTGAAATTGTGGAGATGGAAAAAGATATTCCATGCAAATGGAAATCAAAAGAAAGCTGGAGTACCAATTCTAATATCAGACAAAATAGACTTTAAAATAAAGACTATTACAAGAGACAAAGAAGAACACTACATAATGATCAAGGGATCAATCCAAGAAGAAGATATAAAAATTGTAAATATTTATGCATCCAACATATGAGCACCTCAATACCTAAGGCAAATGCTAACCGCCATAAAAGGGGAAATTGACAGTAACACAATCATAGTAGGGGACTTTAACTCTCCACTCTCACCAATGGACAGATCATCCAAAATGGAAATAAATAAGGAAACACAAGCTTTAAATGATACATTAAACAAGATGGACTTAATTGATATTTATAGGACATTCCATCCAAAAACCACAGAATACACTTTCTTCTCAAGTGCTCATGGAACATTCTCCAGGATAGATCATATCTTGGCTCACAAATCAAGCCTTGGTAAATTTAAGAAAATTGAAATCATATCAAGTATCTTTTCTGACCACAATGCTATGACATCAATTACAGGAAAAAATCTGTACAAAATAAAAACACATGGAGGCTAAACAGTACACTACTTAATGACCAAGAGATCACTGAAGAAATCAAAGAGGAAATCAAAAAATACCTAGAAACAAATGACAATGAAAACATGACAATGAAAAATCCATGGGATGCAGCAAAAGCAGTTCTAAAAGGGAAGTTGAGACCAATACAATCCTACCTCAAGAAACAAAAGATCTCAAATAAACAAGCTAAACTTACACCTAAAGCTATTAGAGAAAGAAGAAAAAAACCCAAAGTTAGCAAAAGGAAAGAAATCATAAAAATCAGATCAGAAATAATTGAAAAAGAAGTGAAGGAAAGGATAGCAAAGATCAATAAAACTAAAAGCTAGTTCTTTGAGAAGATAAACAAAATTGATAAACCATTAGCTAGACTCATCAAGAAAAAAAGGGCGAAGACTCAAATCAACAGAAGTAGAAATGGAAAAGGATCAGCAACAACTTAATCTGCAGAAATACAAAAGATCATGAGAGATTCCTACAAGCAGCTATATGCCAATAAAATGGACAACCTGGAAGAAATGGACAAATTCTTAGAAAAGCTCAACCTTCTGAGACTGAACCAGGAAGAAATAGAAAATATAGACAGACCAATCACAAGCACTGAAATTGAGACTGTGATTAAAAATCTTCCAACAAACAAAAGCTCAGGACCAGATGGCTTCACAGGTGAATTCTAACATTGAGAGAAGAGTTAACACCTATCCTTTTCAAACTCTTCCAAAATATATCAGACGGAGGAAAACTCCCAAACTCATTCTACAAGGCCACCATCTCACTCATACCAAAACCAGACAAAGATGTCACACAAATAGAAAACTACAGGCCAATTTCACTGATGAACATAGATGCAAAAATCCTCAATAAGATACTATCAAACAGAATCCAACAGTACATTAACAGGATCATACACCATGATCAAATGGGGTTTATTCCAGGAATGCAAGGATTCTTCAATATCTGCAAATCAGTCAATGGGTTTGATTTGTTAGTAACCATATTAACAAATTGAAAGATTAAAACCATAATATCATCTCAATAGATGCAGAAAAAGCTTTCAACAAAATTCAACACCCATTTATGATAAAAACTCTCTAGAAAGTAGGCATAGAGGGAACTTTCCTCAACATAATAAAGGCCATATATGACAAAACCACAGCCAACACCATTCTCAATGGTGAAATACTGAAACCATTTCCACTAAGATAAGGAACAATACAAGGTTGCCCACTCTCAACACTATTATCCAACATAGTTTTGGAAGTTTTAGCCACAGCAATCAGAGAAGAAAATAAATAAAAGGCATCCACATTCGAAAAGAAGAAGTAAAACTGTCACTGTTTGCAGATGACATGACAGTATACAAAAAGAATCCTAAAGCTGCTACCAGAAAACTAGTAGAGCTAATCAATGAATTTGGTAAAGTAGCAGGATAAAAAATTAATGCACAGAACCTTTTGCATTCCTATACAGTAATGATGAAAAATCTGAAAGAGAAATGAAGGAAACATTCCACTTACCATTGCAACAAAAAGAATAAAATACTTAGGAATAAACCTACCTAAGGAGACAAGAGACCTGTATGCAGAAATCTATAAGACCCTGATGAAAGAAATTAAAGATGGTACAGATGGAGAGATATACCATGTTCTTGGATTGGAAGAATCAACATTGTGAAAACGACTGTACTACCCAAAGCAGTCTATAGATTCAATGCAATCCCTATCAAAGTACCAATGGCATTTATCACAGAACTAGAACAAAATATTTCACAATTTGTATGGAAACACAAAGTCACCGAATAGCCAAAGCAATCTTGAGAAAGAAAAACGGAGCTGGAAGAATCAGGGTCTCTGACTTCAGACTATACTACAAAGCTACAGTAATCAAAACAGTATGGTACTGGCACAAAAACAAATACAGATCAATGGAACAGGATAGAAAGCCCAGAGATAAACCCACGCACATATAGTCACCTTATCTCTGATAATGGAGGCAAGACTATACAATGGAGAAAAGACAACCTCTTCAATAAGTGGTGGTGGGAAAACTAGACAGGTACATGTAAAGGAATGAAATTAGAACTCTCCCTAACACCATATACAAAAATAAACTCAAAATGGATTAAAGACCTAAATGTAAGACCAGACACTGTAAAACTCTTAGAGGAAAATATAGGCAGACACGCTATGACATAAATCACAGCAAGATCCTTTTTGACCCACATCCTTGAGAAATGGAAATAAAAACTAAAATAAACAAATGGGGCCTAATGAAACTTCAAAGCTTTTGCACAGCAAAGGAAACCATAAACAAGACGAAAAGACAACCCTCTGAATGGGGGGAAATATTTGGAAACAAGCAACTGTTAAAGGATTAATCTCCAAAATATACAAGCAACTCATGCAGCTCAATATCAAAAAAACAAACAACTGAATCCAAAAATGGGCAGAAGACTAAATAGACATTTCTCCAAAGAAGATATACAGATTGCCAACAAACACATGAAAGGATGCTCAACATCACTAATCATTAGACAAATGCAAATCAAAACTACAATGAGTTATTTCCTCACACTGGTCAGAGTGGCCATCACCAAAAATCTGCAAACAATAAATGCTGGAGAGGGTGTGGAGTAAATGGAACCCTCCTACACTGTTGGTGGGAATGTAAATTGATACAGCCACTATGGAGAACAGTATGCAGGGTCCTTTAAAAACTAAAAATAGAACTACTGTACCACCCAGCACTCTCGCTACTGGGCATATACCCTGAGAAAACCTTAATTCAAAATAGTCATGTACCACAATATTCATTGCAGCTCTATTTACAATAGCCAGGACATGGAAGCAACCTAATTGTCCTTTGACAGATGAATAGATAAAGAAGATTGGCACATATATACAATGGAATATTACTTAGCCACAAAAAGAAATGAAATTGAGTTATTTATAGTGAGATGGATGGACCTAGAGTGTGCCATACAGAGTGAAGTAAGTCAGAAAGAGAAAAACAAATACCTTATGCTAACACATGTATATGGATCCAGAAAAAAAAAAAGGTTCTGAAGAACCTAGGGGTAGGACAGGAAGAAAGATGCAGACATAGAGAATGGATATGAGGATAGGGGAGTAGGAAGGGTAAGCTGGGATGAAGTGAGAGAATGGCATGGACATATATACACTATCAAATGTAAAAAAGATAGCTAGTGGGAAGCAGCCACATAGCACAGGGAGATCAGCTCCGTGCTTTGTGTCCATCTAGAGGGGTAGGATAGGGAGCGTGGGAGGGAGACTCCAGAGGAGGAGATATAGGGATATATGTATATGTATGGCTGATTTACTTTGTTATAAAGCAGAAACTAACACACCATTGTAAAACATTTATACTCCAATAAAGGTGTTAAAAAATAAAAAAGTAAAAGAAAGTCTATACAAATAAAGTAGTCCATTCCCAGCATGAGTTAACCCATTATTTTCCTTTCCTGTTGTTGCAATCTTTTGTTTATAGAAATTATCCTTTATTTCTTATACCCTTTCCTCTGTGACTCAGATGGGTACAGATCAAGCAGTGTACGAATGCAGTGAAGATGAGTGGGATTTGTATCTATTTGTCTTACTATTATTTCTTAATCATAATGATTGATTTACCACTTGAATAGGAAAATGGGATTGGAGACTGATAGTTTGGAGCTACAGAAAGAGCTAATAAAGGTGATTACAAGAGATGGAAATATCTCCATTGGGTTATAATGGTAAAAGAAGTCTAGGTTGGTAAGAATATGTGAATGAGATAATGTGGTATGGTAGTGTTGGGCTGCACCCCACAGTCTTGCAATCCATGCAACTGCCCAGTCTTGAGACCAAAGAAAGAACCCAAAGTCAGCGACAGAGACATCAACAATTTATTGGACAGGGAATCTTAGAAGTCAGCGGCAAATATCTTGGAGCTACACCTCATCATGTGTGGCAGATTGCAGGCAGGACACAGTAGCAATCTTCACTACACAAGGGAGGAAGAGGCTGTCAGTTACAGAGGACATGACATCAGAAGGCTCCTTGGTTGCAAGGGGAACTGCTAGAACAGGTCTCCCACAACTCTTTGGGTTAGCAACTGTTGCAAGGGCTGCTGTTTCCAGTTGATGACCAAATATACTGGAGCCATTTTGGTCTGAGGGCTAGAACAATCTTTAGCTGTGGGTCTGGCCTATCACACAAGTAGTTACTGATTAAGCTTTCAGCTTAGAAAGGGGAGCAATCATTCACTTAAAGTAAGGCTGAGGCAGGGCCTGGTCAGGCAGGGGATGTACAGAGAGCAAGAGAGCAGCCATCTTATAATGACTGATCAGGCTTGGACTAGAAGAAAAGGAACAGGTCTGAAAGACAGAAACCTTGAATTCCAGTCCTGGATATTTTGCACCTAGGAATTAAGTGACCTTAGGCAAAACATTCGACTTCTCAGAGACTTGCTTTCTCTTGGTTACTAACATGTGCCCAACTAATCTCAATGATGATTTATAACAATCAGATGAGATCATGAGTGCAGTGTAGTTATTTCTTCTCTGTCTATATGTATACATGCTCTCTTTATAAATAAGGTTGGAATTGCTTTGAGTAGGTAAGAATAAGGAATTTTTGCAGAGATAGATATGACTTTTTTTTTAAGTAATACAGTTTCCTTCCCTTGAATCATGTGGGTAAAAGAAGCTCTGACTCTTTTAAATCCAAGAAAAGTACTGTGGTCCTAGTGTTTAATTTCTCATGGCTTCAGCCTAAGTAGTTACTAGAGAAGGAAAGTTCCTTGAAACATTAGAATGTAAATTAGAAGATAAGACGTGGATATAATTTAATTTAACTAAATGTTTATGAAAGTTTGCTCTTAAAATTTAGTTTGAAAATTCACATGGACTTTTTTCTCCCCTCTTCCTAGAATACCCTTATTTAACATTGTTCACGTGATCGAGTCAACGTCCCACTGTGTATGTAGGCCATATTTCAAAGCAAGACTACAGCTTTCTGAGGCAGCTCTAGGCAAAGTTTAAAAGTACATGAATTCTTTTGGGGAGACTCTTCTGTCACCCATTCCTTCCAGGCACCTATGCTCTGTGTCATTCCCATAGAATTATAGTTTTAGCTTGTTATCTCCTTGTGTTTTCAGGTATCACTCTAAGATTCTTCATAGTTTAATAAATAATTATTGGAGATCGACAATTTACTGTGAGAGACCCCAATGAATTCCCAAAGGTGAAATCTGAAGCTCTGTTATAGTAGTTAGAAAAATATTTTAGGAGCAGAAAGCCCTCTCATATAAAAAAATCTCCAAACTGTATCACATATATCCTAAGCCTTCCATTTGCTAGCTCATCCTGACAGCTAGCTTGTCATTTCTTATAAACAACAAGGTATTCCATCAAGGAAATGAATATTCTTGAGATGGTTCCTTCATATAACAATAGATATTTACTGCTGACATTGATATAAATGATAAAGGAATGTTGGTGTTTAAGAACTATTATTTATTATTTAACGCAAATTGCATTTAATGTCAGACTAATATCACACACAGAAAATGCATTTCAGTTGAGATTTAATCTTATTATTTATAACACCTAGCATTTATTCTTGCCTAGTTGCTTATTTGTATAATATGGCTTCTTCCTGCCCTAAGCAAACATGAAACTTATGTACAGAAACTAAATATCCTGATTGGATTCATGTAACGATTTTTGTCCAACAAATTCCAAAGGACCTTATCCACATTAAAGATGCCCTGACTACCAATAGAAACCACTCTCAGTAGAAAGTCAGCTGGCTGCTCCCCTTTAAAGTGGGGTAGAGCTCTGTCTGTGACCTTGAATTCCAAACTGAGAAGATAATTATTTCAATTAATTTGCTCCTTTCCTTTTTATTCTTTCGTGGTAACTGGATGCATGAGGTGGTAGAGACTGCTTTACTTACTTGACAAAAGCTGTTTCTCTTTCATGACTTAAATATGTACTTAGGATGTTCCATCAAATAACATTTCCTCAGGCTGTGATGCATATTGTAATATATTTTTGAAAAGCTTATTTAAAAATCACATCATGGTTTCTAATTTATCATATGTTTCTGGCTAAAGAAAACCTTTGGGTGCTGACTTCTTTTGAAAATGAACACAGTTTCTCTTATAATTTCTGACAATTCATGAACTATGTAAAATTTTTATGTTATCTTTAGAGATGGAAATCTGGTTGGAGCAAGGGAGTAGAGGTTTTATCTCGAAGCTATGTTTACATGGAAAAGCACATTATTTTTGCTTAGAACATATATACAGCTCACTTTAAAAATAGCAACATTATCTAAAGATATCTTTATTATCACTTTTCAAAAGACTACTCATGAAGCATATTATTTTATTAGAGGTAGTTCTGGCGAAAATGATCAAAACTGGGGGACACATAACTAGAGTTTTCTCTCGGTCACCCATCCCCAACTACTAATGGTTATGATTTCACTGAAACCTGTTTTGCATATCTAACTGATAACATATCTAACACAAATTGTAGTTCAGATCATTCTACACTCATCCACCATGGCTTAGCAGGTAGGAGACTTGACTCAGAAGGTATGTTGAGAAAGATCTCTTTTGAGAGAAAAGAAGTTGCTATTTTTTAAAAATATATTTGTATATGTATGTGTATTAAGTTCTTACTCTTCATTTAATAGTTCATTATGTGACACATGTGGGCATGATATAATTATATTTTTAGTTATCTGAACTATTAAGAGTGTTTTTAATTATCCAACAAATAGCATAAGGAGATAGTTCACAGAATCTGCATATTTAAAATGGACACTATAGAGGAAAGTCAGTAAAGCCAATTTTGGGTTACTTTAAATAATATATGTAATTTAATGAAATAACAATTTGACTTGAAATTAGTATTGATTTTAGAATGATAATACAGGTGATGCTGGGCCTTCTGAATAAATTTTGCAAAGTTCTTTTCTCTTCCATTGAGTTCTTCTTTTCTAGTAAACTAATCCTTTGGCATACATTTGATTCTCACAGTTCCAGATTCCATATTTGTAAATTAGTCCATTTGCTAAAATTTATTTGTAACCTCAACATCAGTACTTTCGAGGTCTTTTGAAAACATGCACATATGTAGTGTTGCAAAAAATTTGAGTTGCCTCCACAAGTCTGAGGTCAAATGAGGCAAAGCTCTGCCTTCTTGTGTCAACTCTCATACTACAAATAGTGTCTTTTCTGCAGTCTATTTAGTGCTACGTTGTTCTTATTTTTGTGCATTATGTTGGTGATTTTTCACTGTTTACAATGCCTTTACAAGTGTAATGCTGAAATGCTGTCTAGTTTTCCAAAGCTCAATAAGGCTGTGACATGCCTTAGAGTAATTACACATGTAAGATAAGCTTCCCTCAGGCAGGAGCTATAGTGCTATTGGCTATGAGTTCAATGTTAATGGACCAACAATGCATTAAAATGTCTTTAAACAGAAACACATAGGAATTAAGGTTTTGTATTGATCAGTTGACTTTGTGACCTAACAAGTACCTAACCCTATATTTTTCCTGGGGCAATGATTCAGTATTCACTAATTCAGAGTTCCAGGCAACTTCGTAAACCATAACTATGCGAATAATGAGAATCAACTGTCTATGGCTTAAGCTTCTAAGCACCATTGACTTATGTTGGCATTAGGTTGCTTTAAGCAGTGCCCTGCACAAGGCCTTTTGTAAGAGCATATTTGGCTTAATCTACCAAGGCATGTACATTTTCTATTTTTCGAGAGAGAATATATAAAAGGACTTGGTCCATTTTATCTTTCACACCTCTTTACATTGATCTTCTTTTGTCTTTAAATGTTTCATTACAGGCCAGATTGTAGATATATAGTAGAAGAATGGCCTTAATCCTATAAGAAATAATTATAGTTTTACCTGATAGAATAGCTTTTCTATTTCTGGGTTGAACTGATCATCACCTGGGATGTTCTTGCTTCTGTTTCATGATATACTTTGAATGGTCATATCTGCATGGGGATTTTCTGCTTTATTTGAGGAATTTTTTATCAGATCAAAGTTATAATGAAATAAAAGGATTTTTCACCACATGGTCAACGTGATGATTATATTTATTGCTTTTTCTGTTGTTGTTGTTTTTGTTTTTTGTTTTTCCTTCCCTGCATGGTACTACCCATAGCAAAAGTCTCTCCTATGGCTAACTTTTACCATGAAAAAGGAATGAAATATACCATCAAAAATCATGCATTTCACATAAGACTTAGCAATGAAGAGCTTATGAAATACAAACCTTAGAAACTCTTTGTTAGTTTTGCTTTGGTGAATGAATTGAACCACCATCAAAGAGAAAAATTTTGTTATTGCTACAAATGATTCATAACTTTAGATCTGAAGGCAGATTTGTGTTTGTGTGGCTACATGCGCAGTCAGATTTTATGCTTCCTTTATTGGTACCCACAGATTGGTTTGCAATTTACTGCTACCTTTGCTCTCTTGTGTTAGATATCTGGAGAGAGGAAATAAGGAGCTGGAGTCATGATCTCTTCTCTAAGATTTTAGAACCAGTTTACTTATCCAATATCCTTTTGTTTGACTATAGCACCTATAAAACTCTGAAAAAAGAAAGATTATAAAAAAACTGCCTATATGGCCTCAACCTAAGCAGTATGTACGTAGTAACATCTATGTAGCTAGTAACCCAATCATTCTAACAATCATAGGACATATTCTGGTGAAACAGAAAGTTGTTAGAGTTCTCTGAACTGGCTAAGGTCTCTTTGAATGGATACTGTTTTCTCAGTTGTTTCTAGATAAAAATTTAATGAGTTATAATTATTTATATTTCCAAATTCAGTAGTGCACTGAGCTATATTGTGTGATTTTAAAGATACTTTTTAAGGATTAGAGGTTAGGATTATATGTTTTAAAATTTTGATTTGTGAATACAAAACACTAGGGCAGAGTAGGACTGAGGTGGGAGTCCAATAGCATCTTTTTTTTTTTTTTTTAATGATTTCTTATGGATACCTCCCCAGAATGCCAATATATACAGTAGAAATGCTGACAGTTTTAAAAATTTTTATTGTAATTCTACCTATAACCATTTTAAAAGTAAATATTCTGCTTTCTAGTTGTCTTTGGCATTCACGGAGCACAGTGAAATAGACTCTTGTTGACTTCCTTTTAGGGGCAAATATGCATAGTCATCACAATTGACAATTATGTCCAAATCTTACCAATATGTTCACGTAGTTAGGATAAGAGTTTATGAAAAAGAGGACATATGGAGAGTGTATGAAAAGCTACAGATGTTTTAAACAAAAATTGCTATTATTTGAACTTATGTAGTACAGTATTTTACAAATTTAACATCTCTGCTTTTCTGTCTTTCAAACACATATACTGTGGGCTGTGATGAACCTGATGTAGATCCTTTGGCAGAAGCTCTCAGCGAGTAAGATTACACGTTCCTTAACAATAAGACGCGACTGCAAAATCACAAGGGGACCTGGCAAGTCAAATCCCAGCTGCAGGGTCTGTGAGTGAACACTTTTAATCTTCTACTCAAGACTTCAGCCTTTCACACCAGCAAATTTGCAGAGGGCTTTTTGTTCCCTGCTCTAAACTTTTGTTTGACACGTGAATAAAATTCAGTGTTATCATGTTCTGTAAGCCCCAATGTTTACATAGCTCCTGGCTACTTCTTTATCATAAGGTTCTATTAATCTAAATTTTCTTCTTTCTGCAAAGTGTCTTCCTTATTATTCCTTATAGCCTTTGTACCTGCTCTCTCCTCTGTCAAGAAATTCTGCAGATATTTTCACAACTTTCTTACTTCATTTGACACCTCCCAGAAAGCCTTATTCTGACCACCTGTTATTACCTCTCAATACCTTTATAGTATTTTATGTTGTTTATTCATAGCACTTTTCACTATCTGAAAAATATCATTTATCTCTTTATTTGTTTTGATCACTAGACTATCTCTTACAAATAGGGACCTATTTTTTTTTATTGCTTTTTTTCCCCCACTCTATCCCAAGCACCAAAATTGTCCCTATTACAACGTAGTAGGCACACAATAAATATTTGTTGAATAGATTAAACAATTTCATTGCTGTATTTTATTTTTATCCTTTCTCTTCATTTTCATCAGCATCAGGTAAGATAAAGACATTAAAAACTAGGATAAGCAAAGATAGTTAAAATTTAAAAGGCAGCATGTATGCACAGTGTTTAGGCAACAGACCTCTGAGAGCATAAGAGAGCCTTGCCAGGTTCATATCCTGGCCCTTATGCTTGCTAACTGTGCAAATGTGGGCAAATTACTCAATCTCTCTGTACCTCAGTTTCTTTATCTATAAAATAGGGTAATCATAGGACATGTATCTATCCCCCTGAATTATTTTAAAAATTAAGTGGATTAATTTAGATAAAGCTTTTGGACAAGTACCCTAGTGTATAAGCATGTATTTAGTATTGGCTACAATTGTTAGCATCTGGGTCAAAATATTCAGTAAAGGAAAAAGACCTCATTTGTATACACTATGGGATATGGGGTGATATAGATTGGAAGGAGTTTGATCAAAACATATAATTAGTTCTTTGCATTTGGTAGTCAGTGAGCTAACAAACGCAATAAATTTTATTCCAAATCTTCCAAATGTCTTTTCTTATTGAGATGAAACAGTAACTCTAAAATGTCAAAATCTGTCTGCATAAGTTTAGCATTTTTCAATTCACCTGCACAAATTAGTCATTTATAATACTTTAGGGGAAGTTTCCCCCTACTTCAGATTTGTAAGCTAGGATAAATGTAACACATTTGGAAGTAGGAGACAGATGGGAGGAGAAAGTTCACAACTTGTTACCCCTTTTTTGTCAATAAGCAAATGCCAATCAGTATCTCTAGGTCAGGCCTACTTCCCAGCAAAACATAGACATGATACACAGGGAGACACACAGTTATGTTTCCTGTGTGTGGCTGATATTGCTAACAATCATGGCTCATCCCCTCTGGAGGGCTAAGTTGGCTTTAGGGTCCTTCCTGGAACAGCATTCCAACAAATCAGAACTGATGTAAGCTCTCCAAGACCATGGATTTCTACTATATTTCCTGAATTAATAAACAATGACTTTTTAATCTTCTGGCTTGATAACATTGTCAAAGCTGTAGGTCATTGTTTAACCTAGCAGTAATTAAATTTTTCTCTGTCTCTGTTTCTCTCTGTTTCTCTGTATCTCTTCTCCCCACTCCATAGCTATCTATATTTTTCTATCTCTATTTCTCTCTGTCTCCATATTCTTCATTTCTATTTCCTTTTTTCATTTCTTGGAAAAGTCTGAAAATCAATAAAGTGATACTAATATTTTAAATGCTAGAAACTGTAGAGATATAATGCTAAGAATTTCTAAAAGGAATAAGAGCAATTAGTTTTTCTTTCTTGAGCTTTAAAAATGTTAACTCTGTACGAAATTATTTCTGCTAAAATTTCAACTAAGAAATATAATTAAATAATATCTTTGTTCACTAGTTAAAATAAGAAGAGCTCTAGTTCCAAGTTAAGATGATAAGATATTTTAAATGGTATTTTTAAAGTTTAAAAAAATTGAACACAGGAGTTTCCAAATTAGAACATTTTTATATAATAGCCATAATAAATATATGAATCTTTGAAAATTTAAAGTGAGTTAGTGATTTTGATTTAAAGACTATTGTTTGTCTTTTCACCCATTTAATTGTATAAAATTAAAACAAATACAGTATTCTAGGTTGTGAAAGACTATACTTAATTGATTCAGACTATACTCGGTATAATAATTACAGAAAGATGAATATTCATATTAGTAAATTAATATGGTATGGTAGTTTATTTAGAGAATTGTTATACCTAAGATTGTAAATTTAAATATAATATGTATTGTTTTATTTACTATATCAATAAGTCAAGTAAGCTTAAATTTACATGTTTAAGGTCTAATTTTATTATCTATTTATATAAATATAAATGTATTTGTATATGTCCAGCCATATACATAAAGTTATATTAATATTAGTTAAAAAGCTTATAAATAGTAAAAATGAAATTAAAAAAATGACAAAATATCTTAAAATGCTTAACACAATTAGCTGCATATTAGTGGGTTTATTTATAAGGAAAAATGTATTAATATAATTTTTTTCTCTAAATTTTTATGTGGATGTATACAAAATTGGAAAAAAAAATTTGGATTTTCCTTCTGTGAGACAGCCAAGTTATTCTGTATCCAGACCACATAAATTCTTCTTCTTATCACAATATTTTGTTAACTCCCTCTACTTCTGACAGTCTTTTATATCATTTTAACATTTCTCTATTTTTGAAAAAAGTTAAATTCCTAATAATGTTTTCTTATAATTTGGTTTTTAAATATTGCCTATAACTATCTCCTCACCTTGAAAAATTATGATTTACTTTCAAGTATTTTCTCCCCTCTCAATCCTTGATATTTCCTTTCTCATACTCAGTCCTCAAATTCAGCAAACTGGCAAGACATTCTTTATGTCTTAAACTATCTTTGAGTTTCCTAGAAAGGCTGTTAGATAATCCCATTGTTTTGTCTTTTAAAAGAAAGAAAAACAAAAATATTAAAGTTGATCTTGGCATTCTGTGTTAATTATCTAAAAGCTATTATAAAAAAATTTTACTTACCAAACTTAGGATAAATGAAAAAAATCTAACATATCGAAAGGAAGGTTCTTTTATAGATTTACTATGTAACCTACGTAATATTATGTATTATATCTCAAAGGCTGTATGCCTTTCTGTCTACCATTTGATTTTGTTTCTAGGTTTCAACAACTTGTCAATCAGGAAGAGACAGGTAGCTTTCCCTACATGCTTTTGGTCCTGGTGTTTGGCCAGGGTCCTTGCTGTTCATAAATACTCTTATTTCTATTGCAGTAATGCGCTGTATACTTAATGTGCATTATGCAGCAGGAAAGGGTTTCATACTCTTTTATTCTGATAACACTTGTTCACAAAATACATCAGCACTAATTATTCTAGGCCTGATGGCCCTGGCTCCTTCTCCATTTTGCAGTCCTTAGACATCAAGTAGCTACCACTGGTTATTTCATGCAGACATTGACACTGAAAAAGACCCATGAACTTGAAAGTGCTTTTTCAGTCACTGTGATAGACTTTCTCCAATGCAAATACTGTATTCATTTAATTCTTCAGTCTCCCTTTTTTTTTTTTTTTTTTTTTGTGGTATGCGGGCCTCTCACTGTTGTGGCCTCTCCCGTTGCGGAGCACAGGCTCCGGACGCGCAGGCTCAGCGGCCATGGCTCACGGGCCCAGACGCTCCGCGGCATGTGGGGTCTTCCCGGAACCAGGGCACGAACCCGTGTCCCCTGCATCGGCAGGCGGACGCTCAACCACTGCGCCACCAGGGAAGCCCCAGTCTCCCTTTTAAACAATTGTTAAAAGTTGCTTGGAAATTGTAGTGTGAAATATGAATAAACATTTTTTTCCTGTAAAAAGCTTAATGCTTTCTATATACTATTTCCAACCACACCAAACCCTCTACAAGACACCTATCAAGCAAGTGAATAAAAGTGAAATTTGGCTTTTTATTTATTAGTTGCACGGAAACCTACAACATTTTTTAAAAAATTGATTACAATTGTTTTTAAACCTTTGTACTAGGATGAACTACTGCTCATTCAGTCACTAGAGATTTAAAGGTCAGAGCTGCTGTTTGTATTCAGCTCCTAAGAGCTAAAACATTTCACTCTTCTTTCTGTAATTTTAGCTGTTGTAATTATGTGTTCCTGCTGAGTAAAGGGCAGAGTGGAGTTTTCAACAGATTAGGTACCCATCGTTACTAGTACAGCAGTCTAACTGAAGGGTGTTTTTGTTTGCTTTATTTTATTACTTATCTGTTTATTTATTTAGTGTGTGTATGTGTGTGCGCATGTGTGTGTGTGTGCTTTTCCTGAGGGATCATTCAGTACTTCAGCATATCTATGTTTGTTACTAATTATTTTCCCCCTTTAGTTCCCTTCTCCTTTCCCATTCCATTAACTCAGTTACAAATTTTAACACATGCAATATATTTGGCTATTATTTCATCAATGAAAAATTCCACTGTGTGGTTTAACTTTCAAAGATACAGGGAAGTTAAAGGTATTTGTTTTATTTTTCGGTTTTTGTTTTCTGTGTTTTTTTTTTTTTTGCAGAAAATCATACTGAGAAATCTACTAGATCTAGATGGGAGAGATTTGTCTTAAGGTCTGGAAGATTTTGCCAATCTGAGGAAGCACATAACATCAAAGAAAAGCCCAATTTGAGTGAACTATGTGGTGTAATAAGAAAATCATAAATGCAAACGCTTGTAAACACTGCATCTAAGACAAGGCTACAGTAAAGCCTTTGGCTTGTTTTAGACACCATCAGTTTGCAAACTGCACTCGTGTATTTTACACTGCTATCCCACTTTCTCCCTTGATTTCCTTTTGTGGCAGTCTTCTTTATGCACTCAGTTATGTTGGTTGATTGTGATAGGCTTTGAACTCATTGCTATACCATATCCAGGTTCTTAAATTCTTCATCTTCCAAGAGGAAGATACAAAGTAATCAGCAAACCTTATAAAAGATGAAAGAAAGGTATCATCTATTTAAAATAGCCCAAGGGGACAATTTAAAAAAAAGAATTAAATCTGTCTTTAGGTACTGCCAGCTTCAAATCCTGAATTTTCCCCCCTAAGCACATACTATCTATTTTTGGCTGTTTCAAAGGCCCTCATACTGTAGGGGCTCTAATATATGCAAATGAAACTTCATGAAAATACTACTTTGCCTTTTCCCTGATGTACCATAGGATGACAGCCCCAGATGGATATATGAGTTGTGCACAGAGTTTATAAGTTGTCTATTTTGAACCTGAAATATATTTGCCAACTGAGGGGGAAAAAAGAAAAGTTCAATAAAGTGCTTAGATCTCCAGGCTAGCTCATCAGAGCAAAAAGTAACTGGAGATGAATTTGCTCTGTTATTTCACTTTGGTGCCTCCTAAAGCTAACAGCATCAGAAAATACCTTGAAATCTTACTCAGGTAAAGGTTTCTGAACCACCATTCCCTTCCTCTCACTCAAATTCTAATGTGGTATATCTAGAGAATGGTTTGGTATAACGTGGATTTTAAAAATAACTTCCAAAGATACTTAGTATTTTAATGTGACATATATTGTACATAAGAAAGAATGTATACTATTATGTATAAAGTTAAAAGCAGGATAAAATGAACATCCTTGCACTAACCACTTGGTTTAAGAATGAAAGCATTATTATTTTCTTGGAAATTCCATATACAACTGTCCTGATCCTGTGTTTTCCCTTCATACCCCATAAATTAACACCAGCCTGAATTTTATAATCTTTCTCTTGTTTTTCTTGATATTATTACCAAACGTATATGTATCCATTTTGATAAGTGGATAGATATGAATTTTTGCCTTTTTTGAAAATTACGCAAATGGAAAAATACTTCAAGTGCTTATGTATTTTTTTAAATTTATTTTTACATCTTTATTGCAGTATAATGGCTTTACAATGGTGTGTTAGTTTCTGCTTCATAACAAAGTGAATCAGTTACACATATACATATGTTCCAAAATCTCTTCCCTCTTGCGTCTCCCTCCCTCCCACCCTCCCTATCCCACCACTCCAGGAGGTCACAAAGCACCGAGATGATCTCCCTGTGCTATGCGGCTGCTTCCCACTAGCTATCTACCTTACGCTTGGTAGTGTATATACGTCAATGACCCTCTCTCACACTGTCACAGCTTACCTTTCCCCCTCCCCATATCCTCAAGTCCATTCTCTAGTAGGTCTGTGTCTTTATTCCTGTCTTACCCGTAGGTTCTTCATGACATTTTTTTCCCCCTTAACTTCCATATATATGTGTTAGCATACGGTATTTGTCTTTCTCTTTCTGACTTACCCCACTCTGTATAACAGACTCGAGGTCCATCCACCTCATTACAAATAGCTCAATTTCGTTTCTTTTTATGGCTGAGTAATATTCCATTGTATATATGTGCCACATCTTCTTTATCCATTCATCAGATGATAGACACTTAAGTTGTTTCCATCTCCGGGCTACTATAAATAGAGCTGCAATGAATATTTTGATACATGACTCTTTTTGAATTATGGTTTTCTCAGGGTATATGCCCAGTAGTGGGATTGCTGGGTCATATGGTAGTTCTATTTGTAGTTTTTTAAGGAACCTCCATACTGTTCTCCACAGTGGCTGTATCAATTTACATTCCCACCAACAGTGCAACAGGGTTCCCTTTTCTCCACACCCTCTCCAGCATTTATTGTTTCTAGATTTTTTGATGATGGCCATTATGACTGGTGTGAGATAATATCTCATTGTAGTTTTGATTTGCATTTCTCTAATGATTAATGATGTTGAGCATTCTTTCATGTGTTTGTTGGCAGTCTGTATATCTTCTTTGGAGAAATGTCTATTTAGGTCTTCTGCCCATTTTTGGATTGGGTTGTTTGTTTTTTTCTTATTGAGCTGCATGAGCTGCTTATAAATTTTGGAGAATAATCCTTTGTCAGTTGCTTCATTTGAAAATATTTTCTCCCATTCTGAGGGTTGTCTTTTGGTCTTGTTTATGGTTTCCTTTGCTGTGCAAAAGCTTTGAAGTTTCATTAGGTCCCATTTGTTTATTTTTGTTTTTATTTCCATTTCCCTAGGAGGTGGGTCAAAAAAGATCTTGCTGTGCTTTATGTCATAGAGTGTTCTGCCTATGTTTTCCTCTAAGAGTTTGATAGTGTCTGGCCTTATATTTAGGTCTTTAATCCATTTTGAGCTTATTTTTGTGTATGGTGTTAGGGAGTGATCTAAGCTCATACTTTTACATGTACCTGTCCAGTTTTCCCAGCACCACTTATTGAAGAGGCTGTCCTTTGTCCACTGTACATTCCTGCCTACTTTCTCAAAGATAAGGTGACCATATGTGCGTGGGTTTATCTCTGGGTTTCTATCCTGTTCGATTGATCTATCTTTCTGTTTTTGTGCCAGTACCATACTGTCTTGATTACTGTAGCTTTGTACTATAGTCTGAAGTCAGGGAGCCTGATTCCTCCAGCTCCTTTTTTGTTCTCAAGATTGCTTTGGCTATTCAGGGTCTTTTGTGTTTCCATACAAATTGGGAAATTTTTTGTTCTAGTTCTGTGAAAAATGCCAGTGGTAGTTTGATAGGGATTGCATTGAATCTGTAGATTGCTTTGGGTAGTAGAGTCATTTTCACAATGTTGATTCTTCCAATTAAAGAACATGGTATATCTCTCCATCTATTTGTATCATCTTTAATTTCTTTCATCAGTGTCTTATAATTTTCTGCATACACGTCTTTTGTCTCCTTAGGTAGGTTTATTCCTAGAAATTTTATTCTTTTTGTTACAGTGGTAAATGGGGGTGTTTTCTTGATTTCACTTTCAGAATTGCCATCATTAGTGTATAGGAATGGCAGAGATTTCTGGGCATTAATTTTGTATCCTGCTACTTTACCAAATTCATTGATTAGCTCTAGTAGTTTTCTGGTAGCATCTTTAGGATTCTCTATGTATAGTATCATGTCATCTGCAAACAGTGACAGCTTTATTTCTTCTTTTCCGATTTGGATTCCTTTTATCTCGTTTTCTTCTCTGACTGCTGTGGCTAAAACTTCCAAAACTATGTTGAATAAGAGTGGTGAGAGTGGACAACCTTGTCTTGTTCCTGATCTTAGTGAAAATGCTTTCAGTTTTTCACCATTGGGATGATGTTGGCTGTGGGTTTGTCATATTTGGCCTTTATTATGTTGAGGAAAGTTCCCTCTATGCATACTTTCTGCAGGGTTTTTATCATAAATGGGTGTTGAATTTTGTTGAAAGCTTTCTCTGCATTTATTGAGATAATCATATGGTTTTTCTCCTTCAATTTGTGAATATGGTGTATCACGTTGATTGATTTGCATATATTGAAGAATCCTTGCATTCCTGGAATAAACCCCACTTGATCATGGTGTATGATCTGTTTAATGTGCTGTTGGATTCTGTTTGCTATTATTTTGTTGAGGATTTTTGCATCTATGTTCATCAGTGATATTGGCCTGTAGTTTTCTTTCTTTGTGACATCCTTGTCTGGTTTTGGTATCAGGGTGATGGTGGCCTTGTAGAATGAGTTTGGGAGTGTTCCTCCCTCTGCTATATTTTGGAAGAGTTTGAGAAGGATAGGTGTTAGCCCTTCTCTAAATGTTTGATAGAATTCGCCTGTGAAGCCATCTGGTCCTGGGCTTTTGTTTGTTGGAAGATTTTTAATCACAGTTTCCATTCCAGTGCTTCTGATTGTTCTGTTCATATTTTCTGTTTCTTCCTGATTCAGTCTTGGCAGGTTGTGCATTACTAAGAATTTGTCCATTTCTTCCAGGTTGTCCATTTTATTGGCATAGAGTTGCTTGTAGTAATCTCTCATGATCTTTTGTATTTCTGCAGTGTCAGTTGTTACTTCTCCTTTTTCTTTTCTAATTCTATTGATTTGAGTCTTCTCCCTATTTTTCTTGATGAGTCTGGCTAATGGTTTATCAATTTTGTTTATCTTCTCAAAGAACCAGGTTTTAGTTTTATTGATCTTTGCTATTGTTTCCTTCATTTCTTTTTCATTTATTTCTGATTTGATTTTTATGATTTCTTTCCTTCTGCTAACTTTGGGGATTTTTTGTTCCTCTTTCTCTAGTTGCTTTAGGTGCAAGGTTAGGTTGTTTGTTCGAGATGTTTCCTGTTTCTTAAGGTAGGATTGTATTGCTATAAACTTCCCTCTTAGAACTGCTTTTGCTGCATCCCATAGATTTTGGTCATTGTGTCTCCATTGTCATTTGTTTCTAGTTATTTTTTTATCTCCTCTTTGATTTCTTCAGTGATCACTTCATTATTCAGTAGTGTATTTTTTAGCCTCCATGTGTTTGTGTTTTTTACAGATCTTTTCCTTTAATTGATATCTAGTCTCATAGCGTTGTGGTCGGAAAAGATACTTGATACAATTTCAATTTTCTTAAATTTACCAAGGCTTGATTTGTGGCCCAAGATATGATCTATCCTGGAGAATGTTCCATGAGTACTTGAGAAAAATGTGTATTTTGTTGTTTTTGGATGGAATGTCCTATAAATATCAATTAAGTGCATCTTGTTTAATGTATCAGTTAAAGCTTGTGTTTCCTTATTTATTTTAATTTTGGATGATCTGTCCATTGGTGAAAGTGGGGTGTTAAAGTCCCCTACTATGAGTGTGTTACTGTCCATTTCTCCTTTTATGGCTCTTAGTATTTGCCTTATGTATTGAGGTGCTCCTATGTTGGGTGCATAAATATTTATAATTGTTATATCTTCTACTTGGATCGATCCCTTGATCATTATGTAATGTCCTTCTTTGTCTCTTCTAATAGTCTTTATTAAAGTCTATTTTGTCTGATATGAGAATTGCTACTCCAGCTTTCTTTTGGTTTCCATTTGCGTGAAATATCTTTTTCCGTCCCCTTACTTTCAGTCTGTATGTGTCTCTAGGTCTGAAGTGGGTCTCTTGTAGACGGCAAATATATGGGTCTTGTTTTTGAATCCATTCAGCCAATCTGTGTCTTTTGGTGGGAGCATTTAGTCCATTTACTTGTAAGGTAATTATCGATATGTATGTTCCTATTCCCATTTTCTTAGTTGTTTTGGGTTTGTTATTGTAGGTCTTTTCCTTCTCTTGTGTTTCTTGCCGAGAGAAGTTCCTTTAGCAGTTGTTGTAAAGCTGGTTTGGTGGTGCAGAACTCTCTCAGCTTTTGCTTGTCTGTAAAGGTTTTAATTTCTCCATCAAATCTGAATGAGATCCTTGCTGGGTAGAGTAATCTTTGTTGCAGGTTTTCCTCCTTCATCACTTTATGTCCTGCCAGTCCCTTCTGGCTTGCAGAGTTTCTGCTGAAAGATCAGCTGTTAACCTTATGGGGATTCCCTAGTGTGTTATTAGTTGTTTTTCCCTTGCTGCTTTTAATATGTTCTCTTTGTATTTAATTTTTGACAGTTTGATTAATATGTGTCTTGGCATATTTCTCCTTGGATTTATCCTGTATGGAACTCTCTGTGCATCCTGGACTTGATTAACTATTTCCTTTCCCATATTAGGGAAGTTTTCATCTATAATCTCTTCAAATATTTTCTCAGTCCCTTTGTTTTTCTCTTCTTCTTCTGGAACCCCTATAATTCGAATATTCGTGTGTTTAATGTTGTTCCAGAGGTCTCTGAGACTGTCCTCAAGTCTTTTCATTCTTTTTTCTTTATTCTGCTCTGCAGTAGTTATTTCCACTATTTTATCTTCCAGGTCACTTATCCGTTCTTCTGCCTCAGTTATTCTGCTATTGATCCCATCTGGAGTATTTTTAATTTCATTTATTGTGTTGTTCATCGTTTGTTTCATCTTTATTTCTTCTCGGTCCTTGTTAAATATTTCTTGCATTTTGTCCGTTCTATTTCCAAGATTCTGGATCATCTTTACTATCATTATTCTGAATTCTTTTTCAGGTAGACTGCCTATTTCATCTTCATTTTTTAGGTCTGGTGGGTTTTCATCTTGCTCCTTCATCTGCTGTGTGTTTTTGTTTCTTCTCATTCTGCTTATCTTACTGTGTTTGGGGTCTCCTTTTTGCAGGCTGCAGGTTCGTAGTTCCCACTGTTTTTGATGTCTGTCCCCAGTGGCTAAGGTTGGTTCATTGGGTTGTGTAGGCTTCCTGGTAGAGGGGACTCGTGCCTGTGTTCTGATGGATGAGCCTGGATCTTGTCTTTCTGGTGGGCAGGTCCATGTCTGGTGATGTGTTTTGGGGTGTCTATGGACTTATTATGATTTTAGGCCTCTCTGCTAATGGATGGGGTTGTGTTCCTGTCTTTTGTGTGTGTGTGTGTGTGTTTTTGTGTGTGTGTGTGTGTGTTCCTGTCTTGCTAGTTGTTTGGCATAGGATGTCCAGCACTGTAGCTTGCTGGTTGTTGAGTGAAGCTGGGTGCTGGTGTTGAGATGGCGTCCTCTGGGAGATTTTTGCCGTTTGATATTATGTGGAACTGGGAGGTCTCCTGTGGACCAGTGTCCTGAAGTTGGCTCTCCCACCTCAGAGGCACAGCACTGACTCCTGGCTGCAGCACCAAGAGCCTTTCATCCACACGGCTCAGAATAAAAGGGAGAAAAAATAGAAAGAAAGAATTAGTAGAAGTAGAAAGAACGAAAGAAAGAACGATGGGAGGGAGGGAGGGAGTGAGGAAGGAAGGAACGAACGAAAGAAGGAGGGAAGGAAGGAAAAAAGAAAGAAAGAAGATAAAGTAAAATAAAGTAAGATAAAATATAATAAAGTTATTAAAATAAAAAAATAGTTATTAAGAGAAAATAAAGAAAAAAAATTTAAAAAACCAAAAACAAAAAAACGGATGGATAGAACCCTTGGACAAATGGTGGAAGCAAAGCTATACAGACAAAATCTCACACAGAAACATACACATACACACTCACAAAAAGAGGAAAAGGGAAAAAAATTATAAATCTTGCTCTCAAAGTCCACCTCCTCAATTTGGGATGATTCCTTGTCTATTCCTGTATTCCACAGATGCAGGGTACATCAAGTTGATTGTGGAGCTTTAATCCACTGTTTCTGAGGCTGCTGGGAGAGATTTCCCTTTCTCTTCTTTGTTCGCAGAGCTCCCGGGGTTCAGCTTAGCATCTGGCCCCGCCTCTGCGTGTAGGTCGCCGGAGGCCATCTGTTCTTAGCTCAGACAGGACAGGGTTAAAGGAGCCGCTGCTTCGGGGGCTCTGGCTCACTCAGGCCGGGGGTAGGGAGGAGCACGGTGTGTGGGGTGAGCCTGCGGTGGCAGAGGCCGGCGTGAGGTTGCACCAGCCTGAGGCGCGCCGTACGTTCTCCCGGGGGAGTTGTCCCTGGATCCCGGGACCCTGGCAGTGACGGGCTGCACAGGCTCCCTGGGAGGGGGGTGTGGATAGTGACCTGTGCTCGCACACAGGCTTTTTGGTGGCGGCAGCAGCAGCCTTAGCGTCTCATGCCCGTCTCTGGGGTCCGCGCTTTTAGCCGCGGCTCGCGCCCGTCTCTGGAGCTCCTTTAAGCAGCGCTCTTAATCCCCTCTCCTCGCGCACCAGGAAACAAAGAGGGAAGAAAAAGACTCTTGCCTCTTCGGCAGGTCCAGACTTTTCTCCGGACTCCCTCCCGGCTAACCGTGGTGGACTTACCCCCTGCAGGCTGTGTTCACGCCGCTAACCCCAGTCCTCTCCTGGAGCTCCGACCGAAGCCCGAGCCTCAACTCCCAGCCCTGCCCACCCCGGCGAGTGAGCAGACAAGCCTCTTGGACTGGTGAGTACTGGTTAGCACTGATCCTCTGTGCGGGAATCTCCCCGCTTTGCCCTCTGCACCCGTGTTGCTGTGCTCTCCTTCGCGGCTCTGAAGCTATCCCCCTCCGTCACCCACAGTCTCTGCCCGCGAAGGGGCTTCCTAGTGTGTGGAAACCTTTCCTCCTTCACAGCTCTCTCCCACTGGTGCAGGTTCCATCCCTATTCTTTTGTCTCTGTGTTTTCTTTTTTCTTTTGCCCTACCCAGGTACGTGGGAGGTTTCTTTCCTTTTGGGAGGTCTGAGGTCTTCTGCCAGTGTTCAGTAGGTGTTTTGAAGGAGTTGTTCCACTTGTAGATGTATTTCTGGTGTATCTGTGGGGAGGAAGGTGATCTCTGCATCTTACTCTTCCGCCATCTTCCTGGAAGCTATCTCAAGTGCTTTTTTATAACTTGATTCCTACAGACAACATTGTGTTTTTGAGGTGTAGCAACACTTATGAGTTGCAGTTTACTCATGTTCAATGCCCTAAAGTATTTCCCTCCATGTATCAAAATGTATTCACTCTATTCTATTACTAACAGCCATTTGGGTACACTGGATTTGAATCCAGAACCCGTTGCTAAACTTTTCTCAAATCTTAATCTGTCAGTATAGGTTATTTTTATAGTCAATTTTATCAACAATTAATGGCAGCTTTATTTTTTTTAATTTTTATTTTTCAATTGTTTTTCATTGAATTTTTTTCCCTTACTGTAATTGTTTAATCCAGGTTTTCTAGAAAGCAGAGGCAGAGGTAATAAATATAGGCTAATGCTTTATGGAAGGGGGGTGCAATCCTAAAAGTGAAAATGAGAAGTGAGGCAGGAAAGTAATTACATGATAGTATGCTACTTAGCTGTTAACAAAATTAAAACAAACAAACAAGAAAACATCAGACTGCTGTGGCATATAAGAAATCTCAGGAGAGACTACAGGTAACCTCTGATTCTTAGAACACTGTCAGCAGAAGGAAGGTGGCAACATTTATCTACCATCTCTATGCCTTCTGTTATCTGTCACGTTGTCCCACAGGGCATTGACTGCCAAACTTTTGAGTTATGTTACCAGACATCTCCTGGAAGCCTTGGGGAAACCAGATTCTCTACCCTGCACTCTGCTCTTTCATGTGAATGAAGGTCGAGCAAGGGGAGCTAGAACTTCCAGGGATCCTGCTGCTAGAACTTGCAGTTTAATCCTGGGTGTGAAAACCCCTATAGTTTCTGTCATGCAGGCACAAGGAAAGTCTGGAAAAGACAGTGGCAGTCAATGGAGTTAAGAGACAAGACAATGACAGTGATCCATTGAGAAAGTAGTGAGGGTGGGAAAGTGGGGATGGGAAGAAGAGGAGACCAAATGATTTCCATGAAAATTTTTGTGAAACATATCGCTAGTACAATTTTAAAATTTTTTAATTTTATATTGGAGTATAGTTAATTTACAACATTGTGTTAATTTCAGGTGTACGGAAAAGTTATTTAGTTATACATATATCTATTCCTTTTCAGATTCTTGGCCCACATAGGTTATTACAGAGTATTGAGTAGAGTTCCCTTTGTTATACAGTAGGTCCCTGTTGATTATTTTATATATAGTAGTGTATATGTCAATCCCAAACTCCTAATTTATCCCTTCCTCCACCTTTCCCCTTTGGTAACTATAAATTTGTTTTTTAAGTCTATGAGTCTGTTTCTGTTTTGTAAAAATGTTCATTTGTGTCATTTTTTAGATTCCACATATAAGTGATATCATATAACATTTGTCTTTCTCTGTCTTACTTCACTTAGTATGGTACAGTTTTGAAACAGGAAGCATGGTGGTTCCAGATATTCTTTTATTTTCTTTGACCTTTGGAAAGGGTTTGAACCTCTGCTGTATGTGTTTTATTTGTTTGTTTTTGCCTTCCTTTAAGCTAAGGAAATTTCCATTTATTTTTATTTGGTATAGCTTTTGAAATCATGAAAGAATGTTGAATCATATCAAATATATTCTTTAATCTATTTAGATAATTACATGATTTTTCTCCTTTTAACAAATGTGATGTATTTGAAAAGCAGTATCTTTTTTGTTTGTTATTTTTTCCTTTAGATTAATGAATTTTATTTACTAACATTCTATTGAAAATTTTTCAGCCTTTCCTTCATGTTTTGCAGCACTTTAACTGGTTAGGCTGGCTTTACTGATGGGCTCTAGATCATCATTCCTCAGGTGTTTGAGTTCTAAGTTTTCTTGACTTTGTTGGGCTCAGCCCATCATAACTGTTCCTTTAAGTAAATCTGATCCATTTACATTCTGCAAGTTTACTGTTTCCAATAGAGAACTATATCACAACAGCTCCAGCCTCCAGGACCATGACTGGTCCCTTTGACTTGATTATAAACCAATGGAATGCACAGAAAGTGGCACAAAAAGCAGACACTTCATTTATTTAAATAAAAGAATAAACAAATGTTTGATGTGAAAAGAAATATAAAAGTATATTTGAGCATACTCAAAGGAGTGAGGAAAGAATTACCTAAGTATCAGAGGAAAGCTCTAATTTGATATTTCTTTAAAGAAATGGGAAGCTGGCTTTTGTGTTGAAAATGCAAGGATAAAGTAGTAGCTGAAGATGCTGCCTATGGCGTAATTCTAAGGTTGGTAAAAGTTTACCATTAAGAGTTGTAAGCATGCAAATTGGAATCACTGTCCATTTCTCATATTACTTTTCCCTTATATTCTGTCACTATATGTCTTTATGCAGTAGGCACGCTAGGTATAGTAAGACACAGGTGTCAGTATTGGGAAAGAAAGAAATCGGAGGGAAAGAAACCAAATCAGACAGAAGGAGACCTCTTTGATACTGGGTAGTAGGATCAAACCCTTTTTCACACAAAGAATGGCCTTTTTCACACAAAGAATCCATGAACAAAGAAAGGCAAAGATGGGCTTGGTTATAAATACTTTTCATTCACTCCTACTGTATTTTTTTCTTCATTATGTATGTCTGTGTGTAAGTATGTTTGTGTTAATGATGTAAACTAACAATTTTCTTATCATCAACTAAAGGTATAATTTGAAAAACTGTTAACTGGCATATCTAAACATCGAAGAATTCAACTCATTGCCATCAGGTGTTAGAAACATTTACCTTCAGTTTAACTGTGATCAAGTAAAAAATGTGTCAGGGAATACGCTGCTGTCATGATTTGACTCTCTTTCTAGAATGGAAAAAAACATTCAAGAGAAAAATGTAAAGTGGAAATGTTAATACATAAAACCATCAGTGAATAAAAAAGTCATCTGGCAAAAACTGCCACTGAATGATAAGGCAGGAAGAAGGAGGAGAAATACAAAATCAGCTTTGTCAGATTACCTTAATATTAACAGAGAGCTATTAGAAAGAAACCATTTAAAATCATATCATAGAGTATATCGACCAGTTTTGCAACCTCTTCTATTTGGTATAGGTAAATCTTTTAAAACTCAATGGAAATTTCTCTTTTTGTCTTCTATATTTGGCTTTTATATAAGAGAATTTGGATTATTTATATTGTACTGACATCTGGTGGACCTTGGCCTTGATACAGCTAGAAAAAAGCAATGATTGGAAACATCCATCAAGATCCATTGAACAAATCTCTGGCAGTCTTCAAGTTACACACTAAATCAAATAAGGGTAAGAACATTATTTTAGGTTCTATCAACATCCACGCACTTCATTTAAAGGGAAATATTGAACAGCTCTTGGCCACACAGGGAAGCTGCTTTAATACCATGCACTTTAATAATGTCTGTCTTTGTGAAGGCCAAAAGTTATGGCATTTAGGAGATTATCATAAAAAAACTGATATCTTATTTCTTGAATCCCTGGAACTTTTCGTGATAATATCTCTTATGCTCTAGAATACTTGGAATACACACACAAACACACACACACACACACACACACACACACACACACACACACACACGGAACTATGTATATGTAACTATTGCCAAACTACTTGAAAGCAATTCACATATGTCAAAAATGAAGGGATATTTACAAGGTTCAGAATGAACTGTCTTTGATCCACTTTAGTTATGTTCACTTGACAAAGCTTAGCTTGGATTCATGGGTTCTATCCCCTTTGAAATAGTGTGAAAATGTAACCAGAGAAAATGGGGCATTGAGGATAAGAGAACATTTTTAGTTAGTCAAAACCGACATGAGGAAATGGCTTTCCTGCAAACAAAAATTTTCACCCTGTTTTTCTTTTAGACTCCTGAGACCTACCTAGCATATCCATTAGAACTAGATGAGATAAAATTAGGGAAATTCATTCCAAAAGCTTAGTTATGTTTAAGAAAGCCTTTTATTTTTTTATTCTATTTCACTCTGAAGGATTTCTTCTGCTGTTTACAAGTCATAGAGGAATTTTTACATGGTAATGAAGATTAAAAGTATAATCATGTTATATGCTTTTTCAATGCTATTAGTATTCCATTAAAATTGAATTACTAGTCCAAGATACTGCTAGTCAAAATTATGCATGAGAAACCTGTCCGTGCATTTTATTCTGACTCTGATTCACTGGTCTCATATACTCGCTTATGTGGTATGGAGTTAATAACCTCACTGTACACCAAATTCCTGAACACCCATTGTACTCAGAACAAGAGAATAATTATGATTAACTCCATCCCAGAAAATGCAAAATTACTGAGTTGAGAAGTTGTTTAGCAAGGTATATATCACAAAATTGACAAGTTAATACATATTGCAGTATCTTTTAATCTTAAGAATTCCAAATAATTTTGAAAATGAAATTTCTGGGTACTTATCTAGCAGGTCTTTAACAGGACACAGATATAATTCACAATGATGAGAAAAAGGAAATCAATATTTCCATGTCCACAGAAGATTTATAGGGGAAATAGTTAATTTAATTGAGTGAACATTCTAAAGTGGAGATTAAGCCAATGAAATTATCTCTGTTAAGTGTTATAAGTTAAGTATTTATGTATACAAACATATATATTAATACATGAGTTATTTGTGAATGTCAGTGTAGGATAGCACATACATAAACCCTTCATTTGGAAATTACTTGGTTAATTTCAGTAATGGCAAATGCCACTTTGGGCTAAATAATGAACTTTGAGACTATAGATTGACTGCATTAATCAGGAAATTGCAAATTTGCTCCATCATTATATTTTGTGTAACTACAACTTCGTGTGTTAATACACTGATACAACTCTACAGTTTTCTTTTATCTCATAATATCAGTTCAAAACTACAGTGCTATTTGTCTTTCCCAAACTGGCCATTTTTATTGTTTTATTGCTTTCCATTCTGATGCTTCTAGATATAATTGTGACAGTTCTTTTCCTTCTCACTTATATTATTCAATTTTTATGAAAAAATCTATTATTATACTTTTTTCCTGAATTTTATGTTCAAATATAAAACGTTGAGATGTTATGAACAATGTTGGTCTTAGGAAAATAGAATGTAGTGAATGGCTACAATCACTTTCAAAACCTATCCGGGGGCACGGAATGTGATATAGATAAAAGGCACTCGTAGCTATAATTGTTTAACTCTTCTTAAAGACACAAATAAACTATATATATATATATATATATATATATACACACACACACACACACACACACACACACACACACAATTTTGTCAGATGGTTGTGGTTATTAAGACTGAAGACACAAGTTCATAGTAGTATTTATGAAGAAGAAAAATCATCATTTATTCCTTCAGTAAGTATCAGTGTATTAGGGGAAAAAAACTGAGTGCTAACTGCATTGTTGTCCCTCTGAATAGTCATATT
Organism: Globicephala melas; assembly: GCF_963455315.2. Classification (NCBI taxonomy): domain Eukaryota; kingdom Metazoa; phylum Chordata; class Mammalia; order Artiodactyla; family Delphinidae; genus Globicephala; species Globicephala melas. The sequence goes on along the minus strand of NC_083317.1, from coordinate 50,760,802 downwards.
TATTACCCAAGTTACAGTAAGTAGTTACACTAAGTCAAAGCATCCCTTATCTAAAAAAATTTATTTTTATACAATTTTTTTAACATCTTTATTGGAGTATAATTGCTTTACAATGCTGTGTTAGTTTCTGCTTTATAACAAAGTGAATCAGTTATATATATACATATGTTCCCATATCTCTTCCCTCTTGCATCTCTCTCCCTCCCACCCTCCCTATCCCACCCCTCTAGGCGGTCACAAAACACCAAGCTGATCTCCCTGTGCTATGCGGCTGTTTCCCACTAGCTATCTATTTTATGTTTGATAGTGTATATATGTCCATGCCACTCTCTCACACTGTCACAGCTTACCCTTCCCCCTCCCCATATCCTCAAGTCCATTCTCTAGTAGGTCTGTGTCTTTATTCCCGTCTTGCCCCTAGGTTCTTCATGACCTTTTTTTTTCTTAGATTCCATATATATGTGTTAGCGTACGGTATTTGTTTTTCTTTTTCTGACTTACTTCACTCTGTATGACAGACTCTAGGTCCATCTACCTCACTACAAATAACTCAATTTCATTTCTTTTTATGGCTGAGTAATATTCCATTGTATATATGTGCCACATCTTCTTTATCCATTCATCTGTTGATGGACACTTAGGATGCTTCCATGTCCTGGCTATTGTAAATAGAGCTACAATGAACATTTTGATACATGACTCTTTTTGAATTGTGGTTTTCTCAGGGTATATGCCCAGTAGTAGGATTGCTGGGTCATATGGTAGTTCTATTTTTAGTTTTTTAAGGAACCTCCATACTGTTCTCCATAGTGGCTGAACCAATTCACATTCCCACCAGCAGGGCAAGAGGGTTCCCTTTTCTCCACACCCTCTCCAGCATTTATTGTTTCTAGATTTTTTGATGATGGCCATTCTGACTGGTGTGAGATGATATCTCATTGTAGTATTTTTTTTTTTTTTTTTTTTGGCGGTACATGGGCATCTCACTGTTGTGGCCTCTCCCATTGCGGAGCACAGGCTCCGGACGCGCAGGCTCAGCGGCCATGGCTCATGGGCCCAGCTGCTCCACAGCATGTGGGATATTCCTGGACTGGGGCACGAACCCGTGTCCCCTGCATTGGCAGGTGGACTCTCAACCACTGAACCACCAGTGAAGCCGTCTCATTGTAGTTTTGCTTTGCATTTCTGTAATGATTAATGATGTTGGGCATTCTTTCATGTGTTTGTTGGCAATCTGTATATCTTCTTTGGACAAATGTCTATTTAGGTCTTCTGCCCATTTTTGGATTGGGTTATTTGATTTTTTGATATTGAGCTGCATGAGCTGCTTGTAAATTTTGGAGATTAATCCTTTGTCAGTTACTTCATTTGCAAATATTTTCTCCCATTCTGAGGGTTGTCTTTTGGTCTTATTTATGGTTTCCTTTGCCATGTAAAAGCTTTGACGTTTCATTAGGTCCCATTTGTTTTTGTTTTGTTTTGTTTTTATTTCCGTTTCTCTCGGAGGTGGGTCAAAAAGGATCTTGCTGTGATTTATGTCATGGAGTGTTCTGCCTATGTTTTCCTCTAAGAGTTTGATAGTGTCTGGCCTTACATTTAGGTCTTTAATCCATTTTGAGTTTATTTTTGTGTATGGTGTTAGGAAATGTTCTAGTTTCATACTTTTACATGTACCTGTCCAGTTTTCCCAGCGTCACTTATTGAGGAGGCTGTCTTTTCTCCACTGTATATTCTTGCCTCCTTTATCAAAGTATTTTTATACAATTTTAAAGATTACTTTCCATTTAGTTATTACAAAGCATTGGCTGAGCCTATATTACACCCAATAGTTTGTACCACCCACTCCCCCACCCCTATGTTGCCCCTCCCTCACTTCCCGTTGGTAACTGCTAGTTTGTTCTCTCTATATATGAGTCTGCTTCTTTTATGTTATATTCTCTAGTTTGTTGTATTTTTTAGATGCCACATTTAAGCATCAAAGCATCCATTTTAACTGGCATCAATGACTCTATCCTTACAAACTATCTAAAATCTATGTGAATTGGACAAAGAGTCTTTACTATAAAGGGATATCTATTGCTGAAAGAAATATTTTTCAGAGGCTCATAGTACATAAAGTTCTATTTTACAGTTGAACAATTTGAAAGTTAATGAAATGAGTTGTCTCATGGCAACAGAGTGATAGTGATACAGTTAGTGATAGAGTGAATTGAACATGTTTGGAATATCTTGAATGTCCCTTCATTTTATTAATCAGCAATTAAACATGCATATCTGGAGGCAAGTATCATCATCATTACAAGAAATTCACTGAAAAAAATGGGGTCAGGTGCAACAATGAACAAACAGTTTAACAAAGCAAACAAGTGGCAATAATTGGATTGTTCCTTGTTGCACTAAGAATTCAAGGAGCCTTATATCCCTGCCAATTTTTAAAGTAAGAATTGATAGATGAGAGACATATTTCACCTTCACAGGCAGAAGCAGGTTAAGACAGGGCACCAATAGGAGGCAAGTGAAAGGAAGATTTGAAAGCTCAAATTATAATCACTAGTTTTGATCACACTCCAATCACAGTGGGCGTAAATTAAGCTGTGTGAAAATTGAAAATGTAAAGAATATAATATTTATCGTAAAATTGCCAAGATTTTTTTCAGTCATGCTTTGTGTAAAAGCATTTACAGTATGGTACATCAATATTAATAAATCCAGAAGATAAGTAAGTTTCCCCAAACTGCATCTAATACAATGTTTGACCACCTTAGCTAGAACATGATGTCACAATACCATCACCCAGTGAACAATCCAGGTAGCTATCCAGCCACTTTATCCAACTAATGGCTAAACAAGATAAGCCAGGTTGCAAGGATACGTTGTTCAGTGTGAATTACCCAGATTTCCTTTACTAGAAAAGAGATATTTTTCCTTCCACCAGTTAGCTAGAGCCTGTTTCCTAAAAGAAAAAAATGTATGAAGTAATCAGTTCAGACTACTGTCACTTGACCTTTGTGTACTCATATATGTCCACTTTGTGTTAGTACATGGTCTGAATTTTCTAATAATGGGCCTAAATCCATTATAATGAGGATAGCCAACTGCCTGAGGTGTTGAGGTGGAAGAATGCAGTGAGAGGCATCAGGACTATATGTAAAATCCATTTATAAACCTTGCAGCTGTGTTTATGTGACTGTCTGATCACTGAGATTGGACATTGAAATAAGTAACTATGAATAACTAATTTAAAGCCAAGATCAGATATTGAAATCAAACATTTGCATTTATTATTTTAGATCATACAAATAAAAGATGTTTTCCACCATAGGCAAGGTAAAACATACTCTTACATTTTTCTAAACGTTCAAGTCCAGTGCAAGAGTTTGTGTAATTGACAGGAGAAATATATTCAAAATAACCCAGGATTAAATCATACCTTTATCTTTGACATCTTGGACAATTAATATAACTTTTCTGAAACTTGGTTTTCTCTTTTGGAGAGTATCCCTTGACCTACCTTCTAGGTTTTGCCAGTAATCAAATATGGTAACAGTATTAGTTTTCTGTTGTTGCATTACAAGTTACCACAAACTTAGTGGCTTAAAGCAACACACACATATATTAACTCACAGTTTCTGTGGGTCAGGAATCCAGGCATTACTAAGCTGGATCCTCTGCTTCAGGGTCTTTCACAAGACTACAAAGTGTCACTCAAGGCTGTGATCTCATTTGAGGCTTCAAATGGGCAAGGATCCACATCCAAGCTGATGTGGTTATTTGCAGGATTCACTTCCTTGCAGATTGTTGAACTGAGGGCCCCAGTTCCTTGCCACTTGTTGATTGGAAGCCACTCTCAATTTCTTGACAGATGGGCCTCTCTACATGGCAGCTTGCTTTATCAAAGCCAGCAAGGAAGAGAGTATGTTAGCAAGACAGAAGTTACAACTCTGGTAGCCTAATCACAGAAGTAACATCCCATCACCTTTACTCTAACATATTGATTAGAAGCAAGTTTCTAGGCAAGCCAGCATGGGAGGCTGGGATCACTGCGGCTATCTTAGTGTCTGTTTACCACAGGAATCTAGGAAAAAGTACTAAGCTTTTAGGAACTTGAAATATAAAATTTAAAAATTGTATTTCTGAGAAGTAAAATTGTCTTTACTCAAGCAAAACAGCTCTAAATACCCAAATTTCTGGTAGATCCACTAATATAATTACTTCTTTATTAATATGCACAGTTTGACCTTCATAATCAAGTAGTTCAATATTTTGGACTTGAGGTCAAATAAATATGGGTTGAACCTTTGACTCTATCACTTACTGAAGGTGTAGTCCCTGGCAAGTTACTAAACTCTCAGTTTTAGCCTTGTCATCTGTAATATTTCACTCTGGGTATTTTCATTATTAAATAAGACTTGTTAAGCATTGACCACTATTTTAAAATGTTGTATTATATTTTTAGAAATAGTGATATTATAGTTAGTTACTACTGTTGCTATTACTTTACATACTTGTCACCATAGACTAAGATTTATGATAGCAAAACAAACAAAGGAAAAAACGACCAAAACTCAAATCATTTGCATTTCCCCCACTTCTAAACTTTGATTCCCTTTCTGCTTTCATGTTTAATAACACTTTGACATTTAATATGAAGGTGAAGAATAATATAATACATTTTATATTTTTGATATTTGCATGGGTAATGAGTATGGAAGTAACTTTTTCTGTTAGAGGAACCTATCACAGGCCATTTTATTATAGGTCAAAACTGCTGAGTGCAGACTAGAATGAGTTCCTCTGCTCCCACCCAACCCTCACTATCCTTCAAGGCTGGACCAAAGCCTGACCTCCTTCTTTAGATAGTCATCAACACTTCAGCCCTCAGTGACCTCCTTTCTTTATGAATTTTTTTTAAGTGTACTCAAGCCTATTCTATATCAGGTTCCCACATGTCAGCTTTCTGGTTTTACCTATGTTCACCAAATGAGCTTGATAAATGTGAAATTGTCCTTTTGCTTTGTGCTATAGTTTAAAAGTTCTGGTAATTACATGCTTCTTGAGGAGAAAAACCATTTTGGTTTGTGTTCATATGTTCAATTTTTTTCTGCTGAATTTATTAGAAAATAAATGAGGTATAAATTTGCCTTCTTGACAGTGACTATGAAAAGTAACTGAATTATTTGGTTTAGAAGTACTAATGATTAAAAATGTCAACTTCAATGTTGCATTAATGTAGTATTTAAATTGAACTCTTTATAAAATTTAATCATGGCATCATGTGGATTGGCAAGTTCAGGAGCAAAGGGGTCACTTGGAATTTAAACTGATATGTGTTTGGCAGGACGCACAATGCTTTTCCAATGTATGTTGAATTCTCCTTTAAACTCCAAGCTGACACATATTCTACATGTCTGAAAACTGAGCTTGAATCCCACAGTTTTTTGGAAATAAGAACTGTTTTAGTTCTGCATCTTATAGTGACTATAAGGCACACCTGGGAAGAAGACAGTGACACACAGCCTAACACTGGATTTCTCCTGTCGATGAATTGAATCACTGCCCTAGAGCCTCTGGGTGCAGCTTCTACCTCAACACTCAGCTTCTTGCACTCCAAAGGCAGTTGTGCAACAGGGTTTTACTCGCTAGACATCATGATCAGAAATACAAGTAGATAACAGAGAACATAGCTTGTAGAGCTGAATCAACCAACACATTTTCTGGTTATATGAGATTGAAAAGATTTCAAAGTTAAGATTACATCCAGATAAACCCTACCAACCAGTTTCCCACAAACAAAATAGTAATAGCTAGTGCAAGAGGTGACTTAAGTTTGCTGTTTAGGTCCATTCTTTTTTTTTTTTTTTTTTTTAAAGAAGATGTTGCGGGTAGGAGTTTATTAATTAATTAATTTATTTTTGCTGTGTTGGGTTTTCATTTCTGTGCAAGGGCTTTCTCTAGTCGTGGCAAGTGGGGGCCACTTTTCATTGTGGTGTGCGGGCCTCTCAGTATCGCGGCCTCTCTTGTTGCGGAGCACAGGCTCCAGACGCGCAGGCTCAGTAGTTGTGGCTCACGGGCCTAGTTGCTCCGTGGCATGTGGGATCCTCCCAGACCAGGGCTCGAACCCGTGTGCAGGCAGATTCTCAACCCCTGCGCCACCAGGGAAGCCCTAGGTCCATTCTTTAAAAATCAATTTTGAAATGTATTAAAAGATCTGGTGAAAGTATTTCCAACTGTTAAGACAAAAGATGTCATAGTGACAGTCTTCTGGCACCTTAGAGACAGGCAGTAGGTGTTTATTAGAAAAAAATAATTTTATTTTATTAAGGATTCAACCTCTGCTCCTTTATAAGGGTGACCTTTAATAGTTCTTAATGGTATGATATAGCTCATACTGTACTAAGAGTTGATTACTTCCATTACTGTGCTCATCACTATGGAGAATAAAAGGAAGTAAAAGCCAGGGTCCCTGACCTCTAGTTGCTTATTGTATTATTGGTGAATCAAGACACTTCATCATTTATTACTTTTTTTAAATGTTCCCTGCATTTTCTTCAGCCTTTTAAAACATTCTCTATTTTCTCATCTTACTCAACAAGCAGTGTAGAAAGAGCTGTGTCAGAATGCCTCAACTGTGTTTTCAAATCCAGTACTTACCAGTCTCTGTAAGCATAAGAGGACTACTATGTTAGGTGAACAAAGGGTGCAAATATTTTAAGAATTCCTAAATGGAGGAGAACATTGAGATTTAGGATGGTATGAAAATCTCAGTGTTTATGGAGTTGTTGAGCAGAAGAAAGGGAGGAGTTCATATAGCAAATCCCTTATCATTTTGCAAGTGAGAAAACTAAGTTCAAATAGAGCAAATAATGGCTACGAATCACCCACTGAGTCAAAGCGCCCCAGGACTAGACACCCAATCCCCTGTCACTCATCCAATATTCATTTTAATGCATTAGATTGCTTCAAATGGCAGAAGTGGATTTTTAACCAGGTATAGACTGCGGCTGGTTTTTCAATTACTATATACCAAAGTAAACAAGGAGTTGGTCTCATATGTGAATATTTTTCCCTCTGCCATTTTACTGAAAGTGACCTTTGCTAAACTGAACCAACTTCACTCTAACTTAGATGCCATCTTGTGACCACTAACATATTTCCTTATTCTAGTGGGTCAACTGAAGCATGGAGTGCAATCAAGTGTATAGTCTGAAGCTTTAACCTATGCCAGTTCACTGTTTCAACATGTTTAAACTAACTGGATTATAAGCTCAGTGAGGCAGTGGCTTGCATCACTTGCCCTCTTTATCTTTAAATCAAGCACAGTGCTGGCATATAATAGGTATTCACTAAATATGGGTTAAATATATAGTTTAATGAAATATCTGTCTCATCACCACAGTGATTTAAGATGAATTGCTTTGCCTTTGTGCTATTTTCTTTACTATTCAATGTCAATAGCTGGGATATGTCCCAAAGTTGGTATTCAGAATGAAAGTCTCTGGGATTTTCTCTTGGGCAGGATAAAAGCACAACATACCATATCTAGGATTAAATATGTAACAACTTACCTTCTATTACAAATGGAAAGTTTGAGTCAAAGAGATTATTTGAATTTACAGAAATTATGAAATTGATGGAGATAAAAGGAGAATTACATTTATATTATTTGCCTTCTCATGTCTTTACTTAGACTACATTAGCAACATTGATAAACATGCTGCAATGCCAAACCTGACCCAGGCTCCAGAGAGAAACCCTCAGTACATGTATATTAATTAATTGAAAATATAGCACAGCATTATTTACCATGATAATTTCAACATTTCTCAGACAAGTCTATTGCAAAAATAGATTTTGTTATTTCTCACTTTTACTTTCCTTCTTTTCATTCTTTTTATAACCACCAAATTCCTGGAAAATGTCTACCCCCTTGTTATCTTTTGAAAGTGTACATAGCTTCCAATTAAACCCAGTGGTTATTTTTCTTCCATTGGGCCTTTCCCATTCATTACAGCTGAAGCTTTTTCTTCCTACTTTCATACTGTAGAACTTACTGGCTCATTCTACACATTTCACATGTATTATTATCCTATATTATTAAGTAACTTTTCTATTTATATATGACATGTTTTCCTCAACAACCTGTAGGGCAATTACCCCAATTCTGCTTAAGCCTAAGGCAGGTGAAGTTATTGTTGATTATATCTAGTGTTAAATTTTTTAAGGCATGAAATTATGATTACATGGAATTATATTTTTATGCAAATAACTTAGATTCTCTTGAGAAGTCATTTACACTTATTTTATAAGACTCAAATGAGACAATACGATAGAGTGAGAAGTAAACTAGATCTAAAGTGAAGAAACCCGATTTTTAAAAATCTCTAATTATAGTTGTGGCTTGTACTTTGTTTGAACATCTGCTATTTATCTGAGAACACCCAGATAAAAGACAGTAGTGGGGCCAGGTAAAAATATATCATAAAATATGGTGTTTTAGGCTTACTATAGTAGAACATGTAAGAGATACCTAATGTTCTACTTAAAAACAGAGAACCAGAAGAATATCCCTGAACGAAGTCCTAAAAAGCACATAGAAATGAACTGGGAGAATAATGGGAGGTCAAAGCATTTTGGCTAAAGGTATATATATTACCAAGGGCTTGGTGGCATGAAAAACAAGGAAAATCTGCAGAGAACTGAATATGTTTTCATAACCAAATTGGGTGAGGGGTTGTGGGAAAGAAAGGGGGTGTAGTGAAATGAATCTGGAGTGGTTCACAGTACACTTGGGAAAAATAAAAAAGAAATATTATTTCATCTTATAGACTATGATGAGTCATTTAAGAATTTATATTCTATTTAAATATTCTAAAGTCTATTTAAACTATTCTAATACTGACACCAATACAGATGGGTAGGTTTAGGGATGATGCAGTTGAAAGTGATTGGGAAATATAAAGCAATGACTGGCTTCAAAATCCTCTCCAGAACTAAGAAGAGAAAATTTCCTCACCAACCTGTGGGACAAGTGCCTCTCTTACTCCTCTGCCTGGATCTTCCTTTGGAAAACCATTTTTTAAAGGACTTTTATCTCACTCTAAAAGGAAGATGATACCCAGACAGAAAGTTTATAAGCTCATCAAACTCTAGGTCTGTTTTGTCAGTTGTGAGGTTGGGAGTCTACATTAGATTTCTGATGCCTAGGAAGGCTTTGATTTGCAGAAGTTGTTTTATTCCTTTACAGATCTTGGACTATACTTTGAGAAATAAGTGCACTTATCACATTTATGACACTTTATTCGCAGTCCTTGTCAGTGATTAAGCACTCAATTGTTTCTCTGTAGGACTGTGATTTGCTTTGTGATAATCTCCTCTATAACATGCTTTCCAGAGGCCCATCATGAAGAAAAGAAAGAATAGTTGGTAAAATACACAATTTAATTTAATTTCTAATTATGTACCCTCCTGTCTGATTTCCAGATAACTTAAAAGGAGCTATGCTGAGGGCACAAGAATGAATAATTAGGGAGTCGTATATTCAAATTAGATTATATTGTCTCCAATATTTAATTTGTATTTCTCACAACGCCTAATACAATAATGGGCTCTTAATATCATTTTTCATAGACTATTTCACTGAATGCCTGTTATGTTCCAGTTGACTCAACAAGCCTACTTAGGCTCCACAACAACCTACATGGTAATACTCCTTATTTTATAGGAGAATAAGTCTTAGAGATCACTCAAATGATAAAAGTTTAACTGCAAAATCAAGACTTGGAAAAAATTTTTACTTAAATAGGAGACACATTTATGTAACATTCTTAAAATCAGAATAGCCAACCATAGGCCAGCAGGGTTAGATCCAAGGTGCTAGCAACACAGGCTACTTATACCTTACTTTTCCACTATCCTCTAGGACATTGTTTTTCTCTTCATGGTCAAAGATGGATCACCACCACCTTATCTGGGTCCACATTCAAACTAACAGGAAAGAGGAAGCAGAGGGCACACTCTTTCCCTTTAAGAAAACCATGTGGAAGTTGTAGACATCACTTCTACCCCACTGGCTAGGATTTAGCCACAGAACTATTCCTCAGTATGAAGAATGTTGGGAAATGTCATATTTAGCTGACAGTAGGAAAAACTAGATATTTGATGTTAACAAACAGCCTAAACTATGAATTTGTGGAGTAAGGATTTAACACTTTCCACCATTCCAAAGCTTATGCCTTAAATTAGGGGTCAGTAAACTATGGCCATGGGCCAAATCTGCCCAGGCTTCTGTTTTTATAAAGAAGGTTGGTTTGCAACTCAACCATAACCATTCTTTATGTATTATCTAGAGTTGCTTTTTTCCTTACAGAGGCATAGTTGACTAATTGCAACAGAGACTGTGTGATCCACTAAGCCTAAAATACTTACATCTGGCCGTTTATAGAAAAGTTTGCCATCCTGCTCTAAACTACTGGTTTAACTTTGTTTGTTTCCTTTAGTCCACCACCCTCACATATATCTAGTCTCCACCTTCTACTATGCTGTACTATGCATTGAGTAGAGGAGTTTTTTGACTTCTCTTGTACTAATGCAAAATTAGTACAAGGAGAAAGTAGTGCAAAATGATGAGTGAAAGCAAATAACTCAAAAGGGAGATTTTTAAAAGAACAAAGGAAAAGAGAGGATAAGAAAGAGAAGGAAGAAAGGAAGTAAAGATGAATAAAATAATGGAAATAAAGTGAAAACATAAAATATTGAAAGTGGAAGAGGCAGAACGAATAAAGAAAAATCTTTTGTGAGACCCACCTGCAAAACAACCCTTAAATCCAAACACCCTTTATTTAATAATTCCTATACAGACTTTGTAATCTTTCTTTTCTGAACTTACTTCTTTATCAAGAATGCAAGAGACCCTCTGCCCTTGGCCCCTCACCCCTTCATTCTGGCTCAACTTTTGTGTGCTCACTCCAAATTTTCCTTACTTACTCCACTCCAAACTACCACTTTATACTTACATCTTATTTGGAGCATTTAGGCTTTCTTTTTATTGCAGCATCACTACACCTTGGGGCTCTTTCTTACCCACATGTTTTAAGAATGGAAAGATTTGTTCTCCTTCTGACACTAATCAAATCCTTGTTTTATTGCACTTCACTTTATTGCACTTGGCAGATATTGCATTTTTTATAAATTGAAAGTTTGGGGCAACACTGCATCCTGCAAGTCTATCTGTGCCATTTCTCCAACAACATTTGCTCACTTTGTGTCTCTGTCTCACATTTTGGTAATTATCACAATATTTTAAACTTTTTCATTATGATTATAGTTGTTATGGTGACCTGTGATCAGTGATCTTTGATGTTACTATTGTAATTAACCTCACACCATGCCCATATAAGATGGCAAACTTAATGAATAAATGCTGTGTGTGTTCTGACTACTCTACCCACTGGTCCTTCTCTCATCTCTCTCCCTCTCCTCAGGCCTCACTATTCCCTGAGATACAACAATATTGAAATTAGGCCAGTTAATAGTCCTACAATAGCCTGTAGATGTTCAAGTGAAAGAAAGAGTCACGCATCTCTTACTTTAAATCAAAAGCTAGAAATGATTAAGCTTAGTGAGGAAGGAATGTCAAAAACCAAGACAAGCCAAAAGCTAGGCCTCTTGTACCAAATAGTTAGCCAAGCTATGAATGCAAGGGAAAAGTTCCTGAGGGAAATTAGCGTGCTGCTCCAATGAACACAAGAATGATAAGAAAGCAAAACAGCCTCACTGCTGACATGGAGAAACTTGTACTGGTCTGGATAGAAGATCAATATAGCCACAACATTCTCCTGCTGAAGCCTAATCCTGAACAAGTCCCTAACTCTCTTCAATTCTATGAAGGCTAAGAGAGGTGAGGAAGTTTCAGAAGAAAAGTTGAAGCTAGCAGAGGTTGGTTCATGAGGTTTAAGGAAAGAAGCCATCTCCATAACATCAAAGTGCAAGATATAGCTGCAAGTCCTGATGTAGGAGCTGCAGCAAGTTATCAGAAGATTTAGCTAAGATAATTCATGATGGTGGCTACACTAAACAACAAATTTTGAATGTAGACAAAACAGCTTTCTATTGGATGAAGATGCCATCTAGGACTTTCATAGCTAGAGAGGAGAAGTCAATGCCTGGATTCAAAGCTTCAAAAAACAGACTGACTCTCTTGTTAGGGGCTAATGCAACTGGTGACTTTTAAGTTGAAACCAGTGATTATTTACCATTCCAAAAATCCTAAGGTCCCTAAGAATTATGCTGAATCAATTCTGCCTGTGTTCTATAAATGGAACAACAAAGCCTGATGACAGCACATCTGTTTGCAACATACTGAATATGTTAAGCCTGCTTACTGAATATGTTAAGCCTGCTGTTAAGATCTACTAATCAGAAAAAAATATTTCTTTCAAAATTTTATCAGTCATTGACAATGCATCTGTTCACCCAAGAACTCTGATGGAGATGTATGATGAATTAATGCTGTTTTCATGCCTGCTAACACAACATCCATTTTGCAACCCTTGGATCAAGGAGTCATTTTGGATTTCAAGTCTTTTTATTTAAGAAATACATTCCCTAAGGCTATAGCTTCCATAGATGGTGATTCTTCTGATGGATCTGGGTAAAGTAAATTAAAAACTTGGAAAGGATTTGCTATTCTAGATGCTATTAGGAACACTTGTGATTCATGGGAAGATGTCAAAGTATCAACATTGACAGGAGTTTGGAAGAAGTTGATTCTAATCCTCGTAAATGATTTTGAAGGGTTCAAGACTTCAGTGGAGGAAGTAACTGCAAATGCATGCAATGGAAATAGCAAGAGAACCAGAATTAGAAGTGGAAACTGAAGATGTGACTGATTTGCTGAAATCCCATGATAAAACTTGAATGGACAAGGAGTTGTTTCTTATGGATGAGCAAAGAAATTTGTTTCTTGAGATGGAATTTACCTTTGGTGAATATCCTGTGAAGATTGTTGAAATGACAACAAAGGGTTTAGAATATTACATAGACTTAGTTGATAAAGCAGTGACAGGGTTTGAGATGATTGACTCCAATTCTGAAAGAAGTTCTACAGTGGGTAAAATGCTATCAAACAGCATTGCATGCTGCAGAGAACTTGTTCATGAAGGGAAGAGTCAATTGATGTGGCCAACCTTATTGTTGTCTTATTTTAGGAGATTTCCAAAGCCACCCAAACTTTATCAGCCATCAACATATAGAGGCAGGACCAGCAAAAAGATTATGACTTGCTGAAGGCTCATATCATGATTAGCATTTTTAAGAATGACGTGTTTTTAAATTAAGGTATGTACATTGTTGTTTTTTAGACATAATGCTATTTGCACTTTTAATAGATTACAGAATAGTGCCAACATAACTTTTATTTGCACTGGGAAACAAAAAAATTGTGTGACTCTCTTTATTGCAATATTCTCTTTATTGTGGTGGTCTGGAACTGAACCTGTGTATCTTCTAGGTATGCCTGTGTCAGGCATAGATCCGAGAGTACCAGGCAACTTGACTTTGAAGGTGAAAGCCAGGGATGAAGGCAAATGGGGGTTACATCGATCATCAATTCTATAAATAGACAGAAAATTGCAGGTTGCATCATTTCTTGGATTCCTACCTCTTGAAGCAATAAACCACCAATGAAATATACTATTTGGAAAAAGAAGATAAATAACAGCAGCTCATTTCAGTCAAGAGAGGAAATGCTGAGTGTATTGATGATTGGAACTGAGTAATTTGGTGGAGTATTAGTATTGTGGGCAGTATTTTCAGTTGGAATTAAGTTCAGATTGAGTCTTCTTATTTAACAGATAGTGTAAGACTGATGGACTCTAAGAATTTAATAAGTAAAACTCATCCTTGCTCTCACTTTCTGCATGTGTTAGTAATTTAGAAAACAATGCATAATTTGAGCAGATCCTATATAAACAACTATTTGCATATTATGAGTAGTACAGCAGTAGGTGATCCATTTCAAACCCTAAATCATGATCAAGTATGCTTGGAAGTAAACAGTATTTTTGTTTTTACCAGATCTTCATTTTATGCCATTTCTTAGGACTTCTATTTAATTACATGTATATTTTGCACATGTGAATCAAGCAAGTCTGATTAAGTCTCCTGGATAATTACTTCCTTAACGCCATAAAAAAATCTTTAAGTATGAAACAGGCTTACATTTTTTTTTATTATGGTAAAATACACATAACAAAAAATTTACCATTTTAACCACTGTTAAGTGTATAGTTTAGTGGCATTAAATACATTCACATTGTTGTGCAACCATCCCCACCATGCATTTCCAGAACTTTTTTATCTTCACAAACTGAAACTTTATACACATCAAACAGTAACTGCTCATTCTCCATTCCCAGCTCCTGGTGACTAACATTCTACTTTCTGTTTTTATGAATTTGACAAATTTAGATACCTCATATAAGTAGAATCATACCTATTTATGTCCTTTTGTCTCTGGCTTATTTCATTTAGCATAATGTCTTCAAGATTCATCCATGTTGTAGCAAATATAAGATTTTTCTCTTTTTTTAAGGCTGAATAATATTCCATCATGTATATATACCACAATTTATTTATCCATTCATCTGTTAGTGGACATTTAAATAACTTCCACCTTTGGATATTGCCAATGGTTTCTATGCACATGAATGTACAAATATCTGTTCAAGTCCTCACTTTCAATTATTTTAGGTATAAACCCAGAAGTAGAATTACTGGGTCATATGATAATTCTATATTTCATATTTTGAGGAACCATGATACTGTTTTCCACAGAGGGTGTACCATTTATGCTTCTACCAGCAATGCACAAGTATTCCAATTTCTCCATATCCTCACTGACACTTATCATTTATTGCTTTTTTGATAACCATCCTACTGATTGTAATGTGGTATCTGATTGTGTTTTTAGGATTGCATTTTTAATTGTATGAAGATATAAGATAAATGGTCTTTTCAAACTGAGAGTTCCTCTGTGGACTAACAGAAACATGAGTGTTGCAGACCACCTGATGAGGTACAGAAATAAGATATTATTCCTAAGGACCAGTTGTAACCTTGCAGGAGGTATTTCATCTGGTGGTCAAGAATTAGCTCTATAGTCTTCAGTTCCTTAAATACTACTTCAGCTGGTGTTGTGGATTTTAAGTCCATTTGTAGTGTTATATGGTGTTCAGAAGGTAGGGCAAGGGTTGATAAGTGAGAACTTCAGTTTCATAGATTTAGGCCTGGGAGAACATAAATAAGCCTAAATAATAGAGTTGTCCAGCAGAATAACAGCTGACAGGTTAAATAGGTAATACCTCCTCACCAGAATTATTCAAGGAGAATTCATGAAGAGAATTTAAGAAGAAATTTCTACATTGATTGGTGACTAGCCCCAATAAAATGCCAAAGCTTCTTTCACTTCTCAAATCCTGCATCTTACTTTGAACCATCTGTGTTGTATTCCAAAAGATGAGCCCTAACCTTAAAAAAAGTCTACCTTTATACCTGTGACACACATTTCAATGGTATAGCGTGCACATGTCTACATTATTTCTGTAAAATAGGAACAATGCTATGTGCACAACTCTATGCCCCTAAGAGAAAATCCTTACCAATTTACAGACCGATAAAATGAACACCAGTAAACTTCTGTTCTCCAGTGATGCCTGTGGAAGAATCTATTAAGTTTAAAACAATCATTTTAAAAATCATGAACAAGGTACCCTAACCTATATGAAATATAACATAGTATGTGTTCCTTACTAAAGTACTGCCCTGTAGAGTCCTTTGAAAGCATTGAACACTACACTGAATATAAGAAAAATTCCATTTTCAGAACATTCAAGTTGCTGTCTGAATTTGGCTCTGTAAATGGTGTTCCTTGGCTCAAGCTAAACACTCAGTCAGATGCAGGGGACATTAGAAATGTCCCCTGCATCTGATCTCACAGATTATGCCCAATACTATAAATTGTTGTTGAGTTATAATGTTCACTTACTCTGCTTTATTAGATAGGAAATGATCATCTTTGCTCAGGCTATAATTGCCTTTATCAAATTTGACCACTTGAAAACAATTGATGAGAGATCTCTTTTGCTTGTAGGGTGTGACAAATTTTATTCAGAAAGCCTATCTACTCCACCAGAGCAAAAATTTTATGGGAGGAATGGCTGCAGTTGACACACTCTAAGTTGCTTTCTCAGAACCACAAAAGCAGGTAATTATACACATGGGTTGAAATTGTCTCATGCTCATTTGCAGTTAGGCTAAAAATATCCATTTTTGTGTGCAAAATATGACCATACATGCCCTATGAGCATTTGTTCAATTTTTTAAACATGGTATTTCAGAATATAAGGGCAGATGTCATACATTATTTGTAATAGAAAAGTAAATACATTTTCTGTAATATGGCCAAATTATCTATTCAGAAGTTTGAATTATGTAGGTTTTAGCCCAAACAAATGAAAGACACTGTACACATTTCTTACAAATTTCCATTTTAAATAATGCTCTTTGTATTTTTTCCTAAGGCTGCTATAACAAATTACCAGAGACAAGGTGGCTTAAAAAACCCCAGAAACTTATTCTCTAACAATTTTGGAGGTCAGAAGTCTGAATCAATGTGTCAGTAGGGCTGCTCTCCCTCAAAGGCTCTAGAGGAAAACACTTTCTTGCCTCTTCCAACTTCCAGTGGCTCCAGATGTTCCTTGGCTTAGGGCTGCATAACTCCAGTCTCTGCATCCATCATCACATGGTTTGCTTCTCTGTGTCCCAAATCTCCCTGTACTTTTCTCTTATAAGGTTTTAGAAGGACACCTGTCACCTAAATCTAGTGAGATTTCATCTCAAGATCCTTAACTTACTTCCATCTGCAAAGTGCCTTTTTCAAGTAAGGTCAGATTCACAGGATCCAGGTATTAGAAAATGGACATATCTGTTTGTTTGTTAGTTTTAGTGGGAATGGAGGCACCAGTCAACTCCCAACACCATATTCTTCTGAAATGTTTTAAGAGTTGTTCCATGTTAGGGTTATTATCCATATAAAAGACGAACTTTAAAAAAAAATCAGTTATGTCAGTCTGATCTATAAGCTGTGAGGAATCAAATCAGATTTAAGATGAGGTTTATCAGTTAGGTGAAATGAAATAGTCAATGTGAGAGAATCATGAGGAGCTAAAGCATGCAAGGATACAAAGTGGAATTATTATGTCTTCACTTTGTTTGCGATAGTCCCTCTAGCTTGATAAGAAAATAAGAGGGGGAAATAATACTCTATTAACTATAACATTCAAATAACTGGCTTAGACAAATAAATTAGGTGAGGTGATAAACTTCATTTAAAATATGCACTATATGGAAGCATCATTGACTCTTCAATCCCTTAAAGTATTAATAATAGTTAGTGTCCATAAGCATTAATTCACATTGTCTGCATTAATTTTTCTCAAACAAAAATAAATGGCTTAACTCTCTTCAAAAATTATATTTAAATTGTCATTAAATTTCAACTCTTCTGTAATGATGCTATATTGCTTGCATAATGAAAAAATATGTTTTGAAAAAAATTTCAAATTATGCTGCCTTTTGTCAAATACATAGTTTCTTTTAGGTTAGATTCTTCTAAGAGACTCTAACTGCAGTGATTTGGAACATGTGTAAGTTGTTCTGTATACTATGGCAACTTGGAACTGCTTAATTCAGAATATTTTATTGCTCTTAATACAGGTAAATAAAGTTTAAAATTAAAGGGGTGGGCATTTTCAGTAATCAAGGGAAATTAATTTGTAATCTACACATTTGTATTAAAGTATAGACTATATATAATAATATTATCTTGGTTAAATGGCTTACGTATAATGTAAAGTCCATCTCTAGAAGCCCTTATCTGTTTACTTAGTTGACCTTTATTTCTTAAATATTTTGACACTTTTTCCTCCTGTGTTTTCCTACCCAGAGTCTAAAAATTTGCCCATTCGTAGAGACTAACATCCTCATATGCTCCTCCATGTCTTTTGCTTACATTTAGCCTAACACTTTGAGTATATTTCACATTCTGAATGATTTGGTGACCACTATGTCCTGCTTCTATACTAGTCAACCCTATCTTCAGTGTGGGATGCAGGCAGGTATAACAATCCTCTCTCTCTCTCTCTCTCTCTCTCTCTCTCTCTCTCCCCCTCTCTCTCTTTCTCTCTTCCTGGAAGCAAATGCCCTTTATTCTACCTCTAGTACTCTAAACCTTTGAGGTCTGACAGAGAATTTGATGATTCTCCAAAATATTCACCATTATATATCATAGAAAAATTATTCTAATTGTAAAAAGGCAAAGTTACTAGAGAAAAAGACAATAGTAATGTTTGTGTATTTATGTGTCAGCGTGTAATTCACTTCCGTAGATTCAAAGGCCAAGTGCAGCCCTACAGTCTGATATAGGGATTGGTTGGATAATCACATTGCCTATTACCTCCAAATTTTTCTATAAAGTTCCATTTTGGAGGGAAAGTCCTTACTGAAAAGTGAATACAATTAATTAGAGATCATCTAATTCAACTTCTTTTGAAAGCTAAGTAAAAGCCTAAAAGATAAGAGGATATATATGACCCCGGTATTTTAAAACATCATTTCTGAATCACGTGAGTAAAGTAAATGAATGTGCTAATAATGACCATCTCCTTTCTTCTTATCATCCCTATGTATCAAGAGCAGTAGGAAGAAAAAAGAAGCCAGCATCCTCCAATAGCACTGTTGATTAATGATCATTCTTAATTCTGATTCTTGTTTCCATATGCTCATAAATTAAGATTACATTATTTTGAAATCTTCAAATATGTAATACTTTATAGAATCTCAGAAATCAAGCTTTGGGGATTATTTATTTATTTATTTGCTTATTAAGAGAGACCAAGCAATGGTAACAGATATTCCTACAATATAAACCTTTTACATGCTGATTTTTTTCAGTCACTTTGACAGCTGATATTCTATTTCCGTGTCTGTTCTTTATTATGCTTCAGGAAATATGAACTCTATCAAGACTGAACTATGTGGTTGTCTCCTCACCTAACTTATTAGTTGAATTATAAAGGATGTAGCTATGATTTGCACATAAGTTTTATGACTGTAACATGGTAAGCCAGGTTTGGTTTCCATTAATGATCTCCTGAATTTAGATCTATGTCTCTGGCGCTTTCTCAAGTGATGACAAAATCAAATAGAGTGCACACAGAAGCAGGCATCAGTGAAGCTAGTGGATACCTTTAACACTTGCCTGAAGAAATATTTTATCATATTGGAAAGACACATAAAAATTTATTTTTAAAGTGTATATCAATGAAATCTGCCTAATATTTAAATATGAAATAATAGTAACTGAACAAAGCAGATTCAGTATTTTTTGTACTTATTAGAAGTAAACAATTTAAAACCTCTGTGTCATGAGACTATATAATTTTCATTCATAATGAGATCATCTTGTCCAAATAGTACATTTAAACCTTAAGTCTGTGCTACTGCATTCTTGTAGCTCTTCTCTTCTCTCTTCTTTTTTTATATTCAAAAATCTATAGCACCTTTATTTCTGAAAAATTTTTTCTTTCCATTTTGATTACGTTGTCTTCCTTTCCTCTCTCCCTTTCACTAACAAATATTTGTAAAATGTTGTTTTATGTCAGGTACTCTGACAGACTCTTTGGAAATAATAAAGTATGGTCCTTACTATCAAGAAGTCAACCACTGACAACCCTAGAGGAGTAGGTAAACACCAATCATCTTTCTAGTTCTCATTGACAGAACACACACACACACACACACACACACACAGAGGGACACTCTACTTTGGGGATGGGGATTCTAATTCTGGGAAGTGACATAAAATTACAAACACAAAATTAAGTACAGAGCCTTGAAAAGATGTGAGCACGTGATAGCCCTGAAGCCTAACATTTTCAGCTTCCAGGTCAATCCACCTCTACTTGTATAAGCCAGGGTGAGTGAGTGTGTGTGTGTATGTGTGTGTGTGTGTTGCTAAATCCAGGCCTTCTTAGGAGAAACAACAATAATTATAGTGCTGAAATTCTCTTAGATGTGATATAGTATGTTGAATGAACTCTTAGGAACTATAAGCTACACTGTTGTACATTAAATATGGCACCTGATCAAATAGTTCTAGAGTAAGCACACTCCATTAATTTTTCTCTTTCAGCCCCTTTCAGCTAATAATTTAAGAAAAAAATTTCTCAACATTATTTTCACTCCTATCCTAACCAAGGCACTTGACATGCCCTTGTAGATGTCTTAAAGCTGCTATAACAAGTACCACAGACTGGAAGCTTAAATAATAGGAATCCATTTTCTCACAATTCTGGAGGCTAGAAGTCTGAGATCAAAGTGACTGCAGGTTTCCTTTAAGGCCTCTCTTCTTGACCTATAGACGAGCATCTTCTTATGTCTTTACATAGTGTTCCTTCTGTCTTCTGTGTCCTAATTTCTTCTTCTTATGAGGACATGAATCATATTGGACCAAGGCCCAACATAAGACCTCACTTTAACTTAATTACTTCTTTAAAAACCTTATCTCCAAATACAGTCACATTCTTAGGTCCTAGAGGTTAGGACTTAAACATGAGTACTGGAGCCCATATCACTCTACTACATTGGGAACAGTTCCCTACTAAAACACCCTTCTCATACCAGACACAAGACCCGAATCCTGACCCTTCATTATCCCAAATTTTACCCATAATTAATTTCAGTTTTCTGAGATCCTGAGAGCTCTTAAGCAGTGATAGTTTTTTATTTTTTTGAATGCCATTAAATTTATTTTATTTTTATAAGTATTAATATTTTTGTGACATTCACTCTTTTTACCTAGGAGATTTGCATTTTATCTTGTCTTCAGGTCTTGCATTAAGTTATTTGAAACTTTTGCAGTTTTTTCACATTTACAGTTTCTCCTTTAATTTTTTTTTATATAGAAAAAAAAAATCGATAAACTAATCCCTCCAGCTGTATCAACCTAGCTAAGAGTTTTAGGAAGAAATGCTAATGACAAGAACCTCAGGAACTGTAAAAGAGTTGGTAGGAAACATTACTTGTCTAGGGGTCAGTTATAACTACTCAAATTCTGCTATATAGGAAACAATTTACATCACTAAATATAAAAGGCCAACTCTTCTCTCATTAAAATGGAGAAGTCACCAATCCAAAACGATGCCTAGATGAGTAAATAAATTAAAATTCTGGCTAAAAAGCATGGAAGAATATTAGATATCATAAATATTTATGCATTATAGCTTATTTATTCCCGGCTCTGTAATTATTTCAGTTTAAAAACTGCATTTCCAGCTGCCCTTTCTATAATAAGGTAGAAGATGAATACCCTCCAAGGACAATATTAAGGCTTAATTACAAGTTATAAAACATGCTTCCAGGTGAAGTCACAATACTCATCTCTCTTCTCATTAGTGACAAATTATTGATATACTTCAAAGCGATGTTATGACAACGTCCTCAAGATCATGCCTAAATTATTTCTATGAAAAATATATTTATGAACATACCATTTTAAGACTATATTACATGGCTACAAATTGGAAAAGTCTATATATATGTATGCATACACCTGTGTATATAGGTATGTTTTCCAATTATCATTAGAATTATCTGATGGGATGCTTTGATTTTTCTTGTAGAGTATGGTGAACACTCTGGATTGGGTAACTTAGCCATCATTTCATTCTTTTTCAAAGAGTAAATTAGGTTCTATGTATTAAGTGGTTCTAACTATAAATTTGTCCAGAATTTGAAAGGTAGAGGTACATGAAAAGAAAAGGCCTTCTACTTGCTCTTTTGGACATGTTTTGATTTTTCCTTCTTGTAAGAAAAATTTTGTTAACATGAAGATTCTCTGCAACTACATTCCATCTTTCTGGGTATCATAAGATAGGTAGAGTAGTAGCAACGGTTTTTTGATTAAATTCTGTATTGCAGTTATGAGCATAGACTTTTTTCAAGAAATCAAATTGGTGGTCAGAGTTGCTTCCCCGGTGGGTCAGTTCTGGAAGACATTCATGGAGTTTGAGGCTAAGAGTCTCTTCCTCTAGTCCTTCCAATAATTTTGTACAATAATTAGCCAAAGTCCCTAATCCTTTGTTTGATAAATTTATTCCTGCCATGTTTAGACCTCACTCCATGCAGCGTTTTATTGTTATTATTGTTCTTAAAATTTCTTAATGCTATGTTTTATTTTAGCAAGTTGATCTCAAGTTTCCTAAGGGCTAATCTCTGCCACTTCTTATTTCCTTTAGATAAATAACTAGGCTCAGATTCAAGTGTACTCTAAATATACAGGTAGAAACTCTTACCCAGGAGGTAAAAGCTAACACACCAAAGTAATTATAAAATGTTTCTAATTAATACAGGAAGTAACCTGATAACTGTACAAAAATAATTTTAATGGTTCTAGAACACGTAAAAAGAACTTTAAGCCAAATGCATTAGTATGGGTACACTTGCCACAGATTCTGTGAGAGTCTAACACATTGCTCTGCTGTTTGGCAAGAAATATGGACTCAGTGGTGTACTACACTAAATGAAGTAGAGATTTGAGAAATCCAATTGTACAATGAAAAGAAAAGCATCCAAAGTTAGGCTCAGAACCTCGTTGAAGGGATTTATTTTGTGCTCATATATTTGTTAAATATGTCATCAAGATGATCCAGAAGTCACTCCCTTCAGCAAGATTTTGTTGCTGTAGCTATCCTCAGCAAGATGGAAACAAAAGGTCTGAATATTACTATTGAAATGGAATATTTGATTACAAACAAGGTTATTTAATCCCAGAATTACAGGGGACAAGTATTAGCACTTAACCACCACTAACTAATGAGTCTGATCATCATAATTGGTATCTGGGAGACAGTGGTAAATATAATACCTTTACATGCAGTCATTTTTGCTCTTACCTAACTGATCATGTTTTCACTAGGATTGAAATATGTGATAAGCCTACTAAGGGGATGCTTGATTGTAAAACTAAAAATATGAAATTCAAATTCAGTTTTGAACTGAGTCCTGACTTGAGTCACTACAATGAGTAATCAAAGACTTTGATCTAATTATTAGATCTGAATCATTTCACAGAATTGGCCCCTGGAGTGATGGGGAATCTGGATATCTTGATTAAAAAAAGCACACTTTTAAACTGCCATAAATATATTCTTTAATTTTTCTACCAACATTCCCTAAATTGGTCCAAGTCCATCTACAAATATGAATGTGTACTGCGGATAAAATAAACAACTGGATGCTGGTTCTGAGTCAATGCCAATTCCCAGGTGTCAGAAATTGTAGTATACTAGTCAGAGGAATACCTTATGGAAGCCAGGTGATAGTGATTTGGCCGAATTAAGGTAACAGAAATGTCTGTGTCTCTTTGAGTTTTATTTTAACTATAGATCATGTCTCCCTGATTCTTAGCATGCTTCATAACTTTTGATCATATTTCAGATATCATTGTACCTTACAGAACTATACAATCTAATATACATATATATATACACACAATATATGTGTATATATATACACACACACATATAAGTGCACATATGTGTATGTGTCAACATTCTTTCCTCTAAGAAGCTAGAATGAGGGACTGGTCATGGTGACCCTATCAGGAGTTGAGCTTGTTTGAGTCTGGGCAGCAGTTTAAGCAGGGCTTTAGAATATAAACACCAGGAAACCAGAGGAAAATCTCTTTGAATTTCAGCTCAGTTCCCAATTTCTTCTACCTCTACTGTGTTAATATCTTTGATTGTACTGAAGTTTGAATTGGATTTGGTTTTCATTGCAACTTCAGTTAGATGGCTTACCTCACTTTTCAAAGGCTTTAAAAATGAGTTCAGGCTTTTTCCTCCAGGAGCGCTATTTAACTAAACATTATGAAACTAACTGATTGACCTTAAAGCAGTTAGAATACAAATAAGTTGGACTTTGAAACTGTAAGGCCACAAGGATGCTAGCTTTAGAATCTGCTAGCTTTAGAATCTCAAGAATATATATGGATCATGAAACTTTGAGACTGAGAAATCAGGGACTGTACAACCTCAAGGCTGAGATTGTGAAAGTACAGGTTAAAAGATAATAGCTGGACTGTGAGACTGCAATACCATATGAGACTTACAGATTGTTGGATGTTGATGGTGTGTGACAGACACAGATTTCACAAGACTGGGAGACTATGAGATCACATGATTCATTCCCACTGTGTAGCCGTGTCCTCAGTCTCCACTTTGTAAAATTCCCATGTAGGAGAATTACTTGACAGAGAGCATTGTCTTGCTTTGGGTGTTACTCTAGATTAAAATACAACACACCTACAACTGATTGTCCAATGTTTTCTAATCTGAGCAAAGAGTATCCTTCTATGGTAGGCTTGCTCTTCTGCCTGCCCAGCACCCAAAATTATCATCTGGCCTCAAGTATAAAAGGTTCTATATTTCTTGCTCATCTAGGAATGGTTTATTCTTATGCAATTCAGTTCTTTTAGATTTCTTCATGTCCATAGCTCTTTAATGGTTTTATGATTTTTAAAAATGATCTGGTTTCTTATTTTGGCAGTATGAAGACTTTCATGTTCATTTATTTCCTAATTGTTACAGACCTGTATGTTTTAATATTTGATAGCTGTGTTAATCAGGGTTTTCCAGTAATACAAGTGTTTTTTTGTTTTGTTTTATTTTTGTCTCTGTTTTCTCATTATTGCTCTTTTATCTTTCCTGAAAAAAAGTTAATATTATTAATAAATGACTAACATGATATATGACAAGAACACTTCATATGATGTTTTAAACATTATTTTGGCACATACCTAGCTGTTCCTAAAACTAAACTTTCTTTGTAACTGAGAGGGGTCTATAAAATAGCAAAAATATCCAGTTAATACACAAACATTCTGGGGACTCATCTTCCCAAGGCAACCTGGGCTGGAAGCCCGATGTGGGGCTTAGACCACTTCTCATTCAGGAGAACCTTTGCAATTGTGATTATACTCCCATTTGTGGGTCATCTATCCAAGGGCATGTGTCTTGACTATACAGTGTATTTGCATCTCTTACCTATCTCATTGTGGTTCCTTCTTATATCTTTAGTTGTAGAATATATTTTCTGCTAATCTTCAAGTCATTCTCATCAATAGTTGCTCTTAAATGGTTAATTTTGGTGTGCCTATGGGGGGACGTGAGCTCAGGGTCTTCCTACTCTTCCATCTTGGCTACTCCTCTCAATTCTGAATGAAGTTATAAATAAACAAGCCTGTACATGCAAACCCATCTTGCCACAAAGAGAATCTCAGACTCTGTAGGCCAGAACAGTCCAGCTGAATCCCCAGCCACTGCATGTGTCTCCACCCCCTAGGAAAGATCAAAGCAGTTCCTAATACTAACAGCTGAGGCCCTCTATTTTTTTTTAATCTATTTTTCTTTATGTTTGTCCAATATTTGCCATTTTTTTTGTCTCCCTTACATGCACGTATGCCAGGGAAAGAATCTGTTGACTATGGTTGTATTTGTCTACCTTGAGACCTTTGCTTTTCTAAAATTTTATTTTATCTGTATGATTTCCCAGATAAAATGCATCCCAATGGTGTAGTTACCACTAGGAACTCAACGTTCTACTAACACTATACAGTACATACTTACAAATATTCTATAGTCCAAACTCACAACAAGAGATTATTATATAAAATAAATGAAGTACATTAAAGGCTGTTAGGGGTGAAATTTTTAAGGAACATTTTATCTCTTTGGTAAAAGTCATTAAACATCATAACAAATACATTTTAATTATTCATGGTAAGTGTGTTCCAGAAAAACACAAGGAATTTATTAATCTATTGATTTGTTCCAAGAAGAAAATCATGATGGTGCCAGACTAATGTAACATATCACTTGCATGGAAATTATAGAGCATGAACCAACAGTGAGATAGGAAGAACATCTGTGATCACCTTCTTAAGAAATGCATTTTAAGAAGCAGACCTGAGACTAGTTCCCTTCACATTTTCATGTACTCTCATATCTTCAGTATGCAGTGATTCTGAAAGCTGAGAATCTAATGTAAATGGTGATTGGCTAGATGAGGCAGTATCACTAGAAGAAAAGGGACCTAGTAGCTAATTTTAGTCAAATACGGAGCTTTATTTTCCTCATCTACGATCATATTTTGTTGCACACATAAAATATTTACACTAACTCCTCTCCAGGACACTCTTTTCCACTAGATACTCTGTTTATCCTCCAAGACTTACCTCCTGTTGCCCCAGGTAATAGTCTCAAAGTTTAAATATAAAATTATATCCCTATTTAAACCAATAATCTCTATGGCTTGAAAGACAAAGACCTAAATCTTTAACATGGTCATAGTTCTAGCCCTTATTTACTTCTCCACCCTCATATCACACCATGTGCCTCTTGGCACCACATACTCCAGCCACATGGGCCTGTTTTTCATTCTTGTAGCGTGTTGAGCTCTGTTCTACCACATAACCACTACCTGTGTTGTTCTGAATCTGAAAAATTCTTACACCACCTCTGCTCTAAGATTCTTCAGACCTCAGCTTAAGTTTTAATCATGTAGGGATGCCCTTCCTGACCTCCAAGTTTAAGTCAGTAATCTCATAAGACTGAGGCTTTACCAGCATAATACATAGCAGTTTGTATTATACATCATTTAGTGATTACTTGGTTATTTTTTCTCTTTTCCTTATAGAAACAGGGTCATATATCTTTGCTCAGCACTGACTCTTTCATGCATAACATGTCTGTTACACATATAAAAAATGTTCAACAAATATGTTTTGAATAAAGAGATGAATGTATTAATTTATACTTTAAAAGGTTTTGCTTAACAAATTCCAAAACAGCACTAGGTGGTAGAGTAAATTTGTTTGCTATATATATAGCTAGGACTTTTTAAAGAAATATCTTTGATTAGTATGCATCTTAAGTAACAAGTGATGAATTGTTATAGTAATGAAAAACAAATGCTTGAGATTTTGGAAAAATCGATAAAAAATAAACAAGAATATGTTATTACTCACGACAACTTTAATAGATGTAGAGGATAGGAATAATGAGTGGCTATGCACCTGGGTATTGGGGCCAATGTAATTTTAATGACAAGATGTTATACCTTAGACTAAGAGATTCAAAATAAAAATTTCCTCATGAATGATAACTTTGTGGAATGAAACTGTCTATATCTGCTGAAGGCAGCATGCTTTTCTCACTTACCAAATTCCTGCAACTCATTCTTGTAAAAAATGAAGGGTCTGGCTCAAAGTCTCAGCATATTGTAGGCCCTTCATAATTTCTGAATTTATCCATTAAACAAATCTAGAGCAAGAGATACGTCATTCTTGTTCTTGATAACAAGCAGATGTTCAGAGCAGCTTGTGTCCAATTATGATACAAATATTTAAAATCTGCATTGAAATACAGTCTTCACTCTTTGTAATCAGAGACAAAGATGAGTGTGCTTTTTCATAGAATTTATTTTAATGATGCTTTAATGGATAGCACAACCTACAATGAATAAATTAAATGCTGACAAGTGGCATAAAATCCAAAGATGAACTATCCTGCCATACTCCACAATGAGGGTTTAGTGGTTGCCTTTTATTCACACTGCTTCTTAATACCACTTAACCACAATGGTCACATCAACCACATATCACCTCCAATGCTTTTCTAAATTATATTATGGAATAAATGGCTTATAGTAGAATCTCTCATAGAAAGTAACAAAATGTTATGGGATAAATTAAGTTACATTGTGGGAATCATATCCATTACCTAGTGATGGGATTTTGGACATGCCACCCCAAAATTTGGCATTTTGGCATATTGAATATTTTAAGCTGAAGGAGTCCGAGAAAAAATGTCAGAAGAAGGAAGGTCATTCTAACTTTCACTCTGCCCTTCTCTTCTGAAGCAGATCATAAGACCCTCATGTGATATATGTCCTCTCTATACCCAGAGGAGAGGAGCATCCTTATCTCTGAAGACAGAAGGATACTGAGAAGAATCTGAACAAACAGGCCTTGCTAAGTTTCCCACAGTTTACTACACCTACCTCATACTCTTTGCCCTATCATATTTCTCCATGACTGTCCATTCTTTGTCAAACTTAGCATTAAAATACTCAGGTTTAACTGTTTCTTTGGATCTTTATTTCCTTGTGAAAGCTCCCATGTACATAAAATATATATTAAATTATTTTTTTGCTATTTTCCTGTTAATCTGTCTTGTTGGTTTAATTTTCAGGCCCACCCAAGGACCCTAAAATGGTTGAGAAAAACTATTTCCTCCCCTACACTAAGAAAACAAAAACAACAGAATTTACAAATACATAGCAAACACACAAAAGTCTTTATTATCTACATGTTAGATTCCCTGTCATTCCTCTGAAAAAGTTTGGGTATGCTTATGTGAGTCTATGTGTGGTGTGTGAGTAGGTTATTATACATGGACTTTCTGGACTTCATAGCAACAATTCTAAAAGGTTATCAGTTTAGGATTCCCTTTACCTAGCATTTTGTCGAAAGATTGTCATGTGCCTAGCAGAAAGCCTTAAAGGCAGATGCTCAATAAGTAGTTATACACTTGTATTTTCTAAGACCCTGGCTTATTGATTGTATTCTCATTCCATAATTTACTCATAAAAAACAGATTTCCATTTAGAATAAGGTGAATTACTTAAAAGCAAAAACTACTGAGTTTCTAAGGAAGGATCACCTTCATCAATCCTGATTTATTTGATGATCTTTTATTTCATCCAGTATGCATACTTTTGTAAGATTGTTTCATTTATCGAACAAGTTCCAGAATCAATATTAATTAATTGAATAATTAATTTACCAATTAAACTTCCTTAAGAATTAATGAAATGAATAAAATCTGTTTTTTTCTTGTTATGTAGTTATTTTTGAACTCTAGAGAATAATATCAGTTCTGTTAGATCCTAAGAGTTTGAAACATTAGAATAATATCAGTTCTGTTAGATCCTAAGAGTTTGAAACATTTTGTAACCTTATTTAATATTATAATTGTCCCATCCACTAACTTCTTAAAAATGTTTAATGTTTTTTTACAGAAGATTAGTGATATATATGAAGAGCAGACTATATTAAGATAATGGTCAGGTAGAACTTTTATATCTAATAATGATAAAAAGAAGTCTGTTACTTTATTAACCTATTATTATTAGTTAGCTTCAAACTAATGTCAATAATTAGTCTATTTATTGGAACAGATGACTCCAGATTAATTAGTCATTTTTGTCTGTCTATTTATGAGAGAAAACGTTTAACCTTGTTAACAAGCCTTTCGTGTAGACAACATTTTCATATCTATATTCATAAATAAATAAATTATTTTTATATTTTAATCTTTTACAATAGAAACATAAAGTGGAAGCACTAATAAATTGATGTGCTAATTGTTCCACCATTTATAAATATCTGATGAACTTTCTGCCATAATACCTATACTACCTTGTGTTAATAATATTATGCTATAGAAACATTTATAAAAAAAGAAACATGTTTATAATGTTTCTTTAATTTGTAAGAAAATTCAATACTTCTATGCACTTAAGAAGTGTCTGCATATAAAATATTTGAATAGAAGACAATAACCGAATCACTTCTGAGATTATCACCCTCCTAATACATAAGAAAATCTTCAGAAAAATGAGATAAACTACTAAAGACTTAACTTCTAAGAACAATATGACTGGCAAAAAAATCATTAACCTGTGAGTGTTCTTAGCATCTGTTTTCCTCCTCAACCTATTCTTAGGTATTTTGTGCAGCTTATTAGGAACAATAAGAAAAAGAAACAAAGTGGGAAATTTGCTTCAGAATAGGATAGAAATTACTTTGGAGGGCTTGAGGAAAAGCGACGTGATATGAAAGAAAAAGACATATGAACTGGATAACAGATTTTTCATATGGCTGTTGAACTCTGAGGGGAAAACTTCACCATGTAGAGAAAATTGAGTGGGTGAGATTTTGAGAAAAGTTTTAAAGATACTTTTCATGGATTAAAATTTTTTCACCCTGATTTCCATGTCCTCAAGAAATGATTTAAAGATTAAAATGAGTTTCAACTAAATTTTCTTTGCTGATTTCTGCTTTTTTGAAAACTACATTATTTAGAGACTTTGCTAGCTGAGTAGCCACTTATATTTTGGTTACATGTGCTGATGTTTATAATGCAAACTAGACATTTCACTTCATCAAAATGCCAAACATTTTCAGGGGGGTGAAAAATAGGTTAATATTTTTGCCTAATTTTTTTTTATATTAAGATGATTTTATCAATGTACTTTCTTTATTAGAAATAAAATTTAAGTAAAAGTGCTGCTGATGGTCTCACATTAAAAAATTAAATCACAGTATGACAGAATGGGAAAAAATTAATCATAGACGAATGCAATGGAAACAGGAACGTTAAAATCTGTTAAATATTTTAAATAAAAGCTGTTATAGATAAGAAGCTAAGAAAATATCTATATTAATATTTATCTGATCTATACATCTGTCTACTTTATTCATCTATTTATATAGTTTATAACAGAATTTTTTGAACGTGCAAATATCTGGAAAACCCTGAATGTTTTGTAATAGAGGAATGGTTAAATAATATATGATAATACAAAACAGTATAGAAGGTTTTAAAAGTGGGTTAGATCTTTATGGATGTATCAGAGACATATCTATGATTTGTTGTTGAATTTTAAAAATCAATGTTTATAGTCATGTGTTTAAAATGATTTGGTTTTTAATTTTCAAGAAAACATAACTTGTATATGTTTATGTAATTTAATTCATTTTTTAAAGAATAGACAATTGTATATATGAAAACATACCAAACTATGAGTACTTTTAATTTCAGGGAGTTAAATGAGTAAAAATTTATCACCAATGTCTTGTTTATAAGCTCCATAGAGAGTTTGAGTCATAACTAACATTCATTTATTTACTTTGTAAAATTCAATAAAATGAGGGGGAATCAACGTACTTCAGACATTCAAGAATTTGTAGTTGTTTTAGAAAACATTGCTTAATTATAAGGGTACTTAAGCTAAGTACGCTTTCTCCAAATTTAAGTGGCTTTAGCAATCCATGTTACTTTATAGCATCAAACAGTAAATATCTGTCAGTACTGGTTAGATTATGTGCTTAAAGATAACTTCCTTTCTGACTGCATGATTCTGGTGGAATTATGCTTTAGCCAAGATCAAGTTTTATGATTATCTAATTCTTTTCAAACACCAGACATTCTGTATTTTATAGGGATAGCAACTTGCAATATTTTGAATATAACAGTGTCCCCTATTAAATATTGGAACTGTAGAATAAAAGCCAATAGAGAAAATGAGGTACTAGCTAGAAATTTACTTTGTAATTGGAGTGACCTTATAATTTATGGTCAGAAAGTGAAAGAGAGGTAGAGCTATTTTTTCTTCTTTTTCCTCTGTTGGTAATTGTGAGCAGATACCTTGTCTTCCCAGATACAGATAAGTTTTAAAGCTATCTGTTGTTTCCTTCAGTCTTCTGACCCTAGGCAGTTGTTCTACCTTTCTTTGGCAGTAAAATTGAAAATTAAGGTTGTCACATAGACTTTTTTCTTCTAAGGTTTTGTAATCACAGAATTTACTATTTCTCTCTTAAGTCAGTCCCTAACTGATTCAAAAAACAAAAGTGGAAGCAAATAAACTAGTCTGTGCCTATTGCACTAATCCTGGTAGGAGAAGTTGATAATAGGGAAATGGCACTGAAGGTCATATCCAGGAGATATTTGAGAGTAGAGCCAAGAGGATTTCATGATGAACTAAATGTAGGGTTTGAGGAGGAAAGTAAGGATTACTCTAAGGATAACTCTAAGGTCCCATGGAATGCCTACAAATGTCATAAAGAAGAAATCATCAGATCTCTTCACATCACAACCAGTGATGTAGTGGAATAAACAATAGCGGTGTTCTCAATGCAATGTGAAGAAAGTTCCTCCAAGGAAGAGAATGATTAACTGAATCAAATGTCACCTTTAAGTCAGTAAAGATGAAAACTAATCAGAAACATGAAGAATAATAGATTTAAATAATGGATTTAAAAACACGAAGACATAGGTATACTTGACAAGAACAGTTTTAGCGAATTGCTGAGGATTAAACATGGAAAAGGAGTAAAGGAGATCACCTGCCTTACCTCTAGGCTCAGTTGTATGGAGATTGTGGAAGGAAAAAATAAAAACTGTCAGAATTTGAGAGAGCTGAAGGGAACACAAGTGCCTTCAAGTGAGAGCAAAATTTCTGTTAGAGTGAGAAAGTTATGGGTATGATCAGAAAACAGTTTGAGGATGAATATTAGAAGGCAAACAGAAAGCAATTCCAGAGTTGGGAAGGGATAAAATAAAGAGACAGAACAGGTATTTCAAGACTCATACAAAGGTTGGTGCAGAGGATAAAAGATAACCTAAGAGTCTTGTCCCTCTTCCGTAGACTGATATGAAAAAAGAAAATATATAATGGTGCCCTGAAAATGGGGTCATCTAAACATACATATTTTAATGTTATGTACAATTCCCAAGTGTATTTCCACCTGTTCTTTATACCAATAATGATCACAGCTGGATTCTGGTTATTCTCTTTTCACAGTGTTTGTCCCACAAACCAATCATCTTTCAAGTATCCCATAGATTTCCCAGAAGAGAGAATACATGTTACTTTCTCTCTGAGTGATTGCTTCTGTTATGGCACTTTCTCACTGGTGCAGAGCCAGAGCTGAGGGAAATGGCTGCTTGTATTGTTCTCCTTTTGGGAGCCAAATGGAAAATAACAGCGTTTCTAAACACCTGTTTTGAGATTTCTCCAGTTACAGAAAATAGTTGAGCATGATACAGATGAGCAGTGAGAACAAACTTAACCCTTAAAGAATAATACAGTGGTACTCAACTGTGAAGCAAAATTAAAACAAACAAAAATTGCTTGGATTTTTTAGGAGTAGGTACATTGAATGTTAAATAAAACATTTCCTAATATACTTCAGTTGCCTATAACCAAGGATGCCATCTGTTACTTGATGTGTGACTTTTCTCTTTTCTTAGACACAGTGATTAGAATAAATACATCTATGTAAACTTGTTGTGGTCTGATTAACCAAGATTTCCATAAGACCTTGAATTAAGGTGGAGAGTGGAAGAAGGGACAGAATTTAACTACCTATTAATCTCTAGTGAATACCTTTGTGAATCTTCTGTAAACAGATTGAGTAGCACACAAATATGCAACACTATTTGAAAATGTATGTCTAATGAATACAATAAAAATACAATTTAAAAGCTTAATACATAGACATTTTTACCAATATGTTTTCTCCCTAAAACCACATCTAAGAATCTGATATTTTCATGTTAAAAAGCTTTAAAAGAAACATATATTAAGCTGTTTAGCGGCATCTTCTTTTCTGCAACATCATAGTGACCATGACCTTTTTAAAGAGAGAAACCGTGGATGCTGATGGAAGGTGGAATCACTAACCAGACATGTAGCACTGTAAATATGAGATGCTCCTCTATTGCCTCATCTTACCTATTATTAATTCAACTTGCAGAATCTCCTGAATTTACCAAAGTATGCAGTAAAGCAAATTCATATCAAATCACTTTGTAGCAAATGAATCCAATCACCCACACCAGTCTTAAATTCACACAGACTAAGCTACTGCCATTTAAAGATGTGATTGAATCAGCTGTCTTCAATCCTGGCTGTTCTTTATAAACACAGACGCCAAGGCCCTACCTCCATGTGTACCAAATCAGAGTCTCTGGAGGAACCTCATGATCAGTATTTTATAAATCCCTGTTAGTGATAGGGCCCGAACGCACACTGGAGTTGGAAAATGCTGAGGTAAGTGATGTGAAAAAGTTGCTCTTGCTTAAATATATTCTGAGGAAAAAAACAAACAAACTTGCAATGATACATGTAAGACATCTTTCTTTTGGTTAAAATATTAACCAATATTCAAAAAAAATATAATTAACCATTTTGAAGCACTGACACCTGAGCTTGAATTAGTTTATTAAATCCTTTATTATCTGACAGTTTCTTTGGGGTAGCAAGGTGGGTTACAGGTAGTGTAGGATGAAGAGAAGATACCAAATATGATTGTGAAGGCAGAATAGCACTGCAGGCAAATATTGCACTTTCAAAATTGCTAAAGAAAGGGGACGCACTCCACCTAACATTCAGTTGCAACAATGCTTGGTTGACTTCATTATAAATACATTTTCAGATGAGAATAATGACCAGGAAAACTAGGGAGGAAGGACAGCCTTCAGGTTGAAATATTTCCTAAGGCATGTATTGAAGCAGAATTAATTACTATGCAAGTGATTTCCTCTTAGTCATGAACATGTTGTAGTTATTCTCAGTAATCAAAAATCACAAAACTCTGACGGTATGATGGACCCAGGTAAATGGGATGGAGTGCTACTGGTAATTTGTCAAAAAACTTATGCCACATTTCTTCACTGAGTTATGAAATA
Source organism: Globicephala melas (assembly GCF_963455315.2). Lineage (NCBI taxonomy): Eukaryota > Metazoa > Chordata > Mammalia > Artiodactyla > Delphinidae > Globicephala > Globicephala melas. Next base: position 50,726,150 of record NC_083317.1, on the reverse strand, counting down.
CTCTTAAGCTGAGGCAATATCTACAGGAGACTGTGTGGGGAGATGTGAAATGAGCCTGAAAATTTGTCATCCACATCTAACCCTGTTGGTAAATTCTGAAATTCTGTGATTATTTTTGTCATTATTCTGTTAAACATTGCCCTCTTTTTTATATTAAAATGGAGGCAATTTTATGAAGACTTATATTTTTCTTCACTAGCTCAATATCGTGAACTAACTGTAAAATCTTTGTTTGTGTTAGAAGAGATTGGGTAAGGTTTGAACACCTGATAGGAATAAAAAAATACATAAACACCAAAAATAAAGAGAGAAGACTACTATTTTTTATATTAATATTTACTGTTGAACTGGTCTTTTTTTCTTGGACAGTACAACTAATAACATGCATTTCTTCTGCCTTCCTAGAAGAAAAGTAGAAATTTGGTCACTGCTAGTGTCTAGGTCCCCACTATTTAGACTCCTCAGACATCCCTTAACATATGGCTTTCCTATTCCCATCTCATTTACAATGATGATATGTGATTCTAACAAAAATTATCTGAAAGAAAGCTAATAAACTGATTACCTTGTTGGGACAAAGATAGATTTTATATTTTGCTTTGTGTATTTAGGTATCTGTGGTTGTATAATATTTGTGAAAGAAAAGTAAATAGTTTTCCTTAGATAAAAGCAAAAAATATAATTATTAATTTGACATTGTCTGTGGGATTTAAAGGAAAAACTAGTATAATACCCTGAAACTTGTTTAATATGCCTTGCACTGGAATTTGACCTCAATTTGTGAAACGGTGGATATGGAGAGAACAAAAAAGCCCACACAGTTCAGCCCAGAGACATATATTTTTCTCTGAGCTAACAGATTGTTTTCAGAAGCCATGGCACAGGCTGCCAGGATTCTTGCTCTGCATTCTGTGCCATTCCTTGCAGGGTCAGTGAATAACAAAGTTTCCCCCAAGCATTATCTAATCATGGGTGAGGCTTCTAGCTTTATTGCAGTCACTGTACTGGATGATAGGGTATGACTCATATTGGCTCAGCTTCCCTGGACTGGTAAAACATGAGTTGGAGGGAAGTGTTAGTCTGTGAATCTCACTGCAAAAGGCATATCTCTCTTTAACCAGACTTTTATTTGTGTTTGCATATACATATCTGGGGCCAAGAATAAATCAGTATTAGTTTAAATTGATCAAAAATCATGGTTTATATGCACACTTCTAAACTTAGTCCAAAAAATCAGTCTTCAGAGATATTCAAGACCCTAAATAACACAGGAGCTTATTTTCAAGATGAATGGTTGAATTTGATAGCTTTTTAAAAAACTAATTCTAAAAATGTTAGTATAAAATTTGAACTTGAAATTAGAGACCAAAACATGAGAACAGTGGTTTGAGTTAATATTATCATTTTCTGAATATTTGAAAGGCATATGAGTATAATTCTGATTTGAGCAGATTTTGGCATGGATTTTTACTGTTTCTTGAAGCATATTTTTAAAATTATTTTAGGCCCTAGATGATCTATTGTAACTTTATCACAGACAAAATTAGCCCCAAATCTAAAATTGTCTAAATTTTTTTTTCCATACACGAATTAATCATTATTTCTACACCTTCAGTGAATGAGGCTGTGGGAGTCTGACATTAAACTGGACGTTTTCTAGCTCCTTAATCCTGTGTAACATGACCCATTTGCACTTTCTTCAATATTCCATACATTCTCTGTTTTTTGAGAAATCACCCATTTCAAAAAAAAAAAAAGAAAATCACAGTAAAAATAAGCTCAAATAATAAAATGGTCTAAACAAATTTATTTTAAATTGAATGTAAAATATTATATAACTTATATAATAATAATACAATTGTGGAATAATGATGTCTTTTTTGGAAGTCATTGATAATCTTACCAGTGAAAGATTTTTCTATCATATTAGTAAGTTTTATACATGTTATCAACATGGGTTTCTTCACAATTTGAACATAATGAATGTAGAAGCTAAATTTTTTTCTTGGTGCTCTTGTGTTAGTCAACTTAGGCTGCCATAACAAAATGCCGTGGAATGAGTGGCTGAGCAGATATATATTTTTCTCAAAATTCTGGAGGCTGAAAATCCAAGAAGCTTCTGGCAGGGTTTGGCTTCTGATGAGGCTCTGTTACTGGCTTGCATATAACCACCTTCTTGCTGTGTCCTCAAATGGCTGAGAATTTCCCAAACCTGGGAAGAGATTTGGACATCCAAGTTCATGAAGCTAATGGATTACCTCATTATTTTAATTAAAAAAATCTTCTCTAAGACAAATTATAATGAAACTATCAAAAATCAAAGACAAAGAAAAGATCTTAAAAACAGAAAAAGACAAAAAGACTGTAACCTACAAAGGAACCCTCATTAGGCTATCAGTGGAATTCTCAGAAAAAAATCTTACAGGCTAGGAAAGAGTGGAAAGATATATTCAAAGTGCTCAAAAGAAAAAAATATGGCCAACCAAGAACATTCTATTTGGCAAATCCTATCCTTCAGAAAGGAGGAAAAATAAAAACTTTCCCAGACAAACAAAAGCTGAGGAAGCTTGTCACCACTACACCTGCCTTAGAAGAAATGCTGAAAGTAATTCTTCACACTGAAATAAAAAGACACTAATTAGTAACCTGAAAACATATGAAAATATAAAACACACTACTAAAGGTAAATATATAGTCTGATTCAGAAAACTCTATTCTGCAATATGATAGTGTGTTAATCTCTTAACTATAGTGCAAAGATTAAAAAAAGTATTAAAATATAATATAATTTGTTAATGAATTCACAATATACAAGGAGGTAAATTGTGACATTAAAAACATAAAGTGGGGAAAGAAGTAGTTTTTGTATGAGACTGAAGTTGAGTTGCTATCAGCATAAAATAAACTGTTGTATCTACAAGGTGTTTTACATAAGCCTCATGGTAATCAAAAAGCAAAAACCTATAGTAGATTCACAAAAGAGAAAGAGAGAGGAATCACAGCACACCACCAAGGAAAATCACCAACCCACAAAATTAGGCAGCAAAAGAAGAAAAATGGAATACTAGATCTACAAAACAGCCAAAAAACTCTTAATAAGATGGCATTAGTGAGTTCTTACATATCAATAATTAATCTAAATGTAAATGACAGTATTTCTCCAATCTAAAGTCATAAAATGTCTAAGTGGATAGATTAAAAAAAGAAGACCCAACTATGTGTTGCCTACATGAGATTCACTTACTATATAAGGACATGCATAGGCTCAAAGTGAAGAGACGGAAAATATATGCCATGCAAGTGGAAATCAAAAAGAGAGTGGGGTTACTTACACTTATATCAGACAAAAGAGACTTTAAGCCAAAAATGGTAGCAAGAAACAAAGAAGGTCATTATATAATGATAAAAGGGTCAACTCATCAAGAAGCTATAAAGTGTTTAAAAATATTCATCAAACATCAGAGCACATAAATATATTAAGCAAATACTAACAGATCTGAATGGACAAACAGACAACAACACAATAACAGTAAAGAAACTCAATACCTCACTTTCAGCAATGGATAGATCATCTTGACATAAATACAACAAGGAAAAGATGTATTTGAATCATACTTTAGGTCAAAGGAAACTAACAGATATAGAGATAACATTCCATTCAACAGAAACATAATACACATTCTTCTCACATGCACACAGAATATTCACAAGTATATCAAATGATAGGCCAAAAATGTCTTAAAAGTCTTAAGAAAATTGAAATCATACCAAGTGTCTTTTTCAACCACAATGGTATAAAACTAGTAATCAACAATAAGAGAAAAACTGGAAAATTTACAAACGTGGAAACTAAACAACACACTTCTGAACAACCAATGAATCAAAGAAGGAAACAAAAGGTAAATTAAAAAATATCTCAAAACAAATATAAATTAAAAAACAGCAAGCCCAAACCTATATGATACTGCAAAAACAGTTCTTAGGGGGTAAGTTTATTAATAAGTTCTGGACATCTAATGCACAGTATTGTGATTATAGTTAATAATATGTTATTATACACTTTAAAGTTGCTGATACAAGATCTAAAATATTCTCACCACAGAAAATAAATAAGTATGTGACCTGATGGAGATGTTAGCTAATGCTACAGCGGAATTTGTATTGCAAAGTATAAATGTAGCAAATGAACATTTTATATGCCTTAAACTTATACAATGTTATATGTTGATTATATCTCAATTAAAATAAATTAGTGTGCTATGTGTGTGCATGAATCCAAAACCTGTTTTCTTACCAGATATCACTTTAGTGTTTTAACACAGATATTTAAAATTTTTGTCACATTTGTATCTTTGAATTATCTTTCTCATTGGCAATGTACAGCGCTAACACATTGTGTAGCAAATGATTAAAAATATATACTTTTCAAGCCTCTATAAAATATTATTCAAAATTACGTTTTATTTTTGATTTGTGTGTTATTTTCTCAAAATATAGTAATCTCCTTTGTGATAAAGAATCTGCATTATAGAGATTCTCCATCATCCAATTCAGTGAAATAAATAATGCTTCATTATACTCATTAAATTGCATTAAATTAAATTGAGATGAAATCAATGTAATTTGCCATTTACCAAAGAAAGTTGTTTAACCTTTACTAAATGTTGTTGATTTTGCATAGGTAGTGAAATTGCTGAGGATTTTTTTCATACAAAACACCACCACATCCACCTTAAAAATTTATTTTAAATGTCACTTTTGCATTATTAAGAGGAAATAGACCCAACATTGCAAAAGTATTTTATACTGCAAGAAGATTTGACCAATACTAAGATCTCGGTTTTTACTAAGATTTTCATTTCTTCACTTTCATATATTTGTAAATATATGTAAATAAAAAATAATGTAAGTCATGTGGAGACCTTCAATTCATCTCAAGATAGATATTTTATGGACTCTGTTGATTATTTTTGTTGCAATAATTATTGATTTTCAGTGAGAATTTGATAATATTCATGATAATGGGCTCATCAGTGTTCCTTAGTAGCTGGTGAGTGAAGGACTATCTGTGTTTCCAACTGTGAGAACTTCTTAAATATCTTTTGAATAATGTTTGGGATAACAGAGGAAAATGAAAAAGTACCATCAATAAAAAGCTAAAAGGCTAAGGAAGCTAGCTAAAACTTCTCTTCAGAGCAATTATGATTGAAGTATTGAAATACAGACAAATAGGGGAAATTAATTCAGCTTCAGTTCAGAAAAAGCTTTTGCCTGAGGTTGATTTGATGTAATGTCCAGGCAAAGAATGAAGACATTTTTTGAGTATAGAAAAGATGGACAAGCAAGCAAACAAAATTCCAGAACCAACTAGAAGAGAATGTATTTTTTTTCTCCCAGACTCTCTTGTGTAGTGAAGCCAAATAATTATTCTAGGAATCTTGTTTTTATATAAGGTCAAGAGTTCATGTGTCATGAAATTGGACAAATAAATAGAATATGCTATGTGTTAAAAAAGAGAAGCAAAATATGAGATGGTTTTCAATAAAAATGATAATAAGTAGAGCTCATACACAACTAAGAATAATAACTAAAAGTCACCTGAAAGGAAATATATTCTGTGATTATTGAAATATGTGGAAAAGGTAATTTTTAAGAGAAAAAGAAACTAATGGTAAGAACACTGATATGTATAAGGCTAGGATACAAATTGAATACATACCATTTCACCTTAAAAATATTAGATTCAAATTCTTGGTGATCAGGAGACTTCTATCTAAAACATGGAGTGTATTTTTAGTTTACAAGTTTCCTCAAAAAATTTTGATCAGAGGAAATCTAAGAAAAACTTAGCACAATTTTGTGTGTAGTCGGAAATGAGTTGCCCACATTTTTGATGGAGTACTGGGATAAATTTGTTCTGAGTCTAACAAAAATTAAGCTTAAGATCTCTCACTTGTACTGGCCCTTTCAACGCCATGTACCCAATTTTGCACTTATAATTTTGTATTCTTGTAGAGAGTCCAACACTTTTATAGGCTTCAAGGCTCAAAAACTTAGATCCACTAGTGGAGATAGTATAACCTAGATTAAGGTAACAAACAGAAATAACAAAAACATTGTCATCATCATTGTCAAATATTCATGCTTTTTTTTCCTTAGTATTAACCTGTGACCATGTTAATAAGGCATTTCAAATCACTTATTTTCAAGGTGTCCTGCAATATCTTTTCAGTCTCTAAGAAAGAAAATGAGTTGCTGTTATTGCCTTTAGATCAGACTGAGAAATGCTCACCAAGAATTATTCACAAATAGCTGAACTGCAGCAACACTATTCATACTTCTACTGTTGAGCATCTATGGGATTCCCTCAATAAGCCATTGTTTTAAGAGAGTATTTCTAACTTGGAGGAAAACACTGACAATTTTTCAATAAACAAGATGTTAAAGAAAGAAGTTAAATTTAACTTTTGATGCTACACTATATTTTTAGATATGTTGAGCAAATACCAAATGACAGTTATACCACCTTCTGCTGAAATGTGTGTGCATGTGTTTGTGTGTGTGTGTGCAGAGAGTGTGGAAGAGGGAAGGGAGAGAATGGTGAATGATAGTAGGATAGAGACTAAGGCAAGAGGGAAAAAGTCAGATCAGAGAGAGTAGAGATGGGAGTTCTCAGCTGCTGAGTTAAGATGCTGTTGTTATTGTAGGAACTCCAGAGGAAAGCACGGTCTTATCTGTCTCAGTATTTTGAGGTGTTTGGTCCCACAATCTTGATGCTGAATAGAATCTGCCTAGAAATTTGAGAATCATATTCAACAGAGTCTAAAGGAAAGTCCAGGCTATATGTCTCTCCTAGTTTTAGCAGTTATGTTAGTTCTTTGGGGCTGCTATAACAAAAATACCATAGACTGGCTAGCTTTAACAACAAACATCTATTTCTTACAGTTCTGGAGTCTAAGAATCCAAGATCAAGGCTCCAGCAGATTTGATGTTTGGTGAGGGTCCACTTCCTGATTCTTAGATGGCCATCTTTTGCTGTGTCCTCATAACATGTGTCTGTCACATGGTAGAAGGGACAAAGGAACTCTCTATGTTCTCTTTCATAAGGTCACTAATCCCTATGAGAGCTCTACCCTCATGACCAAATCATCTCCCAAGAGCCCCAGCTCCAAATACCATCACACTGGAGATTAGGTTTCAACATATGAATTTTGATAGGACACAAGCATTGTCTATAGCAGCAGTCAATACTTCTCACCAGATCCTATTCAGAGTCTGTTCTTGATCTGGATATAGAAATGAAGAAATCTATTTTAGAAGAGATACAGGTATTTTCTTGCATTTCTAAAAGGGTCAATTGCTTACATTCTTATGAATTAAAAAAATATGATTGTTTTGCATCCTTCTACATGCATTCTCATTACTGCTATTAATATTTTATTGTAAATGTCCTTACTGTAAATTCTGTAGTGAAGGAGGGAAAATGATAATAATATTTGTGTTACTTCCTTTACAAAATACGTAAGGACCTATTATTTCCAATGACATAACATGGAACTTTTGTTATTCTACAATATGCCTGTGACCTATATACATTCCACTTTACTTTCTGCTATTCATTATATATGTTAAATATTTATGCTAACTTTAAACTGTGTGCTTCCTAGAGGTGTTGTGCATTCCTACATTATATACCCTTTTTGTAATGCACCTGTGTAAATATTTTATATTTAAAAGACTGCCCCAAATGTATTTGTCCCTCAGATGATCTTTCCTGAGCCCTAAAGGAGAGATGTTCTTCTATGCTAGTAACCCTCTGCTTTGCATCACTCATTGCATAATTATTTTAATATATCTTTAATTATAGACATGTGTGTCCTAGTTTCACTATGACTAATTGATTATAAATGGACAAAGAACAGAAGCTTGGTCTTAATTATCTTTCCATCTACTCTCACCCCACCTCCACTCTTATCCTCACCACTTCACTTCTGTCTGAAGATATTCAGAGGTGATATTTAACAAAGAATAGAAAACCAGCTACATGTTAAGTAATGCATTTTATCATTAGATCTATTAGGCATCCTTTAATCCATTATTCCTTTTAACTCAAACGACCCTGTGCAGTAGATATTGTAAGTATTCAGTTTTACAGATAAGGAAACTAAAGTATACTCAGCAAGGTTAAAAGATGTGTTCAAGCTTACACAGCTGGAACATGAAAATAACAGTGTTCTAGAAAATAAGTCCACTAACCCCAAGGACCCTGAAATTTCCATGTGCTCTGCTCTTAAGTAGGTTAAGAATTAAATAAGTTTAAGAATAATAAGCTTCTTAAATAAGGTTAAGAATTTATCTAAACAGTCTGAGTTATTTAGCCTTACATGTCATTCCTCTTGGCATTAATAACATCTAAAGGGGAAGAGGAAAGTAGCAATAATTCAGATACTAATATGATTATGCTATGAATGCTGATTAACCCTTTAAGGAAAAAAGGTTAATATTTTGTCATGAAATCTTTTATAACTTACCATTCCTCCAGAGAAACACATCAGTTTAAAACTTATCACATATATATATATATATAATATTTTGGAGGTGAGGGATAAAACATTAGTATAGTGAAGTGTGCAAAATTTATTAATTGGTAAGTATTTTCTGTGATGGATTTTTACATGTATGGATACTCATGTAACTACTACTTATCAAGATATGGAACACACCCAACATCACAAAAAGACTTGTTAGTGTTCTTCCTTGGCACGTCAGAAATAGCACATATTCTATCCCCAGTGACCATAAGTTAGCTTTATCTTTTTTTGAACTTCATACAAATGGAATCACACAGCAATGTGGTGTTTTACTTTCTCTAAACATATTATCTGCGAGATCCATCAGATTGTGGCTTATACCATTTTTTTATCACTCATCCACATTTGGGTTATTTCCAGTTTTTGGCCATCAGGAATAAAGCTGATAAGAAAATTTTTGTACATGTCCTCTGATCAACACATGCCTGCATTTTCCTTGGGTATATCTCTAACAGTGGGATTGCTGAATCATAGAACAGACACATAAGCAACTTTAGTAAGTTTATGTTTTAATGGAAAGTACACCATGTTTATTGATAAGAAAGCAGTGATCAAAACCATATACTAGAATTCATAGATTTGATCTTGGATTTTGTCAACCTCATAGGAATATTATATTGAGTTACTGGATTTTGAATTAGTACATATATTTATTGATAATTTAAGTTGACTCATGTTCTGTATTTACACTCTTTTGATGTGAATACGTAGAAAATAAATGATAAGATTGGCACATAATAGTTTTGTTAAAGGACCTCTAAAAATTGTTTGCCGTGATTTTTATAAATCATGGCATACAGTATAAATAATTTAGTAGTAGTGTTAACGTTTTGTGAAATCCCTGGATATATTTCCTTCAACAATTTTTCCTCCTTTTCAGTCTTTCTACACTTAAAGCAACACCTTGACACTCTGTCACTCTGTGGAGAAAGTGGGTGGATTCTACTTAGAAACGAAAGGAGAAAAGGAGCCTTGTGGATAAGGTAAGTAGAGAGAGCCTTGGCTGGTTAAACAAACAAACAAACAAAAAACCAACTATCTATATCTATCAGAAAACCAGACTTTGATCACTTTTTACTTCTAAGCTTTGGTCCAGAAAGGGAAAGTGGAAATCACTGACAGAATGGAAACCTCAGATTAAGAGGAAAGAATAAAGCAGATGGGCACGTGGTCTTATTTAAGATTCTGGAAAAAACAGCCTCACAGAGTGTCTCATGCAGAATGGAGCATGTTTGTCAGGCACTTAGGAATCTGTGTGGCATAGGAATGATATTATACTCATACATAAAAGGTTACTGAGAATTGAAAACCTATGCACCTGCTATAGTGTTGCTTTGGTGATGAGTGAGGTGATCCCATAACAATAGCTATAGGGTCACTGCTGAAGCCAGGGATGGGATGATGCACATGTCTCATGGGTTTCAGAGAATCTGCAGTATTATGTTGGAATCAATCTTAAAGTAGGGGTTGGAAGGACAAGGAAAGAAAGTCCTTAATGTGCCAAGAGAACAGTCACAACAGTCATGGATAATTCAGCTGATAGGTTGTAAGGTAACAAAAAGAGATCAAGTGTCATGAGACAATGTTCAAGAGCAACCTGAGATAGAGAATCACCTGAGAGACAGATAAATTAACCCATCACTGTGGAATAATACATTTTGCCTGATATCCAAAATCAAGTTTTAAAGAATATTTTAAGGGGAAATGTGGGGGGAAGAATGATAAAGAAGTATAAAGATACTCAATACAGAGTTTGAGCCTTAAATTGAATATGCACCCAAAGTGAAATCATTAAATTGTTTAACCAGCTAAACATTACTGAAGTTTGCCACTTCCATTCATTCTAGGGTGAATCTAATATTTCTTTTCCCTTCTTCCTTTTGTCTTTTCTCCTTTTGTCACTTTTTCACTTTCTTCTTTATTTAGATAGATTATTTTCCTATCCTTTTCATTTTTTTTTCACTTTTAGGATATTTAACTGCACTTATGATTTTAGACAAAACGTAAGCTGAAACTTCTAGTATAATTATATTTTATAGGCAAAATGCCCAGTCGTGATTTTCAAGAATGATTTAGAGGGCAATAAATGACAACATAAAATGTGTGCATCTTTTAAACAGGCAAACAATCTTTCAGATAGATGGAATATGCATTAATTGATGACTGCAAAGCCTTAAATTCAGTCAAAAATTCTGTTGATGAATTCACCCACATTCCTTTATGTTTATAAAGCCTGCTTATTAACTTAATCTGTTCAAAATCTGTACCCTAGTACACACCAAAGGATGGCTTATAATGTCTGTGATCTTTCAAGGCAATCAGGAGTATAAGAGACATACATTAATTTTTATTATTTTTTCTCCTCCTCCCTGAAAGGAAGGTCACCTCATGTCAGCAGCCTGTTCTCTCAGCCATTCTCTCCTGGCATGTCATCATTCAGGATCTCAGTCAGAACAAAGGCAATTTCAACCATAGTAAGTGCCATGTATTCCTTTTTTTCTCCAACATTTTACATGAAAATTTTCAAACATCCAGAAAAGTTGAACTAATTATATAATGATAACTTGTATATCCACTACCTAGCTATTAACATGCTTACTTTATCACACATCTGTCTTTCCCTTTACCATCTATTATTCCGTCATGTATTTTTTAATTTCAAAATAAGTAATGGAAGATTGAACATCTGAATTATGTACACCACATGGCATAATTAAGTCAATTCTATGTTTGCCCACTTATCCAAACTTTCAAATTTCATGAGTTATAGAAGACATGTAATAAAGCTCTGACCTACTAATAGTCTATACCCCAGAAAAATAAAAGATATGAAAAGTTGAATATAAAAAAAACACTTCTTTATAGTATAAATCATGTTTTCATTTGGCCAATAAATCTTTCTTTTCTTTTTTAAAATTGTATTGAAGTATAGTTTATTTACAATGTTGTGTTAATTTCTGCTGCACAGCAAAATGACTCAATTATACATATATACATTCTTTTTCATATTCTTTTCCATTATGGTTTATCACAGGATATTTAATATAGTTCCCTGTGCTATACAGAAGGACCTTGTTGTTTATCCATCCTATATAATAGTTTGCATATGCTAATCCTAAACTCTCAGTACTTCCTTCCTGATCTACCCCCCTTGACAACCACAAGTCTGTTCTCTGTGTCTGTGAGTCTGTTTCTGTTTTGTAAATATGTTCGTGTCGTATTTTAGTTTCCACATACAAATGATATCATATGGTATTTTTCTTTCTCTTTCTGACTTATTTCTCTTAGTATGATAGTCTCTAGTTCCATCAATGTTGCTGCAACTGGCATTATTTCATTCTTTTTAATGGCTGAGTGATATTCCATTTTGTGTGTGTGTGTGTGTGTGTGTGTGTGTATACACATGCATATATATATTCCAGTAAGTGAGATGTTTATTTCCCACTTTCCACTTTGTTATCTGTAAAACCCAATTCCTTTTATTCTTTATTTTAATTTTGTCACTTATTTCATACTAATACTATAAAAGTCCATGGGGTTACTGGAAAATGCTTAAAATTTCCCACACAAAAGTTACTTTTTAAGTATTTGATAAAGTGGTTTCGTTAATGAGCACATGGCTTGGAATTATTAAGTATTCTCTAACAAGCATTTTAAAAAATCACCCTTTTCCCACAGAACATGCTGTTTTTTGATGCTGTAGACAGGCTGTCTTAAGTGTAAAGTTAAGGGAAGACATTTTTTAAAGAACAGGAACAGAGTTAGAAAGGCAGCATTTTTGTCAATGTTAAGTAGGAGGCTAGAGTTAGAGAAAAATCTCCTGACATAAGAGTCCAGAAGCTTCTCTGCCACAGAATAAGTCAAATGTCCAAACACAACATTAGGAGATAACAAAGCTGTTAGCAGTCTTCTGTATGTACTAGAGAAGCAAACCACAATCTGTCTTCCAGAAAATACCACCTGGAAACTTCAGAAAGGACTATTTCTGGCACCCTCCACAAAAAAAGAAAAAAAATTCCTCCTGAATTTCATTAAATTGGAAATTTGATGGAAAAATTGGAAAACAATTCCAGCAAATGCAAGGTTTTCTAGGCCATACAGCTAGGGGTGGGATTGCTGGTTAGATGCCAAAGGCAGACACAGAAATTATATGCATATCTAATTTTAATAGGCAGGTCAAATAGTTTTTTATAAGATTTACACTAATTTACATCTCTGTCAAAGGCATATAAATATTCTGACTTTACCACATCCTTGCTATCCCTTGATGATATTACACTTAAAAAAATTCCATTCTCATGGTGGGTATGACATAGTTTCTCTCTGAGGTTCTATTTTACATTTTCCTGCTATGTATGGATATGCACTTATCTTTTTTGCCATGTAGACATCTTTATATATTTTCATCTTATGTCATACTAAACAAGCTCTTTAATATGGAATATGAGCAGCTAGCAATAATGTTGCATGAATACCTTTGGTGTAGAAGTAGTAAACTGAAGTGATTAAGAACATGGACTGAGCAGCCAGACTATGTGAATATGAATCATGCTTCCATCTCTTACTACCACTATGAACTTGGTAAAGTTAATTCACCTTCTGTGTCTCATTTACTTAGTCTTTAAAATGGGCATGAGACCGTACATAACTCATAGATTTACTGTGAGAATTAAGAGTGTTACTATACAAAAAGTACTCAGACAAGTGTTCAGCACATAGTAAGCACTGTATAAGAGTTGACAAGGAATAGTGTTTTATTAACACCTCATTCTCTGAATATCCCAGTGGAATAGTTTGAAAAATGAACCTCAGAAGAGCTGAATGAAAGACATTTCAGGTGACTTTCTCCAAACATTTCTGGTATCAAAGCCTGGAAGTAGAATGCCACTTTTTCAGATGGCTTAGCTGCCAACTTGACATCAGCTCAATTGATAGAATTGAGTGAATAGTAATCAACTATCAATATGGTAAAAAGAAATGACAATCAGCAGTGTGTTTATCTCATGATGTTAAAAAAACACACTTAGACACTAGTTCAATTGTAAATTGCCTAGATTGTTTAAAAGTTAGCAGCTGGGATTTCAAGATAAAAGAAAAACTTCCTCCAGGGCTTTAAAAATGATAATTTTATTTTTAATAAAGTTTTGAAATTGCAAAATAGTAAGTCAAACACAATGAATTTAATAAAGAAAACATTGATTTTGAACAATAAATTCAATTGGCTAATTTTTAAGGGAAAGTCTTTTTGAAGCTGTTTATGTATAAATTGTTTCTCTTTACAGAATAGATTTTACTCCCACATGGGCAGAACTCAACTGCCAATTTTTAGAAGGACTATTTGTTTGTAAATGGGCTGATGTCTGTACACAGGCTTTACTTTTTTACTCATTCATTTATGTTTTTTTAAAACACTGTATCACCATGTTTTAGAAAGAAAGGGATCTTATTTTTTCTTATGTTCTTTTGTTGAGTTATGATTGATCACAACCAGTAAATATTAATTATTAGGGCTCTCATTAACTGACAATTCATTTAAATCCCTAAGATAATTATTGTGATGGTTAATTTTATGTGTCTATTTGTCTGGGTCATGGGATGCCCATATTTGATCAAACATTATTTTGGGTATGTTTCTGAGAGCAGTTTTAGATGAGATTAACATTTCAATCAGTGGCTTTTGAGCAAAGTAGGTTGCTCTCCATAATGTGAGTGGGCCTCATCCAATCAGTTGAGTCCCTGAATAGAAAAAAAAGACTGGCTTCACCCAAGCAAGAAAGAATTTCTTTAGTTGACTGACTTTGGACTTCATCTGCAACATTGGTTCTTCCTGGCTGTACAGCATGACCTTCAGATTTGAACTGGAACATTGGTTCTCCAGGGTCTCCAGTCTGTGAGCCTTTGGATGGAAACTGCAGTAACAGGTCCCCTGGTTATCTGCCTTGCAGATTTTGGACTTGTCACCCTCCATAATCCTATGAGTCAATTTCTTTATAACAATAGATATATACAAACACAGATATGGGTATAAATATAGACACAGACACAGACACAGATATAGATATAAATATATACACATCCTTTTGGTTCTATTTCTCTGGAGAATTCTGACAAATACAATTACTATAAAAAAAGAATTACAAATATTCAAGACTATTCCTCTGAGACCAATAACTATTTCACATGTCCTGCTCCCAGGGACTGGGAATAGAGGGATACAAGTACATTGCCATTTACACACACACACACACACACACATATACGTTTATTTACTCTGATTCATCATAGAACAATCTCCAATCTAATTGTTCTGTAAATATTGGTAGGTTTATATCTTTTTTTTATAAATGTATTTATTTATTTATTTTATTATTTTTGGCTGTGTTGGGTCTTTTTGCTGCGTGCGAGCTTCCTCTAGTTGTGGTGAGCAGGGGCTACTCTTCATTGCAGTGCTCAGGCTTCTCATTGCGGTGGCTTCCCTTGTTGCAGAGCATGGGCTCTAGGTGCGCGGGCTTCAGTAGTTGTGGCACGTGGGTTTAATTGATCTGTGACATGTGGGATCTTCCCGGACCAGGGCTTGAACTCGTGTTCCCTGCATTGGTGGTGGATTCTTAACCACTGCACCACCAGGGAAGTCTCCGGTAAGTTTATATCTTAATGCAGGGCAAAAACATAGTTCTGGATTCAACCATTTATTTCCATCTGAAAAAATGATAGATCATTATGGTACTACATCCAAAATAATGACCAAGGCCTTTTTATTACCTGTGCTATTTATAAATTTGAAAATGTTGCTTTCTGGTATTGTTTTTTGAAAAGACAGTAAAATGTTTTAAACAACTCTGAATAAAATATGATGGATTCAAGCCTTCTTCAACTTCTACACTTGAAATCCTTCAAAATGATCAAAAAGAAGAAACAAAGGAAAACATTCCATTTGTATTTATTGAATAGAGACAGTTTCCTGAGTAAAGTTTTTTCTTGTAGTCAGTAATTTCAGAGAATTCTTTATAAAAATAGGATGAGTAGGGTTGTGGAGCTTTGGCTTAGTTTTTCTGTAGTGTCCTTGTTCCTCACCACAGCTGCCAAGTTGGTAGCTATGAACAGACACACACTTTAAAGTAGCACTAAAGGAGAGAATAATTTAGAATTATAGATGAATTGTTAATTTCAGGCTTAGAAATATAAGAATACTTTACACAAACATTTACACAAACGTTTCCCAAACAGTATAAAATAAATTAGTGAAAAAAGAACTGTTTTTACAAATATCTTAAACAGAAGAAGAAACAGAAGTTAAAAGGCTCTTACAGCTTTTTCTTTCTTTCTTTTTTTTTTTTTTTTTGTGTGTGTTATGTGGGCCTCTCACTGTTGTGGCCTCTCGCGTTGCGGAGCACAGGCTCCGGACGCGCAGGCTCAGCGGCCATGGCTCACGGACCCAGCCGCTCCGCGGCATGTGGGATCTTCCCGGACCGGGGTACGAACCCGTACCCCCTGCATTGGCAGGCGGACTCTCAACCACTGCGCTACCAGGGAAGCCCTCTTATAGCTTTTCATAGGTAGAAAAAAAAGCATACTGTCTTGGCATATCTTGGCAAGTTAAAAATAATAAACCATTGCATAAATTTAAAAATATTTATATTAGAATATAGGTCACTAAAAACATTTATTAGTATAAAAATATTTAGATAAATAAGTAGAATACAGGGAGGAAGATAATTGGATAAAAGTCATTACAGAAAAAAATAAATGATGAAGCAGAGAGCAGAAATATTAATTAATAAATCCTACATATTATGACCATCTTCTTGGCTCTGGTCTAAGCACCTTACACATATCAACTTGTTTAATTATCACAAAAATATTCTGAAGAAAATTATCTTATTTCCACATTACAGACGATAAACTCAGTGGATTAACTGAGGCTAAAAGATTAAGTAAATTATCCTGTGGTCACACAGCAACTAGATTATGGAACTGCCAGTGAAACCTAATCAGGCCTTTGTAAGAGTGCAGGTACTTAATGCTTATGCTAAACTACATTTCTTGAGGCAACACAGAGATGGCCAAAGAAATTCAACACACACATAGTAACTGATACTGAAATAGAAAATAAAGGGAAGAATAACTGAAATTACACTGAATAAAATTATCAAATTAATTATTGAATAGGTATATTAAACACTAGAAAAATTTCATAAAGAGTGATTTATACTGAGATATATCTTGATAAAGTTACTGATCTTCAATTACAATGAAAACAACTAAAAGTAAGCAGACAAAAAAGCAAGGCACCTGACAGGTATAATAGCATTCTGAAGTTGACCTTTTTCATACTAATATTCGTTTCCAGAAAACAAAGTAAATATAGGATTGCATGGGGGGGAAATGGAGTATGATGTGAATTTTATGTTTTTTTTTAATATAGGTAGAAGAAAGACATTTTCAATTACACAAGAGCTTCTTCTCTGAGGCATAAGTAGATTAAAAAATGACAAAAAAAAATTACCAAATGACAAAATTCAACTAAACAAGGACAAAATCACTATTAAATAGATATAACTATAAATTAAAAATTTAGAGCTAAGTAAGTGGAGAACTAATGGACAAAAGACAAATATTGAAAAATAAATGTGCTTTAGTAATACCTCTGGGACTTTATATTTTGAAATATTAGCTTTTTATCTTAAAAATATACATTCTACAAAAATAGTTATATAATTATAATAGCTTAGAATGGAAAATTCTGGTGCATTGATATATAAAACAGGATGCTGATTTGGTGAGGGTATAGAGAGATAGAGAGATAGATAGGTGTGTTAAATTACTGGAGTGTTAAACTGTTGGATTTAATTATTTCTGAAAAGCAGAATTTGAAGATGGAAAATCCTCTAATAAACATTCCCGTATTCTTTGTAATTTTATATAAACAATATTTGTTATTTAAAATATTAATAAGCAGATATGAAATGCTTAACATGCTTTTAAATGTTATTTACAATATTAATAAGTGGATATGAAATATCAGACAATTTAGGTTCAAATCTGTGGACCTTAGATAATTTACTCAAATTTTCTAAGTCACATATTTCTCATAGGAAAAATAGTGATAATGAAAATATATACCTCAAAGTACAGTACAACATAAAATATTAATAATTTTGCACAGTGACTAGCACATAACAATTATAAAATTATAGTTAGTTGTTATTGTTAGCATGTTTGTTTATTTTTCACTCATCTTACTCTAATTGTATTTTAATAAATGAATGCTAATTATGAAAGCAAAAAAAAAAATTAAGGCCATAATGGTGCTAAATCTAGTCTATTATCAGATGCATTTCTGTGTCAGAATTTTCAATTGACTCCTTGTTCACCATGATCTCTTTGAAATTATACATTATATCTCAAGAGAAAAGATGGGAGTTGTTCCATTTCTTGCTCTGAACAGGAACACATTGCACAAGCCGATTTAACACCATTTATTCAATCCTAATTGACACTCAATCTACAATGGACAGTAAGAAATTTAATATTTAACATTATTCTCCTCTAGTGCAGATCACTTGGCATCACTATCCAACATTTTATATCCTAACTGGGTCCCTCTAGTGAATTCATCTGTGATTCTCTCATTGTTTTCAATAGACTTGAATTCTGAAAATAACTCAGTTGATTTCTTAAACCCTGTATCATTTCACTATGTGTTTTGGAAAATACTTAATACTTTTTATTTTCTAAGATGTTTATATTTGTGTACTGAAGAAGTGATTTTTGTGTTAGTTAATTAACACTCTGATGGAATCTCTTAGTAGTACTTTAAATTAAATGAAACATATTTGACAGAATAAATACAATTTAATTTCTTACAATTTAGATTTAATTCCTAAATATAAGTTTCTTTCAAAGGTGAAGTAGAGACTGGTATTTTGGAATTCATTGTGCTTAATATACCTCTGGTCTCTTAATTATTTCTGTTTGCTACTAGAAAATTTGCATTATTTATTCTTCTATGATATAGATGCAAGGCTTTGCAAGGACATTGCTTCTCAATATCTCTTCACTCATATTTTATAGCCAGATGAAAAAAGCTAGTTATTAAATATTTTTTCATATTACTAAAATATTTTCAAAGTTGTGTTTAAATGGACTGAAGAATATATAGTTGACTCTTGGACAACATGGGTTTGAATTGCACAGGTCCACTTACACATGGAGTTTTTTCAATAAAGAGATAGGAAAAAAATTTTGGAGACTTTTGACAATTTGAAAAAAACTCACAGACAGCCTGCATAACCTAGAAATACTGAAAAAAAATAAGAAAAAGTTATGTCACGCATGCATAAAATATATGTACATACTACTCTATTTTATCATTCATTACCATAAAATCTACACAACTCTATTATAAAAATTTAAAATCTATCAGAATTTATGCTCACACATACTATACATGGCGTTATTCTCAGTTAAGAGAAATGTAAACAGTATTAATCATAACTGCATAAAATTAACTCTATTATATACTCTACTTCTGTAATAATTTCATAGTCGCTTCTTGCTGCTATTTCAGTGAGCTCAAATGTTGCCAGTATCCGCTCAAAATGGACTCTAGTCATCTGCAAGTGAGCAGTTCATCTCTTCAGTAAATTGAGTATCATGGTAAAAAGTGATCTCTCGTGGTTCTTGTGTATTTTTCATCATGTATAGTGCAAGTGTCCTAAACATTGAATAACAACACATTGGGACCCATATAGCACCACAAGTGATGTGGAAGTGCTCCCAAGAAGCAGAGAAAAGTCATGAAATTGCAAGAAAAAGTTGAATTGCTTGATATGTACCATAGATTGAGGTCTGCAGCTGTAGTTGCCCACCACTTGAAGATAAATGAATCCAGGTTATGGATTGTTGTAAAAAAAGAAAAGAAATTTGTGAAGCCATCACTGCAGCCATGCCAACAGATGTTAAAGTCTTGCACTTTTTGTGAAATACTATTTTTATCTCATACTGAAAATGCAGCTTTTATGTGTGTACAGATTGGTATAAGAAAGGCATACCTATAGACTCTAATAAGATTCAAGAAAAATTAAAGTCATTATGTAACAACTTAAAGCAAAAGAAAGGTGAAGGATAGAAAGCTGGAGAATTTAATGCCAGCAAAGGATGGCTTGATAATTTAAGAAAGATGTTTGGCTTGAAAACTGTCAAGGTAACAGGAGAAGCAGTTTCTGCTGACCAAGAGACAACAAACAAATTCCCAGATGCCATTAAGAAAATCATTGAGGAGAAAGTATATCTGTTTGAAGAGTGCAGACAAAAGTACCCTATTCTGGAAAATAAAATGACATAAAAAGACATTTTAAGGGCTTCCCTGGTGGCACAGCGGTTGAGAGTCCGCCTGCCGATGCAAGGGATGCGGGTTCGTGCCCCGGTCTAGGGGGAATCCCACATGCCGTGGAGCGGCTGGGCCCGTGAGCCATGGCCACTGGGTCTGCACGTCCGGAGCCTGTGCTCCACGGCGGGAGAGGCCACAGCAGTGAGAGGCCTGCATACCGCAAAAAAAAAAAAAAAAAAAAAAGACATCTTAAGGAAGATAAGCGAGCACAAGGATTTTGGGCCGGAAGAGATAAACTACCTCTACTGTTTTGTGCAAATGCAGTCAGGTTTATGATCAAGACTGCCCTTTTCTGGGGACTTCCCTGGTGGTCCTGTGGTTAGGAATCTGCCTTCCAATGCAGGGGATGTGGGTTCGATTCCTGGTGGGGGAACTAAGATCCCGCATACCACGTCGTGCAGCCAAAAAAGGAAAGACTGCCCTTTTTCTATATAGCTGCTAGCCCTAAGACCTTGAAGGAAAAAGATAAACACCAGTTGCCAATATTTTGGTTGTACAACAAGAAGGCCTGGATGACAAAACACTTTCTGGATTGGTTCCATCGACGCTTTTTCACTAAAGTCAGGAAGTACCTTGCCAGTAAGGGACCACATTTTAAACTTCTTATGACATGAGACAATGCTCCGCCCAGTGAGAATCCCATGAGTCCAACCCTGAAGGTGACGAAGTGGTTTACTTGCCTCCAAGCTCAACGTCTCTAATTCAGCCTCTAGGTCAGGAGATCATAAAGACCTTTAAGGTTCAATACACAGCGTTCTTTAGGGAAAGGACTGTCAGTTCTGTGGAGGAGAACCCCGATAGAGAATCATGAAAGGCTGAAAGAATTACACCATTGAAAACGCCATCATTGTTATAATAAAAGCTGTGAAATCCATCAAGCCTGAAACTATAAATTCACCCTGGAGAAATCTGTGCCCAGATGTTGTACATGACTTCACTAGATTTATGACAGAGTCAGTCAAGGAAATCATGAAAGAGTTTATGGATATGGCAAAAAAAGGGGGGGTGAAGAGTTTCAAGATATGGATATTGGAGAAATTTAAGAGCTAATAGACACCACACCAGAGGAATTAACAGAAGCCAACTTGATGGGATGAGTGCTTCTGAACAAGTGCCAGACGATGAGAGAGACATAGAAGAAGCAGTTCCAGAAAACAAATTGATATTAGATGATTTGGCAGGTTTCCAATTATTCAAGACTACTTTTGACTTCTTTTACAAGGACTCTTCTATAAAATGTACACTGAGACTAAAGCAAACTGTGGAAGAAGGATTGGTTTCATATAGAAACATTTGCAGAGAAATTAAAAAGCTACAAAGCCAGACAGAATTATGATATATTTCTGTAAATTTACAGTGAGTGTGCCTGCTGTCCTGCCTCTCCTTCCCCCTCCTCCACCTCTGTGACCCCTGAGACAGCAACACCAACTCTTCCTCGTCCTCCTCCTTAGCCTACTAAACATGAAGACAACAAGCATGAAGACCTTTATGATGATCCGCTTTCACTTAATGAATAGTAAATAATCATCATGCCTTATGGTTTATAAACATATCGGTTGTGTATATGTGTGAGTGTCTTCATGTGAAAATTTAAGCAAGAACTGTATGGGATGTTTTTGTGTCTTCATAATCATAGGCTAAGTATTCATCTTGTGGAACACTGAGTACAAAACTTTTACTGAAGTGAATAGCCTATCCTTACATAAGCATAAGATGATTAATATTAAGTATAAAATTAGTATTGTGTTAGTCTTCTTACTGTTTTATAACTGTGCTTTCAAAGAATCACCTTACATACAATATGCCTCTGTTTCTCTCTTGTAATTGGAGAAACTGCATATCAGCCTATCGTCACAGGTAAGTTTTTTTTTAATATAACAATGTTTCTAATATTGTATTATGAATATGACTGTAATACTGTCTGCCAGTAAATTCTTATAATAATTCATTCATTAGTGTATAGGCTAGTGAAGCAATCATATCGATTACATTAGGCTACCATAAAGCAATCATATTGCTGCTTCTTTGTTACCAGTGCATGAATTGTAAATACTTGTAAATTAATATGAATTTATTTTTCACATTACCTTTTCATTTTTGATGTGTAGTGTTAATAATATGTATAAAATCTGCAGTGTTTTGTATCATATAATGTAGTATTGATATAGATACTGACAGACAGCTGATTCCTCTTGTAAAGAGATGACACAATATTGATAAGAATGGTATAGTACTATAAATGTATTTTCTATTCCTTATGATTTTTAATAACTTTTTACTCTAGCTTACATTATTATAAGAATACAGTATGTGATATATATAACATACAAAATATGTGCTAATTAACTGCTTATGCTATCTGTAAGGCTTCTGATCAACAAGCATATATGCAGGAATGTGCACATACCCAGGAAATGGGAACTATTTGAAGAGAACATGGCTGAGACCTGTTTTAGTATTGTTAAACATATCTTCATATTTAAAAAGCACAATGAATCCAATTCAGAATAATCAAAATTAAGCCCACAACCAGACACATTGTGGTAAAACTGCAAAATATAAACAACAAAGGAAAAATCCTAAAAGCAACCAGGAGAAAGTAAGAGGGCCAAGTACACAAGAGTAATCAAAATAACAAATGTCAACAGCAACAATAAAATCAGGAAGTTGTAGAATAATACTTTCAAAATTATAAAATGGAATTAATGTCAATTGAGAATTGTATAACAAAATATGGATTCTTAAAGCATATTGAGATATTTTCAGATGTAAAGAAATGAGAGAGAGAGAGAGAGACATACTGAGATTTCAAGTATCAGTTCCCAGTTAAAAGATTCCCTAAAACATACACTTTAAGAAGAAAATTGAACCTAGATGGAAAAAGATACAGTAGCAAAAAAAAAAAAAAAACAAAAACCTGATAAATCTCTGGGTAAAGATAAACAATATTTAATGAATAGCTATAATTAAAATTACTAATTTATGAAGTAAAAATTTTAGGTGATTCTAAAATCTGGACAATATTATCTATAAAATGGGAAGGAGTGGTCAGAGTTAAATAATAATATTTCTTATGTTATACAGAAGGATAGTAGTCATATTGATAAATTTTAATGTTAGTTAAGGAAAAAAGTTGACAAAATTTACAGTGAGACAGTTGAGAAAACTTAAAGTGGAACTGATTCTATTTTAAGAACAATGCAATTAAAATAAACTATAATTTCACAAAGCGGGAAAGGAAAAAAAGCATGTTACTGAACCAAACTGATTGCAATCTAGCAGAAACCTATGGGGCCTTCCTGGGACAGACCTCCCATATCCTCCATCTACCTCTTGTTTGTAGAAAAGCTTTAGTCTCCCAGGCCTGCCCTGAGTCACAAAAGCCTGGCTCAAATATTAATGATTGAAAAAATGTGAACATGTAGTAACAAAAAATAGCAGTTAGGCCAGGAGAACTGGTAACAATTTAAACAGGAAATCAGCCATATAGCAGTCACAGATTCTCTAGTTCCTCCCTGAAGGACATAGATAACAATGTCTGATGCACATTCCTGAGTTGTTTTACAGATATTAAAACCTCCACCAGATAGAAGTTAACTACATGATGACCATGAGCATGTAGCTCCCAGACCTGGGGTAGCCTGTAACTCCTGTGACACCACTCTGTTACCTCAGCATCAACCAATCAGAGAATTGTGCACAACTTGATCATGTACCCTACAAATTCCCTCCCTCACCTTGCCTTTAAAAACTCTTCCCTAAAACACATCAGGGAATTTAGGACTTTTAAGCATTAGCTGCCCAGACTCCTTGCTTGGCACCTGCAATAAAAGCTGAACTTTCCTTCACCACAACCCAGTATCAGTAGATTGGCTTTACTACTCACAGGTGAGTGGACCCAAGTTTGATTCAGTAACAAGCATATAAAAGCAGGTCTACATTAAAACATCAAAGCTAGTTGGTAGAGGTAAATCTAAATATATAAGTAATAATATAAATATATTAGTTTTCCAATTAAAAGGCAAAGATTGTCAAATCAAATTTAAAAATACAGTGAACTATATGATGTTCCAAAGAAAAATGTAACATAAAGATTCCTATAGATTGAAGTTTAAAGAAGGAACAAACAGAAAACTAAACAAAAGAAAACAATTTGTCTCATTTATATTTTGTTATAACAATATGATGAAAGAATTTATGCAAAAAAAAATATTATGAGAAATAATGTGTCATCTCATGTTCTGATGGTAAATTTATAATTAATTAGGAAGACGTAGTAATTCTAAATATGTTTGTTCTAATATCAATGTAAAACTTTTTGACAGAGTTATGAGAAAAATTGGCAAGTCTATATCATCAGAGGTATTAAAACACCTACTTTTTATTGATAAGAATTGAGCATTGCACAAAAAATAGATCTTACCCATTCATCCCAAGCTTTTTAAATTATCAAAAATGAATTATGTATTAGTCAATAAGTCATTTTTAACAAATTCCAATGAGTCAATATTGATTGTATTATTTATCTAATTATAGTTTAATTAGGTTAAAATCAAATACAAAAAAAAAGTATTACATGAATGTTTCCAAATTAAAAATGTAATTCTAAACAACATAAAGTTAAAACAGAATCATAACAAAGTGAGATCTGCAGTATTGCAGAATAAGAAATAATTAAAATGCAATCTACCAAACTTGAAACATGCACTTTAAGTAGTGTATTGATTGGAATGTGTAGCCTTAAATATCCATGTTTGACAACAAGAAAAGCTGAACATTAATGAACTAAGAATCTAAGTTAGAGTGTGAGTAGGCAGACACAGTAACAATAAAGATGAGAAAACACATTTCAAAAATAAAAATAGGGGCTTCCCTGGTGGTGCAGTGGTTGAGAGTCCACCTGCTGATGCAGGGGTCGCAGGTTTGTGCCCCGGTCCGGCAGGATCCCACATGCCGTGGAGCAACTGGGCCTGTGAGCCATGGCTGCTGAGCCTGTGTGTCCGGAGGCTGTGCTCCGCAATGGGAGGGGCCACAGCAGTGAGAGGCCCGCATACTGCAAAAAAATAAATAAATAAAAATAAAAAAAGAAATTAAAATAAAAATAGGAATTATTGTCAAAACAATGTCATTTGAAAAGTCTAATGAAATAGCAAACTTCTGATGGATTACTTTAAAAAAAGACAGAGGTAAAGAAATTAATATTTGAATGTGACAATAATTACAGAAATATTGAAAGTGAAAAAATGTGAATGCTTGAACAGTTTCATTCCATTAAATTAAAAATTTTAGGCAACTTGTAAAATTACCTGTATAAAACATAACTCACCACGAGTTACAGCAGAAGTAGAAATCCTTACTAGATTATAAGTCAAAAAAAAAAAAAAAAGGCAAACAGAAAAAGAAACAAAGAAAAATAGCTATAATACTTATAGGAGCAAGTTTAAAGATACATTGGAGTGTCCACTGAAGTCCAAGTGAAATCATTGAGTAAAGAACAGCCATTCCTGCCATCTAATTTTGCTAGAACAGCCATTCCTGCCATCTAATTTTGCTATGTCAGTATTGGATCAATAACAAGATAATAATATAAGAAAAAAGTTGCCAGCTAATCTCACTTATGAATATAGACACAAAAATTCTAAACAAAATATTTATTTACAAACTAAACCCATGTACAACACACATAGTTCTATTTGATTGTCCAGTTATTAAAATACAGAAAGAGGGCTTCCCTGGTGGCACAGTGGTTGAGAGTCTGCCTGCTGATTCAGGGGACACAGGTTCGTGCCCCGGTCCGGGAAGATCCCACATGCCGTGGAGCGGCTAGGCCCATGAGCTATGGCTGCTGAGCCTGTGTGTCCCAAGCCTGTGCTCCGCAACAGGAGAGGCCACAACAGTGAGAGGCCCATGTACTGCAAAAAAAAAAAAAAAAAAATACAAAAAGAAAATTCTTATAAAGCTAGACAGAAATGGGAAATTTTATCTTGGTTAAAATATATGCATAATAAGTTACAAACATTTCTGAATAACATCACAGAATATCTAAATGGAGGAATATACTATATTCAAGGTTTGAAAAACCCAATATAATTAATGTGCCAATTTCTTTCAAAGTGTTCTGCAGATTCAATACAAGCCCACTAAAAATACCAGTAGTTTTTTTTTTTTCCTAGAAATGTGTAAGATGATTTTAAAAATAATTTGAATAGGCAAAGGACCAAAAATAGCCAAAACAATCCTGGAAAGGAAAAACAAAATTGGAGACTTACCCTAAATTCAAGAATTACCATAAGGATAAAGTTATCAAGACATCATTGTATTAGCAAAAGTATAGACAAATATATCAATATAACAATATCAGAAGTACAGAACTATGCCACATATAAACAATAATTTTTAAAGTTGCTGGAAAGAGAAAAAGAAAAAACAACTATCCAACAAATCATGATTAAAAAACTGGATATCTGTATGAGGGGAAAATTTTCAACTTTGATCTCATGCTAACAACACGGACTAATCTCAAAAATATTATGCTGAATGAAAGTATCCAAATTAAAAAAGGACCTATTGTATGATACCATCTAAATGATATTCTAGAATAGTCTAACTTAGGTAGAAATTAGAGCCAGCTGTTGCTTCTGGTAAGAGATTGACTGGAAATTGGAATATTACTGGGTGATAATTTGTTCAGTGTCTTCATAGGATTTTGAGTTACATGAGTATATGAATTTGTCAAAATTGTTTAAATAAGATGCTTACAATCCAAATATTTTACTGTATATTGAGTATATACTGTATAAAGTATACATACATCGATAACAAAATTTCAGGAACAACATTAAATGGGTCTCATTGACAAAAAGTGGAATAAATTTAGCAAGAAGAATAATAATCAACTCAATTGTTTGAATTATTGCATATAAAATCTATGTATTTATAATTAAAATTATTCAAAGAAGGCTATTGCTGCTCCAAGAAAATTTACATTACCTTTATATCACTGATCACAATTACAGGTTAGGTAGATATCTACTTCTTACTCTGAAAATTGTCAGTAGAAGAAATAGTCATGCATTTTATCCTGTCCTTCCTATAGAAATTGTATTTCAGAGTAACCAAATATTATTAGACCACAATCATTTTGCAACTCCTACTGAAACCTGAACTTAATGACCATTCTTAGCATGGCTAAGACTGAAAGACATTATGTGCTTCCTAAGGTGATGAAATATGAAGTACCTATCATCACTCCTATAAGATTCTTGTCCAAAGAAATAGAACATAGGTATAAGAACTAACTTCCAGTTTACAGGAAACATAAATTATAGAGGGACAAGTTACATGACACCGTGTAATAAGGAGACAATTCTAGAATTCAGAACAACTGCGTTCCTGGTTG
The DNA here is from genome assembly GCF_963455315.2 of Globicephala melas. Taxonomy (NCBI): domain Eukaryota; kingdom Metazoa; phylum Chordata; class Mammalia; order Artiodactyla; family Delphinidae; genus Globicephala; species Globicephala melas. The sequence goes on along the minus strand of NC_083317.1, from coordinate 50,698,768 downwards.
TTTCAGCATAACAATAACCAAAAAGTTAAAAAGAAGGGAGTATGTGGAGTTCGTTTGGATCTTAATTGCAAGAAACCATCTTTAAAAAAATGTTTTTGATACAATTGGGGAAATTTGAACATGACATGAGATCTCAACAATACCAGTAATAATTGTTAATCTTGTTAAGGGTGATACAGCGTTTTTAAACAAATATTTAAATGTTTACATTGAAAAAATATACAATATAAATAAAATGTATAAAAGTAATAAATTTTAGTACTGTTGCTGTATGGAACACGTATACAATATTGAATTCCCTTATTATATATATACCAGCAATAAATACTGAATAATAATATCACATGCCATAGCAACAAGTTAGATTTCTTTCATCAGTGTCTTATAGTACAGGTCTTTTACCTCTTTAGTTAGAATTAATCTTAGGTATTTTATTCTTTTTGATGCAATTGTAAGTGGGATTGTTTTCTTAATTTCCCTTTGTGATAGTTCATTGTTAGTGTATAGAAATGCAACAGGTTTCTGTATATTAATTTTTCATACTGCAGGTTTACCAAATCAATTGATGAATTAATGGTTTTTTGGTGGAGCCTTTAGGATTTTCTATGTATAGTATCATGTTATCTGCAAACAGTAACAGAAACTGTTCTTCTTTTCTAATGTTAATTCTTTTTTTTTTTCTTACTGCTGTGGCTCAGACTTCTAATACTACTATGAATAAAAGTGGTGAGAGTGGGCCTTCTTGTCTTCCTCCTGATCTCAGAGGAAATGCTTTTAGCTTTTCACTGTTGAGTATGATGTTAGCTATGGGCATGTCATATATGGCCTTTATTATGTTGAGGTATGTTTGCTCTATACAAACTTGTTGAGAGTTTTTATCATAAATGGATGTTGAACTTTGTCAAAAGATTTTTCTGCATCTATTGACATGATAATATGATTTTTATTCTTCAGTTTGTTAGCATTGTGAATCACATTGATTGATTTGCAGATATTGAACCATCCTTGCATCCCTGGAATAAATCCCATTTAATCATAGTGTACAATCCTTTAAATTTTTTGAATTTGGTTTGCTAATTTTGTTGAGGATTTTGCATCTATGTCAATCAGTGATACTGGCCTGTTTTTTTTGTTGTTTGTTTTTTGGTACCTTCACCTTGTTTTGTTAACAGGGTGATGTTGGCCCTGTAGAATGAGTTCAGAAGTGTTCTTTCCTCTGCAATTTCTTGGAATACTTTCAGAATGGTAGATGTTAACTCTCCTCTAAATGTTTGGAGAATTTACCAGTGAAGCCTGGACTTTTGTTTTTTTTTTTTAATTACCAGTTCAATTTCATTACTGGTATGTTTGTAATATGTATTTCTTCTTGATTCATTCCTGAGAGATTGTACATTTCTAGGAATTTGTCCATTTCTTCTAGATTGTCCATGCTATTGGTGTATAATTTTCTGTAGTAATCGCTTATGAGCCTTTGTATTTCTGTGGTGTTAGTTGTAATTTCTCTTTTTTCATTTCTGATTTTATTGATTTGGGCCGTCTCTCTTTTCTTCTTGATGAGTCTGGCTAAAGGTTTGTCAATTTTGCATCAGCTCTTAGTTTCATTGATCTTTTCTATTTTTTTTTTTTTTAGTTTCTATTATATTTATTTCTGCTCTAATCTTTACAATTTATTTCCTTCTACTAACTTTGGGTTTTATTTGTTCTTCTTTTTCTATTTCCTTTAGGTGTAAGGTTAGGTTGTTTATTTGAGATTTTTCTTATTTCTGAGGTAGGCTTGTGTCACTATGAACTTTCCTCTTAGAACTGCTTTTGTCACATCCCATAGATTTGAACCATTCTGCTTTAATTTTCATTTGTCTCCAGGTATTTTCTGATTTATTCTTTAACTTCTTCAGTTGAGAAGCATATCATTTATCCTCCTGTGTTTGTGATTTTGGAGGTTTTTGTTCCTTTTAGTTGATTTCTAGTCTCTTAACATTGTGATCAGAAAAGATGTTTGTTATGATTTCAATCTTCTTAAATTTACTGATATTTGTTTTGTGGCCCAGCATGTGATCTATCCTGGATAATGTTTCATGTGCACTTTAAAAGAGTGTGTATTATGCTCCTTTAGGATGAAATGTTATATATATGTGTATATAGTCTATCTGGTCTAATATGTCATTTAAGGACAGTGTTCCCTTCTTGATTTTCTGTCTGGAGGGTATGTCCATTGATGTAACTGGGTGTTAAAGTCCCCTACTATTATTGTGCTTCTGTCAATTCCTCCTTTTATGTCTGTTAATATATGCTGTATATATTTAGGTGCTTCTATGTTGGGTGCATATTTATTTTTATATATTTAATATATTTTCAGTTGTTATATTTTCTTGTTGGATTGATTATTTTGTTATTATGTAATGTCCTTTGTCTCTTGTACAGTCTTTGTTTTAAAGTCTATCTTGTCTTTTTTATTTTATGGACTGATGACTTTAGATTTTTGTTGTTGTTAGATTTTTAAACAACCTGGTGAACCATCTGTACCAAGAATCTGACAAATTGGAAAAAATAATGTGCAAATGTGTAAGCTTAGATAGCTTAGAAGTAAAAAAATATCCTCTTCCAGTTCAGTATTTAATTCACTACCTGATAATATGTATTTAAATAGAATTTAAGAATGAACTATTTCAATTCATTCTTTTTTTTAAAATTTATTTTTATTTATTTTTTATACAGCAGGTTCTTATTAGTTATCCATTTTATACATATTAGTGTATATATGTCAATCCAATCTCCCAATTCATCACCACTCCCCAAACTCTATCTTGTCTTGAGGAAGCATATATATGGGTCTTTTTTTTTTTATTAAGCCATTCAGTCATTCCATGTCTTTTCATCAGAGCATTTAGTCCATTTACATTTAAATATTGATAGGTATATATTTATTGCCATTTGGTTGATTGTTTTGGGGTTGTTTTTGTAGCTCTTTTTTGTTCCTTTCTTCTTCTTGTCTCTCTTCTCTTGTGACTTGATGACTATCGTTAGTGTTATATTTGGATACCTATCTCTTTTTAGTGTGTGTATCTATTATAGATTTTTGGGTTTTGGTTACCATGATATATGTGATATCATGATTATTATATATGATTAAGTTGCTGATCTCTTAAGTTTTAATACATTTAACAACCATGAATTTTTACTGCCCCCCCAATGTTTACTGTTTTTGACATCATATTTCATGTCTTCTTGTTTTGTGTGCCCATTACTGTGAATATAGATTATTTTACTACTTTTTTTTTCTTTTAACCTTCCTAGTAGCTTTATAAGTGGTTGATCTACTACCTTTCCTATATATTTGCCTTTATCAATGGGTTTTTTCTTTTATAATTTTCATATTTTTAGTTATGGGCTTTTCTTTTCCACTTAGAGAAGTCTCTTTAACATTTCTTGTAAAGCTGGGTTTGTGGTCCTGAACTCTTTTAGCTCTTCGTCTGTAAAACTTTTAATCTCTCCACCAAAACTAACTGAAAGCCTTGCCAGGTAGAATATTCCTGGTTGTAGGTTTTTTCATTTTATTACTTTAAATATATCGTACCACTCCCTTCTGGCCTGTAGAATTTCTGTTGAACAGTTAGCTTACAGCGTTATGGGGTTTTCTTTGTATGTAACTTGTTGCTTTTCCCTTGTTGCTTTTAATATTCTCTCTTCATCTTTAATGTTTGCCATTTTAATTACAGTGTGCCTTGGTCTGGTCCATTTTGGGTTGATTCTGTTTGGGATTTTGTGTTTCTTAGACCTGAATGTCTATTCTTTTTTCCTATGTTAAGGAAGTTTTCAGCTGTTATGTCTTCAGAAATATTCTCTGTCCCTTTCTCTCTCTCTTATCCTTCTGAGACCCCTGTAATATGAATGTTAGTATGCTTGATGTTGTCCCAGAGATGCCACTAACTGCACGACCAGGGGAGTCCCTGTCCAGGTGCTGACCTACTTATGGATGAGGCCAGGTCAAAAGGTGACTAGGTAGGGGGCCCGAGGTGTGCCAAGGCTAGTGCTGGCCCACAGGTACACAGAGCTGTGTCCTGAGGTGGCCAACTGGGGAGCCAAGGATCCCAGACCTAGTGTCAGCTTCCTGATGTGTAGGACTGTGGCCCAGGAAGTGACCCTGAGCTTCTGTGCACCTCCTGGTGGATGGGGCCAGCTCCTGATGCAACAAGCTACATGGTCTAGGATGACCCAGAACTGGTGATAGCCAGCAGGTGGGTGTGATCAGATATCAGCGTGACTGGTTGAGAAGCCCAAGGAGTCCTGGAGCTGGTGTCAGCATGCTATTCAGTGGGACTGGGGCCATGGGGTCCCTGGGTGGTGCCTGCCTGATGGTGGGTGGGTCAGGTCTTGACACAGTTGGCTGTGGCGCCATGATAGTTCTGGAGCTGATGTTGGCCTGTGGTTTAGTGGAGCCAGAGCCCAGGGAGTCCTGGGGCTGGTGCCAACCCACTGGTAGGTGGAGCCATGTCCTGGGATCTCTGGCTGCAGGGGCCTATTGGCACTGAAGTTGTTGTTTGGCCCACAGGTGGGTGGAAGGAAGTTAAGGGGTTGCCACCCCTCCAAGTAAGAGGGACTAGGGGCTGGTTCTGGACCTCTGGTGGATGAGGCCAGATCCTGGGGCTAGTGCAGGCTAACAGGTGGCTCTGTCCAGGGCCCACAGTATCCCAGGGCTGTGCCCTTCCCCTGCTGGATAAGCCTTAGATCCTGGGCTAGTATTGGCTTACTGATGGGAGGGGCCAGGTCCTGTGCCCTCTGGTGGATTGTGCCCAGCTAACTGCCTTGCCTGCAGCCTCCTAGAACTGGTGCCAACTGGCTGATAGGCCAGATTGTTTTCTGGCACTAACAAGCTAGAAGGGAGGATTCCAAAATAGCACTTACCAGCACCAGTGTCCTCATGATGGGATGAATTACTGCCAGTGTCCATGTCCCCAGGGTGGATTTCAATTGCCTCCTGCCTCTCCAGGAGGCTCTTTAAGATCAGCAGGTGGGTCTGACCCAGGTTCCTTTCAATTTACTACTTCTGCCCTGGGTCTCCAGAGCATGTGAAATTTTTTGTGCCCCCTTTAAGAGTGGAGTCTATTTTTCACAGCCCTCTGGGCCTCCCATACACAAGCCCCTTTGGCCGTTAAAGTCAGAAATTCTTGGTTCTTTTCTTCCTGGTGCAGGACCCCTGGGCTGGGGAGCCTAATGTGGGGATAGAACCACTCACTCCTTGGGGAGAACCTTTGCAATTGTAATTATTCTCTCACTTGTGGGTTGCCTACCTGAGGATGTGGGTCTTTAGTATACTGTGTCTTTGCCCCTCCAACCTATATCACTGTCATTCCTTCTTTATATCTTTAGCTTAAAGTTCTCTTCTGTTAGTCCTCAGGTCCTTCTCATCTTATAGTTGCTCTGTAAATAGTTGCAGTTTTGGTATGTCCATGGGAGGAGATGAACTCTGAGTCTTGCTACTCTGCCATTTTGGCCACTCCCCTCATTGTTGTTTTAATTTGCATTTCCTTGATGACAAACAACGTGAAACATCTTTTCATATGCTTATCTGCTATTCCTATATTTTCTTTGCTGATGTGTCTGTTAAGGTCTTTGGCCTATGTTTTTGGTCAGGTCATTTTTTTTTTATTGCTGAGTTTTAAGATGTCTTTATATATTTTGGATAATAGTCCTTTCTCAGATGTGCTTTTGCAAATATTTTCTCCCTGTCTGTGGCTTCTCTACTATTCTCTTGATGTTGTCATTCACAGAGCAAAAGTTTTTAGTTTTAATGAAGTCCAACTTATCAATTTTTCTTTTTAAATTTTCTTTACAAGGATTGTGTCTTTGTTGTTGTTTGTAAAAAGTTATTGCCACACCCAAAGTCATCTAGGTTTTCTCCTATGTTATCTTCTAGAAGTTTAATACTTTTGAAAACATTTAGGTCCTGTGATCCATTTTAAATTAATTTTTGTGAAGGCTGTAAGGTCTGTGTCTGGATTTATTTTTTGAATGAAAAATGTCCAGTTGTTCCAGCACCATTTATTGAAAAGATTCTTTTATTGTTTTACTTTTGCTCCTTTGTCAATGATCAGTTGGCTATATTTGTGTAGGTAAATTGCTGGGCTCTCTATTCTGTGCCATCATACTCTCTATAAATTCTTTTGTCAAAACAATGTTGTCTTGATTACTGAAGCTTTATAACAAGTCTTAAAGTTCAACTTTTTCTCCTTCAATATTTTGTTGATTATTCTGGGTCTTTTGTCTCTTTATAAAAGCTTTAGAATCAGTTTGTTGATAGCCACAAAATAACCTGCTGGAAATTATTTTTTTTAATTTTTATTGGATTGATTATAGTTGATTTACAATGTTATGTTAGTTTCAGGTGTACAGCAAAGTGAATCAGTTATACATATACATATATCCACTTTTTTTTTTTTTTTAGATTCTTTTCCCATATAGGCCATTACAGAGTATTGAGTAGAGTTCTCTGTGCTATACAGCAGGTTCTTATTAGTTATGTATTTTATATATAGTAGATAAATCTCCCAATTCATCCCTCCCCCTCTATCCCCTGGTAACCATTAGTTTGTTATCTACATTTGTGAATCCTGTTTTGTAAATAAGTTCATTTGTACCCTTTTTCTTAGATTCCACATATAAGTGATATCATATATTTGTCTTTCTTTGTCTGAATTACTTCACTCAGTATGACAATCTCTAGGTCTATCCATGTTGCTGCAAATGGCATTATTTTGTTATTTTATATGGCTGAGTAATATTCCATTGTATGTACGTACCACATCTTCTTTATCCATTCCTCTGTTGATGGGCATTTAGGTTGCTTCCATGTCCTGGCTACTGTAAATAGTGCTGCAATTGGGGTGCATTTCGAATTATGGTTCTCTCTGGGTATATGCCCAGGAGTGGGATTGCTGGATCACATGGTATCTCTATTTTTAGTTTTCTAAGGAAATTCCATACTGTTCTCCATAGTGGCTGTACCAATTTATATTCCCTCCAACAGTGTAGGAAGCTTCCCTTTTCTACACACCCTCTCCAGCATTTATTGTTTGTAGGTTTTTTGGATGATGGCTGTTCTGACTAGTGTTAGGTGCTACCTCATTGTAGTTTTCATTTGCATTTCTCTAATAATTAGTGATGTTGAGCATCTTTTCATGTGCTTTTTGGCCATTTGTATGTCTTCTTTAGAGAAATGTCTACTTAGATCTTCTGCCCATTTTTTGATTGGGTTATTTCTTTTTTTGATATTGAGCTGCATGAGCTGTTTGTATGTTTTGGAGATTAATCCCTTTTGGTTGCTCCATTTGCAAATATTTTCTCCCCTCCTGAGGGTTTTCTTTTTGTTTTGTTTATGGAATTTTGATTGAAATTGCATTGAATATACAGAGCAAATTGGAAAGAACAAATATCGTAGTAATACTGATGCTTTCTATCCATGAACATGGAATATGTATTTATTTACTTCTTTGATTTTGTTCATCAGAGTATTGTAGTTTACCTCATAAAGATCTTGCACATATATTGTTAGATTTTTATCTAAGTATTTCATTTTTGGGGTGCCAACGTAAATGATGTGTTTTTAATTTCAAATTCCACTTTGTTGCTGTTATATAAGAAAGCAGTTGACTTCTATATATTAATCTTGTATCCTGCAACCTTACTATAATTGCTTATTAGAGCCAGAAGTTCTTTTGTCAATTCTTTCAGATTTTTACATAGAAGGTTATGTCATCTGTGAAAAAAGATAGTTTTATTTTTCCTTTCCAACCTGTATGTCTTTATTTATTTATTTATATTCTTATTGCATTAGCTAGGAGTTCCAGTAAAATGTTGAAAATCAGTGGTGAGAGGGGACATTATTATCTTTTTTCTGACCTTAGTAGAAAAGTTTCAAGTTTCCTACCATTAAGTATGATGTTAGCCGTAGCTTTTTTGTACATATTCTTTATCAAGTTGAGGAACTTCTCCTCTACTCCTAGTTTACTGAGAGATTTTGTCATGAATGGGTTAGGTTTTTTGCATCTATTGATATTATGTGATATTTCTTTTTAGTCTATCAATGGCTTACATTAATCGATTTTTGAATGTTGAGTTAGTCTTGCATACCTGGAATAAATCCCACTTGGTTGTGATGTTAATAAATTCTCTTTTGATTTAACTAAAGTGAGAGATAATTGAGAGTGGTATATATAATGATTCAAGTGTTAGTGGCAGTGTAACTACTGATGTGTAGGCATATATGTAACAATAATTTCACATGGATTTATAACTATTTTGTCTGTATATTCTATCTTAATTTTAATTCTAAGAAATTTAATCTAAGTTAATGTGTTTTTCTTAAACTTTATTCACAGATAATGTGTTAATGAATGACATTCATTTTTCATTTTTATTTTTGTCTGTGTTGGGTCCTCGTTGCTGCGCGTGGGCTTTCTTTTTAGTTGTGGTGGGGGGGGCTACTCTTCATTGCCATGCATGGGCGTCTCATTGAGGTGGCCTCTCTCGTCTTGGAGCACCGGCTCTAGGTGCACGGGCTCTAGAGCGCAGGCTCAGCAGTTATGGCGCACGAGACCATCTGCTCTGCAGCATGTGGGATCCTCCCAAACCAGGCCTCGAACCCATGTCCCCTGCATTGGTAGGCAGATTCCCAACCACTGTACCACCAGAGAAGTCCCTAAGTTAATGTTTTAGTAAAATAAAATGTAATTAAATATCCTTATAGGAAGTCATAAGAAATTTAATTTGCTTAAAAATATATATCACTTAGTATAATCATTTAGTTTAGTGTAATAATTTTTCTTTTTATGATAGTCATGTTCACTTGTCTGGAAATGGGATATAATTTTAATTGTATGTTATCAAGTTCCAGGCTGCAGTTCTTCAATATTTGAAAATACTTATACTGTCTTTCCTCAGACTTGATAAGATAAATATCTTTATAGTAACAATTGTTTATCTGTCCCATCATCCAACCTCACCTTCCTCTTTCATGACAAAACTTCAATTTTGTTCAATTATATACTTGTAAAAATGCAGCCCATGTGTGTCAGGAAAGTGCACACCATCCACAGTACCTGAGTCTTTGTATAACAAAAGTAATCATAGGAATTCCAAACCCTTTGAAAATGATAGATTAAGAAACTTTTTAAGTTAATTAGCATTTGTTACTCACCTGGCCAAAGTTTTAAGTCATGTGTGAACACCTGAACCAAGCCCAAGCACAGGGAAAACAGTAAGAACATATCTAGTCCCACTGCCGTTCCAGTGATTTATGAGCAGTGGAGAACCAGCCTTGCCAGCTGATGACCCCCAGAGAATGAAGCCAAGATCATAACATTGTTGGACCACTGACTGATTCAAAGATTGAAGTCTGCTCTATTTCTGGACCTCAGATTAGATGAGTTTGTTGTTTAAGGCAGTTTGAATTTTTTTCCTGTTACTTTCTAAAGTTTATACACTTTAAATGTACATAAATTACCTATATGCTATATATGGCATATTATATACATTATATATATCAATATTATATATATTTTTCTACCGTCCTGAACAATTAACTTCTCTAAAAATGATAAAGAAACAAAGTTTGATTTGGAAGAAAGAATAAGGTAGATTAGTGACGTGCAGTTGCTGAAGGAAACAACACATGGAACTATTTGGCTCACTAACAGCTTAGTCATTGCCAAGACCTCAAAAAGTGCAAATAATTAGGGAAAAAAGGTTAATGGGTTATTTTATCAATCAATATAAAGTGTAAAATCAACTTCATTTGTTTCTATTCATATTACTTCCTGCATATAGGTAGATATTTCTCCATAATGAGGCTCATCATGGTGTGGAATGAGTAGATAATACCACTACCCCAAAATTTCACTCTTACAGATTTCTCCCATAGGTGTTATTCCTTTGGGTTGAAATTTTGTAAAGTCTTGTAAAAACGTAAAAACATTATCTTGGAGGAGGAGAATTATCACTCAGTAATCTCTGAGCTAAAATAATTTTATCAGTTAAATTAGCTATTTGGCTTCTTAGTTTAAATGAAAGTCCATGAGAGGAAATCACAGTTACATTTGTCATAGTTTGTTCTGGGTCTATCCTTTTCACTTAGTATCAATGCTTAGAGAGTATTGTGGATTTACTTTTGAAAATATGACTCAGATAAATATGCATTATAATTCACTTACTTTAAGAGATAGGTTTTCCTTTCATCCAGGAGCCAGAAGGACATTATGTTAATGTGTTGTCTCCTAAAAAACATATAAGACTCTTTACTATTCTTTTAGAAGTACAATATTATCATTTTTATAATTCTATGTATTTGTTTACTGTCTATAAGAGCCAAATATATTTATATAATCTTTGGGGGCTTTGATTTTGTTTGCCTGGTTGCTGCATTTTTTTTCATCCATAAGCAGTTGAATGTACTTCCAGAGTTTTAGTTTAATTTTGTTCTTCCCACGGCTGAGCAAACAGCTCATTTTGTTTTAGAGTCTTTTAATGTTTTTGTTGGCAATTACCTTCTAGTGACAAGATTCATTTTTTCATTGCTTTTATTTATAAACACTAGAAATGATAGATGAGAAATGATATGTCAATAATGAAATAGTCTCTCTAATCAATATTTTTAAGAAACAAAAGTATATTTTTCTTTAAAAGGCTAAATTTATGGATTGTATTCTACAATTCAACTTCCTCAATTCCCTAGAACACTTTTCCTCAGAACAAAGAGGTTTAGAAATCATCTGAATAAATCTTCCTCCTTTTTTTTGGCATTGTAAAAATGAGGACGTAGAAAATGCCTAATGCATTTATATTCACTCTATCTGTTAATGATAGAGCTAGAACACTAAGATAACTTCTAGTGATATTTCGCTAGTGAATTAGTTATTAATTACAATAATAACTCCATGTAATAAATGATCCTCCAAAACATGGATTAAAGCAGTAACATTTATTTACTTATTAGTCTGCAGGTCAGCTGGGCTATTTTTTTCTATTCAGGACTGGGCTCGACTGTCTTCATTTGTTCTTGCTCAATCACTTATGGTGAACTGGTGAGTTTGCTGAGGCATTAATAATCTTGGCTGGGATCACTCACATCTCTGGGGTCTGTGATGGGCCATCCAGGGTGACTCTGACCCATCTGACTTTTCTTCTTCATCAGCTAGCCTAGACTTCCTGTTGTTCAATAGTTGAGGCAGCATTATAAAAGAATAAATGAAAGCACACAAGGACTCTTGAAGCCTCAGTTTGTAACTCACACACCATCACTTCTGCTGCAAGTCACAGACTAGCTCAGATTCAAAAGTAGGGAAATAGATTCCATTTCTTGATAGAGAATCATAAAGATACATTTAAAAAGTGTACATAGAAGGAGAGTTAAGAATCTGGTCACGTTTGTAATCATTTAATACACCTATCATAAACCTATTCATTTTTCTCTATCTGTATTCCTTGAAAGCTCCCTCATCTTTGTACATAATCTCCAAAACTGGTATCATCCATCTCCAAGTTCTCTACTTTTAATTAACATGTGCAATGCTGGCAGATTGCTGTCCTGTTGTGTGCTTTTCTGTATCATTTTCTATGAGATGCAAAGTGAAAAAGCAAAACATATCATTACCTTTCTGGGAATCTGATACTTGTCCTCCCTATATCAGAATGTCTTCACCTATTCTACTGCATGATAATTAATTAATTAATTGTAATGCATTCATTTTAATGTAAAACATTAAAAAATTAGTTTAAGACAACTTTTATCTTATAGATAAAGCAGAGTTTTCTTTCTCAAGCAGACATTAGCCAGAACACTAAGGTTGTCTTTAAATGGAAACCAAGTGTTAAAACTTTATCTTCATAATTAGCACTGCTGTACTTTTGTGTAAATATAATTTTCTTAAATTCCTATTCATGGATATATATTCCTTGAACAAAATGAACTTCCCTCTTTCACAGCTTGCATTTTAATAGAATTAGCAAGTAGTTGTAAGTTTCATAAAAAGAAATAAAATTGTGTCAGGGAAAATACAGAAGTCTCATTTTGTCATGAGTTGGCTACTGTGACAAGAAGTGGGGTTAGTGAAAGACCTACAAGCCCTGCAAGTCTATCCCTTATCATTGTAGTAGTTCTCAAATGTCTTTGTGGAATTAGAAAAATCTAGATTTGGATTACAATACCATGGCTAAATGGGTGTGTCACCATAAAAGACTCCTGAATCATCTCGGTGAACCTTAATTCCTTTATCCATAAAATATGAACATTAGAAAATACCTCGTAGGATTCAGGTGGTGCTTCAATAAAGCAAAGCATATCAATTAGACTGTCTACCAGAGTGTTTGCCTTATATTAGAGGCTTCAAAAATGTTGCTATTTTATAAACTATACTGGTGCTCAAATCTCAGTATGTGTGAAGGAAATACAGATTTTCTTCTGAAGTAGCTTGAAGTCTCTTTGTGTAAGTTTTAATGGTGATGGATGTACATTTATAAAATTCTTATTTTTGTTCTTCTTTGTGCTAAATTCAGCATTTCCTACTATTGGTGTATCACATTGTTATTAATATTCTTCCTAAAGCTTCTGTGTGATGGATGAATAGTCAGTGATGCTGACCTGTTAAGAACAACAACTTCATAACTTCAGAGCTGGGACATCAGGTCTAAATCTGCCACTTATTTGATATGTGATTTGGAGGAAAAAACTCAATCTCTGTGTGCTTAAACTTCCAAAACAGGAAAAAAAGGAGATGATATAGGGTCTATATCATGAAGCTCTTGTAAATATTGAACAGTTAAATATGTTTTAATGTACTTAAAACAGTGCCTGGCACATTAGAGGTCCTCTATTTTGTGTATTATTATTGTTTATAAAGATAAAACTATGAAGGTCCCTTCAGATAGCTAGCTAGATAAATAGGTATTGCTTACATATGCTTAAAGAGCATAAAATGTAGATTTCATGCTAAATTAAGGGATTACAAACAACATTTTACACTGTTTCATTAGTGATAATGGTTAATGTTTACTGAGAATTTTGTTTCTATTTACTATCTCATGATCACTATCTCCCACAATCTTAGTAAAGTGTTATATAATCTTTTCCTTTACTTCTGATAATGTACATTGAAAGGTACATTATTTCTTAGTCTAGTATTACATCAAATATTCAATGCTTACAGAAGAATTTAGAATGGATATGTATTTGACAAACTATAATAAAATGGATTCATATATAGTAGGACTTTGGGTAAAGTTAAGTTATGGTGGAACGTCTTATGGAATATATAAAACAAGAGAGAATATTACAGTATTTATTTTGTTTCTCCAGCTGTTGTGAATTTTTAAATTATTGATGCATGTCAGAGACTAAAAAATAATGGGCAAGTCGGATAAAGCTATAGGAAAAGCAACTGAAAAGAACATTACAATAATTATACATATTTTTCTACTACTTCTCAGTCAAGTCTACTTGGTACTCTCTCTGCTCT